>NW_028301619.1:3125000-3750000 GCF_987345545.1 Pholcus phalangioides
TCTGGTCAGTATTTTTGTATTGTGTAATGTAAAGACTCGCTAAGAAAGGATTTTTCGAAACTGAACCCCTAAGGAAGAGGGGTTCAAAGGTTATAAGGAGTGATCATCACTGAACCAAAATTGCTGAATCCATAAACATGAAATTTAGTCAGTATTATATTTTATAAAGTAGATACTCACTAAGACGGGATTTCTGAAAGCTCATCTCCCAAGGGGGGGTCATGAGGTGTTCAAATATTATATGGCGTAATATTACATCACTGAGTAATTTTCAGATTATCAAATCCACATGAGCGAAGCCGCTGGGAAGGGGCCATTCAAGTATTACGAAAGCAAATTTTTAGCCATTTTTGACCCTCCTTTTCAGCAAAAGTAAGCAAAACTCTGACCCCCTCCCCCCATTGTCAGCAAAATTTCCTCATCAGCTCTGCCCCTTCAAATCCTAACACATATTGGTGGAATCAGATTGTGCCCTCCCAGACAAAAAAAAATATTTTTTAATGTAAAAAAAGTTTTTTTTAATTAAAATTTCGAAAGAAAATACCTTTATATGTAATTATAGTCAATTTCTGTTAATTTCAATGCTATTTGAAAGATAAGAACTCAAAATTTCTCTTTAAGAAATTCATTGCGACCCACCCTTTAAGCCATATATAGTAAACCCTTGACCCGTGGACCAAATGTGGCCCTGAAGGTTATGTGATGTGGCTTGCCCCCTCAAACCCAGTTTTGTAAAAATGAACTAAGTGGCACATTTACAGATCGCTTAAATGACCCGTGGCACAATTCCAGAGCATTTAAGTGGCCTGTGGCACAATTCCAGAGCATTTAAGGGGCCTGTGGCACATTTTCAGATCACTGAAGTAGGCCCATGGCACTTTCAAAGATCACTTAAGTAACCCGCGACACAGTTCCAGAACACTTAAACGATCCAGGGCACATTTAGAGATCCCTTTTGTGAAATGTAGCACATTTAAAGATTCCTTGAGTGAAATGTGGCGCAATTTTAGAGAACTTAAGCACCCCCCCCCCCCCCCCGGCATGGCTCTACATCACTCAAGTTACCAGCAGAACATTCCCAGATCACCTAAGTGATCCCGGCATAATTACGGATCATTTGAATGATGTGTTGCACAGTTCCAGAGCACTTAAACGGCCCAGAAATATTTCCAGAGCACCTGAAGGATCCTTGAAACATTTAGAGATCACTGAAGTGGCTCTGTAAAGGATTTATCATTTTGGAGAATGTTAGTTCAGGTGCCCACAAAGAAGCGAAAGATTTTTCTCGTATTTGGCGCACCGAGTAAGATGCCCCATCAAGAATATTTCATATCTTCATAAAGGTTGGTTGATGACGTAAGCATCATTCAAAACACCCACTTGTCATCAAAAGTCGGCAAATCTGAAACCCTCTGCCCCCCCCCTCGATGCTGACGTAATACTTGAATGACCCCTAACAGCTAGCACATAATAAAAAATATTTATTTATTTTATCACAAAGAAGGCCATAATAAACAAAGTAAAGGACCATATATATTTGTTAGGAAACAATTTGTAAAGTAGTGTTTTACTGCATCACATTTGTGTGATGCCATAAATGCTTTAAAGGGGCAAATAGAGATCTGAAATTCTCGAGAATAATCTTTAGGAGAATATCCTCTGGAGGAATTTCTATTATAAATAACTGGAGAATATTCTTATAAGTTCTTGAGATGAGAATATCCTCCTGTTATTTATAATATAGTTATACATAATATATATTATTCTTGAGAATATTCTCTAGAACAGTGATTCCCAATGTGGGCGATACAATGTTCCAGGGGTGCGGTAGAAGCTACAAGTATAACATAGGATTCTACGGGTTCGATTGCATTGGGAGCGATGGGAGAAAAAACTTTCTGAAGAAGGTGGCGATGGGACAAAAAAAGTTGGGAAACTATGCTAGAAGGACTATTTTTATAAATTACTGGGGAATATTATCAAAAATAGTAATAATTATTCTCAAGTTATTAATAATAGTCCTTCAGAATATTCTCCAGTTATAGAAGCCCTTCTAAAGATTATTCTCAAGAATATATGTAATAACATGTATTATAATCAGTGCTGCTACTAGATACTTTGTCACCCGGAGCAAGCCAGAATTTTTGCACCCCTTGCATGTAGAGGAAGCAGTTAAAGGGTGGATTTGGTGCCCCCTCTGGTTCAGCACCCAGGGCACTAGACCTGCCTGCTCCCCTAGTTGCGGACCTGATTATAATAAATATAATCTCCATAAATAACTTGAGAATAACTCTTATTATTTTCAATAAAAATATTCTCTAGTACAGTGGTTCTCAACCTTTTCAAGCCCACGGACCAGTTTTGTTCATTTTTGTGAGTCGAAGGCCCGGTCAAACACACGTCAAATGGAAAGTGAATGAGGAAAAATTAAACAGCTAATCACTCGCGGCCTGGTATAAATGATATCAAGGCCCGTCGGTTGAGAAACACTGCTCTGGTAATTTATAATAGTAGTTCTTCGAGAGAATATTCTCTGTCCCTGTCTCTCTTCCCATCAAGAAGACAGGAATACTGAAGTTTGCGGCCCACAATATTAAAGTTTGAAAGCAAGAAAACCAACATAGCTGAATTGCACATCTGTTAGAGGAATATCAGTGATACAGTATTTAAGGGCATGTACATTGAATGAAACAACAGTTCTGTATCTTCTTAGAATGAAGGTGATTATATAAAAATAGCTTCTTTTATCAATCAACTTTGGTTTAATCATTTGTTTTGAACTTATTTCTGAAAATTTGTCTAATTTTAAAATATTTTAAGATTAAAATTTTTAAGGTTTTAATCTTAAGGCTTCTAAAATTTTCATAACCAAACTTTTAAAACCTCTCATTATGACCAAGAGAATATTCTCAAACTAAAAGATGTCATTAAGGTTGATTATGCCACAAATTGCTTTGTTTTGAATGTTTCAGGCAATGAAAACTGATTTATATTTCATAGTATAAACAAAATTAGTAAAAAAAAGTTAATTATTTGAAAGAAAAATGAATATTCTCATTCTCTGAGAACTTATATTCTCACGTCACGTCTCTAGGGCTGATCATTAAACTGAATTTTATTAATTAACATGTTTAAGAAACCAGTTGTCCCACACTTGTGCTGTCATCTGCCAATTGTACAGTAATTATACAGCAACTACTTTAGAATTTTTGATGATTAGAACTTTAACGAACCCCCCCCCCCAGTTTTTTTATCTAATTTAGTGTTAAGATTTCTTATTTAAGGCCAGGATTACAAAAAGTAAGGCCAGCCTTTACAAAATATTATTCTTTATTCAGAAAAATCCCGATTGGTTCAAAATTAAACACCATCAGAGACAAACAAGACAACACGGAATCAATACACCATAATTAAACCAAACAAAACCATAATACAAAAACAATTCATATACATAGCACCTAAAGAATATAATAGATTGAATAACGAAATAAAAACGGAAAAATCACTACACAAATTCAAAAAACTACTCATAAACAAAATCAACACAATTGAATAATAATCCCTTATACATACATCTTTTTTTTCTCTCTTTACAAATGTAATGTGAGGACTGAATATTATATCTTAATTATATACACCATTGGTCTGTTGTCAACCCCAGTATATACTACACTATCAATATGCCCTAGACGGATTATGTAATCCCTTGGGCTAATATATAAATGGTAATATATATGTTTTTTTGTATATTGCGTTTGTATTATATGTTGTAATATGTGTGGTGTGTGTGTAATAAATTTCAAATTACAACATAGAAGTTTGATAAAAGTTCTTTTAGTTCAAGTTTGACTGTACTTCACCAACACCCAACATGGTATGTAAGGGATGCATGTGTTTTGCTGGGAGGGGGGGGGGTTAAAAATTGGTGAAATTTTAAAGTACCATCAGTAGATAAAGGGTTAAAGCTGTGGTTCTCAAACTTTTGTAATCCATGGCTCTCTTGCCCAATTCATGATTCATCTGTGACTTCCCCAGAATAGTTTGGTAGATGTTTCTCATATAAAAGAACCACTTCAAAGCATAAATAGACACGCAAATCAATATCTCCAGCTCACCGTGACACCCCTGACAGTGGTTGGCGACACCACTAGGAGCCGCGGTGCATAGTTTCAAAAACATTGGGTTAAGCCTCATGGAAAATAATTATTAAAAGAAATTAAATCCCAGAATTTTTTAACTTTATTTCCAGAACTGATAACTCTAGTGACAATGTCTGGATAAGTCATTCAAAAAATTCACAATGCTTTTTTTAGTAAATATATTTTCTTTGATAACCGTAGTAATGCAGTTAGAAGAAACATTGATACCAATCCCATTCTCTCAAGCCTCTTACCTTATTTGGATATAGCAGTGACTTATGATCATATTTAAAAGTTTCATAAATCATCAGGGTTGTTTGGTTTAAACCTTGGTTTTAACCAAGTGGTTTTTTTAAAACAACCAGTTCAGTGTTTTTCAAAAAAATCAAATAAAAGTGGCCTAAATATTTTTTTTCCTTGAAAAATATCGTATTGGTTCATAATTAGTCAAAATTTTTCATTTTTACCACGTTTTATATCCTTATGGTACATTCTGATGGTATATCTTTAAATGACAAGATTTTATAAGTGGTTTTTTTTCAAAAAGTCTCATAAAAGTGGCCAGAATATATATATAATTTTTTCATATGAAGTTTCTTAGTTATTTAAAGTTATATACAAAAGCCAAACTTTCTCATTCTTACAACATTTTCTAACATTTTGCTACATTCTGATGCTCTATATATCTTTAGCAAATTCATGAATAAGGATTGCGTCACACATCTAAATGTAGTGGTGTATCATCTCACAGGTTTCTTTTTCCCTTCACAAAGAAGCAGCAACAGTAGTGACACCATCATGCTAGGGGCAGGTGGTTCTATAATCCAATAGACACCAGCTGTCCTTAAAGGACAAAGACTAGTGTACTAGTAGTTACATTACCTCACATACATTTTCATTTTCTTTCCCATAAGAAGTAGCACATCTCCTACTGTATATCTCCCAGTCTTAATATTCAATAGTTGGTTTTTTTTTATACTTTCATGGTAAGCCCAGTTAATCAAGGTTCTACTGTATAATAATAAAAGATTTATGAAAAATAATCAGCGATATACAGGGTGATTATAATTTGAAGTTTTGTTTCCAAAACTATTCAATAAGAACTACTGGTCAGAATGACTTGAAAATTTGCATAGATACTCCTGAAGCAATGGAAGAGTTTCATTCGCAAAAGAAAAAAAAAGTGCAAGTAGATGATGCTGTACTTGGCCAGCAGTATAATCTATTTTGTGCAACCACATCATTTTGGCACTTCCACAGCGTCAGTGTGTGGATAGAACTTCTATCAAGATGCACATTGCAATACAAGCAAAGCTGAAGACCCATTTTCACAGGATGCACCTTAACCCTTGCAATTTCTGGCTGTGGGGGGTACCTCAAAATGTCATAAACATTGGTCAGATTGCAAACTTCAGTGAATTGCAATCTCCAGCACATCCCCTATATGTTAGAAGTTCCTCAGGAATATTAACGTGGGGGCGCATTTGATTTAATAAAGCTGAATTGCAAGCACATCCACATCATAACCATGGCATACTCTGATCTGTTGTTGAACAAGAATTTTTTTGCTTTCAACCTCATAACTAGAGCACGGTGGACAACATATTTAACATTTCTTAAGTAAGTTGTAGTTATTTGTTCAATTACTTCATTTTTTTTGTGATGTTTCCATGAATTATGAAATTGTGCAATGCTATAATTAAGTTATCATTTTGCCATGGCTGGCTATCGTTTCCATTCTGCGAGCAAATTTCCCACATGTTGGATGATGTCATTAATTTTACATTTTTAAGTATTTTTTCCCCTTTATCAAATAAAATTGAATTTTTTCAGGAATATTCATGTCAATTTTCAAGTCATTCTGACAATCGTTCTTTTTTTACAATGTTTTGAAATCAGAACCTTAGTTATAATCACCCTGTATATCGTAAATCCTTGCTAATTAATCTGCATTATTTATGCTTCATTAAATACATTATATTCACCTAATTTTTATTATAGTTTTTGCTGCCTAATAGTAATATAGCTGCCTAATTAAGCATACTGAAAGTAACTGGAGAAAACATCTCTCTCTCTCTATATATATATAGAGAGAGAGAGAGAGAGCAGCTCTTGCACCCCTGATATATATATATATATATATATCATCAGGGGTGCAAGAGCTGTGCCAATTGCGCCAAACTGCGCCGGAATGGTTCTCTTGCTACATGGTGCGCCGAATCCCTGCGCATTTGCGCCAATTCTTGTTTGTGGTTCGCGGAGGTACCGCTAATGCACGTAGTGCGTCAAATACCCGGAATTTAGGAAAAGCATGAAAATTTTGTTCACGGGACGCGTTCTTTCCGAGACAAGGAAAAAGATATGGAAGGGAAACTTAAATTTTTTTCACTTTCCACCATCTACCACAATCGCGTCATCTCGTGACCTTGGAAAGTAGTACTACTTTGAAGTAATCCAAATTGGTATAATATAATATACTTTAATATAATATACTTTCGGGCTATCAAAGGCCCTGAATGAATATACCGAATTTTCCGATTTCGAAGAGCGTTTTTTCTCCTTCGGGTTATATACTGAAAATAACGGTAATTTCTCCGCTACCAACCTGCGTTCAAAGACAGCGTATCTACGGCGTAAATTCGCTTTATTTCCCGCAAGATTACACCCGCGCCTTTGCGAAGAATCAAAAAGGGACATTGGTTTACTCGTTTAAATTACCGAAATTTTTCGGAGATCGTTGGGAAAAAACGGGATCTGTAAAAACTCCAGCTAAAATATCCATAGTTTTGTCGTCTAGCCACTATGCGGTCGTGTGGTTATCGTCGGCGGTTGCCGATCGTGACAATTTCACATCGCGAAAATCCGAATTTGGCGAACAGGGCCCGGCTCGAGGAAAAAAATCTCTACCCATGTAGAACCTATTTTTGCTGTTACCGACAATGTTTTTTTTGGTCGACAAAGCTTTTTTCACCCTTTCAACTTCATTTAGCACCTCTCCTAGAGCAGAGCCCAATATAGCCGCAAGAACCGCCCCTGCATTGGTGGGGGAGGGGCATGCTCTTAACAATAGTCAAAGGAAGGAATTTATACTAGGAGCATGCTCATTTTATATATACATAACTTCTGTGAGATACCAATTATATATAAATGTCCTACCTTTCCAAAACATGTTGTTGGAGAGAATGAAATATTTGCACCCTCTCTTGGTTTTCGCACTCCCTCTCGTGCATTGCTGGGATTGTACATTACTCCTTCACGTATTGCTAGGATGTTGCTTAACATTGTATCGCCAACAGAACTATCAATTATGAGTGATGAATGGGTTGCACCACAATGCAAAGAATTAGAAGAAGTGAAATCAGTTCAGAGAATAGATAGATATTGGGCAGACATATTGAAACTTTGTAACCTTGAAAGCAGCACAAAGTTCACAATTTTGCCAGTTTTGGTGAAGGCTTTTTTATCTTTAGCACATGGTAATGCAGACAGTGAAAGAGAGTTCAATGTTAACAAAAGTCTGTTTGAACAGCGAAAAATCTGTCCATCCAATGCTTTAAAACATAGTTTCCCAAACTTTTTTGTTCCATCGCCCCCTTCTTCAGTAACTTTTTTTCTCATCGCCCCCAGCTCAAGTGAACCCATAGGATCCTATGTTATACCTGTAGCTTTTATCGCCCCCCTGGACCATTCCATTGCCCACTTTGGGAAACACTGCTTTAAAAGAATAAGACACACAAAATCTTATGTTCAAGGGCATGAAAAATTCGAAAAAAATTGTCATTAAGATGTTGAACTTCTGAAAGCGACTCTTGATTCGTATAGAAAATATTGTAAGAGGCTTCAGGCTGAGAAAAACAGCAGAAATTTTTTCTTTAATTTATTGACATGCTATTATATTGAGAAATTGTTAAGGTAAATAAGGTATTTATATTTTTTGCATTTTTTGCATTTCACTTTTAAATTTAATCATTTCTTTAAATTCTGTGAGAAGCTAACTTTTTTCACAGAAACCCTTATTATATTCTACATGCACTTTTTTTTTGCCATATCAGGATGAATAAGATTTGGTGTTCAAGCAGCAGAAATTCTTGCTGCCTAGGTTTTCCGTATGCATGGTGCTTAATTTGAAAAGAGTCTAATAATTTTTATTCGTCATTTCAGTAATTCATGTTTTAATAGTGACAGATAAGATACTTCAGAAAAAATTTAAATAGGCTTTAATTTGTGAAGGAAATTTATTTAGAATTTATTCGTTCCAACCATTTTTGCTGAAACTTTTGGCATTTCATGGAAAAATTACTCCTTATATTGCAGATACAGTTAGTTTTTAGTTCTGCTCCAAAATGGATGAGGGATGCTTGCGCCCGTTATATATATATGGATATATATATATATATATATGATTAATAATAACATTAAAAGAATTTTCAAACACATAGTAGTCCATTGAGTTAAGCAAAAACAATTAAATTGCAAAAGTTGGTTTTTGTTAAAATGTAAGAAATTTTTATTAATTAATATGGGAATAGTGTTAATTACCATTAATAAACATTTTATTTCAATTAATTATTAGAAGTTTCAATGATTTTTCAGAAATTTTATTGTTTTTAATGTTAATACTATTTAAAACAAAAAACCAGTTTAAACCAAAAAAAACCTGGTTTCTTGGTTTTTTTACCAACCCGGTAAATCATTCATCATGGTTGTTTTCCATGAAGTTCTATTTTTTAAAGATGAGAGGAGACAAAATCCTATGCCATCTCAAACAAGGTATTATCCTTGCTTTATAAGATGTATGGATTGGAGGTGGGTAGGGAGAAGAAAAAATGTTCTTTCTCATGAGAAAGAAGAACAGGCCTGAACCTCTGCTATAAAGTTATAAATCTGTACTGACACTTTTCAGAAAATATTGTATACAAGAAATTTTGACGTATAGGAGGACTATCATGATTTGTTTTATTAAATAGCATGTTTTTCTGAATGCTCACACCTCTATCTTTTAAGATGGAACAAAGTGCAGACTCAATGAATTCCGGTGTTCTAATGGGGCCAAATGTATTGATGAAAATAAAAAATGTGATCATTGGAATGATTGTGGCGATAATTCTGATGAAGAAAATTGTGGTGAGTTGTTCCCACCAAAAAAATATCAATTTTTTTTCAAAAAATTAAATGCTTTTAAAAAAATTATGCATGTTATGAAAAGTAATTGTTCTGATATGGATTTTTTTTTTCACAGTTGTACTTGTATTCAATGCAAACTCTGATGTTTTTACCTGCATAGACCTGATATTTTCGTGGGTGGTAATCCAGTTACCGTACAAAGAAATTTCCCCTACTCCCTACAAAAGTAATTTCTGGCTAATGTCATGCCTGTACTATACAAACTACTCACTAAAACAGAAAGCCACCTGTTACACAAAAATGTAACTACTTTGACAAAACATTTCTCATTATGAGAAAAGCCCAGCATTTTTCAGTGCATTTCTATGAAAGCATTCTGTGTCATCTTTTCGTGTGAATGCTTTGCAAATTATTAATAATTATCAATATGCCCAATTCAAATATATTGTGTATGCTATTTTACCATGCAACTAGTTTTTTGTATTGTAAAAATACCATACTCTACATATATATATATATATATATATATATATATAGTATACTATTTTTTTAGCACACTATATATTCCAGCTGCCTCAGGCACTAATATTGGTTTTTTATTACGTATTTTATTGTATGTTTTTTGTTCTATAAAAAATTCTTTGACCTGATTTAAAATATTTGTGCTCAAATATATAGTATACTATATATACAGGATGGACCGACAAACTCAAAGGATTGTTAGTAGACATCAAGAGGAACAAAAATTACAATGGAACGTGGTGTTGTAAACCATGTTGAGAGGGTGAAAATCTCAAGAAACGCATGCAGGCTCTGAGTCTAGAGAAGACTAAGGGTGGATATCAGTTGATCACTGAATGCGTTCGTGGGTTTGCTCACCATATCTGACATAAGCAGCGAAACACATATGCCGGGGTAGGATCACGTGCTGCATATGATGTAAATAAGCGCTATTGTGGTAGTAAGCATGTGTATAGCAGTTGATTTTCTGTTTGAGTGAGTATTGTGGTGCTGACTACGCAAACGAGGAATACACTGATGTACATCTGATTTATGGTCCAGCAGGTGGCAATGGGGGCTTAGCACAGCAGATGTACCAACAGCAATATCTGTTGAGGCATTGTCCGCACCATATTACCTTCACCACAATCGATCTACTACTATGGGAGACAGGGACCTTCCACCCAGCATACCATGAGAGAGATGCAGGGAGACAGTGTAATGTATGCACTGCTCAAATGGAAGAAATCATGCTGCAATGATTTGCAGATTCCCCGTCAACAATTACACGAGCAGTTGAAGCTCACTTCGAAACCTGCATGTGTTTTCAGTGATTTTTACCTTCTAAACATGGTTTGCAACACCCTGTTCCATTGCAATTTTTGTTAATCTTGATGTCTACTAGCAACTCTCTGAGTCTGTCGGTCCCTTAATAGAACACCCTGTATATCGTATATATATTTGTGCTCAAATATATAACACAAATACAAATACAACGCCACAACAGGCAAAATGCCCAACGAGGTGGCTGATAAAAAGATGCCCATAAAAATATGGATGTCATATGTTTCAAAAATACAGCAACCCAATTAAAAACGCAATTAACAAAAATTACAAACAATATATACACATGATAAAATATTATACAATGCCCATAAAGAATACTTATGGTTGTCTTATTCTAAGAATGGATAGCCTCTCGATTTACCCCAACATGTTTATCGTACTTCTTTTTAAACGTGTCAATTGTGTTACAATCTACTACCTCCGGAGGTAAGCTATTCCATTTATTAACAACCCTATTAGAGAAAAATTCCCTGCGACACCATAACCTTGCATTGTCCCTCACCAATCGATATTGGTGTCCCCTTGTAAAAGCAGTCGATTGGCGGTGTACTAAAAGTTCATGGTCCATCCTATCCATCCCATTGAAAATTTTGAACACTTCGATCATATCTCCTCGACACCTGCGTTCATCCAATGTAAACATATGCAAAAAATGAAGTCTCTCTTCATAACTCAAGCCCTGTGTGCCAATAAGGACACGCATAGCTCTTCTCTGCACCCTCTCAACCAAGTCTATGTCCCTCTGTAGGTATGGTCTCCAAAACCTTACAGCATACTCCAGTCCAGGACGAACTAAGCCTCGAAAAAGTGGAAGAATGACTTTAGGAGAATGCGAAGAGACCTTTTTGAAAATGAGACCAAGCATTCTATTCGCTTTTTTGACAACCGCTGAACAATGTTCAGAAAACTTAAGTCGCTCATCAATGAGAATTCCTAAATCGGTGACTCTAGTTGCATCCGGGATAGTGACACCATTCAACTCGTAACAGAACCGTGGGTTGTTCGAACCAAAATGAGCGACCATGCACTTATCTACGCTAAACGTCATGCTCCATTCATTTGCCCATGCTGCAATCTTGTTTAAGTTGGTCTGGAGCAACTCCCTATCGCTTTCATTTCCGATTACCCCCATTAGCTTCACATCATCTGCGAATTTGCTAGTAATTCCATCGATACCCTGATCGAGTTTGTCGATAAAAAGTGAAAAAAGTATGGGGCCAAGGACAGTTCCCTGAGGAACTCCACTTGTGACGTCTGTCCAACCAGAGAATTCCCCGTTCACCATAACTCGTTGCGACCTATCTCTTAACCACGATTCTATCCAATTCAGCAAGTTGCCCCCTATTCCAATCTCGTGTAAACGCTTCAAGAGTTTGCCAAGTTGGACCCGATCGAATGCCTTCTGGAAATCAAAGTAAACAACGTCGACATTTTTGCTCTTACCCAAAGCCTTAGTCACGTAATCATAGAAGCAAAGGAGGTTAGTTACACATGACTTCCCCTTCCTGAACCCATGCTGATTATCCGACAATACATTATTCTCGTCTATCCACTTCACAAACTGCCTTTTGATGATAATTTCCAAAATTTTCGAGAGGGAGCTCGTCAAACTCACTGGACGATAATTAGACACCACTTCTCTACTACCCTTCTTAAATATCAGAACAACGTTAGCCAGTTTCCAATCTCTCGGGACGATACCCTCAGCAACACTACTCCTGTATATCTGTGCGACTGGCCCCAACAATTCATTAGCGCCTTCCCTGAGAACCCTGGGATAGATATCATCTGGTCCTGGTGCTTTGCTTGCACATGCATTTCTTAGAAGATTTAGGACCTCCACGTCTTCCACTTGAATATTGTTGAGGGTTTTATTACCCCATGCAACACCTGTATATCGAATATCATTATCTCCATTAAAAACCAACGCGAAAAAGTCATTGAAAGCACTACACATGCCTACATTGCTCTCTACCTTTAAGCCTCCTATCGAGAGGGGGCCAACTGTCCCCTTACATCCATTATTGACGTATCGAAAAAATGATTTTGGGTCAGAGCCAATGTTATCTGCCAACCTAGATTCAACTTCCTTTTTACTATCCCTTATCGCTTTCTTCAACAGTCTTCTTTTATCAGTAAACAATGATAGGTCACCTTGTCCACTTTTATACTCTCTGAATGCCCTTTTCTTTTCAAGATAAAGGTTCCGAACGCTATCCGTGAACCATAGAGGGTGTGATGTACAAACACGCTTTTTTCGAACAAAGGGTATGACGTCGTGCAAAACAGTGGACAGCTTCGTACTAAATTCTTCCCATTGACTTACCACCCCTACTGATTCCAACCGGTCTTTGAAAACTTCCGCTAACCTTCTTCTCAAAACATCAAAGTTAGTTCTCCGAAAACAAGGAACCAGTCTTTTGTTATCAACCTTACCCGAGGAAAAGTTACAGTGAAATCTGACGATACGATGATCACTGGAAGAAAACTCTTCCCCCACCGAAACATGTTCAACTAGATCCTCAGAACTAGTAAGAACTAAATCCAAAATAGCAGTACCCCTAGTGGCTTCTGATACATGCTGATACAAAAAATTTTCGAGCACCAGCTTAAGAAAGTCTCTTTCATACTGATTTCCAGATGAAAGGTTCTCCCAATCAATACCCGGGTAATTGAAATCCCCTAGTATGAGAACCCTCTTTCGCTTACACATGTAGGAAATTTCATCATGCATTTTGGCGATGTAGTTTTGATCCCTGTTCGGTGGATTGTAACAAACCCCAACAATAAGCTTATGACGTCTTTTGTTCTCAAGTTCAACCCATATGGTTTAAATATCACTTCTCTGCACGTCACACTGTCTAGCCTTCAAACAGGATTTTACGTATATCAACACTCCACCCCCTTTCCTATCAGATCTGTTTCTCAAAAAAGTATCGTATCCTGAGATGTGTGAGAAAGATTCATCCCCATCGTTTGCCCAAGATTCTGTAATGGCTATAAGATCCAAGCCCTCCACAACCATCATAGTTTCTAAAAAATCTTTCTTATTACCCAAGCTCCTGGCATTTATTAACACACATTTTAATTTGCCCGGTGGTTTAGTGTCAATCGAGAAGCCATCCAAGTCAGAGGTGTGTAATTCCCCGTCAGTACTGTTGTGATTATCATTAACTAACCTGCATTCCCGACTACGTGGTCTGGGAGTAAAAAACCTGACCTAAGACTATCGTAAACCTCCCAGACCCCTCTCTTATTTAGATGGATCCCATCCGAACGAAGCCACCTATCGGTAAATGCAGGAAGCTCCAAGAATGTGACCCCAAGTGAGGAGCAAATGTCCTTCAGGCCTATATTGAATTGGTGGATCCTACTCCTATATCCCCTACTACCCCTTGGCAGCACTGGAATCACTGCCACATCTGAACCCCCCTCCCTAGCGGATAATAGTAAATCCTGGTATTCTGACAGAGACTCACTAATATTCGCTCCTACCTGATTTGTTCCCACCCACAGAATCACCCGCAAGGGCAACTTTCGGCAATGAAAAACGTCTCGAACGTTGCCAATCTTCCCCCCCCCCCCCAGGAAGACAACAGCGCTCGAAACCCCGAAAATCCTTACGCACTCTGTTCCCAAGTTCCCTAACCATAGAATCGCCGATGATTAAACCCCTATCACTATCCCCCTCTACCTCATCCACGAACACCCATTCGCCCTCTAAAATGTCGTTGTTCGTGGAGATTGCTTCTTCATCAACAGGTGGCTCGACGACCAGAGGCTCCGTTATAACCGGGCCCTCTAGCACCCTAACTTTTTCCCGTAAAGCTTCGACCTCCAGTTCCAGCCTTTTCCTATCCAAGCATAACATACACAGATCAACTACCAGTTGAGTAATTGTCATCATTGTTAGACTGACTGACTGACAAAGTCTGCTTTTTCCAGGGAAGGCCAAATCTGGAAGACTCCTTCTCCCCCAACAATTTCAGTGGCCCTGTAAGGGCACATGAACATTGTTAGGAAAATATCATAGTAATATGTATATGGGTTCATAGGTTTATAGGAAAGTCCTTCTGACCTTAAAAGCAACTATGTAACATAAATAACAGTATAGTAAAGTAACTATGCCCAATCAGATAGAAAAACATCTATACATAAAGTGTTAATGGGGAGGATATAGAAATTGAGTGAAATTTGTGCCTCTTGCTATTATGATAAAAATAATTCTTCCTTTAACATTTGAAAATATAAAACACTTGAAACATAAGGAAAGTTTGCTGAGATTTGAATTTTTTAAACTTCTGATTTTTTCAAATTTTTCAAAGTGTATTAAATAATCAAAATAATTAAGTTTCAAAGAGAAATAAACAGATTGTTATGAAAATTTATAAATATCAAATATAGTGAAACCTGTCTTAAACAGAATCAAATGATAGTCAGTTCAATGATTAGTGCTTTGATGTGTATCTTTATGAAATACAAATTTGTCTAAAACAGAATATTATTAGTTTCGTGGCGTTCCATTTCATACAGGTTTCACTGTATTTAAATTACCAATATATCTGCAAATCTTTCTCCAAACGTTACAGGATAAATTAATTCCAGTATAATAGAGACAGGAACAATCTTTAATAATTGGGTTTTTTGTTAATTGGGGGCATATGCAAATTTTAATTTTTATATTTTCTCTAAGTATTATTTCATGCATTAGTGTTTGTTGTATTTGATTGGGTGTAGTCATTCTACTATATGTTATATAAGTTGAATAGCTGCAGCTCTTTCTGTTTACAAGTTATTTTATTGAATCATTTTTAAAAAGGGACAAAATTCTACATGTGTATAGAATATTGACATTTATGCTACATGAGTGGTGACTTGAGTAATTTTTTTTAGAATTATATTTAAGATATAAAGACTATTGTTTTTGTTTAAATTATTTAAGACTTTCCGTCATGCAAAACTGGTCAATTTCGTTGCACAAATGCTATCTGTATTCCGGTTCGATGGAGATGTGATGGACATGCTGATTGTACAGATAGCTCTGATGAAGTCAACTGTAGTAAGTTAAATTTTTGTATTAAATTGAATTTATTGGTAAAGATTAATTGAAGTTCAAATTGTATATAATAGTATATGTCATATAAATTTGCCAAACTAGTGGTTTGACTGTGATTATCTTATCCTATGTTTTTTTAGCTTTAATATCATGTCCAGACACTAAGTTCCTATGCCCATCTGAAAAGCGATGTATAGACAAAGAAAAGCTGTGTGATGGAAACAGAGATTGTGAAGATGGAACTGATGAAAAGGATGCATGCTGTAGGTATCTTTGTGTTCATGCGCACTTTAACCCCTTAATGATCACGGATGAGATATCTTGCCAAATGCAAATAGAAAAAATTCATTCCAGCTCTCCCTGTTTCTTTTTAGCTTTTTTCTCTTCAAACAAAGCTTCACTGTAACAATATGAAAAGAAGTTTTTCCTCCCCGTTCTTTCTATACTCCTGTTTAGTGATTTCCCCCTTTCTACTATAAATTTATAAGATAAATAGAACAATTAGGGGAGGGTAAGAAAGAGAAGGTGAGGTTGAAAGAGAAATCTACTGTACATAATTTTTCTCATTTTATTTCTTTTTTATATTTCTTTCTTTCCCTCCTTCCTTTTTCCAACATGTGAATGAGAAAACCAGTTTTATCACCAATACTCCAAGTACAAATCATCCAAATTTGTTGTCAAAAGCCTGTACGTGAAAAGGTTAAATATTATAGTTATGTGGGGAATCAGTCAAAGACCTCCACAGAATCAAGGTCGTCAAGGATACACAGTTAGTTGGTTTTGGAAGGTGCTGGCCGCACTTGTTGTTGAGAGAGGAAAGTTTTTACATTAATTTACTTTTTATAGTCTTGCCGTATACATTTTGAATAAAAGATATTTTTATAAAAGATGTTGTCACTCCTAATGCCATCCACCACCTATAGATGCTTTTATTCTGTAAAAATATTGTATAATAAACACTTTTCAGATTTACATGTGAGCTTTTAATGTTATAAAGACCTATAATTATCATAATTTCTTGTGTATAATGCATGCAAGCATCCGTTGTATTTCTAATATTGTAGTAACACATAATCTGCATAAGCAAGCTCTTAGTTGTTATTTTTATTATCAATAATTGAGTCATAAGAAATGGAAGGATTGTTTGTCAGGTTTCCTTTTTTAGAGTAAACTTTGATTGCTCTCCATACATCTATCTATACACCAATTTTAACAGATTTAAAAAATTTAATTTTAAAATATTTAAAAAATATTTATAAATCATTTTAAAAAATACCTAATTTTATTCCAAATCCTCAGAAAAACAAATGCAGATAGTCCACACAAATAAATTCAGATGTTTTTTAATGCATAATCTGTCAGGAAATTATGGTAAACAAAAATTGTTCAAAAAAAATTCAAATTAATTCAAATTAAATTCTTTTTTTTTTTTTCTGAAGAAAAAATCTTGGCCTAGGATTTGGCTGCAGATGTACACAGTTATGCTGTAATAATGAAGTCACGAATGTCCACAGTCAATCACAACACCATTTTGATGAAACTATGCTGATTTTTGAAAGGTTAAAGGTTAGATCTAGGGAAGCTGTGAACATTTTGCCAGTGATTTTAGAAATGGAATTCCAAGGCTTGAGAACTTTCTTTCATTTTCTACAACTGGCAACATTTTCATCTTTGAAGTCAAACATAATTGATAGTCTTAAAAGAAATTGTCAAAAGTGATGTTCATTATTGACCAGAGTTGCTGCTCTACACAAATTTATCTAGTTCCAGAGGTCAAAGTTTTGCCAGCAAACTGGGTCTTTTTTTGAGTAAAAATGGGTCTTTGAAAGAAAATTAAAATTGTTATTTTTCCATCACATTCACTAGAAACCCATCAACACAAAGGAATTAACATAAGGAATAAATCTAAAACAAATATAAATTAGACACATTATAAAGGGTGATTCCATAAATCCACTTGCCACATCTTACTAGTGAATTGGTGATCCTAGAGGCATGCTTCCAACTACAAAAGGTATCCAAATAACATGTATAACTCAGATACATCATTCATGTTGCAAGGGGTTGTATAGTTATTGAAATTTAAAAAAAAATTAACTTTTTATACAGACACCCTGTTCTCAAAAACCCAGTTAAAAAGTTGTTACCCTGTCTCTCCTGAGGCCACCAAAAAAATTACATGTTTCCAAGTGTTGAGTTATTCACTGCGATATTTGAATTAAAAAATCAGAGAAAAGTTTGGGAAGTACAGCATAAATTAGGGAAAGAAGCATTGTCTGTTAGTTTATGCTGTTCTTTCCCAACTTTTCTGGGGTTTTTTTAAATTCAAATATCTCAGTGAATATTGGACTTGAAAATGTGGAAATTTTTTTCTTTTCTTCAACAGAGAAGGGCAGTAAGTTTGTAACTTGGTTTCTGAGGTGTACGTATAAAAAGTTAATTTTTATATTTCAATAACTACACAACCCCTTGCAGCATGAATGACTTATCTGAGTTCCACACAAATGTTATTTGAGTACTTTTTCTACTTGAAAGTATTCCTTTAGGATCAACGGTTCACCTGTAAAATGCAGCAAGGGGAATAATGGAATAATCCTGTATATTTATTGATAAATCAACCTATAAATTCTCTTCTAATCAATTTTTTGTTTCAGAAAATCTTAGCCATTTAAATAATATTGTCTTGTTCATTTAAAAAGCAAATGATTCTGAGTAATAATTTTCTTCTCTTTCCCTGATAATCCGGAAGTCTGGTGTACCACCTTACCTACTAATTTAATTGCTACATGCTTCACACCTAAAAATGGGAGCTATGCCAGATTTGTGTTGATGAAACCTAACAGTGTCTTTTGTTGTGCATGTTTTGCATTCAGTAAGTGGTTCCATCTATCCTTCAAATTGCCAATGAGCAGATTCAATGATGCAATTTGATGTATATTTGTGTGTGTTTTAGGTTTTTCTTTTCTTTCTTTCAAACCAAGCATAACTCAGGACTATCGCCATCTATGGGCAATTTACTACCTAGTGAGTTGTGCTGGAGGTGTAAGTGTGTGCACCTAGCAGTCTGAATACGTATCTAGTCTTGTATCTAATTTTTCAGTGCTGCCATCTATATTTCAGAAGTGAAATGAGTGAAATGTAATGATTGAATTACATTTGTTCTGTTTGTAGGTCTGTTTCTCTCTGTGGCGACACTTTTTAAATGGGAGATTGGCTTGCATTCGTGCCCCAAAGTTTGGAACCACAGAAAACCAACTTCAGCTGACCGTCACTGTGGCAATGGTGGAGTTCGAACCCAGGACCTCGCAATCCGAGTCTGTCACTATAACCACTCGACCACCATAGCAGCTGTGTTTTAGGTCTGCTGATTATCTTGGCCATGGAAACAGAACTTTTTCCTAAAATGTAGCTGACTCAAAGTTGCAAAAACTCAGAAAATCATATTTAGCTAACAACCATTGCACGTTTGCAGGCATCAAACCCAGATTTTCACGATGTGTAATTGTCACAACCAGCAATCGCTGATGATAACCACACCATCACACTGTGGTTATATGGCAAGTTATGAATATTTCAGCTGCAGTTTTTACGGATTCAGCTTTTTTTTCTCAACGATCTCCAAAAAATTTTGATAATTTGAATGGGTGAACCAATTCTATACAATTTTTCACAAAGGTCCCTGTGCAATCAATCTGGTGGGAGCAAAGAGAATTTGTCATAAACATGCTGTGTTTGAGTGAAGGTAGGTAGCCAGAGGAAAGTACTGTAATTCCGGTATATAATCTGCAGGGGAAAAACTCTTAGAAAATGGAAAATTCAGTAGACCACATAGCCCTTCATTCTGGATGCGAACAGATATTTTGCCAGCCTATTCCTCGATAGAAAGTTATACCAATAAAGTACATTTCTTCTGATGTACTTGGATATTTTGAAACTAGTTATGTGGAAAGAAAAGTGTGTCCTGTTCAAAGTTCCGAGATCTTTTTGAATATAGTTATCAATTCATTATTACAGGGGTGGGAACTCTGCGCCAATTGTGCCGCACTGCTCCAAAATTAACATCTTGCATCATCCTGCTCCAATAGGGTATTTTCGTATTTTTCTGCGCCGAATAGCGAATTTTGCTTCAGTATGCCCGGAATTTCAGAAAGGACGCCAAAAAGTTTTTGGTCCTGCTTGCCACGAAACGATTCTTTCCGAGAAGAGCGTGTTTTATTCCACTGTACTTCAACTATCGCCTTATTTGAACTATCAGGCTTTCCATCACGAAACCCCAATAATATCCGTGATCGTGCAACTGAAGATGGTTTGCAATGGTCTTTCAGTTTTAAAGTGCAAATGTGAGTCAGTTTCCGTTTTCAAAAAAAAGTCGCCACTGGAAGCAGTAGAAATTACTGTAGTCGATCGTCATTGCGTCAAATCCCGATGTTTCGTGAGAAAAATTTCCATTCCGGGAGTAAAAAGCGCATGTCCGCCGATTGCTAATTTAGAAACTTTGCCGAATAATAAGCGTTAAATCGACAATGTTGCCGAATAACGAGTATTAAATCACCAATGTTGCCGAATAACGAGTAATAAATCGCCAATATTGCCAAACAACGAGTGTCAGATCGCCAATCTCGCTAAACAATGAGTGCTGAATCGCCGATCTCGCCAAATAATGAGTGCTGAATCGCCAAACATCGCGATTCTTCCGAAATTCTCTCCCATTTTGCAACAATTTCTTTCCGAGTATAAAAAAATTGAAAAATTATAAAGAAAATTTTTAACCCATTTGAAGGGCGGCTGTTCCAGACAGCAATTAGTGCCCTCAGTAAGCAAAATTCATCTTAAATAGACTGGTGCAAAAAATTTTATGACAGCCGCTCTTTCAAACAAGGTGTCAAAAGCCTGAAACAACAAAAAACAAGCTGATGAAAAGATGTTTGATAACAAAAGACAGTGCAGTTGTTTTATTTTGAAAAGGGGTGAGGGTTAACGAAAATATTGTTAATTTTGCTGCTCCAATTTATAAATATCTGCACCAAATCCTATATTTTGCTGCTCCAAAACTGCCCCAAATCCTCAATTTGCTGCTTCGAAATGGACTTTGTCACTTCCCACCCCTGTTATTATTATCAGAAACCCAGAGTTCTGATGTGATCGCATTAAGCAGCAGTCACTATAATTGGATTTTCAAATAATTATATATAAGTTTTATACTTATTTATATATTATTATTAATATATTATTATTAATATATTATTATTAATATATTATTATTAATATATTATTATTAATATATTATTATTAATATATTATTATTAATATATTATTATTATATATTAATTATTATATATATTGCATTTGCAGTATGAATCTGAAAATTTTCATTATATTCTTATTTTAGCTTCTAGTCTTTGTTCGACATTGCAATGTGAGTATGGTTGTCGTGCATCATTGGAAGGTGGAGAATGTTATTGTGGTCCTGGAATGAAAGTGGACCCAAACAGCTTTCAGAAGTGCATAGGTGACTTATTTTTGTAATTATCCTTATTTTGAACTACTTCTAATTTATACAGAATTTTTTTTAAACAATCATAATAATTATCTAATTTGGTGAAACTGTGTCAGTAGAATCATTAACACTGGAAGGGCCCGACTAAACGTTATGCCTATAAAGGATGACAGCAGTCATTTTGATCATTGCTTCTTTTTAGTACAACATATTTATTCACTCTAAAATTTCACTCTAAATAATAATTACCATTGTACTATTTAGTTATTTTATAGTGTACCATAGTGAATTTATTAATCTTGATGAAATTCACTTTTTCACAAGCATACAGGGTGTTCATAAAAAGACTATCTTTTGGCATGAACATGTATAAGACTACTCTGTGATTTCAATATTTACTAATAAAAGATGGATAGTTTCTTGCACAAACTAAGCGAGTTGCTTTTTTCAATATGGACTTCTTGTGTTCACCACAAACAAATTTTTTACATCCACTGGCTACCTCCGATGGGTTGTTTTTGCATCAGGAAACTTGGTACTCCCTTGCTTCCTAGATGCAATTGTAACAATGCTTCACAAATGCTGGGAATTTTTGCTATAAAATGGTGATTTCATAGTACTCTGCCAATGCAAAAATGAATTCATGTCAGCTGATTCTTTTTACAATTGTTTCCTTTAATATCAACCAATCAATCAAGCTTCAATTTCTGCCAGGTCCAATATGGTGTAAAAAAATGTGCATTGGTGTTTCTTTTCATCCCACCTGTATTGAGTATTTTCTAACCATCTGGTCTACAATATCAACACCCCTACACTTTAATTCATTATAAAATTTTACCATTTCTGGCTATTTCTTTCTATCAGTTTTGATTTCAACACCGGGATGAAGGTAGCTACATAATAATACTTTTTTTTGCTTTGATACATGGTTAGTGTAATACCATTGTACTTTAGCAGTATGGTTTCATGAAATTTTTGTTTTGACCACTTGAAAGGATGGAGTGGCATCTTCTTTCACAGCAGCAATGGATGTGTTGACAGTGATGGCAGATTTGTTCATCTCTTCCATGATGCTCAATTTCATATGACCTATAAAGGCCCCTTTACACGTACAATCTTCCCCGCACGCCCAGAACGGGACGTTCTTGTGCGAAGGATTGGAGGGCGGTTAGGAATGCGGCGTTCAAAAGCGCGTTGTTAAAAAGAGACACATTCTTGCGCGCTCTCTCTCCTGCACGAAAGAAGGCCCCCATTCAGAATTGTGTGTGTAAAGGGAAGCGTGTGGCGAAATTCATACGCTTTTGCGTGCCGTGTGGACTTTTGGGGAAGCACAAAACTCCACGTTCCTGACCAAAGTTTTTTCCCTGTTGGCAGATCGAAATCGGCTGACGTTTGCGCGGAAAAAATATAGATTTCAAAAGCTTATTATATGTTACTACGTGGATTATTCGTTTTTAAAAATAATTTCAATAATTATTTATTGAAACTACTGTTACAAATTTATGGTAATTTTTTATGCAATTGATAAGAAATTCAGAAATAAAATTTCTGAGATCGTTAATTTCGAATTTTTATTCGATTCGACTTTCATTTGTCGTTTGACTTTAATTGATGTAATTAGCTCTTAACTACATTTTCTGAATTTAATTGTTTATATACTTAATATTATAATTTTACCTGCTGATTTGAAAAAAAGCTGATTTTTTAAAGAAAAAATCAGCTTTTTTTCTTCCATCTCACACACACAATTATTGACTCGGTGTGCAGCCAATGTTTTTTTTAATACTACCAGCCAGAAAAATAGATAAAAAGCATTACAAAATTATTGCATTGAAACCTCGCTACAACGATTCTCGATATAACGATAAATCCTCCTACAACGATTCTCGATATAACGATAAATCCTCCTACAACGATTCTCGATATAACGATAAATCCTCCTACAACGATTCTCGATATAACGATAAATCCTCCTACAACGATTCTCAATATAACGATAAATCCTCCTACAACGATTCTCGATATAACGATAAGTCCTTCTACAACGATATATCTTCAAAATTTTTTGGAAATGTCTATATTCTAATGTTAAACTGCTGCCTCCCGATATAACAATAATCCCTCTACAACAATATTTTTTTCTTGGTCCGCTGAGTATCGTTATATTGAGGTTTCACTGCACTTTTTTGGAAATTATGGTGTTATTTTGTAGGGCTTTATTTCAGATATTTTTAAGAAATTCTTGATAAATTTCTCTCGGTTGTATTCATATCCTCAAAAAATCATTTCAGTTTACTGTTGTCGAGCATAATAACAATACAAAAAATAACAAATAAATTGAAGCATAACTTTTTTTTTCAAATTTTTAAAACTCTAAATACACGTATTCTTACCCCTGTCAAACATTCCGTTGTGTGTCATGTTATGACCAATAAAATTAAAAGTGTGAATAGCAATACGTTTTTTTAGTTGGATATTATTCATGATATTTAATGGTTTTTCGTTTTAAATGAAATCGGCGATAATCTTATAACATGAAACATCCCTTTTACTTGGTATTTTGAACATCACTTGACCTTGGACATCTTTTGTGATCTTATCATGAAAAAATACAGCACATTGTCCACTGAACACCTGCTATGAATGCAGGGTTTGCTGGATCTAGTGAATAGGGTGCTTCTTTTTAAACAGTATCATTGTTAACCTTCAGACATTCAGATAATGGAAGTTTTTTCCAAAACCCTAAATCCCTTTTAAAGTTTTTTTCTAATGTGTTGAAGTCAAATTTATACTGTCAAATTTAAATCAGATGTTCTTAACTGTTTTAGCAGCAACTTAAAAACTTCAACTATGTGTTCCCCAGATCTATTTCCAATTTTAAAAATATGCTTATTGAATAAATTTCTAAATAATAAAATGGTTTTTTTTTTCTCGAAATTTCTGTAGCCAGTGGTAGGCGTCTTAACGGGTGAGTGAACGGAAATAGAATGAGTGCCAAATCAAAAAGGGGCCCCAAATTATTGAAAGGCTTTCATCTATTCTGATATTATTTCTTTTTTCACTTCTGGATTTTTATTAATTTTGGAATAATTTCTTTCATCAATTCTCGCATTATTTTGCATTAATTATGGATTTATGTACATACTTCTATCGTTTATTTCAAATTTTGAAACTGATCTTTCTTAAAATATTTATTTTCTATTAAAAAAAGCAATTATTTTCTTTAAAAAGAAAAAATATAACTTATTGGTTAAGAACCCGTAATTAAACTATTTTAAATTTTTCCCACACCCTGAGGGTAAATGAAAGCTTGTGAAGTTATCAAAATAATAATAGTAATTTAACATATCTATAAATCTGATATAATAATGTTTGTAGATAAAGGAACCAAATCAAAGTTCGAAAATTATTGCAATAACCTAATAAATGTAATTACGGCATTTGAAAAACGAATTTATCATTTCTTTAAAAAAACAATTCGTTGGAAAAAGGAAGAAAAATCGGCAAATAGACTCTGGAAAAAAAATTGCAATAAATATTATCGCTGAAAAAAATTATTTACATTGTATACATCTCTTTTTTTAGAACGATAATGAAGGAAGATGACACAGGAGACGAGGGATTCGCCCCGTTTTTGCCTGTAGGGTGGGTTTGCGTTTAGATATACGATTTTGAGTTCGCGATTGAATGCTGGAATGACCAGTTCCTGCGCGCACTCCTAACTGCACACTTTTTTCGCCTTTACACGCACACTCTTGAAGGCAGTTCTGAAGTTGTTTACAGCTATCGCGCGAACAAACGCGTACGTGTAAAGGGGCCTTAACATTCATCAGCTCGTTCAGCTGCTCTCACATCTTATCCATGTCCATCCCTCTCACTTTTACCATTCAATTCCTTAAATTACCCCACTCCTGACACTAAATTGTTCCAGATAGTTTTTCTCCCCAAGTCCTAGAAATGAGTAGAGGATGAAACAAAATGCAAGACATCACAGATTTATTCACAGAACAGCTATTTACAGAGATTTTGACAGTTTGATGGAACACAGTTCATAAATAAAAGTTCTTGTGTTGAGGAGAAAGTCCAACAAACTGTTTATATCACTTTTGTTGTGGCATCACTTTATATAAGCAAAAGAAGGGTTCTGGAAATTTCTGGCATATTCTTGTGATCTCCACTCTTTTCCATTGTCAACACGACATTGGCGAATCCGGAGCTGTCACCAAACGTGCCAAGTTTGTCATCAATTTGGTGAGATAACAAACAAATGCACTTATTTACAGGTAAAAGATGACATAATAAATGATAAATAATGAGTATATTATATAATTATTTAAACAGTATTTTAGCGATTTTTCACACCACAATTTTGTGTTCCTACTATATATATAATTTTTTTGTATTTATGACTGATTGTTTGGATTTTTTTTATAGACATGGATGAGTGTCAAGAATGGGGCTACTGTGAACAATTGTGCATAAATACTATTGGCAGTTATTTATGCTCTTGTGTACCTGAATATACATTTGTTCCACCCATGCATTGTACAGCTTATAACCGTGAGTACTTTTATTTTATATTTGTGATTATTCTGTTTTGTGAGTACTTTCCTTTCTATAATGACAGATCAAAGGCTAACAAAGTTCATTACCCCTAGTTATGATGCAATAATTTAACCATATCATTCCAGCAATTTAGATTCAGATGTGATTTGCTTATTTGTAATTTGCATACCACTTTAACAGAGCCGGATTAAGACACTTGAAGTCCCTAAGCACTTAAGTAATTCTGTGCCTCCCCGCATTATTGAATCTATCAATTTAAAAAAAATTGGTGTAGACACAACCCCCAAGTTTTGACGTGAATACGTTCTTTGTGATTTGAATCACATGGTAGGTAATGACATAATTAAATTGGTACCATCAGATTTGTATGAAATAATTAACAGATGATACTTATGACATCTATATGCACTCTGTACCTTTCAAGATATAGCGTAAAACAATTTTGTTACAAAAGCAGACCGAGAGCCTGGTGCCCAGACCAGAGAAAAGGTATTAAAACCAGAGGGGTATCATTGTATTTTCTTTAACGAGATCTACCCGCAGGCATCAAAATCACTGATATATAGTGAATACTTCTTGAGATATGAGCGTTTAAATTATTTCTTTTTAGAAAAGTGTTGCAACTTTTTGCAAATGCATACAGTATCGTCAACGTCAAATCATATATAAAGGACCTATTCACTTAAAAAAAACATAAAATTGTATATTAAAGAAGTAAATAACATCTAAGGCAGAATATAATGTGAATATTTCTATGCACACACTTCATTTATTTGAAAGGTTCTTCCCCCTGCTTCTTCTAGTTTTGCAAATTCTTTGATGGCATCGCCAAAATCAATGCCACATAACTAAGCTGGCCATATTTGCTCCAGAAAAATACGTGAAATTGAGATTCGAAATACGGGACAATGCCAATTAACACATCTGCTTGTACTTTTAGTGGAGATGAGGCATCAAGCTCTTTATCATTCTGCAAACTTTTGTTTCAGTGCTTGACATAATTCTGGCTTGAAAATGACAAAGTTACATTATTCAATAATTATTCAATATTTCTCGTAATTAGAATGTATACTTTATTAGAATTTTTATTTGTTGATTTGAGTAAGCTAAAGAAATGCAAGTCAATGGTACTATCACTGTTTTTGAATTTTTCAAAATGTACTTTTTGAAATTTGTTTATTCATTTTACTATTTGTTCTAGTCCAGTTTTTCCCAAAGTGGGTGATGGAATGGTCGAAGGGGCAATAGAAGCTATGGATTTAACATAGGCTCCTATAGGCTCACTTGAATTGGGGGCGATAAGAGAAAAAAATGTCAGAAGAGGGCGATGAGATGAAAAGTTTGGAAACTATGTTCTAGTCTTTTAAAAATGTTCCAAAAAGATATTTCCTCCCATCAACTGCTTTATAGAATTTGTCGAACCAGCTTCAGAAAGAACCACTGAACTGGCATAGCCACAATATTATTATCTACAGGTATTTTATTTTTGGTTAATCACCATCATTGGGTACATTTTTCTTCTGATACATTTTCAAGTTCGTTTGCAATCTACATCTGGTAGTGTTTCTCTTTTGCTTCTACAGTGGATCAAACAACACAGTCGATCTTATTATTCATAGTTCTGCATTTTCTAAGTTCATCATTATTCTGTTAAAACTTGGCTTACTTGGTGCCTTCTCAACGCATAGAATCACCTGGGCACGCCTCAAGGTCTTAGGTGCAGAGACATTAGATTCTCATGACATGTATTGACATCAATTGTAAAATTGATCTGGATACAATTTTACAATTTTCAAGAGAATAACTTGCAACTTAAGAGATAGGTATTTTTTAGCTGGCGGGGGGGGGGGGGGGGGTCTCAGAAAATTTACTTTGCCTTCCAGGACTCCCAGAATTGACTTTTCGAGGGGTTGCAAGGAATCTTTCCAGAGTAATTAACCTTGAAATAAACAGATATTGATTTAATAACATACAAAGGTATTTTCTTTCGATATTTTAATTTTTTTTACAAAAATATTTTAAATTATTCACTCATCTTTTGGAGGGGGGTACGAGCCTCCTAAGCCCTTACTCAAGCCTCCGGAGTCTATGATGTTGATAAATATACTCTGGGCTTACTTTATGGAATTTTTGCGACATCTTTCCAAAACTCTGCTTTAATGGGAACTCTTGTTTGTAATATTATTCTCTGGATTTGAGATTTCAATATTGTTGCTGCGACCATAGCATATTCCTCTCATTTTGTATCAAAGAGGAATTTCAAGATACTTTAATTTCTAATATGATGTTATGAGGATTTTCTACTGAATGGTTGATGCTGGGAAAAAAAATTGTGCATTAACTATTACGTAACATAACTACAATTAAACTATTACTTTCCTTTCTAAACAGTCTAACAGTGGAGAAAGCTTGCAAAGAAACCCATTAATACTTAGGAATTAACGTACGTAATGAATCTAAAAGAAACATAATTAATAGGCACAATATATATTTTATCAAATTAATCTATAGATTCAGGGAACATCAGCCAAGATATAGTTACCAGGGCTAAGCTAAGCAGACTGTAGCCCAGTGCAGAGTTCAGAGTGTTGGCAAATTTTGGTAACTGGTGGTGAAGAAAATTTAATTCGAATGGGAGAAAAGCAAAAACATTTGAATAGCCAACAGGTGGCAAACCCTAAATTGATCTCTAGGTACTGTACTACAAAGGAAGAAACAATTTGAAGAAGAAACTTTGGTGTGTGCATGCAAAGATACAGTAAAACCTTTCAACAATGATTTCTAACATGAAACGCAAAAGGCATTCCTGTTGAAATTTATCAGGAGAAAAAGAATACCATGCATGCAAATGTAACCTGAGGAAGAAGAAGAAACCATGTATGCAAATCTGTTTCACAATGCATCAGACCGGGAAGTAAGAAAGGATCTCATTTCGCACAGCTGCAGATGCAAGCGCACAAATGTTTTTGGATGGGGCTACCCCTGTGGGGAAAACACTGACTGTACATTCATGCTGCCTCTGTGGTACTTCTGTTTGCAGCTCTGTAAATGAAATGCATGTCTGCTTTTTCAATATTACTAAAGTGCACCATTATCCTGTATGTTACAACTGTTAGAATGGTTGCATGCTGGAATAACTTCACAGGGCTAGCATCCACACCATTTATTCACTGTGATGCAGATTTGCGTACGGTTTCTTCTTCCTCCACTGGTTACATTTGCATGCATGGAGTTCTTTTTCTTCCGGTACATTTCAACAGGAATGTTGTTTTAACGTTTGCGGAGTGGTCGTTTTGAAACGAGCTAGCGTGTTTGTGTTTCATGTTGGACCATGCATTCTTTGATGACAATTGTTTGTGTTGGTGTGTACTATCACCTCTTAAAGTTTTCCCATCTTTTCTGAATCACCCTGTAGTAATTGACTGATCGAAGGGCCTCAACTGGTGGGATCTGGCTGGTCTGGTGCCCAG
The DNA here is from genome assembly GCF_987345545.1 of Pholcus phalangioides. Taxonomy (NCBI): domain Eukaryota; kingdom Metazoa; phylum Arthropoda; class Arachnida; order Araneae; family Pholcidae; genus Pholcus; species Pholcus phalangioides. The sequence goes on from NW_028301619.1 coordinate 3,154,200, forward strand.
AGTGCTGGACCAGAGGGGGTGCAGATTTCAAACTCTCCTTCATTACAAGGGGACACCAAAATGTGTGCTTGCCCGGCTGGCCAAACATCTAGTTGCAGTCTTGTTAATAGCTGTACAGCACTATTTTGTCATCCTAAAATTTAGGCCTGCACCTGGTGAGAAAAACTGGCATGAACAAAACGGTGTACCAGCAACCCTACAAATAGTGCTTTACTAGGCCATACATGCTCAACCCATGACGCATGAGCCAAATGTGGCCTGCAATCTCAAAAATAATTTTGTAAGAATGAACTAAAGGGGCACATTCTCAGATCACTTCAGTGACTTGCAACACAGTTACAGATCACTTAGTGACCCACAGCACATTCCCACTCCAATAAAGTGGTTTGCAAAACATTCTCAGATCATTTGAGTGACCAGCGGTGCACTTAAAGATCACTTAAGTGGTCCCTTTTCCCTCTCTACTGCCTTCAATATACCCATCTAACATTTGTATCCAGGAAAAGAAAGCATACATAATTTTCCCCCCTTTAGAATTTGGGGGGAGAACTCCCTTGAAAATCAGCAGCTTGAAAAATTATTTTTTTTCATAGCGATATACATATTTTTTTTCCATTTCCATGTCCAAAGTGCCCGTTGTTTGGAAATTTTTGTTCAGAGGTTATCTGTAATGTTAATTCTATGGGATGTGTGTGTTTGGTTCCAACAAAATGTGGCCATTCTTCGAAGGGGGTTGTTAGAGGAGGTTCTACAGTATTTGCATAGAGAAGTGCCATTTTTTCAGCAGAGCAGTAATGCCATCAGAAGTGAGGACTTGTGCTTATTGGACATGTTTCTATGTTTCATTTTTCTGACACTGATTGATTACAACCATAGGTTACTGTAAATATTATTCTTCTTGATGATCCCATTTCAATGATTTCTAAACACAGGGTTGGGAACTCTGCGCCAAAATTAACATCTTGCGTCATCCTGCTCCAATAGGGTATTTTCGTATTTTTCTGCACCAAATAGCTGATTTTGCTTCAGTATGACCGGAATTTTGGAAAGGACGTCAAAATTTTTTTGTTTCTGCCTGCTGCGAAACGATTCTTTCCGAAAAGAGAGTGTTTTATTCCACTGTACTTCAACTATCGCCTTATTTAAACTATCAGGCTTTCCATCACGAAACCCCAATAATATCCGTGATCGTGCAACTGAAGATGGTTTGCAATGGTCTTTCAGCTTTAAAGCGCAAATGCGAGTCAGTTTCCATTTTCTAAAAAAAGTCGCCACTGGAAGCAGCAGAAATTACTGCAGTGAATCGTCATTGCATCAAATCCCGATGTTTCATGAAAAATTTTATTCCGGGAGTAAAAAGAGCATGTCTGCCGAATTACGATTGCTAATTTAGAAACTTTGCCGAGTAACGAGTGTTAAATCGTCAGTGTTGCCAAATAATGAGTGTTAAATCGTCGAATAACGAGTAAATCGCCAATCTTATCAAATAACGAGTAAATCGCCAATCTTATCAAATAACGAGTAAATCGCCAATCTTGTCAAATAACGAGTAAATCGCCAATCTCATCAAATAACGAGTAAATCACCAATCTTGTCGAATAACGAGTGTCAGATCGCCAATCTCGCCAAATCGCCAACCATCGTGTTGGTTCTTCCGAAATTCTCCCATTTTGCAACAATTTCTTCCTGTGTATAAAAAAATTGAAAACTTGATATAGAAAATTTATAATATCTATATAAAGATTATAGAAAATTTTTAGCCCATTTTTGAAGGGCTGCTGTTCCAGACAGCAAATAGTGCCCTCAGCAAAAATCATCTTAAATAGACTGGTGCGAAAAATTTTATGACAGCTACTCTGTCAAACAGGTATCAAAAGCCTGAAACACCAAAAACATAAAACAAGCTGATGAAAAGATGTTTGATAACAAAAGACAGTGCAGCTGTTTTATTTTGGAAAGAGGTGAGGATTAACAAGGATAAATGTTGTTAATTTCGCTGCTCCAATTTATAAATATCTGCTCCAAATCCTATATTTTGCTGCTCCTAAACTGCTCAGAATCCTCAATTTGCTGCTCCAAATCCTGGATTTTGCTGCTCCAAAGATGCCCCAAAAAATGGACTTGGTCACTTCCCACCCCTGTAAACATTTCATTAACACCTTGTATATATGTCGTTTTATATGTATATGTGCACACCATGAAAATCTTATATAACAATACTCTTTATTGTGATTATTGTCTATATAAAAGATGTCCCAATGCATGCATGCACACACACATACTTTTCATAGTTTTAATATAATCCATTCATAACAATAACTACTTTGTAATGATGTTTCTTCAGTCCCTTGAGACTCACTTACAATCGTTATACAATAATGAGCCTGCTTTTAGCCAGAGTCTGGATTTAATGAGCAAATTTATGCATATTTTTTGGTACAGTGCTACATTGTGTGGTAATATTGTCACTTTTAACAAGCAAATTTTCACTGTAGCTCAAATTTAACATGGAATTTGAAAGGGAAACTTAAAAAAAATAAGTACAAAAATGGAGGAAGAGTGAATGAGAATTTCAGAGAAACTGAAAGGAATATTTGAAATGGAAACTTGAAAAAAAAAGTAAATGCCAGAAGAACCATACACAAAACTATTTCTTTTGCCCCTCTCATAATATGGAAATAATACACTTGAAGAGAAATAAATGTCAATCAAGTAATTCAAAAAGAGGGTTATCGCCCCATAAGATTTATTGTCAATGGGTAGGAACAGTAATGCCTTGTCTAAAAGGGAAAAATGAGAAGGGGAAATGAAGAAAAACTGATCAATCATAATTTTGGAACGTGGCTAATTTGCCCCTTGCTTCAATTCCAATACAAACTCTTAAGTGTTTGAGTGTGAGCATCTTCAACAGACTTTGTCCTTTCTCATGTGATGTGTTCTTTACTTTTTTTTTGGAGGGGGTGAATGTCCAAAAGCAAAGTTTTAACTGCCAAAGATGAAATAAAAATTATGAAGCTGCTAGAAAAAGGTTAATAAAATAATTTTTGTTTAATATCCAAGTTGATTACTCACTATAATCATTTAATTTCTGGAGTTTCATTTTTTCACTTGAATGCAGATTTAGCAAGCGACAGGCTTTAACAAGAATTTTTGCTGGAAACAGGCTCCTCGTTATAAGGATGGCACTTCACTGTATTCATACATACATATATATATGTTTTCTTCCTTTTTAGGATCAGCTATGAGACTAATTTTTGCCCATCATAGTGCTATCTACAAAGTGAATTCGACTGGTGGAGCTGTGGAACTGGTGACAAATACCACAGCTGCTAGTGGTCTTGATTTTCATTTCTTGAAAAACTTGTTATTCTGGTCAGATACTGTAACAAGAAAGGTACAGAAATCAATTTTTATTTTTATCCTTTGTTTTTTTTAAAATTAAATACAAATGATTCCAAGCAGCAGCCCCTCCCTTTTCCTGCATGTTTTTAGTTAGGATTCCTTGAAACACAAAACGTACCTCTAATTTTTTAGCAATTTATTTGATTTTGATTTTATTCTGATTAAAATTAGTCTTAAAATCCTGTTTGTGTCCTTTATTTTCAACCAAAGCTGAAAAATAAACTTTTCATTGCTTTAGTATAGCAATTTGATAAATTTGAGACAATTAAACAGAAAACTAGGAAACATAGTGTATAACAAGTGTATCTTTTGACTTGTACATTAAATACAAAAATAAGTAATCAAACTTTCATAACAGGGAAACTCTCTCAGGATTTCATGTTATTTGGCTTTTTGGAAATATTTTTTTGGGGAGATCAAAATTAGAGTTATAGAAAAAGCAAGTCATAAAAGTGCAAGTACGAAAGTTCAATTATGCAACAAAACTATGTGATATCTAGTGTTATGATATGTGCTCTATGTGTGTGTGTGTGCAATGAAAAAGATTTTGTTAGAAGTGCCAGTATTCGATTATTTTTATCATTTTGCCATTATGTGTTGCTGTAAGAATAGTGGTCTTATGCTAAAATACAGGGCATCCATTTGTTCTACTTTTCCTACTTTTTTTAGGGGAAACAACAATTTTTACATTAAAAAGCAGTCAGTATATTGTATCAGTTTTTTAATTCTGATGTTACCCAGCAACATTTGATTGTCTTCTTTCATAAACAATGTTTACAAAACTCTGCAAAGAGCTAGAAATGAAAGTGCTTTATTTGTTAATAATGATCATGCTAGCAATGTCCAAATGTAAACAGATCGCCTTTAAAAAAAAGACAGTGCAGTAAAATCATAAAGTTCTTCCTGACCTATTTGTATAGGTTCTTGTAATTTATACATTTTGCACAATGCTTTTGGAAGTCGTCTCAAAGGAGTGTCATTTTTAAAAAACTTGCATGTCTTCATGATTTATTATGCACTGAGGAAGAAAGCCACATGTTTCTCTCTTTTTGATGCCTAACTTATCAGACACTCTGTTAGTTCTGAATGTGATAGTCATAACCCTCACATCCTGCAGCAGGGCTCTTAGGCTAGGATTTTTGTCAAGTCCCCAGACCAGACTTTTCATGGGCTCCTCTATAATGAATTTGTAGTGTGAAAAAGCAAAAAATGACAAGAATCATTTCGGGGCCCCTAGGCTGGAACCCTGTCAGCTCCATCTTTGTGGGTGCCATGGTAATAGTGGGAATTAATTAATCAATTTAAAAATTTAAAACGTTTAAATCAGTGGCGATTATCATGGATGATTCATGGCAATCCATCAATGAGAATGAGATAAATATCACAGAATTGATGGTTATTTTGAGTTTTGAACTCATTCAATTTATAAATTCACCTTATTAACCACTTTTTCATGTCAACAAAATGTGTATTTTGAGTTGGTTTTTTCTCAGCTCAATGTAAAAAAAATATATCAAGAACTGCCAAGTCTCTAGTTATGTATATGGTAGTGCACTTGTCTAGATTGCAAGAGGACCAGAGTTTGATTCCCAGCAGATACCAGGCTGAGTTCTTTCTTTTTTATAATGATAAACAGGAATTCAAAACAGCACTCCTCAATCTTTTCAAAACTGCATCTGGCACAGCAAGGGCGTAGCGAGGGGGGACTTGGGGGTCTGGTCCCCCCAAAATGTAAAAAAGGAGCGAAGAAAGGGAAAAAGATGGCCAAATCTATTGTTCTATCACTGCGGTCCCCCCCCCCAAACGAAATTTGCGGCTACGCCCCTATGGCACAGTATTCCAACCGCCTTCTTCAATGACATTTATAAAAACTTCTCTTCCAAACACAAAAACAGTCTTCCCTACTCATAAGGTACGTCCGGTGATTTTTGACTACTTTTTTTGGCTTTTTTAATTTATTTTTGACTTCTTTAATAATCTTTGTAAAATATTCCCTGTAATTATTGTATTCCTGCAACTTTGTATATATTTTTCTCATGCTTCTTTGAGCTTTTAATCTGAAGCTCTGTATATATTTTTCAAATATTTTTTAACATTTGTCATTGTCTTTTTTTCATCCAACATGTTTTTGAGAAGGCAGGCGTCAGTGAACAACGGTTGGCATTTTTAATGAAATTATTCATATCCACCATTCAGAAATGACTACACTTTTCGAACCATGCATAGGGTTCCCCCTGATGACAACCCACTGCATAGGTTCTACTTCACTCTCATAAAATTCATTTTTGTTTTCCTTTTTCTTAAAATAATTCTTTTTTTGCATATATATATATATTTGAAAGAACAAGTGCGCAGCACTAGCGCTTTTGTCATTCAAAAAGATACTTTTTCGCTACCTCTTCATTTTATATCTTCATTTCTCTTGTATTTTATCCTAATATATATATATTAGATTTTTATATATGTATGCTCTATAATTTTTTTTATTTCTCTGCAAACATTCTCACAGATATATTCAGTAAAATTGGATAGCTGGAGACCATCTCAACCTGTCAGTGACTTTGAAGTGTCTTTTCCATGGAGTCCGACTGCATTTGCAATTGACTGGATTGGCAACAAAATATATGTCTGTGATGCTGTGGGTCAAAAAATTGATATCCTTGAACTCGATGGAAGCCAGCATGCCATTCTTATTAGCCAGAACTTGTCATCACCATTAGATATAGCATTGGATCCTTCTGCTGGGTTTGTAGATATACAGCATCTCTCCTATCATGATTCATAGAGCCAGTAATGACAATTGCATGACCTATTCAGATAAATAAATATCAGATAAAAAAAATTAATCAAAAATTTTAATGTTTTTAAGTTTGTGAGGCTAACAAAGCATAATTTTAGTAAAACATCAAAATTATAGGCTGGTTTGTTTTACAGTGTTCTTTTGTGATAAGGCAATTTTGTCTGTGTCATTTGATGTGTTGTTAGTTGTTAAATTTTCCAAAAATTGAATCTCCAACTAAGTAAAGAAAACAGTATCTGAAAATATATATTTTTCTATGTTTGAATTCTAGATGTATATGCTATAACTAAAGAATATTCAGTGCATAGAAATATAACTGCCTGCGGGGAAAGGGGGTATCTATGAGAGAATATTCATAAGTCTTCTGACAATGAAAAAGTTACACTTTCTCAATTGTACTTGCGGGCTCTCACGTTTTTTTAACTAGAATCAAAGATGAGAATATGCATTCAGTGATGATTCATAAATGGTATTTTTATATACCAGTGGTCTTCAACGCATGGCCTACTGACCAAATGTGGACATCAGAGCTCTTTGCTATAGCCGCCAACCATTTTTAGAAAATAGCTGAAAAACATTGAAAGAGGATTAAATACATAAAATAAATCAATGAAGCCTCCATTCCACTATCATTAGTGCTGTGCATTTGATTAATTTTCAGGACCATTTTAACACACTTGGGGAGGGGGGGGGGGCCAAAAATTTATGCGACCTTAATTTTAATCTTGGGATTGAAAAGTCACACACATACATTATTACACAATTTACAGAAATGCTTGAAAGCCCATTGATGAAAGAAATAATTTCAGAATTTTTGAAAGTAAATAATTGCATAGTGATAGAAATAATTTTAAAACTACTGAAAAAAATAATTTTACAACTACTGAAAGAAATAATTTTTGAATTTTTTAAAGAAATGATTGCAGATTGGCAGATATAAATTCAGTTCAAATAAATAATTTCAGTTTTAATGATAGAAATAATTTCAGAATTGGTGCCAACAATAATTTCAGAGTTACTTGTGAATAATTCCAGAATAAATAAAAATCTTCAATTACTTGAGGCTCCTGTGTTTACTCGGGGCCATGTTTGGCTAATCTGTTACAAGCTACTGTAAATTACATCAAGTGATTGTGGATCTGGATTCCATCCAACAATAATAAACATCTGTGTATGACTTTTTGTGGTGGCACACAAGCTTCATGAAAATTTTAAATTTGGACCACAATGTCTAAAAGATTGAAGAACCCTGTTATAGAGACTGAATATAAATTATTTGCATGTTTTTTTTTATAACCTGTAGTTCATGTTCCTCTCTCTAACTCACCTAGTTTCAATAAGGACTTCCAGATTTCAGATATCAAACGAGATATTACATAGTGAATGCAATGGTACCTTCGTATTCATCTCATTCTGGAACTCATGACAAGTGCCAGAATAGGCTTATAGGTCTACCAAGCTAACCAAACTAGTCACCCTTAAACCCCGTTCACATGGGAAATAGAAAAAGCGGGTTTAAAACCTGCTTCAAGAATTTGCACCAATGACTGCTCTCAATTTCTTTTCTTACAAAGGAAAAAAGTCGTCAAGCGGGTGCTAGCACTCCCAATGCTACCGCAATATTTGCACATGTGAACGGGGCTATAGTGTCAGGTCATACAGGGGTAAACAGAAGAATTGTTCTAAACTTTCGAAGTCCTCATAGACAGGTTTTCTTGTAAATTGTGTGAGGAGTTGTAAGCATATGCCCGGTGTCAAGACTTTTCCCTTGCCATAATACAAGTATCAAGTTTGACAAGGTCCAAAACTGTCAAGTACTAGAAATGACTGCTGTACAATTTTTTGTCATCTCCTTGAACTTTGAATTTATCAAGCTTAACAGCATTAGGTAAGGGTGTTGAATTATTCACAGCCGTTTTGCTTCTTGGTATCTGTACACAAGTGTAAAATTGTTAAAAGTAGACTTTCTCTAGTCAGGCCTGTCCAGTAATCTGGCATTTTTTATTTGAGTTTAGTGGAAAAAACATGTCACTTCACGTCAATGAGCAAAAGTATATATTATTTGAATAGGCTTTTCAACTGACTTCCAGTAATGGTGGTGATCTGGTATACCCTAGTCTCTTATGTATAATTGAACGACCGACGTTATTTGAACCCAGCAATTTTGGGTTCAAATAACGTCAGTCATTCAATTGTTTTAGAGGTACTGCTTTCATTTCCTTCAGGAAAAAAACTGTACCAAGATTCGCTGACCATTAAACAGCACCATTAGTCAGCGGCACACAAAGGAGATAAATTATGACTATCCTAGTTTTAGGCAGAAGGAGCTGATGCAGCTCAGAAAAAACTATATTCAAACAGCTGTTGGTCTTCTTACTGGTTACTGTAAAAAGCATCATAATATCAGAGGAGTTAGTAGTGACTCAACCTGCAGAGGTTATTGAACTTTGCTTCAGCTATAGTTCTCTACTAAGGATTTGTTTTTTTTTTTTGGGAGGGGGGGATAGTACAATAGACCTCTGGTTGCAGTGCTAGGTTCCATGGAACTACCTACTCCTAAGTTCAAGTCTACTAAATTGAAGTCTGAGGGCAATACCAAGTTTTTAGAATTCTTGTAGTTCCTATATATATTTCCTATATGGTATTGCCTTTGGATGTTGATAGACATGTTTATTAGACTTTTCCATTTTCCTGGAAAAGTCTAAATAAACATAATTTTTCCATCAGTTTTTCTCAAAAAAATTATTTGCTCTCTAAAAAAATTGTTTTAGCTCCTAGATTCTTCTTGTGATTTGTCAAGCCCTTAGACTATGAAATAAGTAAGAGGTGCCACAAGATATTTTGGACTTAAAAATTTATATATGAAATTGATACTGTACATTGTACAATTATTGCAAGTAGTAATAGGACTTTGATTCCCAATCAATATATCTTTAAGTGCAGTCAGATACAATGGAACCTCAAGATAAATCTCTCCATAATAATATTTTTTCAAATGTTGTTTGGAACTCAACTGTGTACAGCATGATGTGAAACTCCTCTGGATACAATGACATTCTTTACTGCAGTAAATATCTCTATAATGATCTTTTTAATCATTGATTATTTTGATCATTTTAAATCTTTTTTCACTCAAAATGTGCAGAGGAAAGACATTAAGTGTCAAAGATTTTGAGCAACCAAATATAATATAATATGAGAACCGAGAAAATTTCTGTGGTCCAACCAATATCTTTGTCAATTTTATTAGGGTAGTGGGAAAAGAGTATTTGGGGAAGGAGTTTCATATCACGGCTGTAAGCATAATCTCATGATTTTGCTAAAAGCAGCCACCCCCCCCCCCCTTCTTTTACCCTTTGATTCAGCATTGTGATTGAAGATGGAAATGAACAAAAAATGTATTGTAGAATATCATTAACACTAGAAGGACCATAGCAATCATTTTAACCGTTTTTGATCTTCTCGCTTGATTTTCATGATGAACGAGAAAGATTGTTTAGAATGTTGAAATTTCACCTTTCCTAAAAATGTTAAAATATTGTTCCATCCAACTATCATAAGTTTTATAAAAATTCAGCTGAGATATTTTTAGTTATACCTAGAAGAACCATCACCGATCAATTTGACAGGTAACATTGTAGGCACTTTCATAGCCATGTGAAGCAAATATTTTGTCTTATCGTGACATCAGATTTCTACTAATATAAATATGCTCACTTGTGCTAATTGCAAACGTCTTTAATGATAGCCTAATTACAAAATAAAAATACTAATATGGCCAAAAATGTAGTGATGCAATTCATTGAATCTTATCTGAAAGCTAGTAGAGAAATTTGAGTACTTGATATAATTGTTTTTCTTCATCAGTACTTACTGAAATACTGAAGCAGAATAATAGTACTTTGATAGGCATAATAATAAAATATCGGAAAGAAATTTCACGTGAAATTTATCAGGGACCCATGATGAACAGGGTATAAGAAGCATGGTTGGCGCATTTATACATAAAAACATTAAATTTTGCGTTTTCTGGGTAAGAAAAAGGAAAATACTCATCTACTACATTCAATACATTGAAATATTGTAATATATATTCTCAAAGTGAGAAAAAATTTCTGAAATCATCAATTTTTACAATGAAACAAAGTACAGTGTTAATCAGATGACTCAAAAACATTCCGTGGACATATCAAGATGCACCGTGCCACATCCCAATCTTGTCGGTCATCTTAAATGTTTCAGAATAGTCAGAAATGTTCAGAATTCAGAAATAGTCCTAATGATAATATGCACTCATCTTAGAAATAGCTCAGCTTGTAATGCGATGGTAACCAGTAACTGAGTGTAAACAGAAATAAGCGGCAATGCAATGGTACACCTTTTTTATATAGTGCCAAAACCCATGGCAGCCACAGCAAAACTGGTCCAACAACTAAAAGAGCCAACCAATATCCTATTGTTTTAGATGCTATTGTTTTAGATGTCATCATACGGAAACAGAGGAAACGATCTGTGGAGCCGAAACAGGAGTGGGCAAGGCTGTCAGGACCAACTCATGACATCACATAGGAATAGAAATGATCCTTGAAACTTGGACAGTTACAGTTGTTAGCTGGAAACAGTAATTAGAAACAACAATTCAAATGCATGGGTGTCTGCAGCCACCCACACTTTTAGCACAAATACATCTAGACAGCACATTTCCTTACGATGTCATTCATTTGCCAGTGTGCATTTTCCACAACATTTGACATAGTACAAAATTCATTGAAAGACTGGTTATTTGTGGAGATGAAGATTACAAGGAAGAAAATTCATCACTGCCCCCCACGGGGACACAAACCCTGGTCTCTCGCTTGCCGAACAAGTGCTCTACCATCTAAGCTATGGAAGCAGATAGAATATTTCAACCTTGGAGTGTATATATATGTTGAAAGGCACCGTACATGGACAATCAACAATCAACTAATAGCTCGTGAATGAAATAGGCCAACCAGATGGCCACATGCATATAGAAATGTCCTCTCTACTTGTCAATACAAGATTCATTGAATGACTGGTTATTTGTGGAGATGGAGATGAAGATTACGAGGAAGAAAATTCATCACTGCCCCCCCCCCCATGGGGAGACATTTTATATGTAAATGGAGAGGACATTTCTCTCTCTATATATATGCATTTGACATAGTCTCAAGAAATGCTTGGTCAATTTGTAGAAAAAAAAATGAAACTGGGAAAGTTCATTTCCTTCTTGTTGAAATTATATAGCTGAGAGACCTTTATTTGTTCAGGAAACAGAGTTTTTCTAACAACAGCAAAAACAAGCACTCATGTATCAGAAAAAAACAGCAATGTCAGGTCCTTGCTTTGCAATTACAAAACAAGTAATAAATTTTCAATGCATAAAAAACCGTATGTGGGAAAATTTGTTTCTAATGTAACGAATGTATTGAAAAGTGTGGGAAAAAGTGATGGTGCGAGTACAATTGCAACTGTAATGTTTAGAATGTAAATATATTTTTTTATCAGTTAAATTCAACTTGGAATGTTTAGGTAGGTATTATCCTCCTGAAACCTGAGCCAAAACTGACCATTAAATTTTCTTTTTCAATTGATTCTTTATTGTATGCCAAAATAGCCTTTAACCGACTGGCGGTCCAGCACATATATGTAGGTGTGAAGTTGAAGACTTCCAAACGGTCCTGGCCGTAAATATACTGCCTTGCTCCCCCCCCCCCCCATAAAGAATCACTAATCTGGCTTAGCATATGCCCCTCTCCTTTCTCCACAAAATGACCATTGTACTCGCATCAGCGCTGGGTGTTGAAAACAATAAAATGGCTTCTACCTCTTCGGCGGGAGGGGACAGTTTTCCTGTTAATAAACTTGAGACCATTAACTTAGCGGTTACAGACGTTTGACAAGCACCTTATGAATAATCGGTTCAAAGAAACCTTAATCCTTTTGTAAATAAAAAGGAATTTTCAGAAAGCATAAAGAATTCTGCTCTTCAGCAACAAATGCCCCACTTAGAAGGCTCGTTTTTAGCTTATAATAGAAATTCTTATCGCTTGATTGTAGGATATGTATACAAATACAAATACAACACCACAACAGGCAAAATGCCCAATGAGGTGGCTGAGAAAAAGATGCCCATAAAAATATGGATGTCATATATTTCAAAAATATAGCAACCCAATTAAAAATGCAATTAACAAAAATTGTAAACAATATATACACATGATAAAATGTTATACAATGCCCGTAAAGAATACTTACGGTTGTCTTATTCTAAGTACGGATAGCTTCTTGATTTACCCCAACATGTTTATCGGAACTGGCATTCACTTTTATTTTGGGATGAAAATAACATTGTATTACATCTCATTGACTGCAAAACGCTGACTTCAAGATAGAGATAATCAGGATTCCCCCCCCCCCCGAATTGTGAGGGCTTTTCAGTCATTTTAATTTTTTACAGTATAGGCGAAATTGTTAAATTTTATTTTTCATTTGTTTATATTTATCTCTTTACCACTACCCAAGTACAATACGGCAGAACCTCAATTATCCGATATGATTGGAAAGCCCTACATCAGAAAACCAAATACAGCATCATGTTTATTTAACGCAGAGCATAATTTACTTCTTCCTTTTTTGGCCCCATCTTTGTTTGGGCCCACGACCTCACCCAGCAGAGGAACCCATTTCTAAGTATACAAACTATTTTCTTTTTGAAAAAATTTATAGGGAAATTGAAAATTTTATGAACAAAGACTGTCGTAGTGTCTGTCAAGACTGTCATGTTTCTAGAGTCCTGCGAGCTTCCCTCTTGTGAAGGTTATATTATGCTGGGCAGTGATTCTAAGATCGTGCCAACTCCCCTCCCGTGTGCAAAGTGATATTCAGGGGGGGGGGCAGTATTTGGATGGAAGTAACAGCTTACATATTTACATACTTTCGAAAATTATAGTGTGCGAGAATTTTATCATGTAGGCCCCATGAAGACATTAGGTAGCCCCCCCCCCTCCCGACTATGCCTGGATCAGCCCATACTTGTGAACCAGAGTCGGATGAATGTACACAGAGAAAGCATATGGCCACATATGGGCATCATATTTGTGATAAGCCGTACACCCTGCAAAATTCTTGAATATCTTTATTTTTTATTAATTTCTTATTTTTTATCAGGAAAGTAGTTTATACATATCTACGAAACCAACAATGATGGCTCTTACTGGATGTTAGTGAAAAGAAACAGTTGAATATTTAATATTAGAATGAATAAGTGCGTGTTATGAAAGATGATAAATAAAAAATAAATTATTTAAAATTTTGAAGTAAACAGTGTTAGTGCAATTAAAAAAACAATTCAATAATGAAATAAATGAGGCAGAGCCAAAGGTGCATTAAAGTAAAACGGACAAGGTGAATATATCTATGTATATTCTGTAATTGGTAATTTCAGTAATGTAAGTTGTATAGGTATATCTCATAATGTAGATTACAAAAGAGGGTGTTGGGGGGGGGGAAAGAAGGAAATGAAACATTTCAAAGAGAATCAGAAATATTGTTCAATGTTGGTACTGTAATTGAAAGAAGGTAAGATTTGATTAGTATTCTATACATGTATGAACAGGGCCGCAACTAGATGCTTGGTCACCCGGGGCAAGTGCGAATTTTGATGCCCCTTGCAACGTTGAAGGAAAGGTTTCAGAATGCAATTTGTGTCTCCTCGAGTCTAGTGCCCGGGGCACTAGACCTGCCTGCTCTCCCCTAGTTGTGGTCCTGTTTATGAATGAAGGCTGACAGTTGAATTCATATCAGATGGCAAAGAGTAATAAAATACTATGTAAGTAAAATACTTTCTTTTCAAAGTTTTATGAACGCAAGATAAGGCATGGATTCAATTTATTCCTGAGAAAGAATGAGACAAATTAATATTTAAAAAAACTGATTTTTGAAAATGAGGAAGAGTGATTTAGAATTTTTTTATATATATATCAACTTTATTTGGAAAATCCATTGATTCAGCTGAATGCATGCTGAGATCCTATTATAACCTCACTTTTTCCGGCATGCCGAAAGTGTCCAAGACCACAACATTCAAAAACCTGGTGCCCCTTGAGTTTTATGGCATGCCAGCCAATGCGTGGGAATACGTTGAGTTTATTAAAATTTGTAAGTAAAATAATTTGATAGTTGTTCAAATTAGCACTCATGTAATCAGTTCCATTTAGCCCAGATCTTTACTTGAAAAGTGAAAAATACGTTAGCAAGGAATGGGAAAAAGGATGAGTCCACAAAAAGCCAAGTATTGTACTTAGTTTGAATGCTTTTACGAGAGTACACACCTTTTCTTTTCCACTCCTAAAGCATTCAACAGTGGGCAGAACAAAAATTTTAAACCACACAAGACTAAATCCGATATCCCACTGTTTGTACGGGGAAAGGAAAAACTGGTTGGAGTTTTTCAAAGTAGTTTTGTGACAATTACCTGAACCCTTTTCAAGTCGATTTTCTCAACACCCTAGAACCGTGAGTCGGTTAAAAAGAAAAAAAAGATTGGGAAAAATAATTGACAAATTAAATATCAACAATAACTTGGTTAATTGTTTAATGAATTAGTAAGGTACCCATATGTATATCTCAAGTCTTAACTTGAAAAAGGAATCATTAAAAACCATTAAATACAGTTGAAAAATAGGTACACATATGTGTGATTCTGGAGCAAAGAGGTTAAAAATAAAATTTAATTTTAAAATTTATTCAGAAAACTTGATTTTTTATATTCTATTGCTTGTCTATACTCACGTCTACATCTAAATATAAAAAAAGAAATCTACAAAAATTGCGATTTTATAGGGAAAATCAAATTACGGTCATTTTGACCAGTTCTCGTCTTTCTATGTAGAATGAAATGTTGGTCCTTCTAGTGTGTTAAATCTATGACTACAGACTTAGTTATTGACTAAGTTCTGTCCAGACTATATAATTTTGTTGTTAATCAAGGTAATAATACAAATTTGTGATATTTAAATCAAGATTTGACTGTATTTATCATAAAATGATGGAAATTTGAATATCATGTCAAAACAGTTTTGCTGATTGATCAATATTTCAATTTTAATGCATAAATTTGCATATAAAAATTTATAATATATATTTCAAAAGGACTGTACTTCAATGTTTTTTTTTGTCTTTATCCTGCTGACTATGTTTCAGTAAACATTTTATTTACTAAATCCTTCTAATAGCCATATTCACCGATGGCTGTTAACATGAAAGCATGCTAAACAATGCATGCTAAAACAATGGTTATTTGGAAAATGGTATTTCTCCCCACTTCACAGACCAGTTAGCAGCCGGTTTTTTCATGAAATGTAGCCACTGCTATTTGGGCTGTTAAAAAATAACAGGCATGTTAACGCATGCACAATTAGTGTGTTTTCAGACTTCTATTTTTTTCCACTTTTCTTTAATGTTTATTTCGTGGACTTCGATTTTTTTTGGTATTTTTCGAAAATTCGAATTTTATTCGTGCTCTCTGAATTTATTTCATTTTTTTCCTTCTTTCTCTTGGTCTTCTTTCTTAATTCTATTTTGCGGACTAAAAAATTCTAATGCAGTTGAATCCCATTTTAACGTATACCGTTATAGCGAAAATCTTGTTTTAATGAACACTTTTCTCATCCCCCAGCTAAGTTTACGTAGGAGCAATGCAAAAACCTGGAATTACTTCATAACGAAATTTCGTTATAACGAAGTGATTTCTCCGGTATCTTGGAGTTCATTATAATGGGATTCGACTGTACAATTTCACAGAATTTTTTTTTTGGTAATTTCTTTTGCAGAATTTGAATTCCCTTTTTTACGGTTTCTTTCTTGGGTACTTCATAATTTCATGAACTCTGAAATGCATATCGCTTTTGGGCAATTCAAAGTTAATTTCGCGGACGTTGAATTGGACAAATATATATATAAACAGTTGAACCGCCTATAACATTTTTCATAAACCATCATGGGTAAACGCTTTAAACGGAAAATCTTAAATGAGAATGATTGGGACCATGGCCCCCACACATAGGCGGAGATAGATTTGGAAGTCTGGGGGGAGCACGATGACTATGATGTCGATTCATATATACATTAGATCAGTCAACTCCACCTTTGACGATACAGAAAAACATTTTTTTTTGTATAGCAGAGTGGATAGGAGGCCACATACACTCTAAGCTCTACTTGAATGTCACATTTGATCAAACTAGTGTTCTTATTTTTTTTTTGTTTGTTTACAGATTCATGTTCTTCAGTGATTCCGATAATATTGACCGTGCTCATATGGATGGCACAGAAAGAAAGACTATAGTGAACAGTTTTATTTACAAAGCATCTGGCCTTACAGTTGATTATGTTACAAAACGTGTGTTGTGGTGCGATTCTCAGCTTGATCAAATAGTTGCAGTGGATTTTGAAGGTAATCATAGGTAAGGAAAATTATTGTATTAGATATATATAAATAAATTAGGCAATGCTTCAATGTTATCTAATCTTGATACATTGGCTTACTCATGCAAGAAAGCAGGACATTTTCAGCTTCATTGCCAGGAAATATGCAATGATTAATTTACGGCATGATAGCTATCACTTTGTAGCATTTATATATAATGGTTTGCATAGCCAATAGACATACAGAAGAGAGAGGGTTAAATAGCAGTAGCGCCCGGGCCTGTAAATTCAAAGGGGCAACAAATATAGGGGAAAATAGTGAGGAGAGAAAAGAGAAAACTCTTAATTTTTGGAATGTATATGTTTTGTGAATACACATGTGGTAGTAGCATGCATATTCTATATTGTAAATAATAAATCATGTTGTACATTGTGTTTTACACAGACTACTGTTAAAATCACCAAATTAATCATCATATTCATAAATTCTATAAATTGTGTTAACATTGGAGTTTGGAGTGTGAGAGTCAGTAAAACAATACCCCCATAGATAAATACTATAGAGCAGTGTTTTTCCCAATCGTTTTGATGTCGTGGACCCCCACACTGAAAGTCAATGCTCTGCCGACCCTCTACGTCAGAAGGTCAATTTCAACACCCACCCCCCCATAAAATCCAAAGTGTATTTTTTTTTTAATTTGAATTTCTTCATAAAAAGTTGAATAAATTACAGTTTCAGAGCACAAAATACGCTGTCGTAGTGAATGAAAATGATGCCGCAAACCCCTTATAAAGTACTCAAACCCCTGGGTGCCTGTGAACCACTGGTTAAAAAACAATGCTATAGAGCAATGGTTCCCAACAAGGGGTGCGAGATGAAAAAAAATTACAACATGTTGACTGATTATTCAAGAAAATTAAAATGATGATAAAAAGTGAATTTTTCAATTCTTAAAAGAATATAAAATATAAATCATAACTATATTTCAGGGGTGCAAGAGCTGCGCCAAACTGCGCCGAAACGGTTCTCTTGCTACACGGTGCGCCATGGCGCAGAATCCCTGCGCATTTGCGCCAATTCTTGTTTGTGGTTCGCGGAGGTACCGCTAATGCACTGTTGTACGTCAAATACCCTTAATTTAGGAAAAAGAAACATGAAAATTTTGATCACGGGACGCGTTCTTTCCGAGACACGGAAAAAGATACGGGGGGGGGGGGAGAAACTTCTTTTTTTTTTTCACTTCCCACCATCTACCACAATCGCGTTATCTCGTGACCTTGGAAAGTAGTTATACTACCTTGAAGTATTAAGTCCTGTACTGTTATTGGTATAACCGGCGGGCTATCAAAGTCCTTGAATGAATATGCCAAATTCTCCGATTTCGGAGACCGTTTTTTCTCCTGCTGGTTATAGGTTATATACTGAAAATAACAGTAATTTCGCGGCTGCCAACCGGTGTTTAAAGACGGCATACATCGAAAAGAGGATTGGTTTACTCGTTTAAATTACCGAAATTTTTCGGAGATCTTTGGGAAAAAGTAGGATCTGTAAAAACTCCAGCTAATATATTCATAGTTTTGTCATCTAGCTACTATGAGGTCGTGTGGTAACGTCGGCGGTTGCCGATCGTAACAATTTCACATCGCGAAAAACCGAATTTGGTGAACAGGGCCGGCTCGAGGGAAAAAATTTTCTACCCATGCAGAACCTTTTTTTTTTGGCGCTACTGACCACGTTTTTTTGGTCGACAAACCTTTTTCCACCCTTTCAACTCCATTGGGCACCCTTCCTTGAGCGGCGCCCAATATGGCCGCACGGTCCGCCACTGTATTGGTGGGGGAGGGGTATGCTCTTAACAATAGTCAGAGGAAGGAGTTTATATTAGGAGCATGCTCATTTTACATAACTTCTGTGAGATACCTATTATATATTAATGTCCTACCTTTCCAAAACATGTTGTTGGAGAGAATGAAATGTTTGCACCCTTTCTTGTTTTTTGCACTCCCTCTCGTGCATTGCTGGGATGGTACATTACTCCCTCACGTATTGCTGGAATGTTGTTTAACATTGTATCACCAACAGAACTATTGATTATGTGTGATGAATGGGTTGCACTAAAATGCAAATAATTATGAGAAGTGAAATCAGTTCAGAGAATAGAGAGATAGATATTGGGTAGACATATTCAAACTTTGTAACTTTGAAAGCAGCCCAAAGTTCAAAATTTTGCCAGTTTTGGTGAAGGCTTTTTTATCTTCAGCATATGGCAACGCAGACAGTGAAAGAGAGTTCATTGTTAACAAATAAAGAAAGTCTGTTTAAACATTGAAAAATCTGTCCATCCAATGCTTTAATGGAATAAGACATACACAATCTTATGTTCAAGGGCATAAAAAATTGGAAAAAAATTGTCATTGAGATACTGTACTTCTGAAAGCGACTCGTGATTCATAATCTATTAACATGCTATTTTAGGTTGAGAAATTGTTTAAGTAAATAAGGTATTTATATTTTTCTCGTTTTCTGCATTTTGCTTTTAAATTTAATAATTCCTTTAAATTCTGTGAGAAGCCAATTTTCCACGGAAACTCTTATTATATTCTGCACACACTTTTTTTGCTATATCAGGATGAATAAGATTTTGGTGTTCAAGCTGCAGAAATTCTTGCCTTCTAGGTTTTCAGTATGCATGTTGCTTAATTTGAGTCTAATAATTTTTATTCATCATTTCACTAATGTATGTTTTATTAGTGACGGATAAGATAATTCAGAAAAAATTTTAATGAATTTTAATTTGTGAATGAAATTTATTTAGAATTATTTGTTCCAACCATTTTTGGCAAAACTATGGGAATTTCACAGAAAAATTACTCCTTATATCACAGATATAGTTCGTGTTTAGTTCTGCTCCATTTTCAAAATTTCTGCTCCAAAAATGAAATTTGCTGCTCCAAAATGGATGAGGGGCACTTGCACCCCTGATATTTTGACACCTTATCTTCTGACTTCTAAACACAAATATGTGTCATACGAATTTTGCATTTTAAAAGTTTCTTTTTCTATTAACAATTGCACTTGTTTTCCATTTCAGTTTAAAAAAAATACCATTATTTACTCAAACTATTTCTTGGGTTTGTTTACATTGGTACCTCGTGTTGTTAGAATGTTGTGCTTAGATTTAACACTGTCGTGAATAGACATGACTCAGGAAAAACATCAGAAAATGCAGCCAAGTGTCAAAGAAACAGTAATTTATATTTTTTGTGGCCGGAATCAATAAGTGAACTATTCAATGAATCTTTTTTTTTCCAAATCTCTAAGTTTTTAAAAATAATAATTTTTTTAGTTTCATTTTTGAATTATTTTAAAGAAAAATGAAGTTGAAATTATAAATATTAGCCATAACCAGAAAAAGACATTAAACAATAAGTTAATTTCATAGAAATTAATGTAATCAAATAAGAAAAACCTGAATTTTCAAACTTATTATCCAAGAGGGTGCGGGAAAGTAAGTCACATAGCTCTGCTGGCGCGGGAAGGAAAAAAGGTTGGGAACACCTCCCCCCCCCCCCCCTCCTGCTATAGAGAGTGCAGTGATATTTGAGCATATTATGAAAAATAGCTTGTGGTCAAGTCACTGTATTCTAGCACCCTGAGTTCCAGGGTTGGAAAAGTCTGGGTCTTTATCAAATAAAAGTATCACATGAAATATTTTAACTAAATTTTTAATTGCTCTTCTCTAAACTTTCAGGTATTTGATGTGCTATAGTGTGTCAGTGACTTCACACTGGTAAACATTACAGATTCCACTTAAAGGATACTTAAGTTTTGTCTTTAACGTTCATGCACATGTAGCAGGGCTTGGCAAATCTCCAAAAATTCACATGCTAGACTTAAAATAATACATGCCTGAATCAATACTTTATGTACTATTGTCGGGCATGCTAATGGAAAAAAAACATTCCCATCAAAATTTTTATATACCCTGGGTATGTTGTTGAATGTATTTTGCCCTGTGGATTTGTGTCCAGCTTTGATGTGTAGCTCTTTTTTTATTCAAAAAGAACATATAATTTTTTTACTAATAAGCGTCCAACTATTAGATACTAACAATGCTTAAAATAAAAAGATGAGTAAAATAATTCATGTAGGGACTATATAAAAGTACTATATTTTTCTGACTGAGCATATACATAAAAATGATAAATATGTATTTCAATGTCTAATTAGTTTTGAATGCCTGTTTTATGAGGAATTTTTTCTTTTTTTTACAGTTTTTTAATGTATATTTCACCACCTTTATAATGCATGTAAACTGAGCGCCACTTATTATCTAAGCGATATCATTTTCTCCATCATTAAGATGACAGGTATCTATCTCATGACAGGTATCTTCATGCAATCTCACTCAACGTGATTTTGCTATGAAGCGATTTTGAAAAGTCAATTTAAGAAATGGCAAACCTGCAAAATTTTACACAAAGTTTAATTTGCAAGTTCATTTCTATGATTGAAATCAAAGATATTATATAGTTAAATAGATGAATTCTGTTGGCTTTGAGGATGTGGATAAAAAACTCAAATCCAACCGATCAGAGTTTACTAATGAATATCTTTCGGTAACACTTTGAATGCTATCATACAACAAAATGATACACTTCTAAACTAATTATATAAAGTACTATTGATGAAGCAAAGATGAATCATCTTCTCTTGGCAAACAATCAATTATACTTTGC
This sequence comes from Pholcus phalangioides, assembly GCF_987345545.1. Classification (NCBI taxonomy): domain Eukaryota; kingdom Metazoa; phylum Arthropoda; class Arachnida; order Araneae; family Pholcidae; genus Pholcus; species Pholcus phalangioides. Next base: position 3,175,591 of record NW_028301619.1, read on the forward strand.
ATAATGACATCATAAGTCAATCAAAGAAAGTCATTTAACAATACAAGAATTTTCAAATTCACTAGGGATATTAAAAAATCTCTCACTTTCCTACAAACGTTTATATAATTAGACAGAAAGTGTTGCTTATGAGATGAATTTTGACTGTTTCTTTAATAAAGCTAGCAATCATCATACCGGGCTCTTCAGAAGAGAAAAAATCCACTCTCACCAGAAGCAGTCTATTCATCATCAGATTGAGAACAGTCAAAAATGAAAATTATTAGTTTAATTAATTCATATAGCATAAATTTGTTAGAGTTTGAATAATTAAATAACAAAAACTAATTTTGCTGCTGATGAGAGTCAATTTTTTTTATCCTTCTGAAGAAACTTCCCCTAGGTATCTTATCCATTAAAATTCAAAGTTTTGCAAAAGGCTACTAGCTGATAGCCTTTTGCAAAAAGTTACATAATTTTAATTCTTAAAAATGTTCACCACTCATGTGAACAAAATGTTGAAAGATAAAGCAAGGGGTGCTAGTGTATAAAGTTATGTTGTGGGCGCCAGTGTCTTTTAGTTTTATCATGTTCTTCATAGGCATTCTATCATAAGAGGTAGCACAAGAGTTCCATCTCCTAGCAAGCTCACCATGTTTGAAAACCAAGTTTATTGGACTGATGGAACAAGGCAAGGAGTTTTAAAAACTGATTTGTACAACAATTCTCAGACAGTTCTAACTATTTATAGAGACAGGTCACTTCTAAAAGAACCAAAAGCTATAAAAGCATATCATCATCTTCGTCAACCCCAAGGTAATATTTCGCTATGTTTAATAAAACTGTATAGTAATATCTTATGATTGAGAAAAGACAAGTTTAAAATTTTATTAATGAAAACTGAAACTGTAAAACTAAAGTGTTCCATTTAAAAAAAATATGTGTTTCCCCCCCCCCTTGATTATGTATTCGATTGTTTGTTATGCGATGGAAAATTTCAGGTTGAAGTAATTTGCATATTTATTTATACCTTCTTCATACCTGCCAACTTTCATGATTTAGGCAGGAGACTCTGGATTTTTAGCCCTTTCCTATGCTCTCCGGATTTGTTAAAATTTCTCCAGATTTTGGCAGAAAATTAGATTTCCGCGAGCTTTCACATTGTCATGATGTCAATCACAATCGTCATCATTAGGGAAAACACTCATAGAGGGCAGCTGTGGTCATTTCCGTCGAGTAACCATAAAAAAAATAGTCATGATCGTATTTACACAACTGGCAAAGACGTGACTTTGTTCAGTTCCATGTTTATCGGCAATCATTTATCAGGAGGATGACCTTGGTTTCCGAAATTCCTGTATAATCATTATTGTATTCCATTAACAGCCATGCCATAAAGACAATAAGTTTTTCCGTCAGCAGTTTTGTATTTTGAGGTTTTTCAATTGTTTCCTCTGATTAAATATGTTGTCAGAAAGAAAATATAAAACTGCTTTTAAGAGTTCACATACCCAAGATTATCAATCACTGATAGCATCCACGAAAGGAAGAACTTATGTTTTATGAACAGTGTATAGATGTGATTTCTCTATTCTTCATGGAAAGACTGACATTAAATTATATTCTACTCAGGGACATGTAGAACCTGCATGGGGAGGGGGTTTGAACTTTTTCTTAATAGATAAATTTTTTTTTCAAAATTATTTGTGAAATTTTTTTTTCTGATTGGGTTTATGAGCACGGGGTGGGAGAATCTCCGGATTTCTTGATTCCAAAAGTTGGCACATCTGCTTCTTATATTGCATTTGGTTAGTTAGGTTGAATATCACTGCATCCAACTAAGGAATGATCAGAATGCTTGCTTGTAGTGTGATATTAGTGTAAGCCATAGGTTTCCAACTGATTTTCTGCAGAGTTATGCAGATTCAAATGCTGTTAATTAAAATATCTATATTATAGAAATATTCATCTTTATATTTTTATGTATATATTATGTTCAGTGGAACAGTCTTGTAACTAGGGCTCAGATTTTTGTATGTCATATTCTTTTTATGACAAGTCATATTTTGGGCATTTTTGAGTTATTGGTCATATTTTACGAATTTTCAATCAATAGATAAATTTTTTGGTCATTTATCACCAAAAATTTTTCCAGTAGCCATTATTTTGTGTTCAGATAAGTGTTTCGCCATGTTTCTGAATGGCACACAAAGCACTTGCTAAAGATGTTATTCATTCAGACATTGGAAACATTTGTGTTCAATCCATTTTCAACATGCCTAAACAAATAGATTTTTGTCAGGAGTGGCCAACTTGATTTTGCCACCGCTCCCCATCACTTTAAAACTCAGAAGGTCTATAACAATGTTTCTTGCATTATATTTTGAAGTAAACATAATTTTTTCAACCATTCCTCAAAATTGCCACTTCCTGAAATTTAGTAGTTGCCTCTCCCCATCTAATTAAAAAAAATTCTGGTGCTGTCTACAGTTAAGTGTTCAGTTCATGGAATTTTCTTATAGGACTTTGAGGAGAATATTTTCAGCACCCATTGTAGGTGCTTTGCAGTCATGTTGGCATTGTGAGAGGTTTGCATGATGAGGACCTGGGTTTGAGTCCCGCTAGTGATGCAGTGGGGCTGAAGTTGGTTTTCTGTAGATTTCCAGCTTCAGGCGTAAATGTGAGTCGACCTCCTCATTGAAGAGTTTCACAACAGATCCTACAACCATGGCAGCAACCAAAAACAAAAATTGACACTGTCACCAGGGGCAAGTACCTATTTTGACACCCCTTCCTCATAGTTTTGAATGAACAAAAAAGCGAATCTGGTGCCCTTCCTGGTTCAGAGCATTGGGCACCAGACCTTCCCCCCCCCCCGCCCTTCCCTAGTTGCAGACCTGCCTAAACTGTACAAATATTTAAGCAATATATTTCACTTGCAATTCGCAACACAGATGGCAGCGCTAACATTATGAACAACACTGGGTAGGTATATCTAGGTTTACCAGATGTCCTCCTTTTTGATGTCATTTTAAACGTCCTCCTACATTTCAGGGAATTTACCCTTTTGTCCTCCTTTTTCATGTTCCTGAAATTGTTCTTTTTTTCTTTTTCTTTTTTTTTGGGGAATTTTTTTCACCGCTTTGAAACATATATACAGAGCCGGTGGCAGGCATGAGGCGATGAGGCAGCTACCTAGGACAGCATGTTTACAGGGGTGGCATTTTTTTATATATATTTCTTATGACAGTGTTTTCACTGTTGTAAATTTTTTCACATCGAAATGACTTTGAGGGCAAAGTACGAGTAGATAAATAAAAAAGTGCAAGAAAATACAATACTTTCAAAATGCTAATTCAACTCTTTGCCATTCAATGCACAATTCATCTCAATAAGACCCCTTTTCTGCACTTCCTAAAGGAGCCGCCAGTCTTTACAGATAAGCTGGACCATATCTTTTCTAGTTGCACCCATTCTTCAGAAACATTGACAATCACACAAGTGATGAGAACTTGTGTGCATCTGATTCTTCAGGTTCAGGTCTCTACAAGCTGGTTTCTAAAAAATTAGGTTCCTTCTCTTCTTTTTAAAGGACCTTTTCTCTCTTTATCACTATTTTCCCAGTTCACTTTCCTTTTGGCCGAATAACTCAGCAAGTTTGAATTCCTTGTTCATTTTCCACCAAATGCCCCTTTCGGCCTACACCATACTAGAGATGGCCCTATCGATAGTGTGGTACTGACAGAGGTGCATTTGTGGTTTTTCGACCCTTCTCTCCTTCTAGTCTAATTTTTTTTACTACTCTTTCCCGAATTTACCCCCCCCCCCCACTCCTGTAAGTACATCCGTATCTCCAAGTCGCTCTTTTGGTCATGCCCATGCTCACACACTCTAAGTCACTTTTATTCATTCACATGCTGTTTTGATCACTCTTATGCTTCTACACTGTTTTGGTCTCTCATATACTTGCACACACTCTAGGTCACTCTTTTGGTGCTCAATGGCATGGTTCCTTCCTTTATAGGTCATTACACACAGGATTAGGTTTTTGATGTCAATAACAAGCGTCAAAAACAGGTTTAAACTGTCAGAAACTGTCGAAAACCATCAAAAACCTAAATGAATGCTTTTTGATAATGTTTTGAACACAATAAGAATATAACATGATGAAAAACTTACTTTTTTGTATATTACAATGTTTTATTTTTAAACATTAATTTATTACAATAATTAAAACAAAATATTAATTATAATTTGCAATTTTGAATTTTTCAACAAAAAGTCTAGAAAATATAAAATATAGTTTTGTGGTTCATTTTATTTAAGCTACTGATTACCTGTGTTAAATTTGCTAAGTGGAATAGAGCTGCTTATTCAAAATATGTATGATAGGGGCTTCATAGAGTTAGGTTTCGTTTAGGTTTGAACATAGGCAGAGATAGACTTGGAAGTCTACGATGATGATGATGTCAATTCTTATATACATATATACAATAGAACAGTCGACTCCACCTTTGATGCTGGTGGCAATGCCCCCTCACGGCTCCCCCTATCCCCGTATCTCTCGCCCATGCTTCAGAAAACATAAATCAGTGTTAAAACAGTAAAAAAATTATTGTCAATGTTGTCAAATAGATTTTTTAACCTGATGCTAAATAACAAAACACATACTTTTATGTAGGTTAATGGGTTTTATATTCGGAATTATAATTACTGAGAATCTATTTTGATACTTCAAATTTTTTGATCTGCTCAGAATTTTATTCCATGTAAAAATTCTCTCACAGAATCTGTTAAGACATTAATTAAACACATTTATTTTCATCTAAAAACTTCTTAGAGCTCAGCGTGTATTAATTCACAGAGTTTTAAAGAGTATTTTCAACCAAAGAAGAGCTGATAGGACTTGATACCCAAAACATTTTTTTTGCACATTTGAAATTAAATACAGCTTAACTGGAAAACCATTGCATTATAAATGCTATTAAATATACCATATCACAGTGCAGAAGTAAGAATAATTAGGTTTGACTAAGGATAAGTTACAAGAGTTTCTTAAGCTTCACGTACAAGCTAGCATTACCAAATTAAATGAATTTTGGTTATACAAATACAAATACAACGCCACACCAGGCAAAATGCCCAATGAGATGGCTGAAAAAAAGATTCCCATAAAAATATGGATGTCATATATTTCAAAAATACAGCAACCCAATTAAAAATGCAATATTAACAAAAATTATAAACAATATATACACATGATAAAATATTATACAATGCCCATAAAGAATACTTATGGTTGTCTTATTCTAAGTATGGATAGCTTCTCGATTTACCCCAACATGTTTATCGTATTTCTTTTTAAACGTGTCAATTGTGTTACAATTTACTACCTCCAGAGATAAGCTATTCCATTTATTAACAACCCTATTAGAAAAAAATTCCCTGCGACACCATAACCTCGCATTGTCCCTTACCAATCGATACTAGTGTCCCCTTGTAAAAGCAGTCGATTGACTGTGTATTAAAAGTTCATGGTCCATCCTATCTATCCCATTGAAAATTTTGAACACTTCGATCATATCTCCTCGACACCTGCGTTCATCCAATGTAAACATATTAAAAAAATGAAGTCTCTCTTCATAACTCAATCCCCGTGTGCCAATAAGGACACGCGTAGCTCTTCTCTGCACCCCTTCAACCAAGTCTATGTCCCTCTGTAGGTATGGTCTCCAAAACCTTACAGCATACTCCAGTCCAAGACGAACTAAGCCTCGAAAAAGTGGAAGAATGACTTTAGGAGAACGCGAAGAGACGTTTTTGAAAATGAGACCAAGCATTCTATTCGCTTTTTTGACCATGGCTGAACAATGTTCAGAAAACCTAAGCCGCTCGTCAATGAGAATTCCCAAATCGGTGACCCTAGTTACATCCGGGATAGAGACGCCATTCAAGTCGCAAGAGAACCGTGGGTTGTTTGAACCAAAATGAGCAACCATGAACTTATCAACGTTAAACGTCATGCTCCATTCATTTGCCCATGCCACAATCCTCTTTAAGTTGGTTTAGAGCAACTACCTATCATTTTGATTCCCGATTAGCCCCATTAACTTCACATCATCTGCGAATTCGCTAGTAATCCCATCGATACCCTGATCGAGTTTATCGATAAAAAAGTGAAAAAAGTTTGGGGCCAAGGACAATTCCTTGAGGAACTCCACTTGTGACGTCTGTCCAACCAGAGAATTCCCCGTTCACCATAACTCATTGCGACCTATCTTTTAACCACAATTCTATCCAATGCAGCAAGTTGCGCCCAATTCCAATATCGTGTAAACGCTTCAAGAGTTTACCATGTTGGATCCGATCGAATGCCTTCTGGAAATCAAGGTAAACAACGTCGACATTTTTGCTCTTACCCAAAGCCTTAGTCACGTAATCATAGAAGCAAAGGAGGTTAGTTACACATGATTTCCCCTTCCTGAACCCATGCTGATTATCCGACAATACATTATTCTCGTCTATCCACTTCACAAACTGCCTTTTGATGATAATTTCCAAAATTTTCGAGAGGGAGCTCGTCAAACTCACTGGACGATAATTAGACACCACTTCTCTACTACCCTTCTTAAATATCGGAACAACGTTAGCCAGTTTCCAATCTCTCGGGACGATACCCTCAGCAACACTACTCCTGTATATCTGTGCGACTGGCCCCAACAATTCATTAGCGCCTTCCCTGAGAACCCTGGGATAGATATCATCTGGTCCTGGTGCTTTGCTTGCACATGCATTTCTTAGAAGATTTAGGACCTCCACGTCTTCCACTTGAATATTGTTGAGGGGTTTATTACCCCATGCAACACCCGTATATCGAATATCATTATCTCCATTAAAAACCAACGCGAAAAAGTCATTGAAAGCACTACACATGCCTACATTGCTCTCTACCTTTAAGCCTCCTATCGAGAGGGGGCCAACTGTCCCCTTACATCCATTATTGACGTATCGAAAAAATGATTTTGGGTCAGAGCCAATGTTATCTGCCAACGTAGATTCAACTTCCTTTTTACTATCCCTTATCGCTTTCTTCAACACTCTTCTTTTATCAGTAAACAATGATAGGTCACCTCATCCACTTTTATACTCTCTGAATGCTCTTTTCTTTTCAAGATAATGGTTATGCACACTATCCGTGAACCATAGAGGGTGTGATGTACAAACACAGTTTTGTCGAACAAAGGGTATGACGTCGTGCAAAACAGAGGACAACTTCGAACTAAATTCTTCCCATTGACTTACCACCCCTACTGATTCCAACCAGTCTTTGAACATCATGAAATTTGGCGATGTAGTTTTGATCCCTATTCGGTGGATTGTAACAAACCCCAACAATAAGTTTATGATGTCTTTTGTTTTCAAGCTCAACCCATATAGTTTCAATATCACTTCTCTTCACGTTACACTCTCTAGCCTTTAAACATGATTTCACGTATATCAACACTCCACCCCCTTTCCTATCAGATCTATTTCTCAAAAAAGTATCATATCCTGAGATGTGTAAGAAAGATTCATCCCCATCGTTTGCCCAAGATTCTGTAATGGCTATATGATCCAGGCCCTCCACAACTATCATAGTTTCTGAAAAATCTTTCTTATTACCCAAGCTCGTGGCATTTATTAGCACACATTTTAATTTGCCCGCTGATTTAGTGTCAATCGAGAAGCCATCCAAGTCAGAGGTGGGTAATTCCAAAGCCTCCTAGATACTACAAGCCTGAAACATGTTTTCGTGACGTCACAACCCGGGTCCTACCGCATACATGCTTTGAATTTAAAACTCGCAACCAACATGTATTTTTTGTACAATTGGAAGGAAAAATTGACGAATTTAATTTTTTTTATTACAATTATTACCTAGTATGGTATACGGAGAACACTGAATGTTAAATTAATGAATAATAAAAAAGAGTTAATTTAATAATTATAAAAAAAAATAGGTTTCACAGATTCTCTGCCAACACATATTTCTAGATGTTTTTTGTTCCCAAGCAAATATTTTTGAAAAATCAGGCAATATATTCGACTGTTCAGCGACTTTTTTTATTTATATATGACTTATTAGAATTTGTATCAAAAATAAAAGGATACACGCAATGTACAAAAATAAAAAGAACACAATGTCATTAAAATATTTTTTATTCACTGAACTACATTCGTATTATCAATTCTAATTCAAGAGGAAATTAGTTGCTCTAAACATAAAATTTTTGTAAATGTTCAAATTTATTAATCTATGAGAGGAACTTCGAAAACGCAACATTTCAAAATTCTGATTGGATTTCACATTATGAAAAGTCTTACTCTTGTTGCACTCATTCCATTTATAAAATAAATTTTAGTTTTAATTTTAAATGGTCAATTATGAATGCTTAGAAATAAATATTTTCAATTAAAATTCTGAAAATAAAATGTTAATATTTATTAAAAGAATAATTGATCCCATATTAAGTTTCAAAATTAAAAAGACACCACCTAAAAAATGCAAACATTTTTTCATACGTCTAATCAAAATGCACACACACACACACTTTTATTACTTTTTTGAAAATACTCCGAATTTAAAAAATAAACTATTCGATGCAATTAAGATTGCTTCTATAAAACAATTTTCTTTTGAATGAAGAGTTCTTTTAACATGGCGAAAAACTATACCCTAATAGAAATATCATTAAAAATACTATTTAATCATAGATTTATTTTAATTTTCTTACACATGTTCTTGATTGTATGTGCTATTCTATGCTGGTATAAAGTTTTACATACCTTAGATACGCAATGTTTTGTGAATTTTGAGGAAAAAAAATTCATTAAAACAGCTTGCGTGCATGATAAAATACCATGACATCAATGTAATTGAATATAAATAAAGGAAACACTTCAATTCATGAAATGAAGCAAAAGGTTGAGATTTCATTGATGCAATCTTATTTAAAATTAAATTTTAACTGTAAAAATTTTTGAAATTTAAAATTTAATTTTAAATAACATTGAGTCAATGAAATCTCAACCTTTTCCTTCATTTCATGAACTGATCAGTTTCCTTTACTTTTAAAGGAATTTTTAATCAATTTCTATTCAATTACATTGATGTCATAGTAATTTATCATGCATGCAAGCTGCTTTAATGCAATTTTTTTTTTGAAAATTTACAAAAAATTAAGTATCTAAGATATGTAAAATTTTATACCAGCATAGGATAGCACATACAATCAAGAACATGTGTAAAACGCTTGGAATAAATCGATGGTTGAATAGTATTTTAAATAATATTTCTATTAGAGCATAGTTTTTGCCATTTTGAAAGGTATGAGATTCCTTAATTGAATATTTGGCTTAAAATGATCATTTTTAGTTTTTATGTAATTATTCAGGAATACATTAGATATTATTTTGATAGTCATGACAGAGACTTACCTTGAATATTTTACCTTTGAATGTATTAATGTCAAACTTTTAATTGAAGCTTTCTTATAAAATGTTCCAAGCTTAAAATAATGATTACATAAATTTTGGCCATTATCAAATGAACTAACTTCTCAATTTCAAGAAGTTCACAACTTCAACACTTTTCCTGTTAGATGTTTCACGTTTGAATTCTGTACGTTACGCTAGGACACCTACTTTTTGCAGCAATACTTGAAGTAATATGTATGGGGTATCAGTTTATTTGAATTCCTCACAAAGTGATATGAAGCTGAATTTGTGAAATAAAATACTGATGTCCATAATATCATTTCCGGAGATTAGTGGGCAGCTTTGATAAAACTCAGTTTCAACTATTCATGCACACAAATGACAAATTCACTTATTTTACCATGAAGTACACTGAAGCCACCTATCTGTAAATGCGGGAAGCTCCAAGAACGTGACCCCAAGTGAGGAGCAAATGTCCTTCAGGCCTATATTGAATTGGTGGATCCTACTCCTATACCCCCTACTACCCCTTGGCAGCACTGGAATCACTGCCGCATCTGAACCCCCCTCCCTAGCGGATAATAGTAAATCCTGGTACTCTGACAGAGACTCACTAATATTTGCTCCTACCTGATTCGTTCCCACCCACAGAATCACCCGCAAGGGCAACTTTCTGCAATGAAAAACTTCTCAACGTTGCCAATCTTTCCCCCAGGAAGACAACAGCGCTCAAACCCCCGAAAATCCCTACGCACTCGGTTCCCAAACCATAGAATCACTGATGATTAAACCCCCTATCACTATCCCCCTTTACCTCATCCACGACCACCCATTCGCCCTCTAAACTGTCATTGTTCATGGAGATTGCTTCTTCCTCAACATGTGGGCCGAGGACCAGAGACTCCGTTATAACCGCGCCCTCTAGCACCCTAACTTTTTCCCATAAAGCTTTGACCTCGAGTTCCAGCCTTGTCCTATCCAAGCACCCTTTACAATTGAAACTGTCAGCTGCTATACCCCTAGACCAGGGAAACCTCCCGTCGCAAGCTCTACACAACACTAGTCGAGGTCGAGGCAGACTAACACTATTGCTAAAGCTAGATAATAATAATACTTAAAAATAGGAAAATGAGAAGAGATTATATGAAAAAATTACATAAAATGGAATGCTCAACACTAAATCATGAAAAAGAAAATATATATGTATATAAAGAATACAACACCCTCTAAAAAAAGTATTAAGCTACAAAGTACAATTTACACTTATTAGAATTAGCTAACTATCTCAAATCACTAACACTACAATAATAGGCCCAAGTGGAAGGAAAAACAAAGTTATTGAGAGTACCCAGGAAAAAGTATACACTGTTTGCTAACACAAACGTCCATAAACCTACGAATTTATATCAAAGAAGCGAGAAAACACAAATGTGGCAAAAAAACAATGAAAATGAAATGCGAACGAGAAAAATAAATTTAAGTCGATCAAAAATACACAACGAAAATTTTAAAAAATTGAGAGCAATATAATAAAAAAAACCACTTATCTCGCAATCCAACGTGCGCTAGAAAAAAAGAAAAACACCACAGAATATGACCCAAAAATAAACAACACGCTAAGTAAAACTCGTGAGAACAAAGAAATACACAAAATGGCGCACTGACGTCACGGATAATCCTTCGGTAATCCCCCGGCAACGGTTTCGGATAAAACTGCTACTATTGGTCGGTGAGCAGAGCGCGATAAGAACACGTCCATTCCCAACCACGGCGAAGACGATAAGGAGTTGTACAATTTAGTATTTTGATCGCTAGATATATTTCAATGTTATGCACAATAAGAGTTTCTCAATGATTATCTAGATAATTTAATAATAACAGAAATCATAACATTACATATATGATGTAATAAACTTTTTTAAGCACATATGTGTTGTAAAAAGAGTACAGCAGATGGTTTATATCAAAGCACATATATATCAGTTGAAGAAATTTTGAAATGTCAAATCATTCCATAGTTTTTCCTTCAGTGTTTATGCTATACTTTATTCAAATTGTATATTTTATAAGAAAAAACCATATATATTTTTTGTTCAAAAGAATTCTCTGTAGAGAGTAAGAAAATTAATTTAGAATAATATTAAATATTCATTCTTTGTGTAACATAGTCACTTTAAACATTACATGCAACATGTGCATTTCCGATGGGAATTTTTATATTGAAAAGCAATATTTGAGATTTTTGACAGTTTCTGATGGAGGGTTTTTGACATGACAAAAACCTGCCAATTCTGTTTACACATGCTCTAGGTTAGGGATTTTCAAACTTTTTCCACCTTTGGCAGCCCTTACCCCTAATCAACACTTGTCCACGGCTTACCAGAGTGGTTTAACAAAGAATCTCTTCAAAAAACCTTTCTCGGGTCACCACTCAGAGGCGACAGTTTGAGAACCTCCTGCTTTAGGTCATTCTTTTGGTGTTTCACATGCGTGCATGCACTCTAGATTGCTTTTTTAGTCATTCACATGCTTCCCTACTCTTTAGGGCATCTTTTTGGTCATTGACATTCTTGCACATGCTTTTGGTCACTCACTGACCTGGTCCCCCTACTCTGTAGATCACTTTTTTGTTCATTTACATGCTTGTCAATGCTCCTAGTCACTTTTACCCACTCGCATGCTTGCAATATATCTAGACAATTCTTTTGGTCACTCACTGATTTAGTCCCTTACTGTCTCTGCAGCAGGACTGTCTTAAGAGCCTCAAGGGCCCTTATACAAAGTGATATTTTTTGGCCCCATCTGGCCGCAAATGCTTGTCTGTACCAATTTACATGCTTACTCTCGAAAATTTTAACAAGATCTCATTTTTAACTACCCCCCCCCCCTCCTGCTCTTGAGGGCCCAGGGTCATGTCGGGTATGCTCATGCGTTAAGATGGCACTGGTCAGCACAGGCGGATTTAATTAGGGTCATACAAATTTTGTGCCCTTTTCTTATCCTATTAATTTTCTTGGCCCCCTCATTTCTCAAATTTGCCGCTCCTCTGAACTTGCTGCTGTGGGCTATAGCCCACTAAGCCCCCTGTAGATATACCACTGGGGGCTGTATCCGGTCAGGGATGTTTTTACTGCTCTTTTTTTTTTTTTTGTATGCCAGTGGTTCTCAAAATTGTGCATCGCAGCTTCTAGGGGCGTCACTGTGAACTTGTGGTATTCATACATGCCAGTTCATTGCTTTGAAGTGGTTCTTTGTTAGGCCATTCTGGCAAGCCGTAAATGAATGTTGACTAGGGCAAAGAGAGAAGTTGTGGGTGAAGAAAATTTGAGAGCCACTGCATCTGTTCTTCAGTTTGTACACAAGGATGCACACACAGGCATCTTCCTTTCTTAGATTTCAAATCTGGTAACCCCAGGTGATCCCCCCCCCCCCATTCAGTGAAAAGTTTGTATTATTGGCATAAGCGATAGGGTGGGATGGACATTCTCGCCCCTTCGATGATTTGATCCCCCACCCCCATTCAAGGAACCTATGTCTGCATATTATCATTTCTTTTGTATTTAGAAGTGCAGTAATGGAGATATTATTTAAAATCACAGTTCAGATTATTTATATCATTAAATTTTTTTTTATCAGGAGCAATTTCATCATCATAAGAAATATACATTAAGTTATATGAGGATTGAGTTTTTATTGTGTTCAATATTGTGTTAGGTATATATGTTACTGTAAGTCCAGACATGGTTTACGCTCTGTCCCAAGAGGGATATAAGCGTTTTACCCCGAGGGGTTGGACCACGCTGGGGAGAGTATATATGTTACTGCCATAGCCCAAAATGCAGCCAATCCGTGATGGGGCCAGCCACTTTGTGAATTGGCCAAGAATTTTGGCCAAAGTCTGAAGTGAAGAAATGATTTGGCCAGCCATTTATTTTGTGAAATGGCCAGAGATCCCTGGTCAAAGTTTGATGTGCTGATGCTAGACGGTCCGGTAGGAGCCAAATTCATTTTTTTAATTGCCAATATGTGATGCATGTCTATATACAGCATCTGTATTGGATTAGCTATTTTGGAGAAAAAATTATTACCACACCACAACTGCAGTTCGATGGGTTGCCATAACTAACGCAGACATAATTATCAGAAAAAAATATGTCAACTTGACAATGATTCCCAATCATGTCTTTTGTTATCAGACTTTGGCTAAGGATCATCAGTCACTTCGCGAACTGGCCAGGTCAATATTTAACAAAACTGGCCAATTCACGAATCAGCTGGTCCCATTGTGAATTGGCCAATTTCAGGCTTTGGCAGTAACATATACACAGAATTATTTCAATGAAGCAATAGAATCACTCTCTTGATATAATACAAGATTATCATGATTATCAATAGATTGATTAAAAAGTTCAGTTTGATTATCAGAATTGACACAAGATTTTGGGTTATAATAATTATGATAGTTCATTTTTCATCTTTACTGTATTCATCTATGTTACACATGGCAACAAGACATTATTTAATAATGAACAGTAGGTTGTTGGGTAGGTTATTCGATATCAATAACAGTGTCACTTACATGGTAGTAGATGAAAATGCAGTTTCTGCAAAACAGTACGTTATAACATAGATGTGCTATCCTGCCAGTGTTGCGTAGATCTTGTCGCATGCAAGTTGTTTCTTTCTTGCAGTTCTTGTAATTATTTAGAAGTCCTCATAGGTAAAAATGTTGGATCCATTGAGTTTTGCTTGCTTTCTGAGAATAAGTTCCTTTTGGTTTAGTTAGTGAATTCACAGATTATCAATTTTGGATATTGTCCATTTTTTCATCCAAGTTGGTGCACCTTCTAAAACCGTCCTTGATAACCAGAATTTCGCAATATATTTTTGATTGCTTCTCTGAAAATGTGTGGTAATATTTTATATCTCTCCCTGGGTAACACTGGGTACACCAGAGTAAATGGAACGTCAAAAGATAAAACTTTTTATCAGGTCAGACAAAAATCCCGAAATCTATGAATTATACAGCCTCATTTATGCTGAGATCATATTATGATTGGGATAAAACTTTACCTAATCTCATCAACAGTGCCTTCTTCACAATTGTTCCATAGTGTCAGGTCATTTAATAAGGATAGTACATTGGATAGGGATTTCCTAGCTCTCACGTTTGCAAGTTTAGTCGCACAGTTTAGAATGGAAATGAGATATTTCAAGATCGGATAATTCAGAGGTAATACCAGAACATTTAGTATGAGAATTCATTATAATCTTATTAATTTTTTAAATATGATAGATCAACTTCAAGTCAAACACAATAGTTGATATTTTGTTTCTTTTTAAATTATTGAGTATGTTTACTCACTCTCTACAGCCAAACAGCCCAAATTATTCCAATATACACTAAAGATGGCTGTAAATGATTATTTTTCATCATGTGTATTTGTTTCATTATTTTAACGTATCCATAATCATATTTTCACTCCAAACCTCAAAACAAAAGGACAAAATCATAATGAATATTGAATAAATTTTTGTTTTATGTTCCATTTTGATGTATAAAAATTTAAATCATGTTTCTATACCACGATTGTTTTTTCAACCCTTTTATTTATAATTTTCTTTTCTGTTGATGATTTGGTAAACTTTCAGGGACGCAAACAATTGAATCACTGAATATTTTACCCTTAATGATTCTTCAATTCACCTTTCAATTTTTTAAGTAGTTTTATAGCATTGAACATAAAACAGAATAAAAAATTAAATATTTTGGTATCATATTTGTTTTATAGTTATTAATCCTTGTGGGTTCAAAAATGGTGACTGCCAGCATATGTGTGTAATTACAAGATCACTTTTTAGCATTGGATATCGATGTGTTTGCAACATTGGATATGAAATCACTCCCAATGGAAAAACTTGCAAGAGTAAGTTTTGTTTTTCAAAAACTAATTAAATCTATATGCATGTATTACTGTGTGTATGTATTTGTTGCTATCAGTTGCTTGTAATGTTATAATACCTTGAATACACACATTTCTGATTATTTTGCAGGAATTGAAGAATTTTTATTATATGCTCAACAAAAATTTGTGCGTGGAATTCTATTAGATCCAGTTGCATCAAGTTTCACTAGTGCCATGGTTCCAATAGTTAGTAAGAGTGCAAGATTTGTTGGTCTAGATTTTGATGCAAATCAACAATTGATTTATTACTCTGATGTAATATTAGATGTTATCTACAGGATTAAAGTAGATGGCACAGGTTAGAGAATTTTTGTACTTTCTTTTTTAAAAAAATGATTATCAATTTCATTCTTAAATGCTTATAAATAAAATTAATTGTAATTTATACTTAAGAAGGTACTTACAATGAAAAATTTAAGTTATTGAACATTTTATAAAAAGAGATAACATTGCTTTTACAATATATAGGCTAAACATTATATGACATTTTAGCATAAGATAACAGCAGTTCCTAAATACTTTTAGTTGTTGACCCCTGGAAATCTTAGTGTCTGTCATGGATCCCCATTTCTAGCAGCAGAAACTAGAGCCATCCATCAGCACAAATGTCCTCAAATAATGGAGGACATTCTATTCAGTACTAGTAAACGTGATGCGATAGCAGTGCCATCACTGGACTGCAAAAGAACTAAAACAATGTGTCACATACTCCAACCGAGGGATGTGACCACAAGTACAATTTTTGTTAATCTCATAACAATATTACCACTGCAGTCTATCAACATTGCAGCAGTGCTTTTGCATGTTAATTTGATTAAAACTTTTCTTTCCAAGCAATTTACTTATATATGAACCTCTGGCTATGAACCTCTGGGGATCCAGGTACCCCGATTGGAAACCAATGGATATAAGACCCACTTTATGCTAGTCAGCATTTAGTTAGACCCTGGATTCAAAGAAGAAATAACAAAAGATTTTTGTACTATGTTTATTGTGTTGAAATTCTGTTGTTTTTTGTAAGCAAGTTTTTCCTCTGCATCTATAATTTAATAATATAACTAAAAGAAGAGAAAAATTGAAAAATAAGTTAGAGTTACATGTAAATGCAAGGATAAAAATACAAATGTGTGAATTTTTTTTATTATTTTTACAATAAAGAGAGTATACACTTGATCAGGAGTGACATGCCAATCAAATGGCCCAACAAAATACCACTCACTCATCAATTCTTGTTATCAGTTGAATAGGAACACAGCATTTCATACAGAAAAGGGAAAGATGATCGTAAGAAAGTGAAGATGAAAAATTAACTAAAATCAGAATTTCTGTTTATTAGTACTAAAATCATGGGATCTCTCTAGGCCAGTATTTTTCATTTCCCCCTTTGTAGTAAATTTAGTGTAAAAAAGCCTGAAGGATGAAATAAGATTCATCCCTAGCCCCTGGGACAGAGATCTCCATCATTCTCCTCCATGTGGCTCAATAGTGGGTAAGCACACCATAATGTTCAATAATTACACTCTACAGGTATGCCTTGCTTTATGCAGTTTTGCTATACCTTAATTTTAGAAATTATAACCTGAAGAATTTGGTCTTCAGCTTGATTTTAGTCTCGATAATGGATTTGCAAATTATACGTATGACATAATTAAAATGACAAGATCTGTTGGATTCGTTGATGTAGATGAAGCAGCAGATATGGGTAAAACGCTCAAATCCATCTAACAAAATCTCCCTAATGAACATCTTTTGCTAACACATTGATAATGCCATCAGAATTTTAATAAAGAAAAACAATCATAATGAATCCAGATAGAGAATTCAGAATTCTCTAATTTTGCTCTTGAAGTTTATATAAAGAGATGTAAATGCTGCTTGTCAGCTAAATCTTGACTGTTTCATTAAAAAGAGTTATCAGTCTATCATACCAGGTTCTTCAGGAAAGAAAATTTCCAGACTCTCTAGAATCAATCAGAAGTAGGGAAGGCAGAAAAAGTATTAATTTAATTCATTCATATTGCCTAAATTTACAGGATTTATTCATAAGTTTTTTAATAATTATTTCATTATAAAAAATTCATTTGGTGGTGGGTTCAATTTTTTTAATCCTTCTGAAGAAAACCAACCCTTATCCCTATCTTTCACATGATAAATTCAACTCACTTTACATGATTTCATCTTATGTGACTATTTTGTTGAACCAATTAATCATGTAAAAGGAAGAATGCTTGTATTTAATAAGACAAATATCAATATACAATGAAGCCTCACTACAATGGTGCTCGATGTATCAATAAATCTCTGTACAGCTACATTTTTTTAAAACTTGTTTGGAATTATCTACAGCAGCGGTTCAAGTGCTCTGCTGAGCTCTTCGGATTCCACGTGAGCCCCTGGGAAGTGCACAAGGGCTCAATGTGCACTTCCCAGAGTCTCCGAATCCACTCAAAGAAAGTAATATAAATGAGCAATTCTATAAATAAATAAAAGAGGAGCCTACGGGGCTCCACAAGTTGGTAAAGGTTGAGAACCGCTTATCTACAGTAAGCATACTGTCAACCTCCTCTCAATGCAAAGATATCCTTTAATATGATAAATATGTCTATAACCATATTTTTTAGAGATTTTGAAACTGATACAGCAATATATTATTTATATTTTTTTCAAAATTATATCTTGATTTTAATTTTTATTTAATCACTTGTTTTCATTCTTCTGGGCACCACGTGATCACCAAAAGTGTTAATGAAGTTGATGGTGTTGTTACTTTCTGTGTAAGACAAAAAAGTGCAATGAAATAAACCACTTCACAGGGTTAACACCTGTGCCTTAATTAATCAACAAATAAATTGTAATCTTTTTTGCGGTTATATATATAATAAGTACTTGAAAGTATATTTTCTGGTGGTACTAATAACACTGATTTTTGAAAGATGTCAACAATAGCATACATTTGGTGGCACATGATGACAATATCGTCTCTGGATATAACAATTCCTCTACAACTATATTTTTCTTGAGCCGCAAAGTATCATTATATGGAAGTTTCACTGTAATGTTATACACACTTCCTATAAGCATTTAATTTTTGAAATTTGATTTTTTTTTTACTTGAATGGATTTAGCAAGTGACCAGATTTAATCATCATTTTTGTTTGTAGCGAGCTGTTTGTTGAATTACTGGTCTCACTGTATGTAAATATTCTATATTTAATAAATGCTTGTACTATGTAAAAATCAAGACAGGTAAAGTTGGAATTTTCTTTGACATGATTAGTTATGTATGTTAGAATTTGAATTTACTGAATTAATAAAATAATTAATAAGTATATGTAATCTGTAACCTTGCTTATCACATATGCATTGCGACATTTGCATCACTTGCTATCTCTGATATGACTTATCAGTTAGGTGTTTTTTATGTATTCGCATTGGCCACTGTGGTGGTCGAGTGGTTATAGTGACGGACTCGCGATGCGAGGATCCGGGTTCGAACCCCACAGTGGTGGTCGGCTGAAGTTGGTTTTCTGTGGTTCCCAACTTCAAGGCGCAAATGCGAGCCGATCTCCCTGTTAAAAAGTCTCGCCACAGAGAGCAACAGTCCTACAACGATAAATCATTCAATCATAACACTTCACTCATAGTTAGAAAAACTGGTGGCAGATGGCAGCACTACACATAACAAGCATTACAGAGAAACAAAAAACTTCACATCAGGTTTCACTACACGTACACGCACATTTCCGCATGTACCGATTCGTTGGGGGTTCCGCGGGGGGTGTGGGGGTGTGGGCGGGGTTCTTGTGTGGTGTAGCAGTAGTAGGTAGGGCCTCCAAAAAATGGCTCGGGATCCATGATGTTCTTAAGTCAGCCACCTCGTTGGGCAATTTGCCTGTTGTGGCATTGTATTTGTATTTGTATAAATTTGTGTTTGCTAGATGTTTTTTTGAGAGTTTCTGTTAATAGTTTTGTTTGAATCACATAGTTCTTGATGTTCACATTTGAAAATAATTTGTGGAGTTGGATCTTTTCTGATTGGGGTATTAGTTCAAACCGAGAAATCATTTCACTAGTCAAATCGTAGAATTTTCTTGGTTGTTCAAACAATGGATCTTGGTTTTAAAGTAATAATTCACTTATCAGGACTAGAAATTAATATTGGTAATCACCTAAATAATGATATTGCTTTCTAGTCCTGATGTACTTTTCATGGTAATAATGATAACTCCTTTATACATTACAATACATTTCTCCTGTCCCTTGAGTATTGTTATATAGGCGTTTCACTGTATATAGTTTTATGTATCTTTGAAATTTTAATAATGGAGCTACTTTTACAACTTTTGAAATGAAAAGAACTTATACTGGATGAAATGAGAAGCTAATATAATAAGCGCTTAACATGAATTAAGAAATCACTCATATAGTAGAGCTGTAAAACAGGCTATTTTTCGCAATACATATTATTACCACCACTCCCTTTGGACTTGAACCTCTCAAGTTATAAACCAAAATATTTGGTGCTCTCTGCAAATCCTTGATCAGTATATATTTAGCAAAAATGTTTCAGCCAAACCTTCCTGTATCCTCTTCTTTTTCATTGTGGCCTTGTTAAGAATTCCGGTAATTCAAGCAATATATGTAAAATTCATTTATGTACCATGTGTACATTATATTATGTACTTATTACAAATTGTGTGAATTTATGTGCAAATTTTTATGCATAATGTCTACAAAACACCTTTTGTATGTCTATAGTAGCAACAGAAAATGATTAAACATCGAAGAAATTTTGATAATAATATATTTTTTTGCTTGTCATTCATAATGTACCATCTGCGGTGCTGCACACATACACCGACTGAGAGCTGTGACATCACAGACCATCCATGTATTTGTGTTTGCTCGCACGAGGGAAAGAAGCAGATGATCACAAGAATGTCCCTATGGCCTGCGTGCCACTATTCTATCTAAATATAGAAATAAAATTATATTTTAATTCAACAATTATGTAATAAATTATCATAGATAAATCACCTAATTCAGACAACAACAAACCAGGGCATGTGATGTGCTGGCTCGTCATTGGCTGAGGGAGACAATTTATCTTTGATAATTTATAACATAATTATGTGTTACCCACAGCTTCGCTTGCATGGATTGGGTGAGCTGAATATTGTTCAGCAATGATTTCTCTCATACAAAATTTGAATCCCTCATGACATCTTGAGGTTTGAAATTTCAGAAATCCTGTCTTAGCGAGTCTATATTATAAAATATAACACTGACCAAACTTCATATTTATAGCTTCAGCAATTTCGGCTCATCATGATTTCTCTATGTTACCTTTGACCCCCCCATGATGCTCTTAGGGGTTGAATTTTGAAAAATTCCTTCTCACTAAGCCTTTACATGATGAAATAAAAGTATATATATATATTGACCAAATTCCATATCTATAGTTTCTGCGGTTTTGGCTCGACGCGATTTCTCTATATAAACCTCCCCCTTAGGGGGTTGAATTTATATATTAATAAAAAACACAACTTTGCTGGTGTTTTGATTTAACAACTCTTTAAAAATAAAATCCTTAAAATTCCAATCTTTGTGGAAGCACTCTGCATCATTTGTATAGAAATCAAGGATTTTTTATAAACGGAATTCTTTCATTTTTGGCTGTACCTTCCATTTTGAATAATACTACCCTGTTTCTGATCCCAAGTTAATAAAATTTTGCTTGGGATAATCTCATCTTTAAGAGGATGCCCAGAGTGGAATCTGTTTGTAAGTCAGGGAGCAGCTGTTTATTTATTTATATACTTATTTATCAGTTCTCAATAGTCTTCTGAAGATTGCGGTCTGTATGATCTGCAGACAAATGTGTATGATTTGCATGTAATGTAATGTATAAGTAGCCTAAATAATACTTGGTCTTGTGAAAATATAGTAAAACCTCGATAAGTCGTCACCTCTAGTTATTGAAAAATTATGATGGCTTAAGCAGAGTGCCATCAGTTTTAATGTGCAATGTTGTGAAAATCGTATACATTTAAAGTAATATGACATTTATTAAAGTATGAATCAAAACAACAATATTAATAAAATTTATAGATTGCGAAAGAAAAAATAATAGCAATTTTTTACCTCTTTTGATCTCTTATTACTTAACTTATTGTGGTAAAATGTACTGGTACACTTTGATTTATACTAGTAATTTTTAATTTAGACTAGCAGAGCAACTGTTAGAATAGTTAGCTTTTCTTCATAATAGAACTCTCTATTGCACATTAATTTTACACATACATCAAATTTAATTTTAGTGCTTTAATTCTTCATCAGTAGTTTATGATACAACTACAGGTAATCTCGAAATTTTTGACTTGAGTTGGGGGGGGGGGGGCCTGGGCAGTTAAAAGTAAACAGAAGACCTCAACTTGGGAAAGAATGTCTGATTTTTTTCAACAAAGATATTTTATTTAAATTTCAAGCCCTAAATTAGTAGATCCCGTGCTTTCTATGATAATTTATTATCCGTAGCCACACATTGCACTTTGACACTTTAACTTGATTAATTTGATTCTTCGATTTACATAATTTTTGATTTCCTTGCACTATATATAATCTTTGACGTATCAACAAATTTTGGTTTTGCCGGAGATGCCCTGGTCCATCCCCCCCACTGGGGGGGGGGGGGGCGAAGTGCTTATGTTGCTTTGTGCGACATAGCCTGGGTGTCTTGCAGTTTCTCCAATAGAGCCCATGCAGAAATGAGATCTAGTCCCCAACGTTCCAAAAACCTTAGTCGGCAAATGAACTTCCCCAGCGTAACTTTCGTTGCTTAACTGTTCCGTTTGGGTATATAGGATTTTATCGTGACTTTGAAGAACATGGTAATGTTGTTAATAAGCTCTTTTTTTAATGGGAGCCATAAAAATAGTTTGTTCCTCTTTCTCAAACGTTTTCATAGTCACGAGTTAGCCGAAATTAGCGACGAGTAAACAAGGGTTTAATAAATAACATTGTTGCCTATGAGAGCTGGAAGGGCCTGAAGAAAAATTATGACTTAACTGGAGTGACGAATTATTAGGGTGACAACTTAACAAGGTTTTACTGTATATATTTCATAAGGTGGGAATTGTTTGTGGTTGAACTTCATTACTTCAAAGTACTTTTAGAAATTGAAATTACTTCAAATTATCAAACTTAGGAAGGTTATGATTTATGGAAGTTATATATGTTGAGATTAACTTTTTTGTATCAAATTTCTTTTTAGGACAGACTAATGTTCTTGCATCACAGAATGAAGGAGTGGAAGGTCTTGCCCTAGATTGGATATCAAATAACTTGTATTACATTGATAGTCGCAAAGGCACATTAAATGTTATAAGCACCACTAACTTTCAGTATCGTCGAACACTTTTAAGAGATTTAAAAAGGCCTCGAGCTATTGTTGTACATCCTAATAAAGGGTAGGTGACAAATTAATTTATTGACATTCAAATTTTTATCCAAGTAAAACTACCTGTAGCTGGTAATGCATGTACAATCAAACCTTGATTTACACTGTTTGGAGTTGAGCGATTTTCTGTAAAAAATGCTTGGTTCTTGAATTCAGAACCACATTCCTTAAGCCTTATGAGATTAAAGTTTAAAAAACAATATTTTAATTACAATTATAATCAAGTAAAAATATATTGTTCATTTAATCAGAACAAAACACGCGGCCAAACTGAGCCAATTTTTAAGGTGCTAAAAATAAGAACCGGTGAAGCCATCTAGCAGCCGGCTAAATTTGCTAGAAATATTGAAAATTAATTTGGACCTTAGAACCATTTGGAAACATACCTTCCATGTTTAAAGAATGATTTGTCACAGAGAGAGAGAGAGAGTCGAGTTCAAAATGATGCTGTTTGAAATTATTCTCAGTGCACCCAGTCACTCACCTGCCATTTACATTAATTTTTACAATTCACTTGGCTTTGTACTAAGAAACAGAAATTAATATCAAAATTACACTGTAGGAAGTTAATTTCTTTCAATGGGTCAAATTGTAAACTGCCAAATATTGCACTGCTCATTACTTTTGTTTACTCATAAAGTATTTTGTAGCAATTTCAAAATATTAATGAGAATTTTTTGATTGCATGTAGGAAGACCCACATTTTGATAGCAATTTTATTTGAAAAGACTGGTGTTTTTCAGAAACATTGGTTCCAATTAATCACTATTTAATATATTTGTATGCAAAATTGCCCAACTTATGCAAATTTGACCAATTCCATCAACTACAGTGTCGGTTCCATCTATCATGTAACTTAGTGGTATTACTGTATTCTTGTTTTTTTATGGGCTTTTCCTTCGTTTTTGGTTTTTTTCAATAAAGGAACAGTATCTAAAGAAAAACCTCTCAAGTAGCTTAATATCTTTTCTAGGTAAACCCTGCAGCAGTTAAAGTGATTTTTAAAAGCTATTGCTGGTGACTTCTTTTTGTCCTAAATAAATTTGGAACCCTTTACAAATTTTACAACTCATTGTACACACATAAGTTTTTACTTGTTTTTCTTCTTGTTTACTTCTGACCATTTTAACATAACTACATACTCATGCATTGTATTATTTAGATAGATAAATAGCCCAGACCTAGCATAGGATTTCAGTGAAAAATATGAATTTCACTATTCTAGATGGCTGAAAGAATTAGAGATGATCCAAAACTTGTTATAGAGCCAGTAAACAAACTGCTAGCAGCTATGTGCATTGAATGAAATATAAATGTTTTGATTTTCAAATTATATATAACAATAATGTAATATGAAGGTTTTGACAGCTGGCTGATGTGAAGTTAAATCCAGAAAAGAAAATTCCACTGCCCCTGCAGGGAATCAAATCCACATCCTCTCACTTGCTGGGTGAGTTCCTAGAAGGGTGCCAGCCAACTGTTGAAACCTTCATAGTAATAGCAAAGAATAGCATAATCTTTGAATAATGTAATTAAAAAAAGAGTGTTGAGGAATCTAGGGAGCTTTTTATGCTTAAAGATTTGAAAAGTTAATGGGAACTTGGCAAGGACAAAAGGTAGAATAAAATGAGAATTGAAAAGAAATAATTTATGAGAATTTAGATGTTCTAGTGGTACATTTCTAGTAGCAGAACCATATATACAGCAAAAAATATTTTTTGAATATGCCGTACCATAAAAAAAAGAATGACACAGTTACATAGTGAAAACTGTCAATTGCCATTTTGGTGAACGTTGTATACATCAGTTATCCTCAATCGCTAGTCTGAGGATTGGTGTCAGTATGTGGGATTTCGTACTGATTAACACAACATTTCACGCTATTCATGTAGCTGCTACGTAGTTTTTAATTTAATAAATATCATCTCTCATGTTATTTTAAGCTCAGTTTTTTTTTAAATATATAATTTATATAATTTGTTATCATGATATATATATCATTTGTAGTAGGGTCATTGATTTTACTATGGTATATTATTTATGAAACTTCGACAGAGCATCATCATTGAAGGGTTAATAAAGTTTGTTAACAATAAAAATGTTTTGGAAACTTATATATTGTAAATTATTACTCATTTATTTCAGATTTGTATTTTATTCTGAATGGGATAGACCTGCCAATATCAGCAGAGCATACTTGGATGGAACTAATTTGATGGTTTTCAGAGGTGTTCTTTTAGGCTGGCCAAATGGTCTTGCTATTGATTATGAAAAAGACCGCTTGTACTGGTGTGACGCTCTTCTTGATCATATACAGCATGCAAACCTAGACGGTACTGACGTTCGGACAATCAGTTCCCCTAGAATCAAGCACCCCTTTTCTCTTGTTATACACCATGGTGAGTGAAAAATGCTCAGAATTTATTCAGTACAAAGAATTCAATATTAATTTGCTTCAAAAACAGTAGAAAATTAGAAACCCAGATCTTTCTGGACCTAAGCACATAGTCTTCTCTCTCCAAATAGAGAAGGCTGAGAAGGTTCTAACTTGTGTGTGAGATCTTATTATTATTTTTCACAGTATAAATATACAGTGATACATCTCTGCTAACAAAGTCAATTCATTCCAGAATCATGTTTATTAGCCAAAAAGCAATTTCTTATACATTCCTATGGAAAATTGCTAAAAGCACAACTTCAAAATATGGAAAAGGCTAAAAGCGGAACTTCAAAATTGAGTAAATGAGAATTTATAGGAAGAAGAGATACTGAAGATCTTTTTATTTTTCACTTTGGATTGATAAATCCATCCAAGTGGGACCCTCAATCAGCATGATATATTTTTATCCTCTGAAGACTACAACCATAGCATGTTGAAATGCATTAGGAGTGTTGTATTTTCCTTGTATTTGCCTTACTCATTTGTGATTTTCTAAGTATTTTAGACCATGTTCATCTACCCTTCCATGAAACTAAAAATACCTTAGCTAATTTTTTTCAAACTGATAATGAAGGTCTGGATGTTGTTGACCTAACAAATTCTGAAAAATTCCTCAAAAAGTGCTATTAAAATAATGAACCAATTTTCGTTAGAAACTGAACCAGTCATATTATATTAACTTTATGTGAAAGAAAAAAAATTACTTATAGTATCTATTAAAAATCACATATTCATTCTCAACATTAGATTTCATCAAAAATTACCAATGAAATTTTTCAAATAAAAAATTCATATTTATTAACATGAGTAGGTTAGGAAATCTAAAGACAATAAAAATTTCTGAAAAGACAGGATAAACTTCTCTCAACATCAACAGATGTTATTGGGGATATTTCAAGGGGAGGGGGGGGATCTGATATATACTCACAGTATTAATTTATCTTGAATTTCAAAACTTTTAGATGCTCCCGTAAAGATATCAAAATTTTTCTACAGACAATAAGTTTGCTTTTTTTCCCCATATTAGTTTTTCAATTGATAGCAAAGGTTTAGTACCCTACTTTAAATTCCATACTTTTCTGCAAGGACTGAATGGTGGAAACCAGAATGTTGAAGATTGATCTTATGTACATCATCAGTTCTTCAATATTCCCAAAGCATGACAAAGCTTACAAAATATTACTGTACGAATCACAATCATTCAGCACAAATTTGCAGATTTCAAAATTCCCCCTGTAGTACATGCAAGTCCATGTTCCCTTTTATGTAATGAAAATTCCCCTCTCTCAACATCCCATATAGGATCAGAATTTCTTGAATTCACTCTCATTTGGAACATACAGTCTTACTTTCTTGGAGACATCACCAGGGGTCTGTCCAGCCGGAATTTGGGTCCGGAAAACGGACCCTTCACAAAATTCCGGGGCTAAAAAAAAGGATGTTTCACAAAATTTGGAGGATAATAAACGGATCCATCACAAAATTCCAGAAAACGAACCCTTCATGAAAATTACGTCGTAAAAAACGAACTTTTGCGACTGCTGTGCGACAAAATTCTTATCAGTTATGACCCTAGTTGTAATAGAAAGCCATTGATCTTTTTTTTTAAGCATGCATTGTTGGCCCAACACCACCACCCCCTCCCCCATAGATGAGTAATCTTATCTATAGAAGTTGTTGGTTGGATACCGGAAAACATGACTTTGAAAAGGCGATCGGAGAAAGAGCGTGACCTTGAGAGGGCTTTCCTTGTTTCTAGTCTTCTGGTTAGGACATCCCGCTGGTTGACCACGGATTGACCGCGTCCGATATTTTATCGCGCAACCTATGCCATTATACAAACGCTTTAGCCCCGCACTTCTCCTCAAATGGTCTTTGAATCACAACCTCTTGTTCGTCGTAGTTGATGCTTATTGTAGAATTGGATTTTTTGTGCACGTTTTTTTTCCTGTATTGCGCTTTCATTTTTGAAAATTTAATATGAAGCGTGGTCGACCACCAACAGGTGGAAATTCAAGGAATAGTGATTACTACATTAAAAAAATACGGCCAACTGACGTTCGGGGATGCAGCTCCATAACATCGTTTTTTAAACGAGGATCTGAAAACGTCACCAAAAAGACGTCAGATACAGATAATTCCAATTGTGCTAACCCGGAAAAAATTACTGAAACATTGCTTCCTTCATCGGTTTCGAACCACGCTGTCGAAACCTTGGAAACGGCGCGATACATCACCGATTTATCGGAGGCGCCTAAAGACATTACCGATTTATCAGAAGCGCTGAAAGACATTTCGGATTCTTCGAAAGACATTGCCGATTCGGCGGAAGAGATGACCGATTTATCGGAAGTGGCGGAAGACATTGCCGATTCGTCGGAAGCGGCGGAAGACAATTCCGTTTCTTCGAAAGACATTACCGATTCGTCGAAAGCGGTGGAAGACATTGCTGATTTATCGGAAGCGCTGAAAGATGCTACGAATTCGTCGGTAGAGCCGGATTTTAAGAAAATTTCATCTACAGAAGCTAGAAAAATGGGTCCAAAAGTACCGAATTTGTTGAACATCGCACGTTTTGAGAAGCTTCACAGTTGGCTATGTTACAGCATTTCTGCATCTGGCTTTCTTTGCAAAATATGTTCTACATTTTTTGATAAGGGACCCTGGATTGACCAAGGGGTGCAATTTGGTGATCACCCAACACGATGTGTCAACAAGCATATATATAGCCAGAAACACAAACAAGCTGTGAGTGCATCAAAAACTAGGAAAATGATAATAAAAATGAAATAAAATAGGAAAATGAGGTTGCTGTTTAATTAGTATTACTTTCACTGCTATTTTGAACGTTTTCACAAAAATAAGGTACATTTTCACAAAAACAGGACCCTGTGCAAAAAGTCTGGACAGACCCCTGATCACAATACAGTTCATGGTCAGAGTTGAGCAGTGCCACTTTTTTTCAGATCCAATGAAGTTTGTGTCGATAACAAGGTCATTAGCTCCACATCTGTTTCTTAGGCTTCTGCTATTTCAGTATAGTTGATGGAACATGGTATTGTAATTTCCTCCATTCATGATAGAGCATCTGCAACTGAATTTTATGATCCCTTAATATGGTGTATGTCAGTCGTAAATTGGTAAATGTATTCTGTCTGTTGTATATTTTGCCTCTGTGATAATTTCCTCAATTTTTGTCAATGCATGTATTTGTGATCAGTTAGAATGTTAAATTTCAACTTTCCAACATTTATTTAAAATATTTTGTGCAAGCAAATATAGCAAGCAATACTCTATCATAAGCGGTATAGTTTTTTTTCGGTCGAGGAAAGTTTCTAAGAGGAAAAAACCATGGGGTGCCATTCTAGTGCCTGTCCCACGTGATTCAAGGCTCCCTCTACGGCTACACCTGAAGCATCAATGCTGAAGACTAATTGAGCTGTTGGAGATTGGTGTATTAAAAGTACACCGCTTTGGCTAATTGATGTTTACAGTCCTCGAAAGCTATAGAAGCCTTGTGGGACCAATCAATTTTGAGATTTGCATTTTTAGTTGAGCCCTTTAAAAATTCCATCAGGACATTTTGTTTTCCTGCTGCTTATGGCAGGAATCTTCTGTAAAAATTTATTAGTCCTAAGAACCACCTCAACTCTTTCAAGTTGCTAGGTTTATGGTATTCTAAAATGGTCTGGACCTTTGGCAAGGGCTTGATACCCTTTTTATTTATTACGTGAATATACCAAGAATATCAATTCTTTAAGACCTAACTCACATTTAGAGGCATTATGTTTGATATCATATGTGTTTAAGTGATTGAATAGCAACTTCAAGTGATGAAGCACCGTCAGCATCCTTAGGAAAAACAACTAGAATGTTCATCAATATAATTAAAGCAAAAATCGAGGTCTCTTAAAACCTCATCCATGAATCTTTGGAACATCTGATCTTTATTACAGAGTCCAAAATTTAGGAATGGGAATCCATATAACCCAAATGGTGTCATAACTATTGTTTTGGGAATATCCCTCTTCACATACTGAAATTGTATAAGCTTGAAAAATATCTAGTTTAGAAAATATTTTCTTGTCGTAAAGTGCATAAAAAACTTCTTGTAAGTGGGGGAATAGGGTACCAGCCAAGGACTGTCTGAGCATTTAACTTCCTATAATCTCCCACTGGACGTATACTACCTGCTGGCTTATCTACGATGTGTTAGGACAATCCCCAGGGGGTTCTTCGATGGCCTACAAATGCCTGTTTCTAATATGTATTCAAATTCTTTTCTGACTGAGTCAGATGTTTTAGGATGCAGTCGTTTGACTTTGCAATAGACAGGGGGTCCTGTCATTTGGATATTATGCTCTGTAGAATGTTTAACTTCCTTAAAATCGATTGCAAAATTTGTGATATCTTGATATTTTCTCAGCTGCTACTCATTTCCCTGAGAGGAAGAACACGGTTGTTTGCATTTGAAAGAAGAAACTCTAAAATGGTCATGATAATAAAAGGCCATTGTTTGGGTTCTTAGCATGAGGAAATTGATGGCCTGAACCACTATGGTTTCTGCTGCAAGACCAATGACATTCATTTTTGAATTGTGAGGTCAATTTCTTCGACAGTCACTCTACTCACAAGCTTAAGTTCTCAATTTGTTTTCGCAAGAAAACAAAATTAGGTGACGCCACAGTGGTCAGTTCTGACTTGGGCACATTTATTGAATAAACTGAATGTTTTGCGCATACCTCATGGATTTCGTCAGCTAAAATGGCTGATTAGGATAATTCTTCTCTTGAGACCAAAAGGATGGTTTGAATTTCAGACTACTCTTTGTAACCAAAGTTTCTTCAGAAAAATCATTGTTTAATTTATCTTTTTTCAATTCCTGCATTTGCCGCAGTAAAAGTGGTGGTTTTTTATCTCCTAATTCTAGGTCACTGAGCAATGTCCCAACTTTTGGAGTCAGTGAACTCGACTATGAGCCGCTCTTTTAAAGCTGTTGTGTCATCACTCATGTAACTTAGAGTGTCTGAATCCCCCAATGCAACTAAACTAGCAAATTTTGTTTCATCTTGTGTGATAACTGACATAACCAAAGCTGATTCAACCTGAAAAAAACATGATCTTATGTTTTTTTTATAGTACAATAGACCTCTGGTCACAGTGCTAGGTTCTGTGGAATCACCCACCCCTAAGTCTAAGTTTATGTTTTATTTCCAAAAGGAAAGATTTGTAACCCCACACAACTGACTTGTGGAGAATCAGTGTTATATACCAACATATTTATAGAAAATATGTGTGCAGACACTGGTGAAAAGAAGAAATGTAATACACTAACCTTGTATACATTTGCCAGAGCAGAGGTTGTCACCTTGTTTAGCTTTCAATCCAGAAAGGAAATAATTGCACAAATGCACAATGAGACACTCTCTAACTTGTTTCTATGTTGATCGGCATTTCGCTTGACACATTATGAACTTACATAATCCAAGCTTAAAATTTTGAAGCACACATGGCTTGTTAGTTCAGCTTGTTTTATGGTTGCATGAGTTTTCTCAGCCACCTCGTTGGGCATTTTGCCTGTTGTGGCCTTGTATTCGTATTTAATAGTTAAGGGTCACCACTTGCACATTGATTGCTCACTTTGGAGCTAACACAATTTATTTGCATGAATATTAAACATTAAACATTTAAAATATAATATAGATCTGTTTCATGAAACCGTCTGATCTCACGAGAGTTGAGGAAGTGTGTGTATCTTTATCCTTTCTTGTCCTTTGTCATTTGCTGGACTAGCCAGGTGCAAGAGCTCGCCACACATACATTACTGAATACATGTACCATTGAGTCACCTCAACTTCAAAAAGCATTTTATATATTCTTATGGGCATCTTTTCCTCAGCCACCTTGTTGTGCATTTTGCCTGTTGTGGTGTTGTATTTGTATTTAAATTAGCGGGAATTGATTAAAGGAACATGTAAAAGTATTTTCTTTCAATATTTTAATTTTTTTACAAAATATTCAATAGTATTTTTAATTTTCGTTCATTTTAGAGAGTTCACAGTCTTATGCCACTCCCTGTGTACGCTTTTGGTCAAGATGCTCTTTGTATCTCAATTACATTCACTGTAACTCACTTTGTTATTTCTTGAATCAAGTTGTTTCCACTCTAAAAGTTGGAATCATGTTAATTTTTTTTTTGAATTTATCATGTTAATTTTGTAAACTTTTTGGTGCCAAAAAAAGAGAGATTGATTGTGGAGTTTTTACAGCATTCAAAAGCTTCTGTGTTTTTCAAGCAAGATTTTTGATTTCATTACATTTTTTATTATTTTTGCAAATGACTGAATGTTGCAATTTTTAATGTTTTGTTATTTTCACTTTAAATAGAACATCTTTATGTTACTGATTGGAGATTAGATGCTATTTTGCGTATGAACAAAGAAACAGGAGAGGGTGAGGTAACAGTTGCAAATGTAGAAGAAGGAAGTCGTTTATATGGAATAAAAGTTTTCAGTCGAGATAATCAGAAAGTAGAGAGTAAGTGAATATAATAAAAAATAATAGCATAAGTAAACACAGAACAATGCACATTAATTACAGTTAATACAGTGATGTTTGGTATGTTTTGTATAATGTAAAAAATAGTTTGTTTCACAATTCTATTTGACACATCCTAGTAAGGCAACTTAGATCTCTATATCACTTTGCCTGACAGCGGCAGAAAGTTGCCTAGCAGATATCTTTTGTTCTTATTTTGAAAATACTGAAAAAAAAGAAAGTGCTTTGTCTTCTTTCCTGTTTTTAATTCAAATTAGTGAAAAAAGTTTGCTTCTAAAGTATTCTACAGAGTGTTTCAAATTTTTTGTTCATAGGACTATCTCTTTAACCATTGACTTTAGAAGTATACTTACAATTTTAAAAATTTTTCAGATGACATGCGGTTTCTTCAAATGTGGTAATTTCTTTGAGGGGTTGTATACATGAAAGAAATTGAAAAAATTAGTTTTTTATACAGCCCCCTTGTGCCAAAACTTCAATGTAGTGATATATAGACCATGCTCTGAAAATTCATTTGCAAAAACTTCCATATTTAATATTTGTCTTTGAATTTTTCAGCATTTATCACCAATGATGAGTGCGGTTTGCAAATTTCAAAAATGTAAATTAACCTTTTAACGGCCAATGTTCCCAATTGGGAACATCAGCTTTATTAACTAAAAAAATGACTTTTTCCCTGAATGCATGAGATTCCAAACTTAATTTACAAAACAAAATTTCATTAGTTTCAGCACTTATGCCATGAATTTAATTTTTTTAAATCTCCCATTCTTAAGGAAGAACAAGGTTAATTTTTTTTAATTTTAATGTTGTTTTTATGGACATGGAGTCCAGAAAACATACAAGAAAATTTTTTTTCATGAATTTTGTGGTTTATATCTCTAAACTAAAGGATCAGAAGAAGTAACAGAAAAAATAGATTAATATCTTAATTCGGCTGGTAAAAGGTTAAATTCAAAGTAAAAAGTCTGAAAAAAAAATTGTCATTGTGACACAAAAATTTAAATAGTTTTGCTATTCAATAGTGTTAGTAATAAAATCTTTCCAGTCAAGTTGTTTCACATCTAAACCATCTTTTCATTTGGGTTTCTTATGTGACCAATGGTCAGGGCTGATCCAAAGCAATGTGTTGGGCGGGGCAATTTATTGTGTAGGTTCATAGGATTGCCATATATTTTACAGGACAGACCGATGTTTCCTTATATTATCTGGTTCATGGAAGGGCAATCACCTACACCCCTTCACCCTCTGGATCAACGCTTGCTTCTCTCTGGAAATTGGAACCAGCCACTTTTTGTATAAAATTTGATTCTATCTACGGAAGAGACGTTTACAACACATTGTTTTTGCTTTTTTTCCATTTCACTTCTTGGTCCCTAAAATGTTATAATTTTGTTCAAGAAGGAATTAAATCATCTAAAGCAGTAAGTGATGAAAATCATTTATCTTTTAAATGTGGGATAAAATAATACTATTAAAATGAACATTAAGTGAGGTCATTTTATTTGTATACAATCCCTAAAAATGGAGATTCTCAATCTAGTATAAACCATACCAATGCAGCCATAAGTCGCCAAAACATGTTATTTTCCATCTTAATATATCAATGATCATTGGATTTAAAAATATTGAGCCTTTTGCAAATGCCTTTTTAAAGCTAGTTCTACATATCACTAATTGGAAGTTTTGATACACAGGGACTGGAAAAAAAATTAATTCTTAAATTTTTATATGCATGCAACCCCTCAAAAATACATTTTTTCAATAAACGCTGTATATATACAGAAACATCCTGTATTCTGTATATACAGAGTGAAGTTGAAAATTGAATTGTCGCCAAAATTTTTAATAGTTAATTTCACAAACACCCTTCTAGCTACAACCAGTCAAATTTACCACAAACTTATCTATTTCACCATCTTTTGAAAGAGCCTACAGTAAGCCATATCAGTATTCTAGTCCAAGAAAAATTTAGCCTTTTGATTTTAATACATTACTGAAATCAGCATTCATTGAAGTAGAAAGTTGACAAAAATTCAGAATTGGCAGTTACAGATTTTATCAACAATTCGATTTTGTAGAAAAAAGCCATTAGATGACACCTCTTAATTTATGGGATTTTTCCTACTCTTTCTAAATGTGTGCTTAGTTTGCATGTAGATCTTGCAGAAATCTCACAAATTTCTGTGTAGACTGAAATAAATTCCGAAGTCATAGAAATCTTTCTTACAAAAAATGTTGCAGTAAAAATTTATTAACATTTCAGCGTGTAACATTGCAGTCACAAGGAAATTCAAAATATTTGTTACAACACGTATATATTGGTAGGAAAATGTGGGGCGCGGTAGCCCAGGTCGATAAGATGCTCGCCTAAAGTACCAAAGGATGTTTAGAGGTGTCCCGAGTTCGATACCCGGTTCGTCCTTGTCAGAAAACTTTCCTGACAGGGGTACGACAAAAAACGGCGACTTGACCGCAGCAAAAAAAATTGCTACCGCAGGGAGTCCCCCATCGAGGGGTTAGCGTACCAACTTCTCGATGAGTATAAAAAACAAGCCTGCCGTTCGGAACCGGCAATAAATTGTAGGTCCCGGTCTAATTAGCCCTCGTGTGCAGAAAATTACCGTGGTGCGATAAAAATGATCAAATGAGGAAAATGTGACACAACAAGTAATCAATAGAAAAAATATGAAATCACTAGTAATTTTGAATAGTCAATTCATAAAATAATTAATTTGATTTAAAGTTTTTTGTTTGAATCAATGTTGTTATTTTACTATTTCCACCAACCACACACATGCCTTTGTCAAACTACCATTTTTGCATCCTTCATTGAAGCTTTTTACACGTAACACTTTTGATGAAAGTTTAAAATTACTCACATAAATTATTGCTCTGTTCTATTCATCAACAAAAAATGTTTGCACAGTAAACATTATGCACTGTATGCACCTTCCCTCAAAAAATTCAACTTAATGGGGCAAAAAAGTCTTGATTTTGGAAAAACAATTTAAAAAAAAATGTTATTTGGCTAACACTTTACAAATCTGGTGATAAATTTGCCCCAATACCGTAGTCCAATTTATTACATAATGACAAGGTTATATAACATTACTCTTCATAAAGAGGAAAAAGCACCAATCATAAAAAAAGACTCCAGAAGCACAGGCAGACATTTGCACATCACACAAATTCATGTAACATCAATGATGCAATAACCTTGTAGACTTTAGACCATTTCTGCAACAAGCTTAAATGAGACAGATACGATATTTAAAATGCACGCCCAGCCGGCAAAGATGACAAGTGCCCAAGGCACCAACTATTTTCACTGTAACATTATTTTTAGTGCAAACTCTTCAAGACTACTAGCAGTAAGCAGTGGTAGTGCCAGCGTTTGTGGTAGGTAGCGGCATGCATCCATCTGGATGACGTATATATACAAACAAAGAACAATTATATTTTCGGATCAACCCAATTACGGGTGCTTTCTCTCACAGAACTATGTCATTTTACTCCAATTTGCATATACTTTCTGATCCAAACATTAACTTGATCGGCAACAATCGAAACGAATCGGCCGTGATCGTTCACTCACGATCATCTCATCCAACCACAAATGGAACAAAATAAGATAAACATTTATATTTTCAAACAGAATAAAACTTTTAACTTAAAAATAATAAATAAATAAATGGAAATGAACCAGACCTTTCTGCCAGGGGTCTATGGATATGCTACAACACTACTTACTATTGATTGGTGTGTGTAGTAGTTTTGCATTCGCAGGAAACATTTTCAGTGGGCGCTGGCATACCCGCAGAGCTTGCTTGTTTCAGAAAGTTTCATTGTAGGTGCCAAAAGAACTCTGATACAAACATTTGAGGGGTGTAGGATTGCAGACATTCATATATACAGCCCGCAAAGGTGCATGCAGGGATGGATTTCATTGAATATTCATGAATTGCTGAGGGCTTAGGCACCTGCCAAAGTTGTTTGGGGGTGTAAGGAATACAGGAGGGATAGGAACAATCATTCTCCTTCTGTTCATTAAAAAAATTGTATTATTGGCATAGGCTGTCATTGTCTCCCCCGTTCAACAACCAATCTGTTTCTGCTTATGCTTGGGGAGGGGCTTACATGTCTTGGGCCCTTAGGGGGTCTAGTTACTATGGGGTGTTGTATTTTGTATTTAAATGAACTTTGAATTTAAGGTTTTTAAAAATAAAAAAAAATTCAGTTTTTTATTCTGATTGAAGGTTCCCCCCCCCTTCCATGGTGAAGTTCAACCTTTATAATTATGGACAGGCTTCATGTCAATTTTGGCATGTCCGTGTTTAACCAGAGCACATCACATTGAAGCAATGCTTGTCTGTTGTTCTATTAATGCCCAATGTTGAAAGAAAATATTTGTTACATGTCTGATGCTCCGATTTGTATCTATAAATATAACTTGTATAGGACATATTTTCTCATATTTGTTAATAATTTATTTTAGGGAGAGATTTCAACACAACATAAATTACAATATATACGTATTACACAAAAATATAAATTGCAATACAGTAAAACTTTGATTAACCGTCACTCGTTTAACCATCAGTTTCTGTTATCCATCATCATCTATATATAAAAAAACGGAAAAAAAAGCCTCAGGTTATAATGTCCAGAAACATTGTATCACTGCTATGGTCCGTGCAAATGCCACTGGCAATCATAAATTACCCCAGCCTGTAATTGGTAAATCCTAATAACCATGTGCTTTCAAAAATTTAAATATGAACGCATTGCCTGTGAACTTATTATGCCCAAAAAGTGCTTGGATAGACCAAACAATTTTTTTCAGAGCTCATATGGCTGAAAAGCAGTTGCCGCAGAAGGCACTGACTGCTGTTAATGGACAATGCCCCGAAACACCCCTCTTGTGAACTCAAAAGTGACTATGACAAAATAACATGCATCTTTCTCCCAGCGAACACAACTCCACTTATCCAGCCATTGGACCAGGGCATAATTGAAAATATGAAGCAAAGTTACAGAAAAGCTTTTCTCGAAGGCTTTCTTTCATCTGATGATGCCGTGATTCAAAAAATGCTGGAAGAGATACAACATTGGTATATGCAGGATGCTATTTTCAATGTTGCCACTTCCTGAGCCGATCTTATATTGAAGTTTATATTGATCATTTTGTAAAACTAAATACAATATGCATGTATTATTCACTTTTAAAGGATTTTATTTTCATTTTCATTCCAAGCCAGCAGTCAAATTACGTTATTGTATGTATGTATTAAGAAATTTCGTTATCTGTCTATTCAGTTATCCATCACAGCACCAGTCTGGACGGTGATGGTTAATTGAAGTTTTATTGTATACGTGTACATATGTATTGACATCCTTATGCTGCCCCAACGAAAGCTGCAAAAGATTAAAATTGATTTCTTATCAATATGTTTTTAATTTATAAATTCACTCGTGTTTCACCCATTTCATTAAGGAGCCCCCCCCCCCCTATTTAATTTTATTAAATTTTATTAAACACAAACACCCTAGAGGATCGCGACTCATAGTTTGGGAACCTTTGATATTAAAAAACAGTCCAGTATAGTTCATTTTGTCTACTAAAAGTCACTAAAAAGTCACCAAATTTTGCTTTTGGTATATGCCTGTTATAGCCTTAAAACCATTTTAATTATTTTATAACTGGAAAACAAAGTCATTTTATGTCCTAAAAATATTTACATAATTTTATAATGGAAGAATTAAAAATTTATAACATGAAAATACTTCAAAAGGAATTGTTTTCTGAGTGACATATGCCAGAAGAAATGACAAAATTTTCATGCCTTATATTATTTCGTATTACCATTTAGATTCTTACAAAGTAGTAGAAAAAGATTAGATTTGACAATTTTTCTGAGAAAATAAATGCTTGTCTGCTAAAAAATTTGGCTATCGTCTAATTTTTATTTGTTCAGGCCTTCTTAAAAAACTTTTATGATAGAAAACATGATTAATTTTCTAGTTTCAACAGTTAAGTGCTTATGTTTTGAAAAATATAAAAATTAATGAAATGTTCTTGGTTTAATGAATGATTTGCTCTAAAGTGTGTGCATAATACTAATATAAAGACATTAACTTTGGAGCAGTAATGTCACTATTCTGGCATTCTGGCCCACCCAGGTCCCTGGAACCCAGTTGTTCAAAAAACCTGGGTCCTTACCAAGTGAAAGTGTACCATGTGAGGCATGAATTGAGTCTTTATTCACTTTTTAATGAACAGTAAATTTTAGTGTAATTTTGTAAAACTTCAAGAAGTTCAATATTTTTACACCATTATAAACTACTATTGTAGATCATCATCCATGTTTCTTCAAGAATGGGGGATGTGAGAAATTTTGTTTTCCGGTTCCTTCTAATGACACACAGACCATGAATCTTGAAGCAAGATGTGGATGCCCATATGGTGAGAGGCTGGCAGCAGAAGACAACAAAACTTGCCAACCAGATCCTCATGCTGAACCCCCCGTACAAGCATGTCCAAACTCTTGGGATTTTACTTGTGATAACCAGAGATGCATTCCAAAGACATGGGTGTGTGATGGAGATGATGATTGCTTAGATAATTCTGATGAAAATCAGAATTGTACAAGTAAGTGTTCTACCTTTTTTTGTTAAAAAATTTGTTGGCTCTCCCTTTTAAAACAATTTGTTCTGTACAACACGAAACTTTTATTAAGTTAAACTTCTTTATTATATCTTGGATGAATTAAGCTTTATTGTGTTCAAAAATGCCATAGGGCTTCCAAATGTCCTACAACAGGTATTGCCTGCTCAATAACTCAGATTACTCTCTAGATTACTAGATTGTTTTATGCATGGATAATATTGTATGTGATTACAGACTTTTGTTTTGAGTGCAATTCCTCATGCAAGTTGGATTAACTACAGACAGTGGTGGCAAAACTGAAGCCAGATGAAAAATCAAAAATTTTCAAAATTGTTCGTAGATGATAAATTTTATGAAAAATAATATTTCAAAAACTCATTAAAAAATTCAGCATCCTTTTTCCGTGAATATATGTATATATATATCCGAGCACAAATATATATTAGCAGAGTGTGAATTATATAACCGTTTTTAGGTTCAATACGGATAATAATATACCAACATCAGTGCTAAAGGCAGCTGGAATACATACTGTGATATATAATTGACAAAATAAATAAAAAAACAACAACTTAGCTCCATGATAAACGAGATCAACAGAAATGAAATTTCAAATGGAAAATAAAATGATGAAATCGATAAGTTGAATATTCAAAGCCATCTCCGAGTTTTTCATCGGGGGAAATACCACACAAATTGGCCGAGATTGCAAAATGTTTCTGAGAGTACTTAGACCTAAGCCTAAACTAAAGTACTAGTCCCCTATGCTTTGCCAAAAGTACATTAGAATTCAGTCATGTAAAAAGAACAACAATAACATACAAAGAAACATAACCACAAATGCGTGTAAATGAACATTGATAACAAATAAGAGTTTCTGGGTGGTAAAAGGTAGAACGTAGCTCACATAATAACGATTTTATTGCGCACATGCCGAGTACAGCATCTGGAGAGCCCTAGATATCTGTTTGGTAAGTGTTGCCCCACACAATGAATACAAATACAACACCACAACAGGCAAAATGCCCAACGAGGTGTCTGACAAAAAAGATGCCCATAACAAATATGGATGCCATATATTTCAAAAATACAGCAACCCAATTAAAAATGCAATTACAAACAATATATATGCATGATAAAATATTATACAATACTCATAAAGAATACTTATGGTTGTCTTATTCTAAGGCAGAGAACTGACTGCGGCATGGTTGCAGGTGGTTGAGGTTGGGGGAAGACACCATCTATAGTTTTATTCTGTCAGCACACAGATACAACCACAACTGCTGGCAGTGGTTTTTGCAAATGAGAAAATCCACATTTTTTTGGACGATTGGGTAACCACGAAGCTGCCATCATCTATTGAAAAGGTTTGAAGACCCTGATTACGGTTCGGCTGGACTTGCTGTTGCTGTCTTCCATTGTCTAATAAGGGGTTTGACAAGGAGGGTGATGGGATTTCAGATGCACTGGACAAAGGAATTGCTGTTCTTCTCAGATTGCCATAAAAATAAGAGAAAAAGACAAATTTGAGGAACTGAAGGGTGAAGTTCTATTCGACAAAAACTAATTCTTTGTTTGGCGCTCTTGCACAGAAAACAATAAAAAAAACTGATAAAGAAAAAATTAAATTCTTCTAACAAATTAATTTTTTTTTTTGCTTTCCTACATGAGCATGCATTAAAACTCGGTTATAATGACATTCATAAAGTAACATGATTACGCCATTAAAACCGAGATATATATTTTAAAATACTTGAATTAAATGCATTGGAAATTGCATAGCCAAAAAACTAATAAATACCTCATCCAAAAAAGTACAAATTTCCAGGGGTCTAATGATTTGTAATAAATTCATAAAAAATTATTAGAAGTTAAAATAAATAGACATCTGAAGGAAGAAATTTTTATATTTGCAAGTTCCATATCAAACTTTTGAAACATTTATTAAAAATATAAGTATGAACAGGGGAGGAAATATGTCCCTAAGAGCTGCATTGCGCGTGTTTTGCTTTCATTATTCTGCCTTTTCTGTCTTTATTTTTGTATTGTATATGAATGTGTGTGTGTGTGTGTTCTTTTTGCAATAAAAGAAAAACTTTCTAGACAAAACGTTGTATGCGGGTAATATTGAAGAGTGCACTAGCACAATTTTTACATTGTTCTTTTCAAACAGTTTTTGATTTATATTCACACAAAGCCGCAACTAGGGAGAGCAGGTCCATTGTACCAGGTGCTTAACTGGAGGGGGAGCCGAATTACCTCTTTAACCACTCCTTTTAACCTCTCCCTACACGGGGAGATCAAAAGCTTGCCTGCTCCAGTTAAAAAAGTATCCTGTGGCCCTGCATGTACCTTAAACCTTGCAACATATATACTGATGTACAGGGCCCCAACGACGTGTGTGGTTGACCGGGGCAAGCACACATTTTGGCACCCCCCTTTTAATATTGAAGGATAGATGAAAGAATTAAATTTGCTCACACCTCTGGCTCAGAGTTTGGGGCATCTGTCAGTGCCGTCTTAACGCATGGGCCTACCCAGGCACAGCCCGGGGCCTCACAAAAATGAGATACGGTTGAAATTTCTAGGATTTACCAGGTAGGAAAACCACTTGGCCCGGGGGCCCATGATACTCTTAAGACAGCCCTGGCATCAGTCCTGCTTGCTCCTCTCTAGTTGCGGCCCTGGTGCCACGTGTACAGGGTGTTAAGTGGGCCGGGGTAGCAAGTTCAGAGGGGAGGCAAATTTTAGTAATATGTAGTCAGGAACTTTAAATTATAATGTGAAAAAGGCTGATCAATTCCGATAGTCAGCACTTGGCAAAGCCATAAATCTGTGTCTATCTAAATCATTTGAATGATTTTGTAAGAAGGACATTTCATTACGTTCCCTTCGTGTCATCGCACCATCTGGAAAAAATCGTCTTCTGATAACTGATCAGGAAAAATGATAAATGAAGAAGCTTCTATGAAGTTTTTTCATTACCATGGTTCGTTTTGTTCATCAGAATGAATCCACTGATCCATTGATGGATGTTCTTAGTATTATTATACAACGTTACATCATGATTGAATAAATAAAAAAAATGAATAACTAAATGAAAAGAAAATATATGGTCCAGTGGTTGTCAAATTTTTTGTTAGCCAATGCCCTTTGCACCATATTTTCTTCTCGTGCTGCCCCCCCCCCCCATCTTTCCCCATGACCTTCTACCTTCATCCAAGAGCGAGCCCTCCTTATTGAATTGAATTTAGTCAAAGGGAAATTGATTGCACAACTATATATTTAAAAAATGTTGGTCACTGGAACTCCCTGGGACAGGTGCAGATCCAAAAGGAGGGGGGGGGGTCGATCCCCAGTAACACAGAATTGTCTCGGAACAGTAGGTCGGTGTATAATAATACGAGACGTTGCAATGAACCTACATAAGAAATCATCCCTCCTGATACATC
This sequence comes from Pholcus phalangioides, assembly GCF_987345545.1. Classification (NCBI taxonomy): domain Eukaryota; kingdom Metazoa; phylum Arthropoda; class Arachnida; order Araneae; family Pholcidae; genus Pholcus; species Pholcus phalangioides. Next base: position 3,217,595 of record NW_028301619.1, read on the forward strand.
AGCATAGTCCATTTTCCGCATACCCCAGGCCTACAAATTTTTTAGAGTTTTTAAAACAGGAAATTCTCAGAAATTTCATTCTGATTTTTTATCTGAATTTTTTTTCCTGACCATCAATAGAAATAATTTGTTTTAAAATATGAGAAAATAATTTTTTCCTTAACCTTTTTATTGTCACATGGGGTTTCCCAAAATTATAATTATTATGATTAATTTCCATTAATTAGAAATTAAATTAATTTGAAATTCACTTTAATTACAAATAAAAACGTGCTAAATTCATGTCCAATTTTTTGAAACTTTAAAAATATGTTATTTGAATAGCCATTCATCATATATAAAAAAATTGTGCGATTTGGTCACGAATTGTGAGAGCAGTCAAAAATGGGTTAAATTGTAGGCTGTCTTTCTTCAACTCCAAATTAATTTCAAACGGCAAATATTGTTACAGAAAATTAAAGAATTTAATTATGTGAATATTTTTATTAGTACATACAGTAAAACTTCTCTTTTGCGGACACGAGAAAACAATTCATCCATAAAAGAGGGGGTGATCGTTAATCAGGGGTTTGAAATACATACTTTTATATATTATACAACTGCAAATTATTATTTGGCCATAAAAGAGGAAGTGATCACATCTGAGGGGTGTCTGTTAAGAGGGGTTTTACTGCAATGCAACTTATGAGCATGAGTTGGCATGCTAACTGAAGCTAACTTCGGCTTGGCTAAAATAATTTAGCCAATTCCGAGATGTCATGTGGCATTAAAAAATAAAAAACTCCGGTTGCTAACAGCAGTGTGTGTTCCCCGCGAAATTCCACGGTTGCTGATAAGATCAACCGCAGCAGCTGAACCGTAGTGTGCTGTTAGCCTAAGTATGGCTAGCTTCTTGATTTACCCAACATGTGTGTATCGTATTTCTTTTTAAACATGTCAGTTGTATTAGAATTTACTACTTCCGGGGGGTAATCTATTCCATTTATTAACAACCCTATTAGAGAAACATTCCCTGCAACACCATAACCTAGAATTGTCCCTTACCAATCGATACCGGTGTCCACTTGTAAAATCAGTAGATTGATGGTGTACTAATAATTCATGGTCCATCCTATCCATCCTGTTGAAAATTTTGAACACTTTGATCATATTTCCCTGACACCTGCATTCATTCAATGTAAACATATTCAAAAAGTGAATTCTCTCTTCATAACTCAAGCCATGTATAGCTCGTCTCTACACCCCTTCAACCAAGTCTATGTCCATCTGTAGGTACAGTCTCTAAAACCTTACAGAATACTCCAGTCCAGAACGAACTAAGCCTCGAAAAAGGGGGAAGAATGACTTTTGGAGAACGCAAAGAGACCTTTTTGAAGATGAAACCAAGCATTCTATTTGTTTTTCTGACCACTGCTGAACAACGTTTGGAAAACCTAAGCTGCTGGTCAATGAGAATTCTCAAATCGGCCACCTTAGTTGCATCCAGGATAGTGACACCATTCAACTCGCAAGAGAAACGTGAGTTGTTCAAACCAAAATGAGCGACCATGCACTTGTCAATGCTAAACTTTATGCTCCATGAAGAATTTCTTCCATGAATTTACTCCATGAAGATTTTTTTCAAACAAGATTTGAAGCAAAAATCACATTTGAGTAATTTTTGCAGTTCCCTTAGGGAATTGAAATTGAGATGACCCAGTCTCCTGTGTCATATCTGACAGGTGTCTTGCTTCATTGAAGTGGTGCAAACAAAGTTTATTTTATTATCAAGACAATACAGCCCATTCACTTCTTTTGCAGTTAGCAAAACAGATGACCGCACACCAACTCCAGCCATATATCCCCATATGGCAATTTCCAACTAGTGGAGTTGGATGGGAAATGAAAGCACCATCTGTCGGAGGTCGTCCCAGGCTTGGTCGGTAAAGAACTTGTTTCCGATGTTCTTTTGGCTGGATTGATGTCAAACTTCATAGTGGAGGACAAGCATCTTACCACTGTACAACTTGGGCACTATTAAAAAATTTCATTGCTGCCCCTACCGGGACTCGAATCCAGGTTCCTCGAATGCTTGTCGAGTGCTCTACCAACTAAGCTATAGTGACAGATAAAACAACAGATGAGCTGTTAACCATTGGTTTCTCTTTTAGTATCTTGCAACCGTTCTCATCAAAGATGATTGATAGCTTAGGCTGACTGTGTATACAAGTTTGCCAACACTTAACTTCAGCAGGAGTGTAAGCACAGGCTTTTAGTGTTTTAGAAGAGCTGAGCACTTTGGCTCCATGCCCTGTGGCTGGCAAATTGTTACTATTGACTAGGCAGACCTCTTCTTCAAATGATACATCATGTGAAACAGGCATGAACAACTGAGATGAGTTGATGGACTAGAGCCTATGAACCATTCATGCTTGTCAGAGAAAATAGCGACAGAAAATACTGAAGACACAGTTGCTTCTTTTTCAGAGTAAACAGCATTATATAAATGTCCTCTCCACTTGTTAATACAAGATTCATTGAAAGACTGGTTATTTGTGGAGATGAAGATCACAAGGAAGAAAATTCAAATTCCTCACTGCCCCCACAGGGATTCGAACAACAGTCTCTCTCTTGCTGGACGAGTGCTCTACTATCTAAGGAGATACGCTCCACCTTGGAGCGTATATATATGTTGAAAGGCATATATATACTACCATACATGGACAGCGGCAACAATCAGCTAATAGCTCGTGAATGACATAAGCCACCAGATGGCCACATGCATATAGAAATGTCCTCTTCAGTTGTTAATACAAAATTAATTGAAAGACTGGTTGAAGAGATTGTTTTTTTTGAAAGACTGGTTATTTGTGGAGATGAAGATTACTTCCTTGTAATCTCCTGTGATTTGATTGTTTGAAGGTCTACCAAGCAATGCTTTCTACATTCAATTCTGTTTGTCAAACAGACATTTTATATCATGTTGTGTGTGTGTGTGTGTGTGTTTTTCATTCATTCTTGGTCTTGAAAGGTTGAATTATTAATTTTTTCTATGATTCAAAATAATATTTTGTTCAAGAATGATGAGAAATATCTGACACTGTGAGTGATGGAAATTATTTACTGATAATATAAAATAATCTGAATAAAACAAACAATAATTGAGGCTATTTCATTAGTGTGGAGTCCAAAAAACTGAAGATTTTCCAGTCAAAACAAACATGTCAACATAGTGATAAGTCACAGGAACAGTCATTTTGCATTGTTAATATTGTTACAAATATTATATTGGAAAAAATGAAGTTTTTCGTAAATGAATTTTCCGAGCAGGTTCTACATTTCACTAACTGGAAGTGTTAGCATGTGGGATATGTATGTATGTATGAAAAGTGAATTTTTTTTCTTCATTTTTTTAAGTATGTGACCCTTTGAAAATCTTGTTATTTTAAAAATCACGCCATATCTAAATTAGCTAATAATTCATGTGTGTATGAATAAATGAATGATTCATTTTTAAAAATTAGAAAGATGCTTATAATAAGTCAATGTTAACTTTAATCGCAGATGAAATACACAATCTACAGTACAGTAAAACCTTGATTACCTGATGCAATTCCATCTAGTCCAATGTCAATAAATCAAAATTCCCGTATAACTGAATAAGCATTGATTTGAAGGTCATAATTAAATTTATATGTTGTTGTAAGTGATTTGGTCATTCTTTGCTTTCTACCGCTATCACAGTTTCCAGCAATATTGTTCTGCTGAATCACAAAGTTCTTGCAATTCCAACCAACCTTTGGCTTAAAAAAAAATCTCGAAAGCATCATTTTTGCTAATTTGTGCCCGCTAGTTATCTTTCCACTATCTTTACTTTTCTAGGCGGAAAAGAATTTCACACTTCGGCTAGAATTTCTTCGTTACTGAAGAAATAGTTATTGCAAAGGACATCGATTGATAGAGAATTCAGATAATGAAGATCAATTAACGTTTTTCTGTATATAGAATGAACAAGATTCACCAAAACAAAACTTCACATTGTTTTTAACTTTGTGTGGTATTTCAATATAGAAAATGGTGCCTTATATTATTATACATATCTTAGAACTTTTTATTTTAATATTTATTTCCCAGAAAGTACATGTGGTCCCAGGGACTTCCAATGTAGCAGTGGTAGGTGCATACCTCAATCCTTTAGATGTGATTCTGATAATGACTGTGGAGATTATTCAGATGAAATGGGATGCGGTAAGTTGTATTTTCTTGGTTTATTTTTGATTACTCTTAGATGTTGGTATTGTTAATAAATTAAAGTTGTTTCCACATGTAGAAGGGTTTACTGCATTAAACTTTTGTGTCGTAGACAATAAAAATAGATAAAAAGTAATTACAGTCAAAATATATAAAAATTATTATTGTAGTGTAGTACTAATAAAATATATAAAAATTATTATTGTAGTACTATTTTTCAAAGTCTCTTGAAAAATAGTTGTAGAGGGATGAATCATGATAAAGGATATTTTTATATATGTTACTGCCAAAGCCAGAAATTGGCCAATTCGCGACAAGGCCAGCCACTTCGCCAATTGGTCAATTTCATTAAATATTCACCTGGCCAATGTCTGAAATTTGAACATTGGCTGGCCAGTTCGGGAAGTTCCCTGGGTAAAGTCTGATAACAAAAGACATGATTCGGGATCTTTGTCAAGTTGGCATATTTTTTTCATTATAATTATGTCCACGTTAGTTATGGCAACCCATCAAACCACAATCGTGATGCGGTCATCATTTTCTTCTCCAAAATTTGGCAGAAAAAACTAGAAGTTTATATAATTATTTTTATAGTTTTTTCTCTTAAATTTCACTTGTCTCTCTCGTCACATGGAGCTAATCCAATACAGCTGCTATGTATAGACATGTATCACATGTTGGCAATTAAAAAAAATGGATTTGGCTCCTGCAGAGGCGGTCTCGCATTAATCAGTCCCTCAAGCTCTAGCCAGGGATCTCCGGACACTTCACAAAATGACCGGCCAAAGTCTGAATCATTCTTGTACTTCAAACTTTGGCCAAAACTCTTGGCCAATTCGCAAACAGGCTGGCCCCATCACGAATTGGCCACACTTCAGGTTCTGGCAGTAACATATATAAAGAGGTTTAAAAATACAGTAGAACTGTTGTTTACGAGCATAATTTGTTCTGTGAACTTCTTCATAATCTAAATCACTCATATTTATCAAATAAAACTTCCTCATACAAAATAATGGAAACTTTGATGATTCATTTCACAATTATCCATCCACATAAAAATGACTAATAAAAACATTCAATCAAAGTACAACGCAATAATAATATAATAAATAATACAATAATGCAAGTAAACATACAATAGTGATACGAATGATAGAAATGAACTTGCTCTAAATGACAAAAGAGAACTATCATTTAGGACAACTTGCAGATACACTATGGCTTGTAAACTTACTTGTTTTGTCTGACTTTTAAGAAAAACCTATCAATGAATAGGTAAATCCACACTTGCATTTGCCTTCTTTTTAAGATTTCTCAGAAATGGAAAATTATATTGTTGTTTTCCAGGTTCATTTACTCACACTGTTACAGCTGTATTTGGATGGTTCATTTCTTCAAAATTTTGCAGATTCCCACATTTTACACATTTGAAATGAAGGACTCCTCTTCATTTCTCTCTTCCTCCTCCTCAGACAATATCTTGTTCATAAGCTTTTACTGTTCAGCATGCAACAGAGGTCCATCAGTTCATCTGTGCTCAACTTCTGGCCATGTTCTTCTCCTGGCTCTTGAACTTCACTTTCATTCACCTCCAGTTCCATAGTCTTTTCCAAGGAAACAATCTCTTTGATTTGACAACTGGTGGCTCTTGTTCATGAGCTAACCCCTCAAAGCCAAGTTAATAAAGCAATAAAGCAATCAGCCACAGTTTTCTCCAAGCAAAATTGAGAACTCTTGGTGATCCCATTCCAGGCTATATTGATGATCTTGTGGCAGTGAATGATGTGGAAATTGTTTTATCCAAAACTCAGATGGTAAGGTTTGTTCAATATTACCCACAATTCCACAGTACCTGTGTGGAGGGAAGTGAAAACCATTGGCCCAGTTCTTATAACGTGAAACTAAATAAACAAAGCATAAAAATTTTGCTTGTAAATCCAATCACTCGATTATCAAATCGAAATTGATCAGAGTGATTCGTTTAACATTCTTGCTCGTTAAACGAATCACTCCTAAACTGAAGCTCAACTGTATTCGATTATAGGCAAATCCAAAAAGACTGAAAAATACCATTGTAGAGAAATTTATCAGTATGCTAAGTATCGTTGTAACAAGGTTTGGCTGTATTTAAAAATGTTCTCAGCCCGATTAGAATACACCAAGAATCGAGATATAATCTACACCCAATTTTGTAAGCCTCCAATTTATGAACTGCGTGTTTCTACAAACCAATCTTCTTGTCCCAAGCAATATACTACTTCTTTAAACGTCTTCCCATTTATGAACTTTCAATTTTATGAACCATTTTTCTCATGCATACACGTTTGTAAAAAGGAGAGTCGACTGTATCTTCAAACCAGCAAATCCCTACAAATTTGAATGAAATAACTCATGAATGTATGGCTCAATTTTTAATGGAAGCAGAAGTATTTAATTATTTTTTTGCAAAAAATAGCATATCCTTGGATCTTCTTAACAGTGTTTAATTTTTGTTTATTATATATGTCCATTTTAATTTTTTTCTATGATGGACTTTTCATTATGGAAACTCCAAATGTTATGGAAAACTCCTTTACATTTTCAATGAAAATGTAAATTTTTGAAATAAAGGCTCAAAATGGCACTAAGAGGATCGGTGGTAAAATAAAATGTTATCAATATCAAAATCAACATACAAAAAAACATGTCAACTTGTGTCCTGTTGAACATTAAAAGTCAGGGTTCGTACGACCTTATAAACTCCTTAAAAAGTCCCAGTTTTTTATTTTCCCTCTGGAAGGGCCCTTATAACTCCTTACTTTTTACATCTATTTCTGAAAAAGTCCTTATTTTTTTCTCTGAAGGGAATGATCCTTCTTAGAATAGGCATGCCCCATGGTGATGAATAGCATTGCCAAAAAAAATAAGAAAATAAGAGGAAGCTTCCCGCAAGTATAAAGAGGGAGAAAAGAGGAAAAAATTCCTCCTTTTTGTAATAGGAAACGTGAAAGCAGGGGAGGGGATTAAAACATTTAATGGTTGCGCATACCTGCCAACCATTGTGATTTTATCGTATTTAGTATGATTTCAGCAAATTAATAAGATTATACACTTTTGCTTCGAATAAAAATATGATTTTTTACCCAATTGCTAATATTGATGTTTCCTGCCTATGTCGCCAACTGGTGATTGTTACAAACTGGTGATCAACATCACTCCATGGAACCAGTAGCTGAACTTCTCAATACCTAATCCTTATCATAATGCTCTGTTAATGTTCGAATTTGTGTTCTCAAACAGGCGTTTGTTACTGGGACATACAGCCACGGTATACCTTTTCCTTTTCAGCAGCTGTTCAATGAATTCCTACACATCATACTTTTAATTCTGAAAGTTGAAATCTTGGAACCATTAGACTAGAAATTTTAAAAGGACATTAAAAAAAATCAATCCGCATGGGGTGGAGGGGGCCAGTCCCAATGACTCCTGCAAAAACTCCTTACTTTTTGTTTTGAAAACTTTATATGAACCCTGAAAGTGGCCAAGAAACACTCCTCATTTCAGAATTTATGAATAATCTATTCTTTATGATTTTTAAACTTTAGGATTACAACATTGGTGTTAGAAGTTTTTTCTATAGGAAGATTCTCAATAAGGAAAGTATTGAATCATAACAATTAACTGATGTTTAATTGCTTTATGTAAGGAGGATGATTCTACATGACCGTCCTCATCTACAACAACCACACACATAAAAACAGACAGAGTAAAAGGAGAAAAAAGAGGAATTGAAACTAAAACTAAAGAGCATGGGTGGTATCTTCCTGGAATGTCGTCCGGGGAGAGAGACCCCTTCAGGGTGGTTTATCTTTCACTTGACTTTGTGAGAAAAAATTTCTCAACATACCAGTAGAGTAAAGAAAGAGTAACTTAAAAAAATTTAATTCTTGCACTAGTTTTTTCTTTTGTAACTCATAATATTCATCAAAAATTAGAATATTTTTATTTATGTACAGTATATATATGCTTTTCTAGTTAATGTCACTTGTGAGACATCAGAATTCCCTTGTGATAATGGTAGATGCATTCCTAAGAGCTGGAAATGTGATTCTGAAAATGATTGTGGGGATGGATCTGATGAGGGAGATTTTTGTGGTTTGTAGAAACTTTTATATAAGATAAAATAATTGATAATGAGAATTTTCTTTCAAATTTTTTTGTGTACTGAAATGTTATCATGTATGAAAATCTTATATGTGTAAAATTTTATAAATGTGATAAAAAAAATTATTTCAGCTGAAAAAACATGTGCATATTATCAGTTTACTTGTCCTGGTTCTGGACACTGTATTCCTCAAAGTTGGGTGTGTGATGGTGACAATGATTGCTTTGATCAAGCAGATGAGAAGAACTGTCCTCCAATCAGTTGCTCATCTACACAGTTCCAGTGTGCAAATCAAAAACAATGTATTCATGAAACCTATCACTGTGATGGTGTTTCTGACTGTCAAGATGCATCAGATGAAAAAAATTGTCGTAAGAAATTTATATATTGAATTCAAAATCAGTAAACAGAGTTTTGTAAGCATAGTGTTTTGTTTAATTTTTTATAAAATGATTAATTTTCTTCAATCTGATCTATGGGACACAGCTTCACGATCTCCTGATCAATGTGATCCAGAAAAATCATTCCAGTGCAAAACTTCAAGAATATGTATCCCAGGATCATGGTATTGCGATGGTAATCCAGATTGTGAAGATTCAAGTGATGAGCCTGATACATGTGGTATGATTAAAGTAACTGATATTTCTATGTGAAACAAATATTTTAATTATTTAATATATTTTGAGTACAGTAAAATCCTGATATAACGATACCCTATGGACCAGGAAATAATATTGATGTAAAGGGTTTATAGTTATACTGAGAGGGACATCATCATATGCTAAAAAGAATTCCTGTTGCGGTTGACATCTATTCTAAATTGGTGTTATTTGTACCAGCAAAAAATGTATTTATAAGTATTTATTTGCCACTAAAGTATAATTGATTAGTTTTTATTTACATTCAGTTATACAGACTTTTTGCCCCTGTACATGAGTTACCATGTTACATTTCTGTGTACTACATAGAGAGCAGCACCAGCGACGAATTCATTACACTTTTAGGGATCAGGCAGTGCAAAATACAGACATTATTAGACGTCTTTGGACTAACAAAAACTGGTTAAGAGTTTAAAAATATATTAAAAAGATTTTGAGGTATATACAAAAAATATAAATGTATCAGTTAACCCTCCAGCCACAGGCAGTTTTTAATTTTTCTGTAAAAAATTGTGGGATATTTTAATCTGCTATGTATATAGGATGCAATAATAGTGTACCCCTGAAATTTTAAAGAATGCATAAAACACGATATTTGTATTGCCTGTGGTTACAGGGTGAAAATGTCTTAAAAAAATATTATTATAAAGCGATTCATTGCAGTAAAGGATATCAGGGGAAATGAAAATACAACTTTTTATTTTGTTAAAAAAATATGTGATATTTGCGAAAATCAGTAACTTCCAAATAAATAATAATAATAAAATAATAATATTCAAAATAAATAAAAATAATGGAACAAAATAATACTCCAAATAAATAATAATAACGGAACAAAATAATACTCCAAATAAATAATAATAATGGAACAAAATAATACTCCAAATAAATAATAATAATGGAAAAATAATATTCAAAATACAGTCAATTCATGATAACTTGAATATCTGTTGACTCACTCCCCAGAACTTTTTCCGTATTTTTAGTTTTTTTCCTTGAAGTTGAAGTTTTTGGGGAATGAGAGATATTTAAAAAGCAGTATTTAGTGATAGAATTTAGCAGTTAGCAATATAGAATTTAGCAGAATTTGTCTGCTTGCAAAATGTGAACGACTTTCTCATGAAAGAAGAGAAAAACAGTCAAAAATCACTCCATGTTTTGACAAGAAATAATCTTGTATATGCTTTCCTTATGATTTGTTTCATTTATACGAGTATCATGTATGCGTCGGTTTCCATAATAACGTAAGTACATTTTATTTATCTCTAAATATTTTCATTCAATAATTAAATATTAAATTCGAATAACTTATTTTTTGGAATTTCTTCATCTCCAGTAGACTGACATGCTTTACCAAAACAATATTCATAAATAGTGCTATTACATTAATAAATTTAACTTTCCCCCTCTGAAATTGGGATTTCTGATAACTAACGATAATTCAAAGTTTTTTGTCCACTGCTGCCCATTCGACTTATCAAGATTTGACTATTTAGAATCTCATTTTTAAAAACAATTGAAAACAAGTTTAGCCATAAAAAATTCTGTTTATTGAATTAAAAATACACATAGTTGACATTCATTAAATGGAAGTTTCAGTATATTTGTTTTTAACAATTGATCTTGAATTTGAATGAGTTTCTCTACTGAATAATATATCTTTATAATATGAGCTTGTGTGTGTTTACGTCTTGGTGAAATTGAATGCCCTAGGAATCATTTTAAGTGCAATAAATGAATATATATTTGAAATAAATAATAATAATAAACATCTGTTGAGGATCTCACTTTTAGAAGCAATTGAAAACAAATTTAGCCTCAAAATTTTGTTCATTGTATTGAAAATGCACAGAGTTGGTCTTCATTAAATGGAAGTTTCAATATATAACAATTGATCTTCAAGTTGTTTGTTTCTCTATACTGAATGTTATATCTTTATTCTTTATACTGAATGTTATACCTTTATTCTTCATACTGAATGTTACATCTTTATAATGTGAGTTTGTGTGTGTTTACGTCTAGGGGAAATTGAATGTCCTATGAATCATTTTAAGTGCAATAATTCAAAGTGCATTTTCAAGTCATGGATCTGTGATGGTGCTGATGACTGTGGGGATGGATCTGATGAAGATGATCGCCATGCTTGTGGTATGTATTGTTCCTTTTAATTTGTATCAGGCATTAAAACTCTTTCATCATTCAGGAGTTTTTCATGTGTGCTATATTACAGAAATTTGCCGAATAACTTAAGTTAATTAAAAAAGTCCATTTAAATACAGGCATGCGGTGACATATTTTTCTAGTTTATACAAATCCACCTCATAATGCCAGATTACTGGACAGGTTAGACTTGTGCATGGCCAGATTATCGAGTCTATTGTACTCATAGAAATTTCTGCTTGAAGCTTTTTCTCCATACAACCTTTTTCATGACAGTTTTTAAAAACGTTATAATTGTAATTAAAATTCTTCATTTTTGCCATTTTTACAGCCTATATATTTGTATTCTTCTTATGACTCACAAGTAACCAGGGCTGTCAGTTTTTCATTGTTTTATTTATAGTTCAAACCAGGGGTGCACAACATAACACCCATAGGCCAAATACTCATGATTCATAGTAAAGTTACTTAGTTCTTGAAGAATGGGTACTGTATTTCCATTGCTAATAAGAAATGCTCAGCATCAATTCACTGTAACAGTTTGCATCAATTGATTGTTTCATTGCCAAAAAACTCAATTGGAATGGAAGCTTTGGCCCATTTAATTTGCATATTCTTGTTCTCTTTGAAAAAATAATTAATATGACATATGATATGACATGGTATCGATTTTCAAGCTGGGATGTGTCACTTTTTTCTTATTTTATCTTTAAAAAGTGGCAAGATCAAAATTTTAAAGTATAATACTTAAGCAAAATTTTATTCAAATTTTTACGGATAAAAATCATTTGGTATGGTAGGGAAAAGTGCAGATTTTACTTATTGATATTTTTCTAATTGGTGGTCAAATGGTGTAGTTTTTTCCATTTGCAAGTTATTCCAACTAGAGCAGTGTTTCGCAAAGTAGGCAATATTGCTACCTGGGGGGGGGCAATGGAAATGTCCAGGGGGTGGTAGAAGCTTAAAATTTAATATGGGATCCTATGAATTGACTTGAGTTGGGGGGATGATGAGAAGAAAAATTTTTTGAAGGAGGGGGCGATGAGAAACAAAAAGTTTGGGAAACTATGAGCTGGAGAATTAAAATGTCTGAGTGAAAGGAACTTCCATATGACATGAAGAAAAATGATCAAAAAGAAAAAAAGAGATTAAGATATGAATGTACAAGACTGAAATAAGCAAAACTTGAAAAATTAGAATGCGCTTTTGATAAATGTATATCTCAAATGTGTGTGAGAATTATTTTATGAATTCATTCAAAGTGGGCATAAAATTGAATGGTTTTAAAATAGAATATTTTAGCCATATAGATAATAAATACCAATGATACCCTGATATCATTTGTAAAAAAGGCAAGTACAGTGATACCTTGACAAATTTTTTTGCTAATTAACAATGATTTTTTTTTCGCTATTTCTGCAACCTATGCTATTGAATGTTCTAGATGATATGAATGCATATGCTAATGCAACAGTCATGTTGTGAGTTCACCAGAACCCAATTAATTTATGTTCCCTTCCCAGATATGCCTCTATTATATCTAGTCACCATCTGGTGGCATTGTCAGCAATTGTGAGATTTGGCCTGAGTTAGGTCCGACAGTCCATGTACGGTCCCGTTCAGTTCACACGAGCTCCACGGAAAGATTCAGAAATTCATTGCCTCTGTAGTTTAGTGGTGTAGGAGGTTCATGCGGAAAGTGAAAGGATGTGGGTTTGATTCCCTGCAGGGGCAGTTGAATTTTCGCTCTTTCCAAAATATATCTTTGCATCAGCCAGCTCTTAAAAACCTTTGTATATAAAGAGCTTCATCAGTGCTGATAAAATTGGATTTTTTCATTCAACTCAAAATTTGTACATATTTCTCCCTTATTTTATTTATTAAATATTTATTCAATAACATAAAACTCCAAATCAACTGGATCTTGATCAACTATTTTTTAGGTTGAAAAAAAGAATTTTTTAGTTCTACATGTTTCGATTTTTTTTGCCAAGATTTCATGAATTTGGTTTCGCAGATAAATGAATCATTGGTAACTATGAAAATTGTTAAAACTGTTAACTAAGAAAAATTTAAACCAGAATTAGCCAGTTAAAAAATTAAACTGAATGTTATATTTATCAACATAACAAAAAATTTTGCATTGCTTATGTATGCTATTAAATTCAGTATGGATACAATGATGTTTGTGTGTAGAAAATATTTTTCTCTGTTTTTCCAACTTCATTATAAGCTGGTACAACTGTATAAATGTTTGATTTCACATTCAGTTTCTTGAAATTTTGTTATTAGCATCATCAGGAGATGTGATTTTATAATGATATTCTTCTGACACTGCAATACCACAGAACATCTTTCAATGATGCCAACTACTCTAGAAAGAATGCAACTGAGCATAAACTCAAGCATATAATTCCTTTTGCATGAAAAATATTTCGGTTATGATTAAAATTTACTCCAATCTTCAAATGATATTTTTATATTCAATTTGAAATATCAATACTTTATTCCAAGGTCCCCCTTTGTTCAACTGTCCCCAGCATCAATGGCTCTGTCCAGGCGTCACAAAACGATGTGTTCCACTAGAAAATGTCTGTGATGGTAAGCCAGATTGTCCAAATGATGCAGATGAAGGACCAGGCTGTTGTAAGTTAATTCATATTTTTATGCATTTAGTTTGTTTTATCTGAAACATGAGAATTAAAAGAGTAAGTAACAAATGTGAGGAATTGGAAACATCAAATAAAATGCTGCCAGTGTCATATTCACTGAAAAGAAAAATGTTTTTCAAACATTCACTACATAGTTTTCAGGAGTAACAATTCTGCACTTTTCACTAAATTTAGATGTTATGGGAGGATTTAAAATTAACTAGAAAATTTTTGTAACTAAAATTATGCTTAAAGAAAGGAATATTGAAAACTAATTCTTCTTTTGCATTTGTTGACCCTTTAACATAAAGGGGCAAGATATCTCATGTCTTTGTAAATGGAAAAAATACATTTGTGCTCACTCTTCCCCTTCTCTTGAGATTTTTCGTTGGCAACTCTGTAAATGAAAATTGTTTTTCGCGTGATCTCATATACTTATCATCATTGTGAGCAGCAAACACATTGAGAAACGTGATCTCCACGAATGTTTTTAGGTTTTATAACAGCTGCTGCAGGACATCACATAAATTTACATGTTTACTACAGGTATTCAATGCGAAACGCCCTCTGGTGGTGACATGTGCAACTAATTTTTCCCCCTGAAACAATTCCCCATCACTTCATGAAGTCCTCCACAAAATTTCACACTTTTCTGTTGACTGGTTTCGCCTGTAGGCTACTTTAAAATAGGGTCTTTTAATTATGGACACCCTGTATATACTTTACTCAGTTTGCACAATTATATTGAAATCATTGTTGAATCATTTCATCAAAACCAATTGTAATTATTTTGTATAATTTTTATGATTTTAACAGCTTTGGAAACATGCTCAACCAAGAGTATTGGGTGTTCATACAATTGCTCTGAAACCCCCAAAGGTCCTCAGTGTTATTGTCCATTAGGAAAGATTTTAAATGATACAACAACATGCATAGGTATAATAATTACACCTTTATTATTGGTTATTATTCATAACTTAATAATTTTATTAAGTCTGAAATTTTATTTTAGTTCCCTTCAAATTTTTCAGACTTTGATGAATGCTCTGTTCGTGGTTCTTGCAGCCAAATCTGCTTCAATACAAAAGGATCTTACAAATGTCAGTGCAATAAGGGTTATCTTATTGCTAATGATAAGCACTCCTGTAAGGCTGAAAGTGAGTTTCATGTTTTATCTGTTCTTTAAAGTTTACAACCAGGGAATTTAATTATTTAAGGTTTCCCATTTATTATCTTTCAAAAATTAATCTACTAATTATGTAAATTAGCAAAATTGTGCTACTGATGTAAAAATATATGTCATTCAAATACAAATACCACGCCACAACAGGCAAATTGCCCAACGAGGTGGCTGACTTAAGAACATCATGGATCCCCGAGCCATTTTTTGGAGGCCCTACCTACTACTGCTACACCACACATGCACCCCCCCCCCCGCGGAACCCCCAATGAATCGGTACATGTGAGAATGTGCGTGTACTGAAACCTGATGTGAAGTTTTTTTTTTTTGTTTCTCTGTAATGCTTGTCATGTGTAGTGCTGCCATCTGCCACCAGTTTTTCTAACTATGAGTGAAGTGTCATGATTGAATGATTTATCGTTGTAGGACTGTTGCTCTCTGTGGCGAGACTTTTTAACGGGGAGATCGGCTCGCATTTGCGCCTTGAAGTTGGGAACCACAGAAAACCAACTTCAGCCGACCACCACTGTGGGGTTCGAACCCGGATCCTCGCATCGCGAGTCCGTCACTATAACCACTCGACCACCACAGCGGCCATTCATTCATTCATTCAAACTGAGCACAACTCCGATCTATCACCATGAGCAAATTACTACAGATTGATCATAGTGTTATGTGTGAATTTTTAGTGTTGCCATCTATACTTCTAATTTCACAGATGAAATGAGCGGGCATCTGTTAATACAATAGTGGCAGGCTCACTTCCACATGGTGGGTGTAATCAAGCATTAGTTTCTATGCTTCTCTTCATGTCTATCCACACACAGCAGATCTCTGACTCCCACTACAGTTGTTTTTAGTTTTTTTATGGACATAGTATCAATTAATTTTGTGTGATTTTTTTTTAATATTGATTTTCATTTTGGTTGTTTTTAATCTATTTTTGACAGACTTTGCATTTGTATAACACTAAGATTTTTTTGTGTAATTTTCATATAAAATATTTTTGTGATAAGCAATTATTTCTGTGAAAACTGTTAAAAGTTCTAATCTATATATATAAAATATCATGTCCTATCTGACTGATTCATCATTGCTGAGCCCAAACAGTGTGTTTACCATCACAGAAAAGTCACGAAGTCCTGGAAAAATCATGGAAGTTCCAAAAAAGTCACAAAGTGTGAGTGGATGTCACAGATTTTTTATGATTCTCCAGAGATTTTTTTCAATTTTTCCCTAAAATAGGCTTTGGAGCAGCTGTGAAATTCAATATTTTTTCTTCTCTCTCTCTCTCTCAGGTTTCTTTTCTCTCTTTTTTTTTGTTCTGGAGGGAGGGATGGATGGATGAGTAGCAACAGAAAAGAACAATGTCAATGTGTAGTCACCCTACATCTGAGAGACATTATATGGGTGGGGCAAAAAAGCTATTTACCCTGGTTGAACAAAAAAGAACTTTTCTTTCTTTGCTTGTTGGGACCTTTCAACATCTGTAATATTTTTCTAAAGCAGTGTTCTTAGGATCGCATGATAATTCCTGGGGGGGGGGGGCGTGACTAGAATGACATTTGGCAGTCCTCTTGGGAACAATATTGGTTTTTTGTAGAAAGGACATGACCTTTTCCTCCCACATCGTGGAACAGGGCTTTGGTGGGTCCGCAAGTCAGGGTTTTTACGGGGTGGGGAAGGGCTCTGTAGTGAATTTGTAGTATGGAAAAAACAAACGATGATGATTGTCCCGAGCCTCAGGACTGCAGTTCTGTGAGCCCCATCCTTGTGAGGGCCAGGTGAAAAGACACCAATTTTTCCCCCCACGAAGGAAGAAAGTTTTTCTTTTGATAATTGTCATCCATTTTTTTTAATTGCATCAATCTTTACTGAGTAGCTATAACGAATGACAAAATCATACAGAGAGTTCAAGAGAAGACAAACATCGGACTCATTTGCCACTGATTGTGTTGTGATGCAACATTTAGGCCAAATTTAAAGGAATACCACAGTGTTTCTAAAAGTGTTCATCGCGGCTCCTAGGAACACCGTGGTAAGCTGAAAATACTGATACCTATTTGAGCTTTCAAATTGTTTTTTTTATATCAGAAAATATCTGCAAAACCTTTTGGGGAGCGGCTGATGAACCATGAATTACGCAAGGGAGGCAGCTGACAAAAGAGAACCATTAGTAGAGATTGACAACAAAGCATGACGATAAATAACAGTTAGCATGATGAGCAAATAATAAGCGTCTGATATCGTACTTCGAAAAATGTGAATAGGAAAAGGAATATGAGAAATCCATCTTTTGGAAGGGCCCTGGGGTTGGTCTAGTCGGAGCCGCCGTGATTTTTTCCCTATTACTGGAGTAAGAAAGGAAAAATTAACATCGGGAAGGCCCCAGTCTAGTGCAGTTTCTCAACCGTTGGGCCCTGACATCGGCCAAAGGGCCGTGAGTGGTTTATTGTTTAATTTTTACCTATTTATTTCCCAGTAAACGTGTGTATGGCCATGCTTCTAATCAAGAACAATAAATCAACCATGCTGCAGGATTCCAAATGTTGAGAACCACATCCTGCAGTAGAGCCCCTAAGCTGAGATCTTCAACAGGCCCCGTATAGTGAATTTATAGTGTGAAAAAAAATTGTGAGAGTTATCTCAGGTTTTGGGCTGAAACCCTGCCAGCCCCTACTGTGCTTCCCTGCACGGGTGAATGGGGCATTGGCTGTCAGAATTAGAAAATCGGCTGAACTATGTTTGTATCCTTACACAAATGCGTCTTTTAATTTTTTTAATTTTACCTGCGTCTATATGTTTTGTCTGTGCGTGGTAATGCAATATCAGTAAAGAAATGGACTCATTCATACACATTCTATTTAGATGGCGTTTTCTTCTGATGTACATCCCTGTCTGGCGATTTGCGTCGATTCCGACGGCAAACTGCTTGACAAAAATTTGCTGAAAGGGGGAAGGACAGGGTGTATGAGAAGTTTCCCTGCAAAAATACGAAAGGATAGGTGGAAGTGGATGGAAACACCCATTCACATGGGAGGAGGTACCATCCGCTCTGTCTGAAAGAGCCCTAAGCTCTGCAAGGCTCCAAAATTGTATTTGAAAAAATAAAGTGCAAATAGGCCATGAAGTACTATATTCCAAGTTTCTCAAAATTTGAGTTGTAGAACTTCTGCTATAGAAAATATATCACCCTGGATTTTTTTCAAAATTGTGAATTACAATAATGTAGATTGAAAATTTAAAAAAATACAAGTAAGAATCTTTTAGAGTGAGATAGATGGCTTTTTTTCTCAGCCCGAGATATCAAGGAAACTGTTATTTTCCAGATATTTTTGCTGAGGTGAACTCGGAAAGAAAAGTCATCATGTCTTCCCCCGTATCTTGCCCTGTATGCAAGAGGGCCTGGGTTTGTGTCCCGGTGGAGACGTGATGACATTTATTTTCCGAGTTCACCTCAGCAAAAATATCTGGAAAATAACTGTTTCCTTGATAAGAATCTTTTAGTCCACATTTATATTAGTGATTCTCTGGTAAAATACACACAGTTATGTCTCATTGGATACTTTGTGGCAATTATAATTAAACTAGTATAAATCTTTAAACTGGATGAAATAACATGAAATTCATTTTTTTTATTTTATAGATTGGACTAAAGCATATCTTGTCATATCAAACAGACGATCTATTTTGGTTGCAAATTTGAACACTACCACTTTAGAACGAGTACCTGTGAGGGTTGAGAATGTAGTAGCAACAGCATCAGAGATGGCTTCTGGTACAATTTATTGGTCTGATATGGTTCTAAAGAAAATATTCAGGCTAAAAAAAGGCGGAGAACCAGAAGTGGTAAGTTTTATTTTGGACCAATTGTTTTTACACAAACTTTTTTTATATATTTGTTGTTGTGTCTAATATAAGCATATTATTACAAGATATACGGAAGACTGGATGTTGTGAAGATATTTATTATTTGAGATGTTAATTTTTTAAGGAAGGAAAAAACTCATCTCTGCCTCTACCGGGAGTTGAACCCGGGTCGCTCGATTGCCGGACTAGTGCTCTGACCACTAAGCTACAGAGGAGATAGAGATTTTCCTTCACTAGAGCATATATATGCCGAACGGAACCGTGCAATGGACGGTGAAACCGATCAGCTAATAGCTCATGGACGACGAGCCACCAGATGGCTATATATATATGACATGAATGTCGCTCTCCACTTGTTAATACAAGATATACGGAAGACTGGATGTTGTGAAGATATTTATTATTTGAGATGTTAATTTTTTAAGGAAGGAAATATCTCTATCTCTATATCCTCTGTAGCTTAGTGGTCAGAGCACTCGTCCGGCAATCGAGGGACCTGGGTTCGATTCCCGGTAGAGGCAGAGATGAGTTTTTTCCTTCCTTAAAAAATTAACATCTCAAATAATAAATATCTTCACAACATCCAGTCTTCCGTATATCTTGTATTAACAAGTGGAGAGCGACATTCATGTCATATATAAGCATATTAATCCAAAAGAGAAAAAAATTATTGAAATAACAATGAGAGAGAGAGAGAGAGAGAGAGAGAGAGAGACACTATTAAATAGCCTGCAAAAAATTCTTATTTCTCAAAAAATTTATTTCAAATATTGTTTTTACATTGATGAGCTTGTTTGGTTCAAATCATTCAGAATATAGAGATCAATTTAAAACTTTGAATGTCTCAAGCACCCTAGCATCATTTTAGAACAAAAAAGCTTTAGAACTACTGTTATAATATAATGCCAGCACAAGAGCTGCCTCTGCCAGTAGTGTGTCAATGATCTTGATTTAAGCATTTAAGTTCAAGGGTTTTTGCTTGAAATGTAAGAAAAAGGTGTTTGCTGCCTTATAATGTAATCACAATTCATGATCCATCACCAGATATTTTGATGTTTCTGGTTTTTTTCAGTCCATGTCCACTGTTCACACATACATATAACTTTCTTAATCTTATGACACTCATAACAAGCAACAAAGTTTGTTATAAAAGTCTTTCATGAAGTCCAATCATTTGTCTTCATTCAAACTTGGTCATTTATTTACCAGGAGTAACAATAAATTTGGGAATTTATGCTCCTCATCTTTGGGAAATATTACATGTATACCCTAGGGCAGACAAAGGTTAACAGTCACTGAATATCGAATAAATACTTACAGTTTACTGTCTGTAATTCACCACTTACATGGCTCCTGAATAACCCTCTATTTATACTTCTAAAACGAGAGGTAACGAAGCAAGGTGGTACTAGCACAATAAGTTCAACAACCATTTTTATATATTAGCTTTCATTAATTATAAGCTTTTTCATCTTTCTTATCATATCCATTAAGTTTGATTTGAATTATCTTATTTGTTCACCATGTTGTAATTGTAACATATAATTGTGCAAATTGAGTAAAGTATATACAGGGTGTCCATAATTAAAAGACCCTATTTTAAAGTAGCCTACAGGCAAAACCAGTCATCAGAAAAGTTTGAAATTTTGTGGAGGACTTCATGAAGTGATAAGAATTTGTTTCGGGGGGAAAAATTAGTTTCACATGTCGCCATCAGAGGGCATTTAACTTTGAATACCTGTAGTGAACATGTAAATTTATATGATGTCGCGCTGCAGCTGTTATAAAACCTAGAAACATTCATAGAGATCTTGTTTCTCAATGTGTTTGCTGCTCACAATGATGATAAGTTTATGAGATCGTGCCTTCTTGGTCAAATTGTTTTACTAAAACAGCACTTCTGCAGTAACTGCTCTACGAAAATATCAGACTTGGTAGAGGATTCAAAAAAGTCTAATGGATGTTAAAAACCTTCAGAGTATGATAAAAAAATTTTAAACCACAGGCAGGGTTGGGTTTTTGACATGACAAGCATCAAAAACTGTCGAAAACCGTCAAAAACTTAAATGAATGCCTTTTGATAATGTTTTGAACACAATAGGTATACAACATGATGAAAAACTTACTTGTTTGCATATTACAATGTTTTATTTTTAAACATTAATTTATTACAATAATTAAAACAAAATATTAATTAAAATTTGCAATTTTGAATTCTTCAACATAAGAGAATAGAACATATAAAATTTAATTTTATGGTTTATTTATCTAAGCTACTTACTACCCGTGTTCAATTTGCCAAGTGGAATAGAGCTGCTTATTCAAAATATGTGTGATAGGGTATCAGGGTTAGGTTTTGACCCCAGAAACTAACTCGGTATTAAAACTATCAAAATCTTACTGTCAATGATGTCAAATAATTTTTGTTAACTTGATAGATATGTTAAATAACAAAACACTTACTTTTATTTAGGTTAAAGGGTTTTATATTCAGAATGATAATTACTGAGGAAAAATATCTATTTCTATATTTTAAATTTTCTGATCCGCCCAAAATTTTATTCCATATAAAAATTCTCACACAGCATCTGTTAATGCACTAATTTTCACCAAAAAATTTCTTAGATCAGGGTGTATAAATTCACAGAGCTTTAAAGAGTATTTTCAACCAAAGCAGAGCTAACAAGACTTGATACCCAAAGCATTTGTTTTGCACGTTTGAATACAGCTTCAATTGGAAAACCATTGCATTATAAATGCTAGTAAATGTACCATTGCATTATAAATGCTAGTAAATGTACCATTGCATTATAAATGCTAGTAAATGTACCATATCATAGTGCAAAAGTAAGAATAACTAAGTTTGACATATACAAGCTAGCATTGCCAAATTAAATGACAATTTATTCCTACAATTTACTATTTTGATCGCTAGATATATTTCAATGTTATGCGCAATAAGAGTATCTTTGTAAGTATAAGTGGTTATCTTGATAATTTAATAATAACAGAAATCAACATTACATACATGATGTAATAAACTTTTTTAAACACTTATCTGTTGTTAAAAGAGGACGGTTTATATCAATGCAAACATAAACTGAAAAGCCAAAAAAACTGGTAATCTGCCTAATATCGTGTAGGGCTCCCGCAAGCCCGCAGAAGTGCTGCAACACGACGTGGCATGGACTCGACTAATGTCTGAAGTAGTGCTGGAGGTAATTGGCACCATGAATCCTGCAGGGCTTTCCATAAATCCGTAGGAGTAAGAGGGGGTGGAGATCTCTTCTGAACAGCACGTTGCAAGGCAAGGCATCCCAGATATGTTCAATAATGTTCATGGCTGGGGATTTTGGTGGCCAGCGGAAGTGTCTAAAGTCAGAAGAGTGTTCCTGGAGCCACTTTGTAGCAATTCTGGACGTGTGGGGTGTCGCATTGTCCTGCTGAAATTGTCCAAGTCCGTCGGAATGCACAATGGACATGAATGGGTGCAGGTGATCAGACAGGATGCTTACGTACCTGTCACCAGTCAGAGTCGTATCTAGACGTATCAGGGGTCCCATATCACGCCAACTGCACACGCCCCATACCATCACAGAGCCTCCACCAGCTTGAACAGTCCCCTGTCGACATGTAGGGTCCATGGATTCATGAGGTTGTCTCCATACCCGTACACGTCCATCAGCTCAAAGCAATTGGAACCGAGACTCGTCAGACCAGGCAACGTGTTTCCAGTCCTCAATAGTCCAATGTCGACGCAGGGCCATAACTGGGATTTTTGTATTGTCTTGCCGCCCCCACCAATTCAGAATTCGATAATTTCATAACGGTGTTCACCTAAAAATTGCCACCCGGGGCAGTTACCCCCCCCCCCCCCCCCACGTTCTAGTACCGGCGCTGGTATGACGTCAGTGGTCTACATCATTACTTGGAAGATCACGTGACACGTTGAATGTCGGCGCATGTCCATTATTTTCTAATGGCATCCATAAGTTGTTTAAAGGAGTTTAAAACAATAAATGAAAGAAATAATTTCAGTATCGATGATATGATTCCAAAATTAATGAAAGAGATAGTTCCAGAATTAATGAAAGATATAGTTCCAGAATTAATGAAAGAAAAAATTACAGAATTAATGAAATATAATTCCAAAATTAATGAGATATAATTCCAAAATTAATGAGATATAATTCCAAAATTAATGAGAGATAATTCCAAAATTAATAAAGCAATAATTCCAGAATTAATGAAATAATTTTAGAATCAATAAAAGAATTCAGCATTAATGAAAGAAAGAATTTCAGCATTAGCGAAAGAAACAAATCCAGAATTGATGAAAGCAATTATTCCGAAAGTAATGAAAAATTATTCCAGAATTGTTGAAAGAAATAATTCCAGAATTGATGAAAAAATTCCAGAATTAATGAAAGAAATTATTCCAGCATTAATGAAATAAATAAATTCAGAATTAATGAAAGAAATAATTTAATCTTTTTCTATCTTTAGAAGAGTTCTTTTTTTTAGTCTTTAAAAGGAAATTAATTGCAATATTTAGAGGCGTTTCAATGAGGAAATTGACAGGCATGAACTGTGTTATTCAATGTGTCATATGTTTTGTATGATATATATGTGTATGTGGCCTCCTTTATTCATTACAGATGATGTGAAATAAAGTAGGTAGAAATGTAATCTCTGAAAGTTTTAATCAAAATTAGATATGCGCCTATTCATGTGAAAAATATGCTTTTGTAAAAAAAAGTCCTTGAATTTTTAAGTTTTACCTTGAAAAGTGCTTGAATATTCCTTGAATTTTTTTTCGTTGGAAGAGTACGAATCATGTTTAAACTGCAGTTTAAACCGTCAAAAACCTGCCAACCCTGACCACAGGATCCTTGGCTGTTCATCCTGGAAGAGGAAGAAAATCTGTTTCTATAGATGCAGTACAGGAGGTTTCTCTTCCGGTGGAAGAGGACAGAGCTTCGAATTCTCGTGGTGTCAGGCGTGTAGCAGAGGCATTGGATAGGCCAAGTTCAACTGTCCCTAAGATCATAAAAAATATCCTCCGATATTATCCATACAAACTTTTACTTGTGCAGTGGTTGCTTTCACATGACTATGACACTCGACTCTGGTTCTTACTGCAGTTTCTAGCTCACATTGATATTGATTCAGAATGGCTTTGGAATATCCTTTGGACAGACGAAGTGCATTTTCACTTGGATGGTGCAGTCAATACTCACAACTGCCGAGTTTGGGAACCAGAAAATTTGCACGCTATCATAGACGTTCCATTCAATTCACCAAAAGAGACAGTATGGTGTGGATTTACTGCATCATTTATTCTTCGTTCCTACTTCTATGAGGAGTTACATTCTATAGGTCCAGAGTTCCATCACCAGGAAGCAATATGCATTGCTGTTACAGAATGAAATTGTTCCGGCTCTGCAAGCACATTATTGCCTTGCAGACACAATCTTTATGCAAGACAGAGCTCCTCCACACATTGCAGGGTATGTTAAGAATGTTCTGAAAGCACATTTTACAAAAGAACATGTCATCAGCCGGCACTTCCCTAATCTATGGCATCCCTGATCCCCGAACCTTAATCCATGTAATTTTTGGCTTTGGGGACATTTGAAATGTCTTGTAAGTCATGACAATCCCAGAACTTTAACTGACCTTAAAGGCAGCATTTCACACCACGTGCTGAGCATTTTCCCACACACACTTTGGTCAGATGTAGAACATGACATCTTGTGATTTCACATGGTATCTGAAAATAATGGCCATAATGTGGAACAGGTTTTGTTGCTGTAACTATTGTAAAAGTGTTTAACAATTGTTAAAATTGTAAACATTCGCCTAAATGTGTCATTTCTTAATAAAATGCCCTCTGGTGGCGACATATTTAACTAATTTTTCCCCCTTCAAAAACAAATTTCCATCACTTCATGAAGTCCTCCACAAAATTTCACAATTTTCTGATGACTGGTTTCGTCTGTAGGCTACTTTGAAATAGGGTCTTTTAATTATGGACGTCCTGTATATCTCTATTGGTTTTTAGTAATTTTACACAATAAATGTTACTATTTCTCTGATATTTTTATTGGAAAGTTAAATTTTCTGCTTCTTAAAAAATACAAACGTAAGGTTTTTATTTTTTAAGAAACTTGAACATTCAATTGCTATCTATGAAGATTATCCATAAAAAAAGTTTTCCTATGCTGCAAAAAATATGAAACCAGTTTCAAAATTCAAGCATCAGAGTAGCATGGTTGTAAGATGCCTGTTTATCACCATGAAGGTTGCTGTCAGGTTCCAGGTTTGACCTGGGGAAAGAATATAGAACAAGATATTTTTCCCTAATGAGCTTGAGACAATCACCTATAAAGGGTGCCTTCATTTCCAACCCAACTTGTTAATGGCAGTAAATTGTGATATGGCGAGAGATGGTGTGTGGTGAAGGAGTTTCAAAATTAAAAAAAAAAAACATTTATATTCATAAAAAAACTTACTTTTCAACATAATCCCCTTACTTTTTTTAGAAATTTTTGTTATCTTGGCAACAGCCTCTTTTTTCCAACATCACACAATTTGACTCCCAAATTCCTAGCATAAGAATGAATTTTTTTCTTTGTTTCATCATGTTTTGTGACTACCAAGATCTTTCTTGAGATCTGAGTGCAGGAGATAATCCCATGGATCCTCATGATGAGAGTCCAGCGCAATGCTCACACAACTGCACAGTGGCCACTGTTATACCTATAGAATTTGCTAGAGTAATGTAGTGGAAAAGCAAAATTTTGTGGAACAAACATCCTTGCTGTCTGTTTCTCATGCAGGGTTTCTAGTTGCTTGGAAAGTCAGAGAAATGAAAAATGGTTAGGAAAAATGTAAATTATGGTCATCAAAAGTCAGGGACAGGAATATCAGAAAATAAAAATGTGTCATAAAACCCACTTTCCAAAAGACTTTGAATACTGCTTTTCTGGTTGATTCACCAAAATCTTCACTTTTTTTAGCACTTTATCTTTTTTTCCTCCACACCATGCTCTGCATTTTTGATTCAGGAGATGAATGATGCCTCAACATTTCATCTCCTGTGATTATCTGTGAACACAGCTATCTGTGTGAGTAAAAATAAACTGATTCAGAGACATCAAAACTGCTTAGAAAATCAAGGGAATTATGTTTAAAGATGAGTCAATGTGTATAGATGTTGAGTATTAAATTTTTTTGACATTGGGTTTGCATTTTTTGCAACATAGGTAAATTTACTTTAAAAACTATTTTCATCGTCCTTTTCAAAATGTGTTTTTATAAAAAAATATTGTTTGCCATTGTAATTACCAATAATTAAATAAATGAAGTTTTTGATATAAGACTTATGATGATGACTTATAACACTTTCAAGGTCATAAGCAGTGGGCTTGACTTAGTTGAAGGACTAGCTATTGATTGGATCGGAAGAAATCTCTATTGGGTTGATTCCAGATTGAAGACATTAGAGGTTGCTACTTTAGATGGTGATCATCATATGGTATTGCTCAATGATAATATCAGCCAACCTAGAGGATTATCACTCGATCCCACTGAAAAGTGAGACATTTTCTTTTTGTCCGAAACAATTATAAATTGCTTACATACAGTTAAAATTATCTGGGTGTGTATTTAGATAATTAAAATCATCATTAGAGATCCAAAAATATGCCATTCTATAAATATGACAGCTAGATACAAATTATCTTATGTTGCTTTATAAATGTACTCAAATAAATAATTATTAAAATAAATTATTTTATTACAACTTTTTTTTAAAAATAATTTATATTCTAATTCTTTGATCAATACTTCTATACTTGAGCTCTTAGAAAAGACTTAAGACTTTTGAAAACTATGATTACTGAGGAGGGCGTATATCTTATAGCCATTATAGAAACTTAGGCAAACGATGGGGATGAATCCATTTTACACATCTCTAGATATATTTTTTTTAGAAACAGGGCAAGTAGGAGGAAGGGAAGATTATGATATGCGTTAAATTATGCTTACATCCTAGAGAGAGTAACACACAGATTATAGTGACATTAAAACTATATGGATGGGACTTGAAAACAAAAGGCATTATAAGTTTATTGTCAGAGTGTTCCACCCTCATGAACAGGGATTCTAATGTCATTTCCAAGCTACATAATGAGCTTATTCTTGGAGTTTTGTGCATTCCTAAAACTTCATTAATTTAATAGCAATATTGATTTAGAACATGATAGGATTTTGATATTGAGCTGAATTAAGCCTAAAACAAAGTAAAAAAACTCTTTGGGGGTTGCTTTGCATGACTTTTTAGGCGGTTCGAAGTTGCCCAGTTTTGCTTAGAACATGACCATAAAATTATTAGGCCACAACTAGATGCTTGGTCAGCTGAGGCAAGCATGCATTTTGGCACCCCTTGTAGTTTTGAAAAACAGGTTGATGGGTGAAATTCACTCTCCCTTCTTGGTCAGTGCCATGCCCACCCACGTGCTCCCTCCTAGTTATGTCTTTGTGATCATATAATGATAAATCATCAGTTATTATTACTTTATAGGTATGGTTTAAATGACAATTAATTTCTACATCTAAATAAACCACATTTACTTTTGAATTAAGCCATTTTTCAACAGCGATTTGTAACTTTTTCTTGACAAAAATTCTAAGTGAAATCAAGCAACATGGATATAATTAAATATAGTAAATGATGTCCAAAATGGTGGATGCATCACAAATTCAAAAGAATCTGAATCTGAGTGAGTATTTCTCCCCACTCCTTGTCACATGGAAATGATACTTGTTCAAGCATCAAGTTTCAAGCTGGTACAAAAATTTCCCTTTTCTCTTTGTACAGCACAGATTATCTATCTCTCAGATTAACCTTTATAAGCATCAGGAGATGGATGCAATGTGTCTGTTGTTGCCCTATTCATTCAAGGTACTAGGATAGAGGGCAACAAAACCTGTGTAGGATATTCAACAGTTTTTTGCATTAGTTTTTAACAAAGACAGCAATGTTTCAAGTAGGGGTGAACCATGGGTTGATAGGGAAAACTCAATGGAATTCAATTAGAACATGAAGTCCTACAGTTTCTTAAAAATTTATCTGCTAGGCAACAGGACACTGGATAGTATTTATCCCAGAGGTCTTAGTGAATGCTTTGATGAACTCTTTTTGTCAGTTGCACAGATTTACAAGAGTAGTGTTGCTGAGTGTATCATCCCACGGGCTTGGAAACTCACTAATGTAGTCCCTATCTTTAAGAAGGATAGTAGCGAAACTGTCTCAAACAATTACAGTTTGACTAGCTCACTCTCAAAGATACTGGAAATTAGTCTATAAGGTTTTTGCGGCCATCATTTGATAAAAATTGTTTTTTCGGGTTCGAAGACCGTCGTTCTCCATTCATGTCCTCCGTCGTCTTTCATTTTTAAACCAAGAAATGATGTCACAAGCATTGTGTAAATTGTTGTCATTGTGTCAAATCACAAAAATATTTAATTTTTGAGGGAAGAGACAAAATTTTGGAATTCTTATTAACAATTGGCATAGGTTTTCTGAACATTGTTATGTGGTGGTCAAAAGTATATTGAATACTCAGTTTGATTGTTAAAAAAGTGTCTTCATGTTCTCTCCTGGAGTCATCCTTCCACCTTTCCAAAGCTTAGTTTGTCCTGGTCTAAAGTATGCTGTTCATTTTTGGAGATCATATCTTCAGAAAGACATAGACATTGTTTGAAGGGGTGCATAGAAGAGCCACACTCTAGAACAATAACAGGTGTTCTTCAGGCTTGACCTATGAAAAGAGACTTGATTCATTGAATATGTTTTCTTTGGAACAACATAGGCATTGTGGATATATGATTAAAGCATTTAAGATTTTCAATGGGATCAATATGCTGGGTAATGAATATTGTTACGCCATTGTTCAAATGATAAAATATATATACAGGGTGATCAGCGAATAAGCCCTTATTTCAAAATTAAATATCTCTACAACAAAGATCAATAGAATTATGCGGTGAACGGTACGTTTATTAGCAAAACTGTAAGAATGTTGTACAGAAATTTCGAAAATTTAGTTTTTTTTTAATTTTTTAAAATTAAAAAAAAAAAAAAACTGGAGATTTTGGGGTTCCGAAAATCCCCATTTGTGTGAAGAGAAACCACTGCATTCGCCCAAAGTTACTGCATGGGCTGCGGTATGCGCCATGTGTGCTGACAAATTGTTCCAAAATTGTAACGTAACGTTCAGTAGTAATCGTTTCTCACATGAAGAAGGGGTCGATAATGCCTCTGGCGCATACTGCAGCCCATGCAGTACCTTTAGGCGAATGCAGTAGTTTCTCTTCACACAAATGAGGATTTTTGGAACCCCAAAATCTCCAGTTTTTTTTTTTTTTTAATTTTAAAAAATTAAAAAAAAACTAAATTTTCGAAATTTCTGTACAACATTCTTACAGTTTTGCTAATAAACGTACCGTTTACCGCATAATTCTATTGATCTTTGTTGTAGGGATATTTAATTGTGAAATAAGGGCTTATTCGCTGATCACCCTGTATGTATGATCTATCCAGGGACTTTGTTGGTGTTAGTAGACATCTATGCTCAAACCAGTACTCAAACCCAAACCTGCTCAGTCAAAGCTTTTCATGCTAACCACTGAACTGCAAAGTGACAATTTTTCATTTTAACTAAATTTTGTCAGCACTGATGTTTTTATAAAAAATGTCCAGCTTTTTCCTGCATTTGAGTAAAGCTTGCTTGATTTGTAATCAAAGTAAAGGTTGAAATTTGTTAAGAATTTGTAATCTTAAATAAAACTGTAGAGGAAGATAAATTACTTTAACATATCACAATCAAAACAAGAAATACTTATTTCACATTTTTATCATGTTCAATATTTTGTTCTTTTTTTCATGAAAAACATTTCAATTTACTGTAATATGCTGTAGTTCTTTATTTCCCACCCATTGTCAATTTTTTTAAACAATTTTAACCATAATTGGCAAGTTTTACATTTTGCAAATTATTTTGGTGAGAATTGGAAATGTCTCACATTTTTCTGTATTTACGATCTTTATTACCTCTATCCTCTTCAATTAATTATGTTCAGTCTATGTAAACTTATTTTTTTTTGAGAAAAATATTCATAAATTTCTGTTAGTTTTATATTATTAATTTCATGACAATAGATGATATGAATGTAAACTTGTTCAGAGCATTTTTGCTTGTGAAATATTTGAATATATTTTTTTTAATTTGACATAAATACTGTTTTTTTTAAACCATATCCAGCTTGACAAAAATTTTGGTAAAAATGGAGAAAAAGCAACACAAAAGGGCAAATACTTGATTTAAAACCTTGCAGTAGTTTTTGTGTTCACAGTTTCCATTTTCAAATGAAAATGATAATTCATAAAAGACTTTCTTTATTTCTGACCATGTCGGTACAGAAGTTTTTTGTGAGTTGTTATTTACAATTGAAAACAGCATCCCTAAGTACCAAAACGATCTGAAGATTATCAATCTTCAAATCGGCTGGGGGCAGATGACAGCACTACACATAACAAGCATTACACAGAAACAAACTATACGTCAGGTTGCACTACACGTACACGCACATTCCCGCATTTACCGATTCGTTGGGGGGTTCGGCGGGGGGGGGGGGGGGTGCATGTGTGGTGTAGCAGTAGTAGGTAGGGGCTCGGGGATCCATGATGTTCTTAAGTCAGCCACCTCGTTGGGCAATTTGCCTGTGGCGTTGTATTTGTATTTGTATTTGTATTTGTATTTGTATCAATCCATATGCTATTCTTCATTGATTCTCTTCCGTTTCTAGTTTCAAACAAAGGTGTTGATTCAAGCAAGATATACATGTTCTATAATTATTTGGTGTGATCAATGAAAAAAATGGGTTGTTCTTTTCTATATTCACCAGTAAATTTGTCAGCTGATTAAAAAGAAGAGAATTTCTTGCCTCGATGCATTTATCCCAGTGAACTTCTCATACCATACTCATGCATTTTTAGCTGCTAAATCTATGATATTATACGAGCTATGTTTCGAAACATGCCTTTGTAGTAGTCGTATATTCCCAAGTCATCTAATAAACTAAATCCATTCTAGACATTTTGACATGTTTGTTTGTAACTGTCTCTAAGAAATAATTATCAAAATTTTCAAATACTTAAAAATTTGTTTTGTGCTTAGTGACAGTCATTTTTTCTATGGGTTCACTTTAAAAAAAAAAAAAAAAGGAAAACAATTCCCTGATTGATACAGAAATGTTCCATTACATCTGCACTACAACTTTGTCAGTTCTCTCTCTATTTTTTTGCTGTCATGGTGCCAATCAATAATGTTTTCTCTTCACTAGCAATTTTTTTCAAGTACCGTACCAATGAAAAAACTGTCAACAGTTATATTTTTCCTTTGACCTCATTGTTTTGTTTAGTTTGTTTCAGTTTCTAAATTTTTGTTTATATAATAGATTATCTTTGACTATTTTTCTTAAGAATAATATCAGAGTGTTGAGTCTGAATTTGGAAAATGCAGTGAAATTTCTGACTCATTTGCATGTATATCTGTGAATATTTATGAAAATAAAAATTCAGCATCTGAATTCAGACTCATCTGATGTGATCCTAAAAGAAAATGGATTATGACAATTGTCTATTCATTATTTGAATGGTAAAAATGTTAAATGTGTGTGTGTGTGTGTGCTGTAAGTGCCAAAAAAAAATTAAAACACTGTTTTTCCCGTTAAAGTTACGAATAAATAATGCTTTATAATGTTGGCAATGTGAAGGTGCTTGGTAGTCCACAAAGTAGTTCAAAAGAGCATGTAAAGGGGTCACAAATGTAAAAATCCCTACGAGCTGCAAAAACTGTTTTTAGCAATTTTCCCACATTTTCCCTTTTGACACTTATAGCATTTACCACATTTACTTTACATTTTATGAGTAAGGCCATTGCCCCCATGAGGGTGGGGCTGACAGGGCTCCAGCCTTTGATCCCAGGACAATTACCATCATTTTTTTGTTTATTCCACACCATAAATTCACTATAGAAGGGCCCATGAAATGTGTGGCTTGGGGCCTGCCAAAGATCCCAGCCTAGGGGTCCTGCGTCAAGATGTGTAGGGCCAAATAACATTCATGAATCGTTTGAGGCATAGTGTATGCAGATATGAAAAATTAATGGTTGGAGGAAAAAGTTAATCTCAATATATGGATGGGCTTGTTCAAGATGAACACAACTCAAAATTCTCTGTTATACAAATACAAATAACAGGCAAAATGCCCAATGAGATGGCTGAAAAAAAATGTCAATAAAAAATATGTATGTCAAATATATATCTAAACTGTGTCATAAATACAACAACCCAATAAGATCAATAAAAAACCAATAATTATGATAGAATATAAATATACTGCCCATAAAAAATTACAAACCAAAATGCATGACCATGCATTTGTCAATGCTAAAGGTCATGCTGCAATCATATTCAAATTCTTCTGAAGCCTCTCCCTTTTACTTTGGTTCCTGACTACCTCCATACGCTTCATGCCATCTGCGAATTTGCTCACAATCCCATATATACTCTAATCAAGCTTATCATTTATCAATAAAAAGTGAAAAAGAATGGGACCAAAGACACTTCCTAAATCCCCATAAACTACGATCCTATCCAATTCAACAAGTTGCTCCCAATCTCATGTAAAAAGAAATGCTCCAAATGTTTAACATGTTCAACATGTTCAACCTGATTGAATGCATTCTGAAAATCAAGGTAAAAAATGTTGATGTTTTTACTTTCTCCCAAAGCATTACTCTCGGGATCATATAAGCAAAAGAGGTTGGTTACACATGCTGGTTTTCCGACAGTACAAGATATATATATATTCTTGTCTATCCACTTCACCAATTTTGCCTTCTGATATATAATAATTTCCAAAACTTAAAAAACTTCCAAAAAAGAGAGAACTCATCACACTCACTCGACAATAATTCAATCAACGATAATTCGACATGGTTTCTCTACTGTGCTTTTTAATTATGGGAACAACATTAACAAGCTTCCAATCACATGGGACGATACCCTCAGCAACACTACTTCTATAAATCTTTGCAACTGGCCCTAACAGTTCATTAGCGCATTCTGTAAGGACCCTAGAATAAATATCATCTGGTCATGGTGCTTTGCTTGCAAATAAATTTCTTAGGACTTCCACATCTTCCACTTTAATTTAGTTGAAGACTTTGTTACCCCATCATGGGCGGAGATACTGGGGGGGGGGTATCAAAGGTGGAATATCGACTGATCTAATGCGTATATGTATAGATGAATTGACGTCACCATCATCATCGTGCCCCCAGCAATAATGGCAGTGCCCCCCCCCCACAAACTTCCAAGTCTATCTCCGCCTAATGTACCCCATGACACATTGGTACTTCGAATATCACCTTCTCTATTAAGGACTGACTTGAAAAAGTGACTGAAAGCCCTACACATGTATACATCACTCTCCACCCTGGACCCTCCTAGTTGCCCAACTGTCCTCTGACATCCATTGATGACGTATCTGAGAAATGATGTTGAGTCAGAGTCAATGTTATCTGTTAACCGAGATTAATTTTTTATACTATCCCTTATCACTTTTTCAATGCCCTTCTTTTTTCAGTAAATGATGGCAGATCACTTCTTCCACTTTTGCATTGTTTGGATGCCCTTCTCTTTTCAAAATAAAGATTATGCACATTATCCGGAAACCAGAGGGGTATGATGAACAAATGACATCATGTTATACAAATACAAGGCCACAACAGGCAAAATGCCCAACAAAGTTGCTGAAAAAAAGATGCCCTTGTTAAACCATAGTTTCTCCAAACTTTTCATTACATCGCCTCTTTCTTCAGATATTTTTTCTCTCATCACCCCCTCCCCCCAACTGAAGTAAACCAATAGAATCCTATACTAAATCCATAGCTTCTATTGCCTCCCCCCCCCCCCAGACCATTCCATCACCCACAGGGGGCGATATTGCCCACTTTGGGAAACACTGCTAAACAGAGGAGAGTTTTCTTTTGAATTTTTCCCACTGACTACGCTGATACCAACTGATTGTGAGATATCAGTGTTTTAGAGATTCACTTTATATAGAACTTAACAGAAGTCGACTCAATATTAATTTGCATTGATGGAAAGACCCTGGATATGACCCAGGTTCTAATTCAGAGAATTGGTTCAGAGATACACAATAAGAGAGAGACAAATGATTTCTGCAGAGGTTTTGAGTTCAACAAAATTAGTTTAATAGAAATTTTTAACAAGGTTATTTGAATAGCAATTAAAGAAATATTGTTAACATTAAAAGACTTCTCATATCAATGGCAACAGTCCACTTGATTGTCCAGAAAGTCAATACACACTAGCAAGAATGACAATACTCAGACCATGTAAGGTGGTGATGTCATCTAACTTGATGAGAGCGGTTAAAGGTCATGATCTGGCGACGAAAAGACTTGGCATGGCAGGTGGGTGTGGCAAAAACTGTAGACATGATAACAGGAGCTGGGACCACAATCAGCAACAAAAAGGACAGCGGGTGACTAGAATGATGGTCTGATGAATACAAGAAGACATAACAATCAGGAACCAGCCAGCGATGTGTGCCTAGCACAAGCAAAGATCGCTTGGTTACTATTTGATCAATATTTTACCGGGCAGACAATGTGCCAAGAGCCGATCAGCTAATCATGTTAGTGGTGATGGACAGAGAATGAACGAATGTGATCTGATTGTCAGATTTCCAGGTATTTATACCTGAATTAACAAATATGGTACGATTCAACTCCAGGGACTGGCCATCTTAAAAAACATACTAAAATGCAACCAATAGAGAAGCAGCATAACTAATTTGCATTTTCAAACAATGACAATGAATTTTATAGAAATTTCACAAAACTAAAATGGCAACAATTACAATAAAAATGACAATGTGATCAACATCGCACACATCTCAGACTATGGATAATGAGATTATAACTGATTGCAATCATTCATGGTCATATAAGAGGTAAGAAGTCAATATATGACAAATTCTATTATAAAAAAAATGTGAATATATAACATGCTTAGAAAATTAAATGATAAAGGTGGACTTTGCAAATTCCACAGGGGTTCCCAACTATTGTTACAGTGGAGAAAGTGTATAAGCAAAGTCGAGAGTTGGGGTGTCGGGGGATTTTTAGAAGTGTTTTTGACCATTCTTATGGTGAACATAATTCAAAAATGTAATTTTTTTGAGTTGTTGCTGTCTTGAACCAGTCTGTCAATATATATTCGCATCAATAAAAGTTGAAATAAATTTCAATTAAAAAATACTTTTAATTTCTTTAACTTAAAGAATCAAAACTTAAATCCATAAAGCTTACTGGTTCTGTAAATCTAGTGTTAACAGTTTTTTTTGTTGGTTTTTATCTAAGGTGATCCTTGGTAAAGCTGGCTTAGGTTTCTTTCTCTATGTTGAAATAGTTATTAGCAGAATTTCTTTCAGAAATATTCTCTATAAATTTCATTTTATACTTTATACATAGAAACAATTTTCATAGTTGGTAGCTTGTTGAAAATGACAAATTGATTGTAATATTTATTTTGACATTCTTTGTAAAAAATTGTATTTATGTTTATACATTTATGTATATATATTTTTTAGCCAACGTGTCATGTTTTGGACTGATTGGGGTGAAAATCCTCGCATTGAACGTTCAGGATTGGATGGAACCCAGCGCCGCATAATTGTGCACACAAAAATCTTTTGGCCAAATGGTCTTACAATAGATATACCGAACAAAATGATTTTTTTTGCTGACAGTAAACTTGATTACATAGATTTTTGTAATTATGATGGTTCTGGGCGTCAACAAGTTTTAGCTCATAATCATGTAAGCATTCCAACTTCTCTTTCAGTTGAAAATATCATATTTGTGTTTTCTAGCTGATGTGCTCTTGTTTTCATTTATTACTGTATTAACTTTACATGCTTAATGCATGGTATGATTAACATATATCTTTAAATATTAATATTTCTTATTTGTGATATATTAATAATCCAAAGTATTTTAAATTTTTTATAATTTTTAATTTTTTATAATTTTTAATTTTTTATAATTTTTAATTTTTTATAATCCAAAGTATTTAATATGCATGCAATAGCAAAACTGCAGTAATAATATTTTGTTATTTTCAAGTAAATAAATTCCACTAAAATTACTATTTTGATTTATAACATTTTTGCTAGTATCCACACTGATTTTGCAAAAATTTTGCCATTAGTGGTAGTAACAGTGTGATATAATCTGGATTTAAGAAATTTTGGTGATTAGAAAATAGTTTGGGAATGGTTTTTGTGAGAAAAGGGGAATTCTCTAATGTCCTGTAAAGTATTATATTTATTGTGAAAGTTTCATTGATGTTCTTACATTATTACATCATGGAACCATAAAATTGTGTGGTAATACAATGCCATCCATTCTCTGTCATTTTAACTGGTTGCACATGCTGACATAACTTTCTGCCAAGACATCATCGCAGGATGCTTTTCAAAAACACACTTAGTTTACTTGGAAGAAACCTGTTTTTTCAACTTCTTTACTGTATGCCTGTATGTTTATTTAAATAGTTCTAGTATTGAACATTTAAACTCTTAAACATAATTTGAGAGCACACAGGTAGCTTAGAATATTTTACTTAAAAAGCCACTTTGTTGTTGGTTACCTCAACACATTTCACATCTGTTATATTATAAAAATCCGTCTAGTTATTGATGTGTCTCTCTATTGTTTCATCTGAAAGCATCAATGCTTGAAATCATATATGCTTAAAATTACAGTGAAACCTGAATAAAACGGAGGTCAAGAGACTGAAATCATTTTCTGTTCCAGACAGGTTTTCGTTTTATAGAGGAGCACATAAAAATATATGCAGTGACTATTTCTATCGTTTATGAAACTTAAGTTTTGAGAGCATCGCCCTAACTATAAACCAACAAGTGTTAAACAGAAACATGCTATAAATATTATTATTGAATATTATTTTGAATTTTTTCATGTTTGCTGTTTCAAATAACTAATAACTTTTAATACAGCGACAAAACTTGGACAAAAATTCTTTCCATTTTAGGAGGTTTTGTATCTACAAATAGACTAAATATGCCTTCTGTTTCTGCGTTAGACAGTTTCCGTTTTAAAGAGGTTTCCTATTACTGAAAAAGCATTAATTATCCACAAGACTATATATTTGTTCCATTTAAGACATGTTTCCATCTCATACAATGTCTTATACAAGATATATACAGCATATATGTCTTAAACAGGTTTCACTGTATATGCTTTTTTTACAAAAATTTACCACTTACCAAATCCTGTCATATCGCCATACAGCAATTTATAACTGGGCCAAAATCTTTCTCACTGGAGAAAGTAGTTCTTCTTGAATATAGAATTATAACATTATAATCTTTTTACTACCTCTTCCAATTTTTGGTGAGTTTACAGGTATTCACATGCTGTATTGTATTTCTGTCCTTTTTATTGAAATAAGGGACTTAGTAAGCATTGTGAAAATGCCATCTATTTGGGGACTCCTTACGTTTAGCCTGAAGGATTTCTTCTTTGCAAATTTCTGGGATTGGAACGAATGGATCTGAATCTTGCCTTTGTGGTAAATAGTTGAGCATCTGACCTCTGTACCACTCACGCATAAAAAAATATGCGAAAATATGTGGAACATGTTTCGCAATTACAAACAAAAACTTATATATGTGGCAAATATATATACTTATATATATGACACGGCCAAATGAATATAAGACATATTTGAAATAGATGGGATATAACACAATTTTACTAAAAGATGGAAGATATTTGGAAACATATTTAAGATATTACTAAATTCATCTACCATGTGACATCATAAATATGCAACATTATTATTATTTTATCATATAAATATATAAGAAACAAAATTTTGAATTTACCATTAGAACTGCAGCACTTTTGGTATAACTAGAACAGCGGAAAATTCAAATTGATCCACACTGTGAAATACTTTGTTCTAGTGCAGAATCAGAGATTTTGCATACAGTTTTTCTGCTATTATTCAGTTCTGTATAATTATGCTGCCAATGATGCAAAATTGTCTTTTTTATGTACATAAAACAGCATCAAAATTAGAGAAAAAAAATGACACAATACAGTAAAAATGATATTTTATGTATAAAAATTTTCAATGCAGAAGTTTTTTTTGAGTTAGTGCAGTAGGCTCTGGACTATACAGCCTAATGTGGTGGAAGGGCGAGCCATATAGGCTGGAGTTCTATAAATGCTCACTTTTTACCCCCCTCATATCATCAAAACTACCGTTTTTATTCCAAAACCAGTTCTTATTCATATTATATTACCTCTAATTACAGGCCAGCACTTAATAAATGCTTAATATGTACTGAACTGTACGTTTTAAAAATTTATTACAGAATAAATTTTCCAAGAATAAAAATATTTGACACATTTTGAGATAAATTCTATTATGGTTAACTTGATTGCAGAAATGGTATTATGCACAGTATGGGCACATACACAGAGATGCCACTGTACTCCAATTTACCTGGGTCCCGGGACCCAAGTTATTCGAAAAATCTGAGTCCTTTTTGAGTGAAAGTGGGTTCCTCTCAAAAAATATTTATCTTGAAGAAAATGATGCTTTCCATAATTCACTGGTATCTCTATGAATTTTCTTCCAGTATGCCCCAGGTCTTTGATCACCTGCTTATATTTCTTTGTAGAGACAGAGCAGTGGGCCATGTTCTGGGTAGGAAAAGAAGGTATCTGTGAATCAATTATAATTCATTTCTAAAAACATGTTCTATTCAAAGGTTCATTTACTTTCATTGTCTACTAGTAGGAAAAGCTTGCAAAGAAGTTCATTAGTACTGAGAATTTATCAGTTGATCCCTCTTATAACATTTCTCCCATATAGAACTTTTTTCCACTTGGTACAACTTGTTTTCGTGGTCCTGACAATAAGTAATTCTCATTAAGATTTCCCATTTAAAGTGTTTTCCTATTTGCGTTTTTATGACAGTTTTTGAAAAACATTATAAGCAGGATCCACTTTAATTAACAGTTGGAGGCACACATTTATATATTTACTAATAAATCAATCTATAAATTCCCTTCTGATTGATTTTACATTTCGTTAAAAAAATCGTAGCTCTTTCAATAATATCTTCTTATTTAAATTTAAAGGAAATTCAATTCTCTCTTTTTCCCCCCCCCCCCTCAGACACTTAACTTCTGATTCCCTATTCATACTTTGGTTTTCCTGGTTAAAATGATTTTATTTTCCTTCCCTGATGGTCCACCATTCTGATCTGTAGCCATTTAACTGCCACATATTTTAACACCTGAATATGGGAGCTGTCAGATTTGTGTTGGAGAAACTTAAGTTTGCTTATGTGTGTGTGCCCAGCATTTGGCGTGTTTTGTGTTCAGTAGGTGGTGCCTTCTATCTAGCACCACAACTAGATACTTTCTCAAACGGGGCAAGTACACATTTTGGCACACCCATGTAATGTAGAAGAAGCAGTTATAAAGGGCGAATTTGGTGCGCCCCCCCCCCTAATCCATAGCCCAGGACACTAGGTCCGCCTGTGATATGTCGCCATTTAGCTGTCACATATTTTCGCATGAATATGGGAGCTAAGCTATGTCAGATTTGTGTTGGAGAAACTTAACAGTGTGCTTATATGTGTGTGTCCAGCATTTGGCATGTTTTGTGTTCAGTAGGTGGTGCCATCTATATCTAGCGCCACAACTAGATACTTTCTCAAAAGGGACAAACACACATTTTGGCACACCCATGCAATGTAGAAGAAGAAGTTATAAAGGGTGAGTTTCGTACTCCCCTCTAGTCCAGAGCCCGGGACACTAGACTCGCCTGTCCCTCCACCCTCCCAGTTGTGGCCCTACATCTATCATCCAAACTGGTAATGCATGCATTTGAAGCTTAATGTATACATATTTGTGTTGTAGGCCTGTGTGATTGCTGTGTGCAACCAGAAGTTTTTTCAAAATAATAGCCAACTCAAAATTTGAAAACCTTGGAAAATCACATTTTTAGCCGATTACCACTTTTTTTACTTTTATTACCAGACCCACCCCACTCCCCATACGATACAGATATCAGAGCATTCCTAAAGGTTGGACATTACCACTGTGTGTGTGCACAATCACAGGTTCTAAACCCGAATTTTCACCAAAAGCAAAATTTGGGGGTGGGTTATAAGGGGCCTCTTCCCCCTTCCCCCCTCCGAACCAAAGATCAAAAATTAAAACTATTTTTATAGAGAATTAAAATATTGAAATAAAATAATTTTTTTTATACTATCTGTTAATTTAAAATTGTTTTCCAATGTTAGTGACCCAAACTTTCTGTAAAGAAGTAGATCTTGTGCCCCTCCAAAAGCCGATTCTGCACACACACACCCCCATGATTTTCGCGATGCGAAATGGTGACTATGACAAAACTGTGGATATTCAAGGTCGGGTTTTTACAGATTTGGTTTTTTCCACGATCTCGGGAAGTTATTTGAATGGGAGTTCCAATCCTTTACAATAAAAAAAAAATGCTCATTCGCAATATTGTAGGAACAAGGTGAATTTACGCTATATAGACGCTATCTTTGAATGCCGGCAGATAGTTGTGAAAGTACCGTAATTTCCGGTATGTAACCAGAAGAGAGAAAATCTGCAGGGGAATAAAAACTCCAAAATTTGACAATTACACTGCCCCTCATTCAGGGAAACAACTAGATATATCCCATCTTATTCTTAACAAACCGCGTGTATATTAATACAGTACAGTGTACAAAGTAGTAAAACCACTTTTTCAACGTCACGTGATCATGATACATGGTAAAAAGAAGAAGGAAAAAAAGTTGGGGAGGTATACTTTCTTCTTAGAACCAGGAAAGAACACGTCCCAGAGGACGTGCGAACAAAATTGGTATGTGTCCTTTTCCAAAATTCTGGGTATTTGATGTATTGTAGCGTGTCAATGGCATCTCTGCACACACTTTAAAAAGTAAACAAAACATTAACATAAAACGTAGGCTAAGTCTTTATGAAAATTATTTAAACTTATTTCACCATTGATTGATGATTACACAAATATCAAAGGCATTACACAAAAGGTAGGCCTGATATGAAAGAGTTAAAACTTGCAGTTTTTTTGAAAAAGTCCTTGATAAATCTGTACTGGGTCCAATACTATTTTTGATACATATAAATGATTTATGCAATCTGAAATTAAATGGAAAGTTGATAACCTTTGCTGATGACACAGTGCTTTACGTAGGAGATAAAAATACATTAGATTTGATAAAAAAAAGTAGAAGATGACCTAACAAATATTAACATGTGGCTAATAAAACATAAACTAAAACTTAACATTCAAAAAACAAAATACATCTATATGAAAAAAAGAAACATGAATATCAATGAAAGCATACATAATCATTGTCGCTGCCAAGATAATAGTGATTGCTATTGCCAAGAAATAGAAAAAGTTCATGAGTACAATTATCTGGGTATAACAATACAATATGACCTTAAATGGAACTCGCATTGTGATATTTTAATAAAAAACAACAGAAAATATGCAGTAATTTAATAAGTCTCCTATTGATTGAGCTCACTCATGCTCAGATTGAATTTTTAATACAACCATATTGATGCCGTTTTCATCAAAGCCTCAATACGCTATTTGAAAAATGCAGCAGCAATACTTGAACCAGATCATGTGTTTCTTATATTCTCTATATCAGGTGCCTCCAACCTTAGACACAGAGCAGGCACAACCATGCTATACTAAACATACGTTATCATCAAAGAGTTGGGCAGGCCATGCATTTAGGTCTCCGGTGTCTACATCAGTGTTTCGCAAAGTGGGCAATATCACCCACTGGTGGGCGATGGAATGGTCCCGGGGGGCCAAACAAGCTATGGATTTAACATAGGATCCTATGGGTTCACTTGAGTTGGGGAGATGTGAGAAAACAAATTCGGGTGAAGGTGGCGATGGAGCAAGAAGTTTGAGAAACTATGGTCTAGATCAAGGCATTTTGAAATCCTTGTAGTGGTAGCTCTTCTGAGAATTCAAAATATACATGCACTATCAATAAGGAATTGGAAAAGTTTTGGAAAGTTGAGTTTGGCATGTGGTGGCAAGATGTTAATAAAGTTATTATGAAGTCTAATGGCAAGTGGTAGTTGTTCAGTTCACACAAAGTATATTGAGCCCTTTGAACTCGACTCATTTACTTCGACTCGTCTGATTACCATAATGAATGGTAATCAGACTCAGAGCATGTGCAGAGAAGTCAGTTTGCATTACCAATTGTGAAATATGAAAATATGGATCTTTGATAATTATGAAAAGTGGCTTAGATTATGAAAGTTATTAGGTTATTAAACAACTGAATCCTCCCATTAAGAATTATCAAAATGAAACAAGGAGCTTGTGACTTGTAGACTAGATTTGTGTGTTACAGCAGGGCTGGGGCTAGAGGGGGGCAGTAGAAGTTATATGTCACTGGTGGCAATCCTAGAAGACCACAGATTTTAGGGGAGTGGTGGGTTGTTCCAAGTTCTAAGATGAAGACAATATAAAAGCATTTTGTAATAAAATTATTGACTTTTATCATAAGGGGAGGGCAGCACAACTAAATTTACATACCCACCCGCATTGTTGAATTCTAGAGTGAAGGAGAAATTTGTCAAATTGACTCTTTTTGCTGATTAGTAAACTGATCATAAAGAAAAGTTAAATGTTGATTATGAAACAGCATTTGTAAATTTCCTTTTTTTAATTGCTGTACTTTCATTTTGCAAAAATATTTAAAATTTTTAATTTAATTTTTATCTTTTTGGGGGTGCAGGGCCATATGTCCCCCCACCCCGCGAGAACTCCCCTGAAGGGGGAGTGGGCAGCCAAAGCCTCTTTGGTTAAGATCAATACTAGTCTGGACGTCTGAAGACATTGGCCTTGCTTACTTTATTCAGGGTTTCTAGCAACCTGGAAAGTCAGGGAATCAGAAAATGTTCAAGGAAAGTCAGGGAAAATCTGAGGGAAAAGAAGTTAAAAGGAGATAAATTCACATTCCAGTGGGTGCTCTTCACTTTTTTCTTAGAAGATTGTAATTTTCAGATCCTCTGGGAGAAAAAGAAAACCTTAGCAACAATCTACATCTTCTTCTGGATCCCCTACTGAGAGAAAGTTTGGTATGCATGAGTAAAATGAATTGAAGGATGGGATTTTACATACTTGGAATCATAAAGGCCCCACACATGCTCGGTTATACCTACACAGTTATGCCTGTAGTTCAGTACATCCACACCATTCGGATGTACTTGTACAGGCCAAGTTTCAGGAAACGATTCTAAGTGTCTTGTTATTAGTCATTCTTGCAGCTTTTTTCATCTGTTATTATTGAAACAATGCTTTGAATTCAATGATCTCTGTGAGATTTCACAGCAAAGTGGTATTGTATGCAAGCGTATTATATGCAATTCAATTTCAGAAGGGGGGGGGCAATATTCAAAAGTTCTGTCTGTACTGT
The DNA here is from genome assembly GCF_987345545.1 of Pholcus phalangioides. NCBI lineage: Eukaryota > Metazoa > Arthropoda > Arachnida > Araneae > Pholcidae > Pholcus > Pholcus phalangioides. The sequence continues at coordinate 3,261,204 of NW_028301619.1, forward strand.
GCTTTTCAATGGTATATTGCTGAGAAATAATTAGATTGATAATAATTCAGAGCGATCTTGGACATTTTCAGATTATATATGCCCATGACAGCATATGGGTTTTTATTAGGAAAATTTTTGAATTATAGTCAGGGAAAGCCAGGGAAATGATTGAACAGAATTTGCTGGGAACACTTTTATTTTGCTGATAGGAAGGGGTTGTCAAATATGGCCAAATTCTGCTTACCTAATGCTTGAATAGGCCATAATACTTCCTTTTAGTTCGAATATTTAAGGAAATATTTTTGCACTCAATCAGCAAAAATTCAGACATATCAATCAACTATTATGTTTTTTAAATTTTAAGAACATTTATTGAGTTGCAACTAGAGTTGATTTCTTTTATTTCTGTATTTATGGCTTAGCATTCTCTGGTACAAGTCATCCAAATCAATCCTCATCTTCAAGAATAAAACTCTTGAGACTTAAAATTGTTTAACTCTTTAGTCATCTAAAGTATCATTGATTTTATAAATATTTATATAATTTTGAGCGGCGAGTTTGAGGAATACTCCCACGAAGGAAAAGAAATTAAGTGGTAAAATGTAATTTTTTATCATCTGAATTGAACGTCTCTTGTAAAAATATTCATAAAATACAAATTGCAAGAAAGCCCAACTTAGGTATATCTGTACATTGGTAACTTCCTGATGCCACAAAATGGTTATTTAATGTGATAAAAAGATGTATCAGTAGTTGGAACACACATACCCCGACTAAAAATGCTCAAAACTTTCAAGATGATCTAATGATATCTTTTAGATGGAAGTCTTTTCAAAGTTTTAAGTTACTTTCTTACTAATTTTTTTTCTTTCTCAGTATCTTCTGCATCCTCATTCATTGACTACATTTGAAGACACTTTGTACTGGACAGATAGACAACTCAATCGTGTTTTATCTTGCCATAAATTTCATGGTGTGAATCAAACTGTTGTATCACATCTTGTAAATCAACCTCTTGGAATCCACGTCAGCCATCCTGTTCTTCAGCCTCTCTGTATGTATAGCCATCATTCTATCAAAATATTTTATTTGAAAAAAAGAAAGAAAATACTTTTACTTTTAGTTAATTAGTTAGTTTTTAAGTTTAGTTCATTGCAAAATAAAAAATGCAAGTATTCTTATGCAATGTCAACAGTGTTATTCTTTCTAATTTTTTTTTCAATTAATTGCATTTACTCTTAATGTACTCTTAACTATCCAGATATATATATTTATAGATTCTTAACCTATGGGCCCTAAAGCAGAATATGCCGAACAATCAGTGCTACTGCACAACAATCTGGAAGAATTTTAAAAAGTGTAGAAAACACTATTATGGGGATTTTTACCACAGAACATTTCAGTCAGCTGAGGACTTGTTGCAGAAAAATGCAAAACCTTTTGATTCAGGGCCTATGATATGGGAAGGGGGGGAGGGGATAAGAAAATGAAAAAAAGTGAGTAAAGATGAAAAATTTGAAAAATTGTGGAGGCCAGTTATTGAGACCAAAATAAGAAAAAAGTGGATTCTATTGATATTGACATAGAGAGAGAGAGAGAGAGATTAAAACCGCTAGAGAAATTTGTTATATATTTGTGCATATATACTAGGATGTCTATATTCTACATCTTCATCTTCTTTCATATTTTTCTTTTAAATTCAGTTGATGCTGCTTATTAAAATCATGGATAATGTTATTATGTTCACTAAGCACAGAATGGACCAACAGGACCAGTTCTTGGTATTTTTCAAGTGAAAAGTATAATATTTTGGTACCCTCACCTCAATCGTCCCCCTATCTCTCCAAAAATCATCCCCCTTCAGTGCACTTTCTGTGGTCACATAGTTTGTAGGATTCAAGATCCGGCCCTGTAAACCGATAATAGCATGGGAAAAAATTTGTGTATAGTTATGAGGGCTTGGGCTTATGTTATAAATTTTTTTTTTCTGTCAAATTTTTTTTCCCTCTTTGTATGTTTTAAATCTAGTGTTGAACCAGAGTCATTTTTTCCCTGTAAGTTGTTATCTATCTACAATATTGTAAGAGGTCAGAAGGCTTCCTTATTCACAGAAATCTTTGTACTCAGTTCACAATATCCTAATCGGTCCATTATAGCCGCTATGACCCAAGTAAGTGTAGTTGCAATTTCTTTTGTAGTGTAGTTGCACTTCTTTTGCAATTTGTCTCCTATAGTTAAGGCATGTGTAAGGCAAAAATAAAAGCTCTTCCTTCAGTTATTTTCCAGTTTCTTTCAACTGATTACGTACATAGTTTCTCAGCCAAAAGACTTCAAAGAGGAATCTATGGAACATACTGTACATTATCAGAATAACACAATTCGTAATACACTTGGACAATCCATATCTTTACAACTTCTACAATTTTTGATTTAATAAAGGATTTAAGCTTGAAGGGAAAAATATCATGTTTTAGAACGATTGTAAAAAGTGCACGATTTAACATTTGAAACTTGTTTATGTCGAAAAGGAGAACAGAGTTGCTCCATTGGACCAAATGGATATATGATCATTGTGCTTACAACCAGGATTTTTTGAATATAGTTATCAATTGGCTATTCTTATCAGAAATCCTGAGTTTTAATGTGATCACATTTGGCAGCATGCACTCTACCAGCAATGGCTTACCCTTTTCCACGGTCGTGCCATCATCACAGATTTAAGTCATACGCATGACAATTTGCAATACTATGTTTGTTTGTTTTTTTCATGCCATTAATTTTTTCACCTTCTCCAATTCTACATAGTAAACAATATCAATCTGTGTTTATTCATGAAAATCTAAACATAGAATGTTTTTTTGTGTAAACTGAAAGTATATACTTATTGATGGAATGACATTGTAGCAGAGCAGTTTTATAGAGCAGCAAGATTGGAACTAGGGACTCAGACTGAACTTTTCAAGGGAGACAAACTTGATTTTGCCACCCCCGAAATCAGAACAAAATGCTTTTATGCATTATATATCACTAAAATTGATGCCCTTATATTTTCCACCTGGGGCAACTGCCCCTCCATAAATGACTCAAATACAAGTATATGACCATTCGAGGAAAAAGAGTAACAGAACTTGCCAAGTGTATGGCTGTTAGGGAAGGAAGGCTGGAGATTATGAACATTTTCAAGCAGGCCCATTCACATTTTCCTGCTGAAAATTCATTTCAGCTTATATAGAAGATCTCTTCGATTTGTTCATTCAGCTAAGAGGGCACAATCTCCATAACAATTATTGTTGTGGGTAATGTGCATCAAAATTCATTTTATGTTCTTGAAATTTCAAATCTTAAATTTTAATAATACTTTCTTAATTTGATGAGGAATAAAAATACTCCAAACTTGGAGTAAAGAGAAAAGTTCTTTTGGTGAGAGTACATATGAATATAAAGTTATGTTGATAGGGCTTGTGATAAAGTTATGTTTACAGTTCTGTAAGATTGGGGGGGGGGGAGGGCATTCAGAAGTTCACTTTTAGAGTGATATGATAATTCCTGGTGCAAACTGTATGACAGATAATATTACACAAATAATACTGAACTTTCTGGAATCTAGCAATGTACCAATAAATAGTCAGGATTTGGTTCAGGTAAAACATCTGTTATGATAGGTTTAATAAATATGTTGGTGTACCAGTCATGAAACAAAATCATTTGATGTTGGCTGGCCTTTTTTGTTTTGCACATGAGCTTGCTCTAGCTGTAAGTCAAGTTTCAGAAAAATTCCAACAATCACAAAAAAGTACAAGATACAATAATTTCTAAATATCTAAATAATGAAATCTAATGTCTTAATAATTTTTAAATTTTTTTCTCAAAATTATCTTGCTGTGACAACATCATAGTGTAACTTCTGTACATTGTATTGTTATGAACAACAGTGAGCTTTATGGAAGCAAGGCTTTTGAAATCACTTGATGGGGCATCTAGGCCTTTCTCTCTGGTTCCCACCCCTGACGAGAATTGTCAATCATCCCTCTCTGCCCACAATAATGTCTTATATACCTATGTTCATTCCCCTCCCTATCTCAAGCCGTTTCGGCTGTTTGCTTGTAAAGAGATCTGCGGCCGTTGCGGCCAGTAAAGAGTTAAAGTCATAAAAGCTGTTCTTTACTATCTGCAGTTTTGTGTATCCATAGATAAATCTGGAATAAATTACCTGTAGATATAATGGCCTTACTGTATTCAACCAGTACAGTACTTCATGGAGAAATACTGCATTATATAATGCTATTTAAAAAAATACAATTTTTTTTAACAAATACAATAAAGATATTGTGTTTTATACAGCTAATAGGAATCTATATATGACGAATTACTGTATATACTACACTAACATATAAGACAACAATAAGAGCAATAAGATCACAATGTTTGAGTGATTTTTTTTTTCAAAATATTGCTTGATTGAAGCCAGCAACAACACCACAATTCACCAGAAATAATGTTTGTTTTATCAAATTGTTTATATGTCAGTGTGTATATGCAATGTTTATTCAGTTGTAACCAGTGCCAATGATATCAGACTTTTTAATTGAAGCACATTCAATTATTTAGGAATTTTGATTTACCTATGTAGGCTTGTCCTAATGACATCAGATAATCAAGGTTTTACTGTACTTAGCATTTGTCCCTTGATGAGTTTGATGTTTTCAAAATGAACATTGTTATTCCACTCTTTTGCAGCTACTAATCCATGTGTCAATGCATCATGTAGTCATTTATGCCTGCTGTCACCTTCCCAAAATGCACAATATTCATGCAAGTGCCCCTATGGTTATGGTGAAGATCTCAAAACTGAAAAAGGCCGTTGTGTTCCAGGTATGAAATATTTCAAAATTTCATGTTCACAGTTTTTATTGCTATTTCTGTTGAATTTACTCTGAATTTTGTAGTTGATCATTTTTTTATATCACAATCGGGGGTTCATACTTATCAGAGAAAGCTAGAAAAACCTGTAATTGTCAAGGAATTAAATTATGTGTCAAGGAAATCTAGAAAAATGAGTAAATTAAAGACAATAAACTGGAAAATTATCACAAAATTGTTTTGATGATATAAACTGCAAATTACACTAAATGATGGTGACATTGATTTTGGTATTGCTGAGACAGATAGTCACATGAGAAATCAGATCATGAAAATAAAAGAAGTTGCTTAATGTAAAATCTCCCTGCTGGCATGACAAGTAAGATCAGGGCCATCCTAAAAGCATCGTGGGTCCCCGGACCAAATGATGTTTCTGAGGTCCTACCAGGCAAATTTTCAAAAATCTCAACCATGTCCCATTTTTGTGAGGCTCCCAGGCCGTGCCCAGGTGGGCCCATGCCTTGAGATGGCACTGAGTAAGATCATAACTATTTTTTCATAAATTTCTTCTTTGTGAAATCAATTTCTTGTTTAGATCTTCACCATCTGTATTCTAATCCAGTGATGCATGATGTATGATCTTTCACAATTCCTTCAATATTTTAATCTACTACCAAGAATGTTGACTTGACATTTTCAGCAGATCATGCAAAAACAGCTTCATTTAATTTTGTTAACCCTCTGAGGATTACAGAAATTCATGAAATGGCTTGAAAAAAAAAATTTTCACCTTCAAAATGTTTTTAAAAGTGACCAGCTAGAAAATGCTTTTTCCCGTTTTTGTCCACGGGACATCTGAGAAGGGGCTGTAAGAATTTGACTGCAGTGACATTAGTATACTGTTCACTTAATGCTTCTATTCTTTAGGTGGAACAATACCCTTGTGCTCACCACTGGATTTTCGTCAAACCTGCTTAATTGTACTGATAGAGCTGAGAGTTACATACTTGCACCTTGTTTCATTATTCAGAATTCTAGAGGAGGAAAAATAATGCTGAAAACTTTTAAAAACAACATCAAACATTTTTTTTGTATAGGTATTTAATAAGCGTTTTCAGATTCAAAATAGACCCATGGTTCGATCCATCATTGATCATGCTGTTGGATTTGGGTTACTGCTAAAAAAGTTAAGAACCCCAAATCTGATTTGATGCTATCTCATTTCCATTTTTAAGACTCAAATTTTTTAGGTCATTAATTGATGAATAACCTTTTGAAACAAATGAACAATTATTAATTTTGGCAGTTAAAATTGAAACTGAAAGTTTTTGTTTTTTTGCACAGTGTTATTTACATGAGGCGAGATAGGCTTTTCCTCATTATAGTTTATCAATCTATCTCTTATGGTAGTCTGATTCGTATAAAAACAAATAGTGTACATTATTTAACCCGTCCAGTGTTTCTGACGTAATATTGTGTCAGAAACACATCAGTAATATGACGTCAGGAGTTAATGGAAAATATAGAAACACTATTCTTCACTACTATTGTTATGCCATGTGTGTGTGCCTAACAAAGCAAACATAAAACCAGTTTGGAATCACACGCAAAAAAAAATTGAGCTAGAAATCTTTTTCCTCCTTCTTATCACGTGCAAATGGAATTGTATCTTCCTTTTTTGGCTAATTTATGCTTAGAGATACCTGCTCAAAGAATTGAGAGGATTTGTAACATTCGAGGATTTAACATAAATAAACAATCAACTCAACTGATTCAAGAAGTAAATTTTCAGAAAAAAACGAATATAAATCATTTTCTACTATGGCGAAAACTCGTAAATACGTCTTTCCAAAGAGCCATCATGAAAAGCCATATAGATGAGAAAGTTGTACAAATGATATATTTTAGAAACCAAACTATAATGGTGCATAGCAGTCGAATCTGGTTATAACAAACTTCAAGAGACTGAAGAAATCTGTTTGTTATAAAGGAATTTTAATTTTACAACTAATTCCTCTAAAGCAGTGGTTCCCAAACTTTTTGAAGCTCAACCCCTTTATCACAAGAATTTATCAGCGACCATCCCTAAATTGATACCATACGTCCCATTTTCCAGGACATTCTGGATTTTTGCCAATAAATACACTGAGCCAACACCCTTGTAGATAAGATATACAGTAAAACCTCTCTTTTGCAGTCACCCGTGGGACAAAAAAAATTTGTTCATAAAAGAGGAATGACCCTTAATCAGGAGTTTGAAATACATACTTTTATTTTTATAGGAAGAAATTATTATTTGGCTGGAAAAGCGGGGGTGACCGCATCTGAGAGGTGTCCATTAAGAGGGGTTTTACTGTATATCTTATCTATAGGGGGTGTTGGCTGAGCACATTTAAGCACTTTTTGAGACAACTGTTCATCTTCATTTGTATTAGCATAATAATTGATAAATGAAATCAAATTATTTTTCAATATTTAGTTAACAGAATTGTTTTATTGTGAGATTTAAAACTACCCACATGTTTTGAATCCTTGGACAGAATTTCACTTACTTTAGCTTATCACTAGGCTTGTAACACATTTGTTTTCCTTCAACACACACTAAAAAGTAGGCTGTGGAACACTCTGAATGGTAATTACAGGCTAACCTCATGAGCATCGATTGGGGGGGGAGGGGTTTCTGATTGCTGACTTTTGATGACAAGTGGGGAGGGGGGTTTTGGATGATGCATACATCATCAACCACACTTTATGAAAATATGAAATATTTTTTATGGCATCTTACTCGGTTCACCAAAAACGAGAAAAACCTTTCAATAATTTGTGGGTACTTGAAGTAACATTCCCCCTCCATTGATAAGTGCCCTACCGTTACTTTAGTGATCTCAAATGTTTCGCGGATCCAATGATCTGGAAATAGGTCTGGGCCGCTTAAGTGCTCTAGAACTGGGCCATGCATCACTCAAATGATCTGTAATTATGCTGCGGATCACTTAAATAATCTGGGAAGTGGATCACTTAAATCTGAAAATGTGCCACGGTGATGTAGAATGGCACTGGGGATCACTTAAGTTGTCTAAAACTATGTCACATGTCACTCAAGGGATCTTTAAATGTGTCACGGATTGCTTAAGTGTTCTGGAACTGTGTCCTGGGTCATTTAGGTGACTTTAGGTGACTGGGTCATTAGGATCTTAAAATTTGCCACGAGCTGCTTAAATGTTCTAAAATTGTACCACAGGCTGCTTAAATGTTCTTAAAATTGTACCACGGGACACTTAAGCGATCTGTAAATGTGCCGCTTAGTTCATTTTTACAAAATTACGTTTGAGGAGGGCAGGCCGCATCAGATAACCCCCAAGGCCATATTTGGTCAGCGGGCCAAGGGCCTTCATGCGATTTATGGCTTAGAGAGTGGGTCGCAATGAATTTATTAAAGATAAATTTTTTGGGTTCATTGCCTTCAAATAGCATTTAAATTAACAGAAATTGATTATAATAACATATGAAGGTATTTTCTTCCAAAATTTAAATTAAAAAAAATATATTTTTTTGCATTTAAAAAATAAATTTTTGATCGGGAGGATGAGCCCCCCCCCCCCATGCTCCCCCTGCGTATGTCTCTGATCCCACCAATATGTGTTAGGATTCTGAGGGGCAGAGCTGATGACGAAATTTTGCTGACAAGGGGTGGGGGGTCAGAGTTTTGCTGACAAGGAGGGGTGGAGGGGGGTCAAAAATGACTAAAAATTTGCTTAAGTAATACTTGAATGGCCCTTATCTCAAAAACTAGAGCCAATCTGACAAAATCAATGCAAGGTTCTGAATCAGATTTCCAAAATCAATGCAAGGTTCTGAATCAGATTTCCAAAATCATCCTAAAATCATTGAAATTGAAGTATCTTTGCCAATGATTTAGTGCATTTATTTATAATGCACAGTTTGTTGTGATTTGTATCCCACTTATGTTTTACTACTGAAATTTCATTTTCGCTTTACCTTAAGAATTAGAGCCGATCTGATAAAACCAGTGCCAGATTCTGAATCAGCACCACAAAATCACCCTAAAATCACTGAAAAGTTTTTGAGAACAAAATTTGTGTTAAGTAGTGTTAGAAATTCTTATGAAAATGTTATGCATGTTCTTATTAAATTACGAAAATGTTATGCATGTTCTTATTAAATTACGAAAATGTTATGCATGTTCTTATTAAATTACGAAAATGTTATGCATGTTCTTATTAAATTACGAAAATGTTATGCATGTTCTTATTAAATTACGAAAATGTTATGCATGTTCTTATTAAATTACGAAAATGTTATGCATGTTCTTAAAAATTATTTGTTTTTCACTCTAAGCATAGCCCCACAAGGAAGGGTACTGACAAGGTTCCATCCCTGAGGCCTGAGATGATTTCCATCATTTTTGTATTTTCATACTATAAATTCACTGCAGAGGGGCCTGTAAAAGTCCAGTTTGGGGCCCACAAAATATTCCAGCCTAGGGGGGATCCTGCTGCAGGATGTGGGGATCATGACTCCAAGATAATATCTAATGTTCAACAGAATTATTTTAAAACTCTGGAAGAAAACACAAATGTTGCGTTGAACATGCGAAATTTTCAACTTGAATGGATATTTTTTCTCAGCCACTTCGTTGGGCATTTTTCCTTTTGTGAGCCTTGTATTTTTATGTATCTGAACATGATAAAAAAAGAAGAAAACATTGTCAACAAATATCTACAATATTTTTGCAAATGTCTGAGAGAAAACTGAAATATATGTCATTGAATGGTAAATTAAATGGAAGGAAAATGAAACAGCAGGGGATGGGGGAGGGGGGGGGGTTAATGGAAACATCTGCAAAAAAAGTTCAAAATTAGTGCATTTGATCAAAGTTTTTAAAAAACTTATTTCCACCAATTTTTTTTCTAGTGGATACGCCCTATTTGATGGTAATGAGATCATCACAGCTTGTTGATATTAGTTTGAATGCTGGTGACAAAGCAGCTGGCCACTTTACACCGGTTATTGGGATTGAAAATGGCCATGATTTTGATTACGACAAAGAAAAAGGATTAATCTACTATGTGGAGTTAGAAGAGGATGACAAAGAAAATGTATGTAATCACAAAGGCACATTAATTTTTTTTTTCCAGGCTTCGTACAGTCCTTGGAAATTCTTGGAAGTCCTTGAAAAAATAAGTTAATTTTCAAGTCTTTAAAAGTCCTTAAAAAATCATTGCAGTCCTTTAAAAAAAAATATTTTCAAGTGCTTATAAGTGCTTAAAATTTTTTTTGTGTGAATTTCTTCCATCAATTTACCCCTCCCCCTTCAACTAAAAATGCCCCTCTACACCATATTCTACTGGGGCAAAAATGTATAGAGCAACAAGGAGACAATGTTTACAACAGAACATATGGTCTTGCGTACCTGAAGTATTTCCATACATAAAAAGATGTTGCCTAAGATCTGCAGCAAAACACTGGGCTTAAGACATTGCTTTAAAATATTTTAAACTATTGAATTAATGAATGTCAGATGCATATATGTGGGTTGACCATATTTCCTTGATAAAAATGTGGGAAAATTGCCAATTGACACCAAAAATGATGCCAAAGGTTGGCAAAGTTGCCAGTTATTGCTAAAATTGCAAAAAAAAAAACAAAAAACAATCAAAGTTAGAAACTTTTTCATGAAAAGTTGTGATGACCCAGGAAATACAGGTCATATAGTCACCCTAGATATATAGTTACATGATTTCTGCTTAAATGTCATTTGCATACTAAGGCTTTTTTTTTAAAACAAAATTTTTGGGACTTGACATTGCCTACAAATTGAAATGAGAATTGTAATTGTTTTAAAAAATCATGTATGTAATAAATTAATATTTTCCTCTCAAACTCGAAATTAAAAATGAGTAAATGTTGAATATCAATTAACAAAAATCCAAGTAATTTAATTTTTTTTAAATCCTGATTTTTAGGAAAAATCAAAAGTCTTTGAATTTTAAAATTTTGCCTGAAAAAGTGCTCGGATAGTCCTTGAATTTTTTAACTTCCAATGAGTATGAACCATGTTCTCTTATAATGCACTGATTGTTTTTACAATGTACAAAGTTGGTTCAAAAGTATCCAACCGTAATTTTTTTTTGCATGAACCAATGAAGCTAGGGAGACATTTTTTGGTACTTATATGCAAGCAATCCTTGTGTGAATGCTTGAATTTTTTCCTGCCTGCAGCAGCTTCCAGTCCCTGGTGAACAACACCACTGCATTAGGCTAAGAAAATAATGGAAGCTGCGAGCAAAGCAATGAATGAGAAGGAAGAGAAGCGACACGAGAATATAGCTGCGAGCAAGGAACATAGTACACATAGTGGGGGCGTTTGATGTAGCAGAGAGTATCAAATAGAAACTCGCAATCAGCTTGGTTTTTTAAATTAAAGAATGCTTAAAAATTTCATAATTATAAAAACCATTGCTCAGCCAACAATTTAGAAATAATAATGTGTAAATATCACTATTTTTAAATATAAACTACGGAAATATTTCTCATATTTTGGTCTCTTTCCTCCCTACACATCTTTTCCTGTGGCACTTGAGTGCGATCACTTCTCGAAAGATCAATAATATTTTCTACTAAATTTAGGAGTAAAAAATTGAGAAAAATATCAATTTTGTCAAAACTCCCCACCATTTAAATTTTTATTATTAGCATAGGCGGGAGGGTAGAAGTGAAAAATCCGCCCCCCCCCCGAATAACTTTATTTGTATAAATATTTGTTGGTTTCATTTTTTTTTACACAAGAAACGTAATTATTGACACCCAAAAATCCAGCATAAAAAACATTTGGTACGCTTCCAGTATGGAAATATTGGTGGTACACAGAAAAAAACCAAAAAAAAAAACTTGCCAATTTTTCCACAGAAACATACATGATTTTTAATTCAGACTACTCAAATACATGTACCCACACACTGTGCATGATAAATTAGCTTAAAACTCAAAATATAAATCATTTTCGGTTTGGTTAAGCATGTGCACACGAAAAACATTTGACGGGTAATATATGAAAATTATATTCGGTACTTGCTGTTTTCATTTGGCCGTCCACACCATTTTGAAGTACGTCGAGCACTTAACATCAACGATTCTGGTTACATTTTTGACCTCACTGCCGCTTTTTAACAGCAAAGACAAGCCCTTCGACGGCCATCTTGAAGCTACATACAAGTGAGCAGAGTGGCGAAAATAAAATATCATGAATGCACTGCTATTATCACTTGTGGCACAATTCCTGCTCTGCTACGGTGCACGCCATTATATGCAGGCGCATTGGATTCAGTGTGTTTGATTTCGCTGCTCTGATCTCTTTTCTCGTCGTTGCTTTGCTCTCCGTCCGACTATGTGTTCAGCCTTAATTGTGGTGGAGTTGCCAATTGTGATATAGAACTTCTTGCAAAGGTTTTCAACAACTGGCTGGTGCAAAGATGAATTTTTGGAAAGAGGGAAAATTAACTGCCTTTGCGGGGAATCGAACCCATGTCCTTTCACTTTCTGGGTGAACGCCCTAGACCATTAGACTACAAAGGCAACAAATCTCTCAATCTTTTCTTGGAGCTCGTGTACACTGAGCGAGACCATACATGGACAGCTCTGCTCCAAGGAAAGATTGAGAGATTCTTTGCATTTGTAATCTAGTGGTGTAGAGGGTTCCCCGGAAAGTGAAAGGACGTGGGCTCGATTCCCCGCAAAGGCAATTGAATTCTCTCTCTTCCCAAAAATTCATCTTCGCAACAGCCAGTTGTTAAAAACCTTTATATGGTAGCGGAGAGTGACATCATCCTTGCATAAGTCGCCACCTGGTGACAGCATCAGCAGTTGTGAGCTTGGCCTGGTCCGGCTGTCCATGTATGGTCCTGTTCATTGTACACAAGCTCCAAGGGAAGATTGAGGGATTCGTTTCCTTTGTAATCTAGTTGTCTAGGGCGTTCACCCGCAAAGTGAAAGGATGTGGGTTCGATTCCCCCGCAAAGGCAGTTGAATTTTCTCTCTTTGCAAAAATTCATCTCTTTGCAACAGCCAGTTGTTAAAAACCTTCATTTGGTAGTGGAGAGTGACGTCATCTTTGCATAGAACTTCTTGGTGGTACAACTGTCTCCTTGGTGATAGTTGTGCTGTGCTGTGCATGCTCTTGATCAACCAGGCTACTGGAGTCAAAGAAGACGGTCAGCATGTCTTCAACATTGCAATACCTGAATACCAAATTGTCAGTCAAAATAGATTGAACGAATCCAATGTTAATGATCCCCTCGTCTGCAAGTTCTCTTATCCTGATTTGATGGTCCTGTATCACACCAGAGTCTTCCTCACTTGGTCAATAACGGTTTCATTTCTGAATGTGGAGGCCCTACCAAAACATGCTTCTCTCCATGTGCAGCCATCTTTGAAAGGGTTGTACCACTCTTTTACTGGTGTGGTGGCCATTTCACCCCCTAAAGTTTGTTGAATCTTGTGGACTGTTTCCACTCAGGAATCTCCAAACTTCACACAAAATTTATGCAGTTCTGTTGTTCAATGTTTTCCTGCTGTTTTGTCAAGAACAAAAATATCACGGTGCTCACTCTACACTTGCTCAATCATCAGCGGTCTGCCAGTGACTGACAGCTTCTGTAGGCAGGTAAAAATTCAAGCATGTGCATGAGAATCATCTACATATGTGCACCAAACAATGCCTCCCTAGCTTCATCTTCATTGGTTTACACACAAAAAAATCATGGTTAGATACTTTTTAACAAACCTTGTGCATTTCCTGAATTAAATTGATTTTTCTCTTTCATTATTATATCTCATAATTTCTTATTAGTTTATAACAAATTTATTTGTAGGGTACTATATACAGAGTTTCACTTACTGGAGGAAATCAAACAAAATTTCTTCCAGATGGTTTTGTTGGGTCACCGTATGTATTAGCATTTGACTGGATTGGGCGCAATCTGTATATCTGCAATAGAAAAGCATCAAATATTGAAGTAGTAAAGGCAAGTGGTAACTAGCGTTAGTCTGTGCTTAAGTATGTGTATTGACTGTGTGACAAATATTCAAATTGAAGGAAATTATCTATAGGTTGATGGAGAACAAGAATTCAGAAGAGTAATTTTAAGCAATGATGGAACTGAAAATGGTGTTGCAAAACCTAAGGCTATGACATTGGATCCTGAAGAGGGGTAAAAACCTTTTTCCATTAATACATTGTTTTTAATGTAAGAACAAAATTAAACAAGAGCTAGCTTATAAGGAAACTTGTGTCTTGGTACTCTATCATCTCTTTGGATATAAACAGTGTTTGTTTTTTAAAAATAGGAAGGCCGGTGAAACAAAACAAAGAATATTGCATGGTAGTTAATTATTAAAATTTTAAAATGGAAATAAAATTTACAAATACAAATACAACACCACAACAGGCAAAATGCTCAACGAGGTGGCTGAGAAAAAGATGCCCATAAAAATATGGATGTCATATATTTCAAAAATAAACAGTATTATATTCTATATATTAAAGGAAAATCTTGAATATTGTTGTATCTACTCAAAGTTCTTGATTAAATTAAGTAAGACTGAATTGATTTTGAGTTGGGAGAAAAATTAATTTTTAAAATATAAGTATCAATGGAAGTATTTTGAGTCACTGTAAAGATGAAGTGATGGGAGTAAAGTAATCATAAGTTTTAAAATTGATTTTTTTTTTGAGTTTGCATAATTATTACAGCTACATCTCTCTACTGTATCTCTACTCTGGGGCTTGTCGCCCCAGACTACAATCCTATATGATAGATGTGAATGGAAAAAGGATATTAATAAGTCAATAAAAGTCAGGTATCTAGGTAATGTTTGAAATAATAAAATTAGTATATATCATAAAACAAAGTTTTGATAAGATGGGTTTCACATCAGACTTTCACTAAAAATTTCTATCTAATATATTTGATGGAGACCACTTGATCTAATGGAATGCAGGCACATGACAAATTATGAGGATAGCTTTATTGATGAAAAAATTATATTATAATTAGTAGAGCCCGGGAAGTTCAGGCAAAATGCCATATAGCCATAATGCCATATATATGACAAAAGTATGCCTTTGTTGTCTATTTTCACACATTTTTTTTTTTGTAAAAATGCCTTTTTTTGAACTTTTTCTGTCATAAATGCCATAATCTGCAAAACTTGGTTATTTTGAACATTGAAAACAAATGAATTTCTCTTTTTAAAATTTTCTAACTCTCTGAGCGATAGGGAGCTTGATGTTGCCAACTTTAATTTGCCTGGATGGTATTAGACATGAATAATTTTGTTTCAGGTGAATGCAGTCCATGTTAGAAAAGCAGAGAAAAATTAGAAACTTGCTTCACATAACATGTCTCACTCAGGCATTAAACTACATTGTATATATATAGCTGACTGATGACTGTTTCAAGAGGTCATCAGTTAACGTCATGGCTAACAGAAAGTGTGGTAGGAGCAGATAAGGCTCTGAGGCCCATGTTGTTTTGATTTTAGTATTTACACCATAAATGCACTGTAAACAGCCATGGTTCTATTTATTTTACATACATATTTAGTATTCGATTAAATTGACCAGAACCACCCTCAGGAGTGAGTGACAGATGTAGCTATGCAGGGCCCCTTTGCTTGAAGAAGTCCAGCATTTGTGGAAATATAAAAAAAAGATAAATTTTTTTACAAAAAATAACAAAGTATCTATAGGTTTCAACTATAGAAATGGTAATGATTATTCCAAATAATATAAGAAATAAGTGAGAATTATTCACAACTCGCAGGAGCCCCACAGATCATTTTCTCTACAGGCTTTGCGTCTGCTAATGGTGGCCCTGGCATTGATACAATCTTGAGGGTCCACCAACATTTAATTTTGGGCTTGAAATAAGTTTAACTTGGATAATAATGCAGTTATTATAAACTATAATTAAAACAATAGACGGATTAAGTGCAACCAGTTTTTCGGCTAGTTCTTGGACCCTCAACTCCAAAGTTTTTAGTTATATTTTCTTCCTTCCATAAAATATAAATGCCTTTTTTAGTGCTCATTTTAGACATTTTAATGCTTTTCTTGTGTATGTCTGCCTGTTTCGACTATTTTTAGTGCCTGAACTTCTGGGCTCTAATAGTTAATATTTATACTAACGTGTTCAGTATGTGCTGCCATCTACTTCTGAATTGGAAGTGAAACTGGCAGGCATGTAATACAGGTAGTTTGTAAATACAAACTGAAACTGCGGGAAAGAGGTAAAATAAAAATCCTTCCATAAAAACGAACAAATAATACTGACTGAAGAGCAAGAATGCTTAAACAATATTGCAATATTATTATATATTAGCAAAAGTTATCATTATAGTTTATTCTTAATGCACTGGTTTTGATGTTGCTGCTTATAAATGAAATGAGATGATTTGGGAAATTTTTCATTACATATTGACAATTATACAATTATACAAACACTTAGTTTAATAGATTTTTTAATTGCATGATTTAATAATTTTTGAAAATTTACCAGCTAGCGGTCCTGCATGTATATGTATGTGTGAATTTTTTTATTTCCAAATGGTCCTTAATGTAAATATACTACCCTGCTCCTCCAATGGCAAAGAATTTCTAAAATAGCTTAGCACTCGCCCCTCTCCTTTCTACACAAAATGACCATTTTACATCTAACAGTGCTGGGTGAGGGAAAATGAGAAAATAGGTCACTATCAGCTCTTGAATAGCTCAATTCAAAGAAACCTTAATGCTTTTGTGAATTTTGATGCATTTTCAGAAAGTATAAAAAATCTCTTTTTTAGCAGCAAATGTCCATCTTAAAGGTTGCGTTTAGAGCTTATTGTAGAAAATTATAGAAATTCTTATTGTACGAGATATACTGCCATTCATTTCTTTTGCAAGCAAGATCCATCATATTAAATCTCAATGGCTGTGAAATACCATTAACAAGGAGTGATTAAGATTAGCAAAAGGGATATGCCCTCTGATTTGTGAAATCCAGGTTTTTCAGTGATTTTGTTTCCCATCAGTGTAAGTACAATTCTCGAATTTCATTCATCATCAGTTTTATTCATCTTATCATTTTCTAATTAAAATACGTCAGAATTTCATTTGCATAATTAGGACAACCCTACCTCAGAAAATCAAATGTGCGTCTGTTCAAATGCTGAGTGTTATCGATACCCGTGTTTCTTGAACTTTCTTTTCCTGAGCTTTCCCATTCTACGTTTTTATCTCATGGCCCATGTTTTTGTGGGGTCTAAAAGCCAAAATCCTTCGTACTTGATCAATTGATTTTGTTTTCAACTAAATCTATAGTGAAAAGATGTTTTATAAACCAAGCAGTTGCCATATTCCTAAGTCCAGTGAAATGGATATTTATTACTGTTGCCACCTGTTGGAGAGGCTTGTGGCTTATACCAATAAATCTTATGTTATATTCATCCTGCTTTACAACAGTATCACAAATTTTATCCTGTGAAGAATTCCTCAAGAATTTCCTTTTGAGTCCCTCTAAACTAAACTTATTGTTAAAAAAATAAGAATAAATAATGATATTATTCAATCTAGGCTGAGGATTGAAGCCCTGTCAGCATTTTTATGGGTAGGATCATAATGGGGGATCATAAATTCATTGCTCAAAAAAAAATTACTGCATAATTTCTCATTTGCTTCCCTTCTCATCTCAGTATTATCTTCATTCACATAGGTAAGATGATTTAAAATGTACAATAATTTCATTATCACTAATAAAAAAAATTGAAAAAGAAAAGTGTGTAGATGGGAAAATAGACCTCAGATAACAAAGTGCTGGATGATTGCTGTTCTTTTGAACACTTGCCTTTCACTGAAGTTAGAAGTTATACTTTGTATGTATAAAATGATATTCTTTGTTTCTGGATTCTATTGTTTCATTCTTTATCTGTGTAAAGCACCCTCACAAGGAGCTCATATCAGTAATTCTTACCATGAGAATGTGCGTGGTATTTTTAGAACCCTAGGTTACTATTAAGGTGCCACGGGTAATAATCAAGTAAAAAATTAACCATGGATAGAGATTACGTGTCCATGAAAAAAATGAAGAAATGAAACTGTACAAACAAAATACCTGAATGAATGATTGACTACTCTTCTATCTAAGGTAATGATTTGAGGGGTTCGATTATCCCTTCGAAATGTGAGAATATTGCTGATGTATGCAAAATGACTTCAGTTAACTGTACAACATGAGCAGTTTGCTTCATCCTCAAAATACCACTTTGGTTCTCATCCCCCCAAAAGTAATTTCTGGAAGGGCCTTTCTGATAGTGCTATGGTCCCCACAATAGAATCAATCGGCTGACAGGACTTGAGACCAGAAACCAAGAGACCATACAACACCTGGTAATATTATAAATTTATAGTACAATTAAAAATTGAATTGTACTATAAATTTACTCAGAAATAAATTAATGATTAAAAAAGACCTGGATGTTCAGCTGGTTGCTTTAATCGAGTTTATTTTGTGAAAAAATTAATTTATGGAGCAAATAAAATAATTTGACTTGGCTCTATTTAATGCTCATTTGCCCAGATGAAAAAGATTGATGGATGAAATCATTTTACGTGAAAAAAAAAAAACCATGTAAAGAAAGAAAGGTTCACAAAAAGCCAAGTTCTGTAATTTTGAATCGTTTTACAAGAATATTGACACACCTTTCTTCCCCTCCTGTAATGCTTTCAGGACTGGGTAGAACGAAAGTGTCAAATCTCACAAAACTAAATCTGATACCCCATTGTTCGTATGGGGGGAGGGAAAAATGGTCAGAGTATTTTGAACAGGCTTTTCACTCCAGCGATAAAAAAATTTTCAAGTCGATTTCCTCCAAACCCTCAAGCAGTTGGTTAACAAAGAATTTTTGAACTTTATAAAAGACTGAAAAAAATCTATAAATCAGAGTTTCCCCAAACTTTTTGTTCTATCACCTCTCTTCTTCAGAGATTTTTTCCTCTCATCACCCGCAATCCAATTCAAGTCAATCCATAGGATCCTATTTTATTTAAATAGCTTCTACTGCCCCCCCCCCCCCCCCCGTGGATCATTCCATCACCTTTCCAGGAGGTGATATTGCCCACTTGGGAAACACTGCTCTAAGTGAAGGTTTAGTTAATACTTTTTTTGCTGTAACAAAAAATGGAATCAATTGATATATGATCTCTTTAACCTTTTTAGGGCATTGTTTTGGCTAGATGAAGGAGGTTTTGGTGTTCCGATGAAACTAGCAGCTGTTAGTATGGATGGCAACAATTCAAGAGTTCTATTAAAAGAAGGCTTGCATAATGTTGAAGCTTTGACTATTGATTTATTTAACAAACGATTGTATTGGAGCCAAAGTTTTGATGGATCTGTAAGTCTTGAAATATATTTTCTCTTAATTTTAAATTAAAAACCTAAGCTTCTTTCTTCCCCCCTTCCATATAGCAGTGCATATACTACGTTCACTATAAAACAGAGTTTGATTTATAAAGCCTAGTTAAGGTATTTGACTACTGATGTTTTATACCTAGACTTTTGTAGAGTTTGGTAGACCGATTGGTCAATACAATCAGGGTTCTGTATAGAGTGGGTACCTGAGCGGCCACCCAGTGTGTTTTCAAGTACACAGAATTTAATTACTAATTTGCACTAAACCGGTTATTAAGTTATTTGAATCGCAAAGATATTCTACTATAGTTATGGCTTATTCTGCATATATCATAGTGTGAAGAGGAAAAAAAACTAACATTACATATAGTTAAATTGTGTTGAGATATCTTATCAATACTGGCAGATTTCGCCCTGACTTTTTATCAATTGTAGCAATTTGACTAATCAGATGGAAAAAGTTGTAGCCAAATGAGAGAGAATCTTAGCCAAATTCATGCATCATAAAATGCGGATTCCAAAACAACTTATATCGAGTTGAAGATGAAAATATACACTCATTGCATAAAAATTTGCGCACCAAGAAATAATTGTGGGATCAAAACGAAAGTTGGCCTGAAGGTACATGTCGGGCAGATATGCAAATGATTAGAAATGCAGCGTGATTGCGCATTGCGTAATGCCACTAGAGGGCGTTGAACTTCGTTCTCCTTGGAGTATAAAACAGGTAAGCAGAGCTTGCTGGAGTGTATTTAATCATTTGCAAAGGAAATGCTGAGGTAGACATGCCGTTACGCCGCCGTCTAAGACCATATGAGCAGTTGTCAGAGTTCGATAGGGGAAGAATCATCGGGATGATGGAAGCTGGGTGGTCAGCTCGGTGAGTAGCTTATCAACTAGGCCGTTCTGATTTTACTGTGAGGAGGTGTTTGGACCAGTGGACAGAAGAGACGTCATTTACACTGCGACCAGGTTCAGGACACCCTCGACAGACCAGTCGTCGAGAAGACCGTCACATCATCCGAAACGCACGCGTAGAGCCAACTGCCTCATTGGCCGCTATCCAGACACAGGCAGCAGCTTCACTACAGGCCCCTGTGTCTTCCCAAACCATCGCAAGGCGCCTGGCTGAAGGACATCTGGTATCGCGGCGCCCATTACGTGTGCTGCCAATGACACCCACCCACCAACTCCTCCTTTTGGAGTGGTGTCGAGCACGACGGGATTGGACTGCAACGGAATGGAACCAGGTCGTCTTCAGCGACGAATCGAGATTCAACTTGGGCAGTGATGACAATCGTGTTCGTGTGTGGAGGCCCCATGGTGAACGCTTCAATCCTGCCTTCGCTTTACAGCGACACACCGCTCCCACAGCTGGTGTCATGGTATGGGGTGCCATTGCTTACGATACACGGTCACCCCTAATATTGATCCATGGCACAATGACAGCCCAGCGGTACGTCCATAACATCCTTCAGCCACATGTGTTGCCACTCATGGCAGGGCTCCCAGGAGCCATTTTTCAACAAGACAATGCTAGGGCACACACAGCAAGGACGTCACAAGACTGCCTCCGCCACATTACCACCCTTCCCTGGCCTGCTCTATCCCCAGATTTGTCACCAATCGAGCATATCTGGGATCATTTGGGATGGCAAGTTGGACACCCTACGAGGTTGGTCGAACTAGAGGCGCATTTACAGCAACTGTGGAACGAGATGTCTCAGGACATCATATGGAACGTGTATGCCTCAATGCCCGCTCGTATCGCATCGTGCATTCGCGCTAGAGGGGGTCCAACAGAGTACTAAAACTTCTGTTCATCTGTACTTTTTTCTGCAATAAATGATCCTTTTTCTTGGATTTTCTATTCACTTACTTACATGTGTAAAATTTCGTTTAATTTTGACGACTTCTTCTGGGTGCGCAAATTTTTATGGCAATGAGTGTAAATCAAAATGCAAATGATTTATAAATAAAAATTATTTAATATAAAATGTAAATTACAGTTCAAAAAAAATATTTTAGTTCTCAAGAATTTGCAGAGATTTTTTTTTGCTGTCCACAATTCAAAAGCATTTTCAAAATTCAATTGTTGCCTGCTGGGACCATTAACAGGAACAGAAATACTATTATTTACAGTTTTTACATTTATTCTGTTCCGCAACTACGTTATAATGAAGTTCATGATATTGAGGCAGAGATGCCACTCCACTCTAATTTACCTGAGTCCCAGGACCCAGGTTATTGGCAAAATCTGGGTCCTTTTTGAGTGAAAGTGGGTTCCTCTCAAAAAAAAATGAAGTTAGTCCCCCCACCCCCATCATTTACAAGCACCCCTGTGAATCAAAAAAATAATTGATTTGTATAAAAACAAGTTCAATCCAAAGATTTAAGAGAAATTGCCCGAAATCTGCCCCCTGCTGTAAATTCGTCCCCCTCTTTAATTTGCATGTACAGAGTTGCTATCTTGCGAAAGTGCCAGAAAACTCTTCAGACCCATTCAGTTGACTACTTGCAGTGATGCAGTTGCTTTGCTCTCTTTATTCATGCTTTAATTTTTCAAAAATAGTTTTTGTTATAACTGGTTACAGTGCAAAATCAATTTCGATTAAGTCAAATTCCCTGTACGGATCATGCTGATCCCTTGGGAATACGTGAGGATCACGTTATTTAAAAAAAAAACAAAAAAAACAGTTACATTTATGCCTCACAGAAAGTTTTTTTTCATCAATTAGTAATATTTATAGATCGCTAATTGAATATTGCATTGCATATTCGTCATAGTCGTGTAGCTGTAGTTGTTTAGTTAGGAACAGTCACACTTTTCGCTATAGCTGAATGCCTAAATTCGTCCCCTCTGAGTATAAGGGAAACTCATCCTGTATCAGAGGGAAACTCATCCTGTATCAGAGGGAAACTCATTCTGTATCAGAGGGAAACTCTTTTTCCTGACTACTTAGATTTATTTTGATAGATGCATGATCAATTGTTGACATTTTTATACTGTGTTTAACTGTCTCTATATATTTTTATGTTATATTCATCAAGAGAAGCTAATTACATAAATATAATAAAGCAAGAAATATAAGCAATATAAATGAGTACATAATAACTGGAGGGGTGAAGGAATGCAGATACCTTTGATGAAAATCAAAACTTAGGCATTGTTTCGATTTTTTTTTTTTGGTTAGGAAAAATTTATTCCGTACAATCACACTTGCAGCACCATTGGTATGGAGTTGAGTTACCTAAATCAGTTTTCAAATTGTTTTTAACTCTAAATAAATTTTCAGAATTAACAATTTTGCTTGGGGGGGGGGCGGTATTTGGGCACTTTCCCTTACTAACAAAAAAAGTTTAATTTAGTAGTATAACTAGGTTTAGTTTTTTTTTACATTCATTGCTAAATATTCTATTGGTACAGAAAAGAGCTGCAAAGAAATCCATCGACACTGCGGAATTAACATGTGCAACTAATTTACAACAAATATAATTAAGTCAAGTACATTATATATGGTATTTACTAATAAATCAGTCTATAATTTCTCTAATTTTTCATTTCAGAAAACCTTACATTCAATAATGAATTTAAAGCAAATTATTCTGATCATCTTCTGATTCATATAAACCCTTTTTGAGCAATTCCCCGCTGGAATGGTTTTCTTCTCCCCCCCCCCATGGTCCACAGCTGTGGTCTACCACCATTTAACTTCCACATATTTCACACCTTAATATGGGAGCTATGTCAGATTTGTATTGGCCCTGCAATTCCTAAAAAATAATATTTTGCGCACTTTCATGTTGGATTTTGTGACCCTCCAGAGTGGACAAACATTCCCCCCTTTTTTTCAATCAAAATTTTTTTTCGCTCTTTCACCTTGAATTTGGTGCCCCTCACGGAACAGCACCCCGTGTGAGTCACGTATTCCAAGAGCCGCCTTCTGCGTCGTGACAACAGAACTTTTTTTCTCAAAGGATAGCCAACTGAAAGTTGGAAAATGTCAGAAAATAGAATTTAGTCTACCACCACTGCGCATTAGCGGTCTAGCGGGTCCGAAACTCGGAATTTCGTGAAACTCATGACTGCATAGCGTCTTGATGACTGGATATTTATGACAGTTTCTACAGATTTCGTTTTTTTTCTCCAACGATCTCGGAAAATTGTATTACGATTCGAACGGGCGATTCTTTAAAAAATTGCATTTGCAATCTCGTGAGAACGAAGCAAATTTACGTGGTAAATATGCTGTCTCTGACATGGGTGGGTAGCCGCGATTATATACCGTAATTTCCGATGAATAACCCGCAGGAGGAAAACCCTCAGAAATTGGAAAATTCAGTATAATAGCCACTCTCATTTCAGGCCGCAATTTGATATTTCGTCAGCCTTATTCATTTTTAAGGTCACGGTACCTCATCGCGATCATGACGAGCAATAGCGCGTCGGCGGCATCTCTGCTGAGGGTAGGATTATCATTGAGTAAAGGGTTCAAACAGGTTGTTTTTTGCCTGTATGCTCTTGAGGGTGTGTTCAACTAGTAACGCTTCCAGATGAGGTTGATCATCCCTGTCAACCCCACCTTCCCCTGAAACCATAAACGAAAATAGCAGAACATTGTTCGCAATTGGCCAACAAAAATTTCACTTCCTAATTTTTGCGTCATAAAATGCGGATTCCAAAACAACTTATATCGAGTTGAAGATGAAAATATAAATCAAAATGCAAATGATTTATAAATAAAAATTGTTTAATATAAAATTTAAATTACAGTACAAAAAATATTTTAGTTCTCAAGAGTTTGCAGAGATTTTTTTTTGCTGCCCACAATTCAAAAGCATTTTCAGAATTCAATTGTTGCCTGCTGGGACCATTAACTGGAACAGAAACACTATTATTTATGGTTTTTACATTTATTCTGTTCCGCAACTGTGTTATAATGAAGTTCATGATACTGAAGCAGAGATGCCGCTCCACTCTAATTATCATCGAGTAAAGGGTTCAAACAGGTTGTTTTTTGCATGTATGCTCTTGAGAGCGTGTTGAACTAGTAACGCTTCCAGATGAGATTGATCGTCCCTGTCAACCCCATCCTCCTCTGAAACTGTAAACGAAAGTAGCTAAACATTGTTCGCGATTGGCCAACAAAATTTTCACTTCCTAATTTTTGTGCATGTGTCAAATGGCCGATTGGACGATCAAGAGGCTGAATGGACACTTGTGATTTGGCGAACTCAATCTTTTATTTATTCGCTGAATTAAATATTTTGTCGCGATTTGGCGCAATGGCGATCGGCAGCGCGAACCCTGAATACTGGTTAAATTGTGAACATAATTATATTATGTAATTTATATATTTAAAATAACATGTCCTAACTGACTGATTCATCATCGCCGAACCAAAACCAGAAGCTAGAAATATGAAATTCGGTCAGTAGTATTATTTTGTGATGTAAAGACTCACTGAGAAGGGGTTTTTCAAAATTCAACCCCTAAGGAGGCCATGAATGCATGAAGGGGTTTAAAGGTTATACAGAGAAATCATCTCGAGCCAAAACCTCTGAAACTATACATATGAAATTTGGTCAACTCGAGAAAACCTCCTCTAATGGCCACATCCAAACATGGGGTAATCTCCAAATAACAGGTACATTTCGTTGGAACAGAACACGTTTCTTAGGCTTAACATTACAGGTAACCTCTGAACAACGATTTCCGAGCAATCGCCACTTTGGGCATGGAGTCAGAAAAAAATATGCATATAGCTATGAGGAAAAATAATTTTCAAGCTGATATTTTCAAGGGAGTTTTTTTATCCTGAACTCTATGGGGGGAAAAATTATTTGTGCTTTCTTTTCCTGGATACAAATGATAGATGGGTATATTGAAGGCAGTGGAGAAGGGGAAAATAGATGTACTGCAGGCCACTCAAGTGATCCGCAAATGTGCCATGGCTCACTGAAGTCATCTGAGAATATGCAGCTTAAGTTCATTCTTATAAAATTAGGGTGATCATATGAGATCACATTCCGTATCAGATGACTCCGAGGGCTACATTGGCCTACGCATCATGGGTTGAGCATGTATGATCTAGTTGATCATGGGTGGGAACTATGTGGGGGTATTGGTCCATAAAAAAATCAGTTTTCTTAACCAAGTCGTTTCCGCTGTGTTCTATTCTAGCACTGTAAGTCTAAATTTTGGGATACTAAAATAGCACTGTAGATCGATTAACAGGACCACAACTAGATGCTTGATCAGCCGTGGCAAGCACATATTTTGGCTTCCACTTGTAATGTTGAAGGAGAGCTTAAAGTTATTATTTATGCCCCTCCCTCTGGTCCAGCATCTGGGGCACCAGACCCACCTGATTGCCCTGTAATTGTGGCACTGTGAATCAATCAACTGTTGTAATATTACAGTATCAATATAATCATTTATGCTAATATAACCAATTATATAATTAGGCCTATCATATTCAATTACAGA
Source organism: Pholcus phalangioides (assembly GCF_987345545.1). Lineage (NCBI taxonomy): Eukaryota > Metazoa > Arthropoda > Arachnida > Araneae > Pholcidae > Pholcus > Pholcus phalangioides. The sequence continues at coordinate 3,287,004 of NW_028301619.1, forward strand.
ATGGATTATCATTTTACATGTTATTTTATAGATCACAAATTTTAGTTGTTTTTTTCCCAGGATTAAAATGGCCATTCCTAATAACAGCCACTTCCCAATAGCAGCCGCATTCATGGTCCCATTAGTGGCCATTGTTGGGAGTTTTTACTGTACTTTCATTTCATCATGTAAAAGCTCAGTAAAGATCTGGACACACATATCCGCACTGTGCCAGACACGTGTGTCGGCTGAGTGTAGACAATCACTAGGTAAAAGAATTGCACGATACTAAGCAATGCAGCCGTTCACACATCTCCACACTGTGGCCGTGCACCATCACCGCAAAGAGTCCTCACTGTCAGCGATTAGTTTAGTTTATATTTTTGCGGTGATGGTGTGGTCTCGGGGGAGAGAGAGAGAGAGAGAGAGAATATATGTAAATATATTTTTTGCTCTAAAACTCATTTGTTTTATTTCGCTTCTCAATTTTCATCAATTGCAGAATTATTAATTTCATTTTTTTTTATTTTCATTGATTCTGAATTTTTAATAGTTCTGGAATTGTTTCTTTCATCAATTCCAAATTTTAATCAATTTCAAAATTATTTCTTTCATTAATTCTGAATTTTCATTGGTACTGGAAATACTTATTTAAATTATTCTTTAATCCATTGATTCTAAATTTATCATTAGTTTTGGAAATGGTTTCTCACATTAGCTTAAAATTATCTCCATCATTTTTTTTTTGTTAATTAACATTTAATTATGTGTTTAGTTTTTTTAAATTTTTTTTTTGTATGGATATTTCTCAGCATTCGTGTTTATTCTGTATGCTGATTCCCCTTTCCCAAAAGATATCAGGATGAAGGGGGTGGGTTGTCCTAAACATTTGTGTGCCCTGATATTGTTGAGGCACAACTGGTCCCGCCTCTGGGGCCCTGATGGAATATAAAGAAAAACATATGGAAAAACATTTTCCCAACTTGGGATGGGAAAAGAAAGTTTAAAATTATGTTTCATAGCATATAACAAAATTTTGCCAGGTAATTTTTGTTAGAATAATAGTTCAAACTTAGAAAACTAATTTAATTTCCAATGCTCTATAAATGAATTATTGTTTTGGTTTGAACATACTCTAAATAGAAAACGATTCAAATTTTTTTTTTTTTATTTTGTATAAAAATATAGGAGGCATTTTAAAGTTGGTACTTACATCAGAGCAGGCAACATGTTGAGCCATAAATGCTGAACCCATGTCCTGTGGGCCAAATTTGTCCCACAGAATCATTTGATGCGGCCTGCGACAGAAAAAACCCAACTCAAGTGGTCCCAAGCACATTTTGTGATTATATCATTTGAGTGACTAGCAGTGCACACCTCTAGTTCACTTAAGTGGATCGTGGTACATTTGCAGATAATTATTAAGAAGACACCAACGAATAAGGCACATACATGTATTTGCCTTATTCGTTGGTGTCTTCTTAATATTCTTGGGTAAAGTTGATCAACTCTTCCACATTTGCAGATAAGCCTATAGAGTGGTTGGCGGCACATTTCCAGATCTCTCGAGTGGCCCGCAGTATGCTAACAGATCACCGAAGTGGCCCACAGCATTTTCTACATAATTTTGAAGGCTTGCGGCACATTTCCGTATAACTCAAGAAGCTCACAACATATTTCCAAGACAATAAAGTAGCTTGCACTTTCAAAAAAGTTTACCACCCTTGTGCTAAATACCCAAGTAGCACAAAGATATAGATCTATATCGTAAAATTTCAGTTCCAATATTCATCTATATCGGCCACGATATTGTTCTGGCTAAAAAAGGCATAGTCAGAGATAAATAGATCTATATCACGAATGTTATATATGCAAGTACTTCAACTTTTGGATGATAGATGGCGCCCTTTCAGAAGGAATAAATAAAAAGATCTGTAGTTTTACTGTGGGTTTGTTTGAACCTACGCACCCTGAACTCTTCCCATCTCTGACTTCATGTCTTACCAACCCAACAGCACTGGCTGCCGATTGCTATTATAACATTAATTGACAAGTAATAGTTTTTTACTTGTATTTCAAATTGGATAAAATTTATTCATTTTCATGTATACACAAAAATTACAAAAGAAAAATTTGAAACATATTTATCATCTAGAGGCAGATGATAAAATTATGTTATAATTAAGGAAATTATATAATACTAAAAAACACAACATAAAGACAAATTAATGTATTAAAATTGATGTATTGTGTAATATATATTTTGCAATACATCATTAATTAATATATATTAATTATTTATTTAAAATTAAATATTTATATAATAGAACAAAATAAAAAATATGCAACACAAAAAGGTTAAAATTCTCAAAGTATGGTAAAAAATGAAGAAAACATCTAAAGTAATAGTAATAAATAATTTTAAGAAAAACACACACACATATAATCCACAAACAAGAGCAAATTTTTCTAAATTAAAAAGTATGTGCAATTATGAAGTGGCAATTAAAGTTACGGTGGTTAAGTTCTTGCTCTCCTTCTAAAATACCAACATCTACTATGTAAAACATACACAGTAAGGATTCAATTATAATTGATGAAATAATTGTGATATATCAACATAATTTATCCTATTAAAATCAAAATTTCATATGGAAAATTGTTCATTCAAACGTTTTTAATTTCCATTCCAAAAAATTGTACACTCAACTTGAAATTTTCTCCAAATTTTTATTTGAAGGCACATGATATGTTGATATATCAGCATATTGTGTATCTGATATATATCTATGTCAGGTTCATGATATATATCTATGTCATTTTCAGGATATAGATCTATGTGGTCTATGATAGATCTATATCAGGTCTATATCATGAACCTTGTCAGGTTCACGATATAGAACCACGTATTTCAAACTATATTAAAATAATTTATTGTCCCAATTTGTTGTCCTTCAAAGTAAAAATTATTCACATGGAGTCAAATTCATATTTGACTGAAAAATTAAAGACTTAATATCATAAATAATTTGCACCATATAGGACGAGATCGTTCTATATCATAGTTATGACATCTGATATTCCTCTGACATTACAATATATAACGATATGTTCCAGATATTGTACTATGTCATTGTGCTACTGGGTTATTCAACATAGGTGTTTCAGTGACTGGGACTTTGGCAATGAGTTCTTTAAATTATTATCAAATTCTGGTAAGGTTTTAACATTGATTCAAATGCTGGCAGACTATACACCCCCAATTATTATTGATGGTGTCTCCATTTGCCATCTGCAGAGGAGCAATTTCGGGTTTAGAAGATTCCATGTACACACACAGAGTAAGATATTTGTGCCGTTTCGCACAATATGCTCCTACTGAGTTGAGATACACTCCTCAGAGGTGTTATCGAAATTTGACACACCATATGCCCCTACAGATGATTATATTTATAATGGACATTGACTCTGAATAAAAAGGAGTGTATGTATGCAAGGAAGAGAGTACCACTTTCTCTTCCAGTCTCACCAGTTTTTTTAAATTTCTATATGACTTTTTTCTTCTCTCTCTTTTTATCACTCCCGAAATGATCTCTCTCCAAACTATAAACAAGAATATATGGACAAGAATATATATGTAGTCAAACTGAGTGATTTAATTTCAGCTGCATTCAAAGATCGTTTTTGCAGGTTTGACTCATACAAAAAAAAATCTGGCCAGATCAATCCAAAATAAAAATTTCTATTGAGAACACACACACAGAAAAAAAATTAAATACATGTACAGATTATTTACAGAAATATAAAGAATAATAATTATTATTAATTTACACTAGACCTATTATAGGCAAATTGAAATTGTTAATCTACTGAAAATTTTCATTACATCAAACCGGCTGCGCGCGTTAAAATCTGATGACACAGCTTCGTTAAGCTAACAGACAACATACAGCAACGGTACAGACAATAACCACCTCCCTAGACAGAGTCTCTGGAACCACCCTTGTATCTAAGGAGGTGATAAGTGGGAGCAGGGTTCAAAAGTTGTATGGAGCAATCATCACTGTGTCCAAAGCTATGAATATGAAATTTGTCCAGTATTATATTTTATAATATAGAGAAATATATATAACAGCTAGTAAGAGTAAAAATTTTAAAAGAGTTTTGAATAATACGTTAGTTTAATTAGTATATTGATGATATGGTAATATTATGGAACCTTTGGACAATAATACTGGTAAAAAATAATATTTGAATATATGTATGTAACTTTTGTACATCTCAGAGATTTTTAAAATCTAATCGCTTTTAAAGCTATCAATCATACTTAGAGAGTTTTTCTTTGAAGGCACTGTGTCTATTTCAACTACTTTTGTCTTGGTACTTACCTGTTCAGAAAATTTTACTTTTTATTAAGGTTGGTCCGATTAATAGATTGAGTTAATCGATCAATTTTTAATCACATTTAAAAATTTTAGTTGATACAACTGATTAAAATTTAACTAAAATTTGTATTTATTTTTTTTCCAATTTCAATTTATTTTTCCTACATGGAAATATTACAGTGTATTATAGAACATGTATGATTATTGATACAGGTGAGAACTTTGAACAATATAACAGAAAAAAAAAAAACTGAACATGTACAGTCGAACCACAAAGAAAAGGGCATAGAAATGCCCTGACGATCCCAGTGGCCGATTAGAAGGGTTGGCAAAAACAATCAGAAAAGCAAAATGAAAAAGGCAGAAAAAAAACAACATATATTGATGCTATTATAATGAAGAAAAAGAAGGAAATATACTACATCTCTGATGGCTGTTGTGTTAAATAGATATTTATACGAGTCTTAAACATGCGTAGGCTATTGATTTCTCTTAAAGCGGCAGGTGGCATATTCCAGCATTGTGGGCCCGTAGTATTTATATTGTTGAAAAGCATATTAGTGCGAGCTGCAGCGGGGTAAAGTACATTACGACTACGGATATTCATGGTTAATCGAAGTCAGTTGTATAATATCTGAGAACGTATGTAGTTTAATTGCCTTGAACATAAAAATTGAAAGAAGATAATGGAGTATATGAACAGGAAGGATCTTAGTAGTATGTTAGGGGGAATGATGAGAAATTGTTCTCAAGAAGCGTCTCTGTATAGTGGCTAGATTATTCAGGTTCTCGGACGATGTACGACCCCAAATCAAGTGACAGTAAGTGAAGGTAGGAAGTATAAGTGTGTTGTACACTAAAAGTTTAATTTTTAACGGAATGATAGCAGATAACTTGCCAATGACACCCGTTGCCTGTCTCAGTTTAATACGGGTTGTATGTATATGGTCATCCCATTTGAATTGAAAACCACACCCAGGAATTTTACTGAAGAATCGTATTGAATTTCAAAATTATTTATGGAAACTGGTTGGATAACATGAGGAATCGGCTTGTTAATTTGTCAAAATAAGATACTTTTGGTTTTTACGTGGTTCATTGTTAAAGAATTGCAACAAAACCAATCGAAAATTTTGTTTGCGTAGTGGTTAGTGAGAAAAACTAACTCTTCAACTGTGGAAGAGGATATAAGAAGACTTGTGTCATCCGCGTACAAAATCAAATCTAGGCCACCCTGATTAAATTCAATATCACCCAAGGAGACCACCAGGTCTTTTACATATATGTTAAAGAGTAGGGGTACCAAACAGGAGCCCTGGGGGACCCCAATATCGCATCGTACTAAGGGTGACTTAATGTTATTTATTTGTACATATTGTTTTCAGCCTGAAAGATAACTAGCGAATAGTTGAAGTGGGTGTCCTCGAATTCCAAGGTGGTAGTTTTGTTCTTAAGATATTATGAGAGATAGTATCGAAAGCTTTACTTAAAGGCTTAAAGTTCATAATTTATTGTGATTGATTTGATAACAGCAATTAGATGTCTTAAATTATATTCCTAAATATGACATTTCAGAATAACGGAATGCATGACCATAATTAAAAATATTTGTATTAATATTTTGGTCAAATTTTGTGATATGCAAGAAAATACAAGTCAATTCAATTGAAACTGGTGATGATTTCAGTTTTTGATAAAAGTTTTATATTGGGTTTGATGAAAGTTTATATTGGGTTTGATGAAAGTTTTAGAAGACAATAAAATTTTTTTTTCTGTACTGTGAACAGCAATTTTCATATTCAGGAAACATCAGCCCCCCCCCCCCCTTATCATTTGGAAGCAGTTTCTGGGGGAAAAGTAATAGTATAAAGACAGAGATTAGTTTCGATATTGGTGACTAAAAACAACTGTTTATATAAAAAAATAATAAGACCTTACTGAAGAAATTCCAGGAGTTGACAAAAATGTTCAGCATTACTTGCAGCCCAAATTTCCTGATCCATTCCAATATTTGTTTATATCTGGCGAATAGTTGAGGGAAATAATGGAAATATATTTTTGTAACATCAATTAATGAAAAAAAATGAACTTAATAAGTTTATTAATTATAAAGTAGCATTTTTTTGTGTGAAAATATTCTATTAAAATTTGATTAGTCAGCCAATTATTGATTAAAATTTTTTGATTAACCAGTTAAAATTTGTAATTGATTCCCAGCCCAACTTTTTATTCATACTCTGTTCAATTCTTTTTTTTATTAATCCTAGATATTCAGTATATCAACTGATGGAAAAGACAAAAAGTCAGTTGTCACATCAGATATTGGTCTTGCTAAACCTCAAGGCCTCACAGTGTATAACAATCGACTATACTTCTTGGACCCTCTTCATGAAAAAATTGTGAAGGTTAATTTGCCTAATGGAAGTAATCCAACTAATTTGGAGCAGAATGCAGCTGGCCTTATATCCATGAAAGTCTATAGTAAAAAACCATGTGAGTGGGGATGGTAATTTGTTGTTATTATTTACATTATGTTTATTTTGATATACTTTAGCCTGTCATTTGTTTATGTTTCTTTAATTCTTACAGTAAAACCCAGTGGCGGCTTGAGGTCAATGTTTTTGGGGGCACCAAAACAAAAGTTCATTCTAAGATACCAGTAGTCAATTTTCACAAATATGGTTTTTCTAATTTATTCATTTTAATTAATTACATAATTTGCATATTGAAATTTTATTTTCAATACTCCTGTTCAAATAAAAAAAATTCATGCTCAACCTGTCTGTAAGCAGTCAGTACAGTATTCCTGACCACGTATTTTTCTACAAGATACCAAATTTATACAGGGTGTCACAGTACCAGGTTTAAAAACTTCTAGGAAGTGTAGGGTGTGCCCAGACAACTTGGGATCACATAGCAATGTGGGGTCAGAAATGCTTTCCCGATATGGTATTGTACACAGAAAACACATCATGTAAGTGAATATGCATTTCAACAAATAACAGAGGTCAAAGAAGGTGTTCAAAGTGTCATCTGTGAGCTGTAATTCGGGTCTCACATCTCTGGGGCATGAAATTCTGAAGACTTCCCTGCAATTTGTGCAGCCAGTCATTAGCGCTGACATACAAGTCAAGTATACTTATAACATTCTGAATATAATATAAGATTTTGTGTTTTATGACTTTTGCCCATTCACTTCTATATATTTTTACCTCAGTTATAACATACCTTGCTCAAAACATACACTGTGGATATAAAATACCAGATAAAAAAAATGGCCAGACTAGAATTGAATGTTTCTGTGGCTGCCCAACCCTCACAGGCTGTTTGGCAACTTTACAAATCACCTGAGGTGGTGATGAAGGGGAAAGATAAGTTCGTGCATGCATGTGGGTTGTGTAGAGTATGCATGTGTAAAGCATGAAAAGAGCCAGTAGAGGATTGTTCACAAACCTCTGCAAAATGAGTTCTCATTGAGAGAAAAAAAAATGCAGTCAAAGGAATTATAAGTCATAAAAAGAAGTGAAAAACAAAAATTTTCTTAACTCAGCAGTGGGAAGAGCAGGCAAAAAAACAAAAACTAAATTTTGACAATGAAATGGCAGGATTCTATACTTTGAAGACTAGGCTTTGTTGTGAATGGGACTCATGAGACACAATGGTTTATCCTTTACAACTGTGAAAAAATAAATATAGGTGAAACAATTTATTGCATATTATATTTTATATTTTTACACATGCAAACGTTTTTAAATCAATTTCTATTTAAATTCTCACAACTATATTTTCCACAAAAACTAAAAATGGAACAACACCTTGAATGAATTTTTTAAAAACACTGAAATTGAAAACTTCTAACTTCTGTACCATTGTTTTGAAATCTGTGGCAGGCTGGATAGAACCTCTAATTGGGCTGTATCCTCAAAAGCAAAATGTTTTGCATTGTTCTTCAATGAACCCTCGGCTGACTGGAAAGGTTCTGCAGTAAAAATTCCCACAATAGTCTCTTCTAAATTTTTCTTAAAAATTTTCCGGATTGTTCTACAGTTGCACTGATTGTTCTGTGGCATATGTCAAAGATTTTGGCATATTCTGCTTTGGGGGCTGCATCTGGCCCATAGTTAGCCCATCAATAGCTTACTCAAAGAAGAAAAACAAATTAAATTAACCAAAGAAAATAATTTGGATATACAAGATATACGTTGACTGGATGTTGTGAAGATATTTATTATTTTAGATGTTAATTTTTTAAGGAAGGAAAAAACTCATCTCTGCCTCTACCGGGAGTCGAACCCGGGGAACCCGGTAGAGGCAGAGATGAGTTTTTTCCTTCCTTAAAAAAAATTAACATCTAAAATAATAAATATCTTCACAACATCCAGTCAACGTATATCTTGTATTAACAAGTGGAGAGCGACATTCATGTCATATATATAGCCATCTGGTGGCTCGTCGTCCATGAGCTATTAGCTGATCGGTTTCACCGTCCATTGCACGGTTCCGTTCGGCATATATACGCTCTAGCGAAGGAAAAATCTCTATCTCCTCTGTAGCTTAGTGGTCAGAGCACTCGTCCGGCAATCGGGGGGACCCGGGTTCGACTCCCGGTAGAGGCAGAGATGAGTTTTTTTCCTTCCTTAAAAAATTAACATCTAAAATAATAAATATCTTCACAACATCCAGTCAACGTATATCTTGTATTAACAAGTGGAGAGCGACATTCATGTCATAATTTGGATATAACATACTGCAGAAAAAACCTTGAAAAATATTAGTCTAAACCCAACATATTTGTATATCTTTTATTATATGCACGTACCCTAAGTATTCTCACAAAAAGTCACAAATTTTTTCAATAATGAAAAATTTCATTGCAAAAATAGTTACAGCTGTTATCAATAGATGATGCCATAAAAAATTTTCAACTTTAACACCACCCATCTGCAATGAATGTAACTATTCAGACAACAAATTTTTATCAATAAAATCCTGTCTTTCCACAAAAACTAAATTAACCTCAGCATAGTATCTGAAAAATAACTGTTTTCTTGATATCTCGGGCTGAGAAAAAAATCCATCTCTATCTCTCTCTAAACTGTCCCATCCGGGAGCCATTTCCTAAAGTTAAGAGAGGCTACTAATGCCTCTACTTCAGTGCCTCACACCACAGTGCATTAAATAAGGAAGGCAGGGTCATGTCTCCAGTGGTGTAGATGGTAGCATGCTTGCCCGGTATGCAAGAGGACCTGGATTTGAGTCCTGGTGGAGACTTTTCTTTCCGAGTTAACTTCAGCATAGTATCCGTTAACTGTTTCCTTGAAAAACTAAATTGTTTATTTTTTTAAATTTATTGAATTTTTACCTATTTTTATTACTTTTTGCTTATTTTATGGATATTTATTCAAGGAAAATTTCCTTTGAAAGCTTCCCTTTTGAGTAAATTTTTGACACACATTTTGAAAAATGTGCGGTCAGCTATCGGTGAAAGTATATAGTCAAGCATCCTAGTAAAATATTAAACTGCATGTTGTTTTCAAAATATATGACATCCATATTTGTTGTGGGCAACCACCTCATCGGGCATTTTGCCTGTTTTGGCCTTGTATTTGTATTTGTATAATTAAAAAAATATAAAAAAAAATAAAAAAATAACTATCATACCATTCACAGAAACTGAATGAAATTTTGGCATAAGGTATTTTGAGGTATGCGCTCAAGAATGATATGGAAAACAACAGTGTCACTCTAACAGTTACGGTTACAGTGAGAAAATTTCGAAAATATCAAATGGCAACACCAAGTTTTTTGCATTGGAATGTGATCTCCATACTGAAAAGCACTAAATAGCGTTGGAATGGCACCTGTAGCACGAAAATCCCCTGAGCTAGGCAAGGAAAACGTAAAAAGGACTTTGCCGTGCACCAGAGCATTAATGTTCGTTTCATTCGTCACACCGTTTCTTCGGCTGAGATCCCAGCCTGATTAGTCCTCCACAAGGTCATGTGGAAAATTTGTGAAACACAATAAAATGATTTATTTTATGCTGCTTCTCTGTCCTTATTGGTTGTCCTCACTTTTAGCCTATCTACCGCCGGTGATTTTCATGCTACAGTCGCTGTTCAAACGCTATTTAGGGTTTTTCACAATGGAGATCACATTCCAATACAAAAAACTTGGTGTTGCCATTTGATATTTTCGAAATTTTCTCACTGTAACCGTAACTATTAGAGTGACACTGTTGTTTTCCATATCATTCTTGAGCGCATACATCAAAATACCTTATGCCAAAATTTCATTCAGTTTCTGTGAATGGTATGATAGTTAGGGGCCCATATGTCGGGATAGTTTTTTTATAATCACCCTGTATATATATATATATATATATATTACATTTATTTATTTTGTTTGATGGACTCAAAATTCCAACATGGATCAATTTTTCTCAAGGATATAGGAATCTTATCGCTAGTTACCATCACTAGGGTGCAGGTTCTAATGTGCCAGGAAAGTCATAACAAACTGTGTGGGCTTTTTCTTTCCCTCTCTAATGCTACATCCTTACAGAGCTCTCAAGACCAAGGCACTCCTCGAGTGGAGAAAATATGAAATGAACTTGTTGTTTAATAGAATCTCTTGCTACACAAGTTCTTAATAATTCTCCTGAAACCACATTAGCTTTAGAGTATTTTTTCAATCAAAAAGTAATTAAACCCACAGGATATATATCAGTTTTGAGACATTAAATCAATATTCAGGTAACCTAAGGCACCAAGTTGATGCCTAGAAATTCTTCTCTTGGGGGTAGTGCACCTTCATACCTTCATTGGGAGCCACCCCTGGTAAAACCATTCTTTAATAATGCCTAATTTATAAATTCCTCAGTTTAGTGATGAAACTGGATGTTCTGAGCAGATTTCAAAACTAAAGTGTTTGTTAAGGAAACAGATATTTTCTGGATATTATGCTGAGATGAACTTGGAAAGAAAAATCATCTTGTCTCTGATGGGCCATTTATCTAAGTGTTTATTCTCCAATTTAATGATTGTTTCCTTACTTTAATATATTGAATTCATGATTTTTTCTTTTTAAACTACAAGGAAGATAATAGTTTTGTTTTTCAAATTTCAATATTTTTCATTGGCTAATTTTATGAACCTAGGAAAAAACAGCAGATGTCAAATATGAAATCTTTCTTAAGGATGGGGGAGATGTGTCACCTCCTTGTACTAATATGCATCTATAAAAGAATATAATTATTTTAATTTTATCTTTCAAGTGGATAGATGTATGATCGATATCATTTGAAATTGATAGACTAGAATATCATAATGTTGGAAAACCAGTATTTGTTCTGGAAGGAAAAGTCATATGTAACCAAACTCTTTTGCTTCTATAATCACGTGGCTGAGGTTTGGTAAAAAGCACAAATGTTAACATTGTTTACCTTGGTTTTCAGAAGGCATTTGATCGGGTCCAACATTGTAAAGTCTTGAATCATTTATATGAGATGGAGATTGGGGGTAACTTATTGAAGTGGATAGAATCATGATTGTGAGATAGGTCGCAGCAGGTTATAGTGAGCAGGGAATTTTCTGATTGGACAGGTGTTAAAAAGGGAGTCCTTGAAGGAAGAATCCTTGGACCAATTATTTTTCTTTTTTTTTTGATAAGCTCAATCAGGGTATCAATGGGATTGTGAGAAAATTTGCAGATGACGTGAAGCTTATGGGGGTAGTCAGGAATCAAACTGATAGGGAAAGGTTAAGATGGACTTCAATATGATTGCTGCATATGGAGTATGCCTTTCAGTGCTGACAAGTGCATGGTTGCTCATTTTGGTTTGAACAACCCAAGTTTCACTTACGAGGGGAAATGGTTTTTATTCCGAATGCAACTAGAATCACCAATGTAGGTATTCTTATTGATGAGCGGCTTAGGTTTTCTAAACACTGTTCAGCAGTGGTCAAAAACCAAATAGAATGCCCAGTTTCATTCTTAAAAGGTCTCTTTGCGTTCTCCTGAAGTGATTCTTCCAATTTTCTGGGGCTTAGTTTGTTGTGATTGAAGTATACTGTAAGGTTTTGGAGACCAAAAATACTTACAGAGGCACATTGACCTGGTCATGGGGGTGCAGAAAAGAGCCATGCATGCTGTTGATGGCACACAGGGCTTAAACTATGATGAGAGACTTGATATTTTACATCGAAAGAGCGTAGGTTGCAAGGGGATATTATTGAGGTATTTTCAACGGATGGATAGGATTGACCATGAGTTATTAATACACTACTTCGTTCTGTAATAAAGTTGTGGATAAATTAAATAGCTTACCTCAGGGGTCGCATCAATTCTAACTCAATTGATGCGTTTAAACCTAAATATGATGAACATATAGATTGAGAAGCTATCCATACTTAAATAAGATTTTAAAAAATTTTATCGGCAGTGTATTATATTTTACATAATTATTGGGTTTTATTGCTCTTATTGGGTTACTGTGTTTTTTATATAGTTTAGATATATTTGACATCCATATTTTTATAAGCATATTTTTTCAGCCACCTTATTGAGTATGTTGCCTGTTGTGGTCTTTGTATTTGCATTTTATCTCTGTTTTTATTTTTATTTCACTCAGTGTTATTGCTATAAAAAATTGCATATTTCCAATCATTGAGTAGGACCATATGTCAAAAAATAAGATACAGGAAATTACTTCTTTCAACCTGCTTACTGTACTGTTAGCACCCTGCCCATAAAAAGTGGCTCTATCCTATTGATGTGAAAAAGTAGAAATATGGAAAGTGGTTCATATGCAAAAATTTTATATTGCCATTTAATGCTCTGCTTCAGAATAAGGGGATTCAAAAATGAAAAAAAAAAGATTCTTTATGTTAAAAAGTAAAAATTTCAATTTTATGTTGACAAAATCTCAGCTAGCTCCTAAAAATACATTAAATTCTTTTTGTTATTATTTTTCTAAAATTGTGCCAATTTCTACCAGTTAGCTATAGTATTGTGACAAATTCATATATCATTATAACAGAATGAGAGAGTTCAAGAGAAGGCAAGCATCAAACTAGCAAAGGGTTGTTGTTGATACTTATGTATTGATCACTATGAGTGTTGAGAGGCAACCTTTGGGCTGAATTAGAAGGAATACAGTTACAAGCTCGCAATTCAGGCTTGTACCAAAGCATCATGAGGGAGCAAATAATAAGCATCTAATATCGGGAAGAATCTGAAAATTATAAGGAATATGTGAAATTCACCCTGAAGGGGCTCATAGTTATTTTCGCTCTGGTTACCTCATCTGTGGTAGTTCTGGATCCATGAAATTAACAACAGGTTTCAGAGCCAATTAATAGATAATTGAGATGAATGTCAGTAAACTTAGAGTTCTACAAATTTTTACTGTGTTTATCTTCCTGCCTTATGTAGTACCACCAAAGCACAAAAGTATTACTTCATAGAATGAAAATGGCAGAAAAAGCAACACAGAACGACATTCCTATGATGGTTTCTGCACACATGAGCAACATTCTCTCTAATTTTTTTTATTTTGCCTGCACTTATTTATTTTTTCAGTGTGCAGTAAATTAATCTGTAAAATGGACCAATATAGTATATGTTTAGTAGTTATGCTTGCATGGGAAGCATTTTAATTTGCATGGACACCTCAGCAGAGATGGTTTAGAAGAAAATGTTTCATGTAGGTGTGGTAGGAGCATTGACACGAAGGAAATATTTAGGGGTGGGGAGGTCTACGGTTACCAGCCATTCATATATACAATCTGCAAGGGCAATCCACACAGACATGCAACATTTGGAGGGATTAATTTTAATATTCATGAATCACTTAGGGCATCAATGATTTCAAAATTGCATAGGGAATAAGGTGAAGTAGTCTGATCCTCAAGGTTCCAGTGCCAATGGAATGCTGTATATAAATGAACTTTCAATTTAAAATAAAAAAAAATTTTTTTTTTTTAATTGGGATTTGATTTTATTGTCGGGGGAGAGGGGTGCAGTAGTGCCCACCATTCACGCTTAAGCGCAATATCACAATGTTCATCACTACTAAGAAACTTCATGGCAATGTTGCATGTCTGTTTTAGTTTATGAGGACTAGAAGGGCATAGAAGGACAGAGAGGGAAAAAAATTATAACTTCATTTAAAGCTAGAGTAACGATTTTTATGAAAAATTTTGATTCAAGTACATTTTTCTCATAAATAATAAATATTATGAATAATATATTTGTTATTATAATATTGTCTAATTAAAATTAGCCACTGAGAATCATCCATGCCGAAAGAATAATGGAATGTGCCAGCAGTTATGTATTCCTCTTGGAAACAATAAACGACGGTGTATGTGTGGTACAGGCTTTCAAACTGAGAGTGAAACAGCTTGTGGTGCATATTCCTCATTTGCGGTGATATCTGAGCTAGAAAAGGCAAGAGGCTTTAGTTTAGATGATCATAGCGAAGCCATGGTTCCTATTTCTGGTCCAGGTAAGGTTTGTCTAAGTTATAAAAGGATATATATTTTTCTTACATAGAGAACATACAATCATTGAAATTGTCAAGTGAAAGAATTGTATTGAAAAGTATTGTATGTTTTTAGCAAATGGAGTGAAATTTAGAAAAATTTATGAAAATAAATAAAACAGAGTGGATTTAAAATTTAAAAACAAAGTGAATTGAAATTTTTTTTTCAGTTTTATCACACAGGATTGTTATTAATAATTATGTTATCATGTGTATTATTAGAATGAGTCAATAAATGTATGGAAACTAAAAATTTATAAAAAAAATAAAACAGAGTGGATTTAAAATTTGAAAACAAAGTGAATTGAAAATAATTTTTCAGTTTTATCACACAGGATTGTTATTAATAATTATGTAATCATGTGTATTATTAGAATGAGTCAATAAATGTATGGAAACTAAGAAAATGTAACAACTCAGTGTAAATAAAATTATGGTCCCGCTCAGTATATCAAAAGCTATAAAACAAAAGAAGCTTCTCAAGAGAACTCTTTGTTTGGATAGATTAAAAAATATTATTTAATAATTATGAAATATTATTCATTAAGAGCTGGAGTCTTCTCAGCCTCTCTCTCTCCTCTAGGAGGTTGATAGGGCTTGTAGGATCTAGGCTTACTGCCATCTAAGGAAGATTGAATAGAATAAATTTGATTGAAATAAAGTTCACATTACAAGCACTATTTATTAAATTCACTCTCAGACTAACAAATAAGTTAAAAGTTGTCAAGAGCCAGCAAAGCTGCTTGGCTGTTGGATAAGATAAAGATAGATTAATTATAGACTTTCTCAGGGATTAGTATTTCAGCTAGTATAGCTATGGGAAGAACAGTACTGTAGCATAGAAGACCAAGTTTTTCTACTTCCATGTATTTTTTTCACATCTACTTCAGTGAATATAAGAATGAAGTCAATGTCATCTTTCTTCTCCGGAGATGGAGGATAGAATTTTACTAGCATTCAAAGGGATGGTGAATCAAAACTTTTTTCATTGGGCTGTGGATAAATCACTGATAACCTGATTGATCCACAGCAGAGCCAGATGCAGTGTCACTTTTATTAATGCCAGTGCAATTATAGCCTCAATTTCAAAAATTTCTGGACCACAAAGAAGATCACGTTAGACTTAGACATGGGAGTGGGTGGTTCCATGAAACCTAGTACTGCGACCTGTGGTCTAGTTCACTATACCTCAGTAGAGCTGAAGAGCAAAGATCTGATGGGAATATACTGAAACTACCAGTTATATGTAGAATACATTTCACATTCTCAAAAAAGTGATCAGTTGTTTCTTTCTTATAATAAATAACCTCTACAGGTTGGGTCACTACTAACTCCTATAACATTAGGATTCCTTTAAAGTGCACGGTGACCAGTAAGTAGACCAGCGGCTCTTCGAATATCATTTATGCTGTGCTTCATCAGCTCCTTCTGCCTAAAACTAAGATGGTCAAAATTTATCTCTTTTGCCTATTGCTGACCTTTAATGTTCAACCGATTTTGATACTGATTTTTCCTGAATGAGTTTAAATCAGTATTAATAATTTCACATGAAATGCCTAAAGCTGGTTTAGAACAAAGAGAGTCTTTTAACCCCCTTCTAGTCAGCTTGTTAGCCAGTGCCCGAGTGGCATGGTGGTAAGATATTCATCTACCATCGTGAAGGTTGTTGTCTGGGTCCCGGGTTCGAACCCAAGGGAGGATATAGATAAGATATTTCCCCTAACGAACTCGAGGCGACCACCGATAGACAGCGCCTTCACTTCCAACCCATCTCATTAATGGCAGTAAATTGCAATATAGCGATATGGCCAGAGTTGGTGTTTGGTGAAGTAGTAGCTTGTTAGCCAATTCATTCATAAGGTATCTTAATGACCAGTTCCAAGCAAAGAGTGACTGTTGCTATTGGATAGATTACAGAATACTGTGTAATACTCCCATAGAACATGAGAAATTATTTCAGACTTATGAAGAGTCATTGGAGCAGCCTGACTACCAGGGTATTAAAATAAATCATCTACTAAAACCTTCATCTATGCATATTCTATAATGCATGAGCATTGCGAAGATTTTAGTCTGACAAACAGTGGTATAGTCACCTAAAGAATATGATAACTATAAAATTAAATTAACCTCTTCCCGTAAAAGGTAAGATACCTCTGCCTAGACTGAATGGAAGAAATAAATTTGAGTTTTCCCCTCCCTTTTTTTACTCATTGAGATACTTCATTGGTGAAGTATGAACAGGAAATATTTAAAATTATTATTATTTCTTTAACTCATCATAATTGTTTTTATTTTCTCCCTTGCTATAATTTGGCAAGCAAAAAAAAAATATCACATAAAGCATCACATTTATTAGGGATGGTGGGCTGGGGTGTAGTGAAAGAAGGGAAAATTTGCTCCAGTCATTTTTTTCATAAATGTTAACTAAGATATCAGTTTAAAAAATGTATCATTGGTGCTTCAACTATGTATCTGTTCAAATTTGTTACCAAAAGCCGGTACCCAAAGGGGTTAATTCTGCTCCAGTATATGCTAGCAAAAATGTAAATGAAAAGTTAACAAGCAAAAGGAAATTTCCTATGGACCACTCCTTTTTGGCTTAGAACCAACATTCTTTCCTTGAAATGAACAATCAAGAGAAAATTTTTCTGATATCATACTCACTATGATAATAAAATGGTAATTAGAATGATGTGCAACGTCTGAAGCATGTGTTCAATGTCTGAAACATGAAATTGACTGATATATATATCATAGCTGCCAAGTCTCCCGAATTTTAGCTTCATCGCTCGATCTCCCGAAAAGTTCTTAAATCTCCCGAATTTTTACGAAAATCACAAAAATCCCTAATTGTCCCTAAAAATTCCCTACTTCATTAAAAAAAATCCCCACTTATGAAAACAATCCCTAAGGAATTTCTTGTGGGGCATATTTTTTTCCCTTTCAAAATGACGTCACACGTCGTAAATGGGGAAATTCCCTTTTTAAGGAAGTTCTACAAACCCTCTGATGGTAACAAGAAAGTTGTTTGTCTTATCGTGCAGGGAAATGGCTTAGCAGCCAATAGTCCTGGATAATAATTGAAGATTATGGTGATGCACATGTGGTCAAAATTTCTTTTGTTGAAGTTACGTACGTGCGATATAAAAAAGCATGAATAATGATAAGCAAAAACATATTTAATCAATTTTAAAGATACTTATTCCGATGAATTTCCTTTCATCAAACGTTCCAGAAGAGGGCTGACTTTTCCTTTTTGTACAAGTTGTGTTACGGACATAAACATCGGTCATGGAAAGACTGCCATCAACAGTCGTGAAGTGAAAAAAAAACATCAAGCAAGTGTCACAAAAAGTCAGTGTTCTTCAAAAATTGACGGTGTTTTCCTTCATCTTCCGATGATTTTGGGGTCATTCGCGCAGAATGTTTGTTCACAGTGTTTCTGATTGAACACAATATTTATTTTTACATCATTGAAGTTTTGGCCTCCGATTTCACTTGTTTTTTGCGTAGGAATTTTATTCCCAAGGGTTTAACTTCCATGTGTGTAAAATCCCTATTTTAATTTGACTTCAGTTTTTGAGTAAGGATTTTATTCCCTACGCTTTAACTTTTATGTTTGGAAAATCCCTATTTTATTTGGAAAAATCCCTATTGTATTTATTAGTGAGTGGTTTTAGCATAAAATACGGGTTTGCGCAAAAATCTCCCGAATTTTCATTTTCAAAAGTTGGCAGCTATGATATATATATATGTGGTTTTCACATACACTATTTGTGTAGGATGAGTACATTTTAGATTACATGCCTATAATTGTTACTATATGAACTTATTGAACAAAAGAAGCATAGCTTTTTAGTTCAAATCACAGGTACCAATATTTCTGCTGAGGAAGCATATTTAGAAAATTGTGAAGTTATTTTTACGTAAACACAAAAAACGTTGTCTCCATATAAAAAGAAATGTGTATATTAATATAATGAATTTTTTCCATAAATCAACTTATATAACTATTCAGCCTCTTTAATTATTTTACTAATAATATGACCATTTTCAATTCTATTTATACATGAATGGTATTATTAATCATCTGTCATGTGCAGTATTGATTATAACACCTTCAGCTGTAACTAATCCCTCAGATTAACACTTAAAAATCCACTTCAAGGGGTTGAAAATTGACTGAAACATTCAATACCATTTGAATTTTGTGTTAGACATTATACTGTGATAATTGAAATCATAAAATTTGAATTAGCTGTTGCGGGTCACATGTAATCCTGGGGAAAACAAACCAAAAAAACTTGCCATGCTTTGTCTCACAGATTGTACACACGTGTATGCAACCTGGATGGAGGGTTAGAGAATTACTAACCAAATTGCTAGAACAAACATGTTAGTGACAGTTTTTTTGAATTAGAGCAAAAGAAAAAAAATTAGAGCAAATAATGCATGTTGAATTTTTTTTATGTTGTGATTTTACAATTTAAGTATACATCAACGTCAAAAAATTTAATTTGTAGCACTGAAAATTTTGTATAATTTGACAAACTTATCTAATTTTTGTCCTAGGTCATAACATCTTACATTTAGACATCCATTACGAAGACAGTCACATATATTGGGTTGAATTTAATCAAGGAGAAAAGAATGGAATATATCGAATCAAACCTGATGGCACTGAACTGATGCATGTCATTTCTGATGGAATTGGGAGCAATGGTATAAGAGGATTAGCAGTAGACTGGATTGCTGGTATATATATGTTTTTGTACAAAATGAAATATTTTCTTTATCCCTTTCTTCATCTCAATAGTATTTTTAGAAGCCACAAAGAGGGCCGGACTTGGACAGATTCAAAGGGTGAGATCACATTTGGTTGCAATATAGTAAAGATGGTAAAACCAGATTTTAATATATTGATTAGACATTACATTATAGCCTATTTATTTATAGATGTGTCGTAACAAAAATACACATTGCCATAAAAATTTGCGCACAGAGAAAGAGTTGTCCAAGTGGAACAAAATTTTATATATGTGAGAACAACGTTGTAAAAGAATCATTTGTTACAGGAAAAACTACAAATGCATAATAGAGTAGAGCTTTAATACACACTTTGAATGGGGTGAGAATCACCCCGTTTGTGTATAGTGAAGTTTAGGGGGACAAATGTTCACCTCTGGCCTCCCACCTATGCCAATAATACAATTTTTTTTACTGAGTGGTGAGAAGATACAGGACGAAAAGTAGGTGAACAGAGGTGTCCTAGGTGCCACACCAGAGATGTGCAAATTTCACACTTTAACCTGTCTTTCAATAGAAATAGGAATAATTACCTTTTAGATAAAACAATATACTAGAGAAAAAACGATGTGTATAGACTTATTGAACAAAAGAAGCTTAGCAAAATTAGAAAAGGGCCGTGGCCAGATGCGTTTCAGAACTGTATGAAGTATTAGTCATAAAGTTAAAGAATCAAATTTTTCAATACGACTTTTTTGTCTGGAACAGCGAGTAACTTCCGCTAAAAGGAGTATTTTCACTATCTTCCAATTTTTTCTTTGCTACTGATAAAGGAACTTCATACAGTTTCAAAACGTGTCTAGCCATGTTTCCTTTTTCCAATTTTCTACACATGCTTTTTTTCCCCTAGTACTTTCCCCTTACTTTCCTTCAATATTACAAGGAGGCGCAAAATACGTACTTGTCCTGGCTAACCCAGCATCTTGTTGTGGCCTTCGGAGGAGGCTTCTCTCTGTATCCACCTATAGTAGTGACATCAACATTGTGCATCCCTCCCAATCCTAAAAGTCCAGCTCCACTCATGAGAGTCTGTCCTTCAATATTACAAGGAGGCGCAAAATACGTACTTGTCCTGGCTGACCCAGCATCTTGTTGTGGCCTTCGGAGGAGGCTTCTCTCTGTATCCACCTATAGTAGTGACATCAACATTGTGCATCCCTCCCAATCCTAAAAGTCCAGCTCCACTCATGAGAGTCTGTCAGAGTTATTGGTTTGATTAATGACTAATTTGGTAATGAAACTGAAAAATATCTTTGAATGCACGACGTTGTTTTTTTATTTCATAGCTTTTTACCTTATTCTTATTGTATTCACAAGCATGATTTTTTTTTCATTTATTAGGTAACCTGTATTTTACAAATGTCTTTCCACATGAAACTTTTATTGAAGTTTCCTGGCTAAATGGTTCCATGAGAATGGTTTTATTAAAAACTACCACTGATGCACCAAGGGAAATTGCTGTAAACCCTGTGAAACGGTTCTTGTATTGGATTGATTATGGACAATATCCTAAAATTGAAAAAGCTTACCTAGATGGTACAAATCGAACACCTATTGTTGTCACAGACATCACTAGTCCAAGAGACCTCACAATTGATATTGAAACTCACGATGTATATTGGGTTGACTCAAGACAAGATGCTGTGCAAGTATGTGTCATTTGATTTGAATTAACAGTTTTTTGCTTGAAAATAATGAAAACTTTAATGACATGATATTGATGATCAAACTAAATTGTTTTAAATTAATTTAGTTAATTCAGTTTAATGGCATAAAATGTTTGCCTTTTGCAGCTAAATTTGATATTGATATTATCATTTGCTGGGAAGCCTAGCATAATTCAATATATTCATCCATATCAGGCTGAAAGATTATCCTCACAATATTTGAAACCAGGAGAATTAACCCTTTCTCTCAATAAGAGGCCTGCTGACAGTTATATTTTAATAAATTTTCCCCCTTATATGGTGAACCTTCTTTCAGTAAAAAAGTATACAGCTCTCATGTATACTTTTTACTGATCACAATAATTTTAGCTTTATTTAGTGAATAATATAACATAATTATGCTTTAGTTGTTTAAAATATTAAAGTTTATAAACTTCTTTAGCTGAAAAAATTCACATGTTGTTTATTGTCAGTTTTTTAATTGAAAAGTTTTTTTATCTATCTATATTCATGCACTTATTAGAAATATTGGGAGGGCTGAGAATTATTGGGGAAGGGGGAGCCTCAAACCTGAAATTTACATAGGTTACTATGGAGATGGTGGCAAATATTGTGTCAAGATACAATATTGCGCCCATTGAACAAGGAAAATATTTCATTGTATCATCAATTAACTAGAGCTAAAAACAGAAGAAACCTGTTTCAGTCATCAAAAAAAAGATCACATGATTGAAAGTGCAGTCAAATTTAATTATAAGGACCTTGGTTATATTGGTAGGACTTTGGTTTGGCTGTAACATCAATAATTGAGGTCCCATAGAGAAAAAACAAATCGCTTTTGCTTCCACTCTTATGGCGTTTTCCCAAGAAATTTTTATAATTAGAACTATAATTGAGACAACATTTGTCTTTTATTTTGCTGATGCTTAATGCTGAAAAAAATTTTTTTTACATGTTTCATGCTCTTACTTACTCCTTATTGACATCACCCATATAGAAACATTATTGGATTTTTCTGTAATTTTGCTCTTCTGGACTTTTCTTATTGAAACATGTCCTATTTTCTCAACAAATTTTTCAATGAAGTTTACTTTAATTCTTAATTTTTGCTAGAATTGGGGAATGTAGCCGATTTGCAGAATTTATAAAGAATGAAAAAATGGATATGAATATAAATATTTATCTTACATATGTGTAATGTTAAATTTTTTTTACCATGAGATACATTTGAAATCACTGCAGATTTTTTGTATCAGCATATTTCTCTTCAAGGGTTGTTTATATGCAATATTTGGTTATTTTTCCTACAATTGGCAACATTTTTGGCAAGAATTGAGAATGTCTCACATATATGATCTCAATCTCCCGTATTTTTCTTGATCACCCAACTCATAATGTATGTTGTGGGAAATAGCAACTTTATGCACAGCATTTGATCTCACCTATTAGATCTATGTTTTTTATTAAAAAAATATTATCCTCAGTTGTATCAATAGCCCGGCTATAACAACAAATTTCAAGAAATCTTTGATGTCATTACATTAAAGTCAAAAGATTTTTTTTCTTTGTAATCTTATTTCTAAGATTTTTTTTTGTCCTTTTTCCTAGATTGTTTTTCTTATCCCTTTTCCTAGATTGTTTTTCTTATCCCTTTTCCTAGATTTTTTTCTTATCCCTTTTCCTAGATTTTTTTCCTTATCATTTTTCCTATACATTTTCCCCTCTCAAATCTTTATGCTAGGGGGAAAAAATCAATACCAATGTGGGTATTTGTGTGTTTGTGATCACTGAAAATATATATTGTGTATCATTAGAAATTTCCAATTTCTAAAAGTTGAATTAGAGTAAAAAAAACCTAATGCTGCATTCATAGAAAATAAGGTGTGCATTAAAGTAAAAGATTGAACACATGTATTAAAGTAAACATTATTGTAATATTCTCTAATTAAGTGAAGTTTTGGCATTAAAAGTCACAAACAGTAAGTATAAAAGGTGTGTAATGCAAAGTACTGTCTATTAAACTAATCTGTTTTCTGATGTCAGAATTTTTTTTTTTAGCGTGTCACATACAATGGTGGACGTCGTCAGTATGTTTATAAAAACTTGCCAAATCCAATGGGTGTTGCAATACATGTTTCAAAGATTTATTGGGTTGACAGAAATCTTAGAACAATATTTAGAGCAGACAAATATCCCAACAACAATACCAGGCCAGAATCTATCAAGTCAGACATGGATACATTGAGAGATATTGTGATCTTTGATAAAAAAAATCAACCATCCAGTAAGCTCATTTTAAATTTCTAATCATCATTTGAAGTTGTCATGCTTTAATTATATTCTCATATCCAAACAAATTGAAAAAAGAGATTTACTTTTTAACATATTTTATTGCTGTATGCAAGGCAATTCAATAATTCCCGTGGCTGCAGTTTACTGGTGAACCACTTATCCTAGAGGCATACTTCCAGTTAGGAAAAGTATCCAAATAGTGTGTAGACATTAAATATGCCATTCGTAGTGCAAGGGGTTGCATAGTTATTAAAATAAAATAAATTGACTTTTTTATATAGACAATCTCTCCTAAAAAACTAAAAACTAATTATTGAGTTGTTGCCCTGTAGGCCAACAAAAACATTCCACATTTCTGAAAGCAATATTCAATGAAATATTTGAATTTAAAAATTGGTGAAAAGTTGGGAAATTACAGCATAATGAACTTGTCTGTTAGTTTATGCAGTTCTTTCCGATCTTTTCTCAAATTTTTGAATTCAAATATACAAGTACAAAAGACACAACAGACAAATAGGTGGCTGAGAAAAAATTCCCATAAAAAATATGGATGCCCATTTTATACAGCAGTCTCAAATGGTTGATCAGTCTACACCATTCTAGAGAATTTTACCCCAAAAGTTGCAATCGTTCAGGATAAGAGAGGTCCCAGAGAATGAGCAGGCACTTCATGAAATGCATTTAGGTTTTTTCAATTAATTTGATGTGGCCAATCAAATAAGGGTTCCACACTGGTTATGTGTGCTCGAGAATCGGTTGAACAAAAGTGTCGAAGGCACACATCAGATTCACACTGTCACACTTTGAATAGCACCTTCTTATCATGTAAGAAACGGAGTTGCTTTTGCTCTTGATTTTTCTTATATGGCTGGACAATGAAAGGCTCTGATCTATGCCAATGCCTAGTTCAGAGTGTATGGCTATTGCTTTCATTACAGAATTATTTAGAAATTATTGGCATTTCCATATCAAGAGACGATCACATGCCAATTGAAAGTTATAGGCAAACTGAAAATCTTCTATGATCTGGAAAAATTTCAAATCATCTGCATATACATAGCAAAGTGTGGAAAGCAGAGAAAGTGATGTCATATGTGAATGTGAGAAACATTAGCTGACCTAACACCGAGTCCTGTACGATTCCATTAGTTACAATCCTACTACTGGATAGTGTATGACCCACTTTGACTTGCTGGTATCTGGTTGAAAATAAGGCGCATAATATACAAATTACTTTATCAGGAAGTCCTAAGTAACTTAATTTTGCAAACAGAGCTTATCTTTTTAGCTTGTCAAACGCTCTCTCGAAGTCAACATAAATCACACCTACTGATTTGTTAAGATCCAATGCGGTGGCCCCATACATTCAAGCACTCAATCATTTGGATAGTTGGTGATATTCCTGGAATGAATCCGAACTGTTCTTTTGGGATGATATTTTTTATTTTGGAAGAACTCTGAGATAGGGAAATACAGGCACCTTTCAAACATTTTGCAAACCACACTTGTTAAAGATATTAGACGGTAGTTGCATGGGTCGGATGAGCAACCTTTCTTCTCGAAGACAGGAATTATATGAGCATGCCACCATATATCGGGAACTAGACCACTGTCAGAACAGCATTAGAAGAACTTGGATAGAAAGGTGCTCACTGAAATTCCAGTGTCTTTCAAAAACTAGGTAGAGATATCATCAGGACCAGAAGCTGAGCTTGGCTGAAGACTCTCTATGATCTGGCATATCTTGTGCTGGTGGAACATGTCCAGGAATAAAGGGTGGTCATCCTCTAGATTAGACATATCAGGTAGTGAAAAAGCCAAATCTTCAACATAGTATTTGAGCAAAGTATCAAACAGTAGGTCTTAAAAATAAAATAGTTAAATTTTATATTCTGTATGAGCTAAAACAAATAAGCAGAATCATTGTTCGTATCTGAAAAAGGCTTCACATTCTGGTGTTTTCTAGGCATGCACAGTGTTCTGACAATTTTTATTCTCAGCAAAATTAACAGAATACCAAATTTAATAAATTATGATACTATCAAATGCTGGGGTATGACTGAACAATTATAAGCAATTATTTTTAAAGGAAAATAATAAGAATTTTACAACTTCATCATATTATTTTTCATGTGTAATTGTCGCATTGACAATTTCTAAAGATATGAGAATATAAAATGGCACACAAATCTTTTTGTATAGAATTATTTTAAAATAACTCATATTTTTACATTCAACACTTCTTAGGTGCATCACCATGTTCTTCAAAGTTGCAGAGTCAGTGTGAACAACTATGTTTTGCTCTGCCTGAAAACAGTACAGGAAATCCATGGAGGTGTGCTTGTGCATCTGGTATTCTTCTATCTGATCAGAAAAGATGTGGGGGTACGTTGTTTTTCATGCATGGAAACTCTGAATTTTATTTTAACCAGCACCTAAATAATGATTGGGAGAGGAATCTAATAATTTGAATTCTTATATGAATGCCTTAACATAAAAATTCCAATCAATTAAAAGCGTTTGCTTCTTCTATTAAACCAAAGAATTTCATTTTCCACCTTCATTGCATATGGTATGTACTTTTTACTTTACAGTGTGGATGGGCTGTCTGGAAAGTCTGTTTACTACCCACAAGGGCATATACATGAATGGGTTGAATTATTCATGATTTAATGAGAATTCATGAAGGATTTGTTGACCTGTAAAGTTTCTTGGGGAAGTGACCTGAGCTGCTACATTCCAGTACTGTATTTAAATAAATTTTCAATTCTAATTGTTTTAAACAATCACAAAATTACAGTTTGAGGGTTTTTTTTGATTGGCCAAGTTTATGTTGGGTTGGGGGGGGGGGTGCTTGAAGGTTGGCATTTCTGGAACCCAAAATATTTAGAGGGCACCTTTTTAATTTTTTTTTCCAAACCTGGATTGCAATGCATTAAAATGATCATGTCTAAGCAGATGCAACAACCAGCACCTAAATAATGATTGGGAGAGGAATCTAAAAATTTGAATTCTTATATGAACGCCTTAACATAAAAATTCCAATCAATTAAAAATATTTGCTTCTTCTATTAAACCAAAAGAAATTCATTCCAGTAAAATTTTAAGAAAAGTTTGCAGTGATATTATTGGTACAAATCCTTGATTTTTGCAACAATTTTCGCTTCTCTTAAGGCTTAGTTCAGCAGTTGAAAAGTGGGAAAAATGAAAAAAAATTTTTATTGTTATTGTTTCAGCAAATTTTTCTGTCCATCATTATATGAATAAAATTTATTTTGATATAATAGAGAGAGACAAAAATGTTTTACAAACTGATATTTGTATGTTAGAACAATTTTGTTTTATATATCCTTCCCATCCTCAATAGTTAATTTACGTGCTGCCGTTTTTTTGCATATAAATAGACATAACAATTTCACCATACCATTATCTAAGTTGTATAGCTGTACCTCTCTCCTTCACATGTTATTTCAGGTTAAAAAAACTTTCCCATGTACTTTTGTATACTTAGCAGTTTGATCTGTTTATAACAAAATTGAAAGGATAAAAATATTTGTTATGGCAGACTTTGCATGTCTGTGTTTGAATTAAAAAGGCGGATGTGTAGCCAGAATTAAACATTGCTTGTATGATACATAATTTTCATTAATATGAGCTTATTTTTTTACAGATATTGATGAGTATCTAATTTTCACTACACGGCGAGAAATAAGAAGCTTGCATATGGATCCACTCATTACAAGTGTACCATTTGCTCCAAAAAGCAACCTTTCAAATGTTGTTGGTTTGGATTTTGATTATCATGACAAACGTCTTCTTTTTACTCGTAAGATTTACTTTATTTAAAATTTTTTAATGTTGCTCTATATTTTACGCAAAATATGTCGTGATGCAACCTTTTCACAACTTTTCTCAGTTACAAAAGAAGCAAGCATATCTTCTAAATAGAATTTGATTCTTGTTAAAAGGATTGTGTCTTTTTTGCTGTTTGCCTTTTTCGTTAGTTTTATTTCTACATCTTAGAATGTGTTGAATGCTTAAGAGAACAATCAAACAAATTAATTTATTCAAATTGGATTTTCATTTGATACCAAAAACATTTTTAAGAAATATTTTTAATGTTTTTTATTTAAAAAATGATTGAAATTATGATTTTAAATGGATGTACTTCTCTTCAAATGTTTCTTATCTGGTTGTTTTTCCTTCTTTGTAACAGAAATTCGACCCGATGGAAGTATTTCATCTGTCAGTCTGATGGATTTGAAAAACATTACTGTTATTTTGAATAAAGGAATAAATCCTGAAGGCATTGCTTATGATTGGACAACACAAAGAATCTATTGGACAGATTCTGGAAACCGAAGCATATATGCTATGGATTTGGATGGATCTAATATCATAATGATTACTAGGGTTGAAAGACCCAGAGCTATCATACTGGATCCTTGTGAAGGGTATGAATCACCTGAAAATTTTCATTGCTTTCAAAACTTTATATTTGATTCCCACTATGATAAACTTTCCATTATAGCGATCATTTCATTGCAACGAACCACACAATAAGTCTAAAATATTTTCCTATTCACCAGTGTGTAACTCTCCCACCCCTCCCACTACCATTTCTCTGGGTTGGGGTTTCCTCAGAAACCAGATAGAGAAGGAAAAATATGTTCAAAAAGAAAAATTCTAATCATGACATGCTGACTAATAGGTATACCTAATAGTGTGATAATTACAATTTTTGCTCCAGATTCCTTATTGTAAATATGTTTATATGAAATATCATTGTTTGTTATTTTCACATAAATTAATAAATTTTTGGATACACCCATCCTTTGGGAATGCTTCAATATCTCTCTGAGATAGGAAGTGGAGTGTGTTGACTCCTTCAATGTTCAATGCCTAATAGGCATTTATAAAGATTCATAAGAGTAGGCATAACGAAGTAAGTACATGTATAACAAAAATGACTACACGAGGACCCTTCCACAGTGGCCATGGTTACGTTACACCCCCCTCCACCAACAGCCCTGTTTTTTCCTAACAATGGAAAAAGTTTTTCCTCCCTGAAAGGAGAAAAAACCTGCCCAAAAAAGCCTGAAATATACAATATTAATAAATACTGCATGAAATACATTCAAAACCCGCATGAAATACACTAACATGAAATATACACTTAGGGTCCTGCTCTACTACTATCTAAAATCTCAGCAAAATATCTCAAACTGACACATTAAATCCCAATAATAAAACTCACCCCCCCCCCAAAATACATGAAATAAAACTATCCCCTCCAAAAAACATGAAATAGAATTTTTCCCCCCCAAAATACATGATATATACACAATAATTTTGACAGGCATTCCTTCCCCACTTAAAAGATTGCAGAATTGGAGAAAAAGTCTTTGTGACTTACATTTATACATTTCTGTATGTTTAAAAATGACTAGAAAAAAACTGAAAAAAAAATTAATTCATGGAAATTTCTTTTTTGATCAAAGAAAAATTAACTTCAAATTTACAAGTGGAAATTCAACATTTTTTTCCGCAAGATGAATTGAGATTGGTTGAACCCCCAAAAATTAATGTAACATTAAAACCCACTAGATCCCAGACAAGCTCCCAAATTAAAGTACCATTAAAGTACATTACCGGTTATTATTATTTTTTTTTTTTTGCTTCTTAACAGTAAATCATCAGCAGACGGCAGTAAAGAATGACAATTTTTTCCCATTTGAATCATTTACTAACAAAATTAGTTTTAAAGTTTACAACTAAGCCATTTTAAGAGTGAACAACATAATGCAATAAATTTTCTTTTAAAGTTAAAAATACCACAAATATATTAGAATGCTCTCACCCAATCAGTCCGATGGGACACCCTTTAAGATGTCCTTT
This sequence comes from Pholcus phalangioides, assembly GCF_987345545.1. Taxonomy (NCBI): domain Eukaryota; kingdom Metazoa; phylum Arthropoda; class Arachnida; order Araneae; family Pholcidae; genus Pholcus; species Pholcus phalangioides. The sequence continues at coordinate 3,316,580 of NW_028301619.1, forward strand.
ATCACAGAAACCACTGCTTTATTAATCAATTGAGTGTACAGTTCAAGTGGTTAATGATCTCCTAGCAATGTGAGTCCCACAAGAACAGCACTGAGAGAAAGTCCAGAGAAGATGTAGTGACGTTTTGGCCTTCCTCAGCAAGATCCCATTACTGATGAGAGGTGTTGACACATTGAGCTTTTACATCGAAACCATTACTTTCCAGTCATCTTCCACATAGGCAGAACGATGCCACCTGGAGGAGAAGTACAATGACTCAACAGATTGGGAGGTGCCGAAGCACACTTCTGGATTATCAATGCATGGCTCCAAGAGAACACAGAAGAAAATGCAAACATTGAAGACTGATTGGTCGCAATCACTGACACAGACTGATCCTGGAAGGCATAACAAAGTAATTGCATGTATAACAAAAATGACTAGATAAGGACCCTTCTGCTGAGGACCTATGGTTATGTTATAAAGACAGGTTTCTTCTTAATACAGGTTTTACTGTATTTACATCCACAGGTTTTAGAGGTATGGTGATTTTTCAGTTCTCTTCAAGCATTTTGCCAGCCCCTTATTTAGTGAAAAGGAACCTCTGAAAGGTTGACATATTGATAGATACTGATTGATTGATACTGATTGATTGATACTGATTGATTGATACTGATTGATAGCTAAATGTAAGCATTGATGTAGTTGATGGAAAGATTATTTTCTTTTTTGGGTTAAATATAACAAATGTAGTTACACAGAACAGCTTTTCAGACTCCTTTGTGAATGCTAGTTTGGGAGGGAGAAAAAGCAAAAAAAAAAAAAAAAAAATTCAAAATTTTCTTGACTCATAACTGACAGGTATTTCACAAAATCAGTCATCTAAATGAAAAAACAAATAGCAATATTTTCCTTTTCCTTAGTCTAGAAATGCATAGAGTGGTCTTATAACTGGGAAAGATATAAATGAGAGGGGTGTACAAATGAGAGATCATTAAAAGTGCAAGGTGATATCTTCAGACCTTGAATTGAAAGTTCTGGCAGTTGACAAGAAATGCATACATATATTATGTACTTAAATTTAGACACATTTCAACTGCTTACATAGGGTTGGAACTGCAATTTTTTCGGGGGACATAATTTTGCTGCCCCCATCATCAAAAACGTTGAAGATTGTGTAACAGTTTGTTCCCAAAATTTTCTGCCTCTCAAGATGGCCACCCAGGGCAACTGCCCCCATCACCACCCCCCCCCCCATTTCTGGCCCTAGCTTACATTTATCAAAATGGGTGATATAATTTTCTATTTCCCCAAACATGCAATTGTTTCAAGAAGCTAAATTTTATGATTTTTTAGAAAACTTCAGATGCAATGATCAGTCAACATAATGTTCATTTTTTGTGTAATGCAGGGGATATAATTAGCTTCAACCACGTGAATTGTAAACACAAAATATCACAAACCTCCTTCTATAAAAATCCTATATGTGTTTGATATTTGTAAAACTTTCATGATTTTTACATGGTGTATAATTATCTTCTATACATAAAAAAAAACTTACTCAATCATTTTTTTAAAAACACCATTAGCTGCTGCTGCTTTGAGTTAGGATAAAAATAATACCAAAGAATTATGTTTTTTGTACTTCAATTCTATAGATGTCTCTATATTACACTTGAGAAAGGAATATAGTTTTACACATATTATGTTATCACTATTTAAGCATTAATCATAGAACTCAACTAGCTTAACTTATACAATATAGCATTAGCAACTGGCAGTAAGTATGCTAATTTTTGGTTGTGTAGGTCTGGGTTTGAATCAAGGTTTGGACATGAATGTATTTGTAATTCACTTTTTTAACATAAATTTTTTTTTTTAAATAATTTATCATTTGGAAAAATATTAAATGAATTAAACTTGAAATAAGTTTTCGAAATCATTATAGGCCTATATCAGAGAAATGGTAGTTTAGAATTTTGCAAATAAAAAAAAGAATACTATTTTAGATTAAAGGCGATATTCTAACCAATGCTAAAACAAAATAATACATTTATGCATGATCATACCAAAGCATTAACATCATGATAAAACAATACAAAGCTAATTATATATTAATGAAGATTCCACATTTGATTTATATTGAAATATACATCTATATCTGAATTCTGGTTATTCTTTTTTATAGTTTCATGTATTATACAGATTGGGGCCGCTTTGGCAATACTGGTAAAATATATAGAGCTACAATGGCAGGAAATAAAAGAAAAGCAGTAATTGACAGCAATCTCACACAACCTAGTGGATTAGCAATTGATTATGAAGATCGTAAACTGTACTGGACCGATGCATTAAGGTATGAAGGATTGAAGAAGGCCCACAGTCAAATGATGTGAACCCATAATTATTAGCATTCTTAGTGTTTCAAAACATTATATATTCAAATTTTTCAATATTTGTTATTGTCATTACAGAGAGAAAATTGAAAGGTCTGATTTGGATGGGAAAAATAGAGAAATTTTAGTATCTGCAACAATATACCCATTTGCAATAACTGTTCATGGGAAGTTTATTTATTGGACTGACTTACAATTGAGTGAGTGATTTTCCAACTTTACTGATCATAAATTTCATTGTATTTAAAAACTGACAGTACTTATATGTAAAAGGAATTCATTATTTGAAAATAAAGAACAGTAATCCCTCAATATATATATATATTTAATGTATTGATGGGGTGAATGTTTGATAGTCAAATCAATGTCTATTAAATTGCTTTTTTAAAAATTCAAAGATACTACAATTTTTATAGATTCATAAATTATAATTTAAATAATTTCATATAATTTTATATAATAATTTTTAAATAATTATTTTAGTTGTCAGTTTTGTGTTTGTTTCTGAAGGAAACCTAAAAAGGTTTTTACAATAAATAGTTGTCCCTCTCCTCCAATCAAGCTTCAGGAAAATGTACAAGGTTTTACAAATGGGTTAACATTTACTGAGAGTTAACTTATTTGATAGCTGAAGATTACTGTGGAAAAAGTAGACTAGAAGAAAGAATAAGTTACTATCCATTCCAATTTTGTTTCTTAATGATTTTTGAATGAAACTATAAAATTTTTTTTTGTAGTATGCTAGCAATTCTGGATCTTCTCATATCCGGAAAAAAAATTCTATAAACGAGAATATGGAAAGACTCCTATAAACAAGAATATAGAAAGGATCTTATAAACAAGAATATGGAAAGGCTCCTATATACAAGAGTATTAAAAGGCTCCTATATATAAATGAGATGGCATTATTCTTTCGAGTTGTTTTTACTACTTGAGACAAGTTGATGCCAATTTCTCATCAACAACATTGTCATTTTTTTCCTGGCTTTGCAACTATTTTCTGCTATCTCCTCTTGAGTTAGAACTTGATGACCATGAGCACTACCATCATTGTGTGGGGTATGCATTGTTTAACATCCACTTTACTAGCCAGTCATCCCCTTTCTTTCTTTCAAATTGAGCATCTGGTCCTATCGCTACGGACTACCAAGTGAGTTGTGCCAGAAGTGTGTAATTAACAGTCTGAGTGTGAATCTAGTATACGTCTCATTTTTCTGTGCTGCCATCTGTATTTCACGTTGTGAGTGAAATGTTATGATTAGGGGTACATAAATTTTGTATTTACGAAATAACAGAAAAATTTGCGAAATTTGCCAATTCTAACAAATAAACACAAAAATTTGAATTTTCACTACTTTTCTGTAAATTCTCGATAATTTAAATTTCATCGTTAATTCTTCTGTGTGTTTCCAAGCTATAATTGACACCTTAAAAGAATATGAAACTAAATACAAAAATAAAGGATCTAGTATCAGACTCCGCGCGTTACATGACTGTGTGCTTTAAATTATCAAAAACACTTCTTGGTGACAACATTTTGCACTACCAATGCTGGGTGTATAAAGTGAATCTTGTGGGTGACGCATTCATTAAAGAATTCAGAGAATTTAATTCTGTTGTGACCAAGAAGAAGACAACTCTTTTTGCACTCAAGAAAAATGATCAGTGCATATTTAAGCTACCGAAAAGAAAAAAAAGTATCACAGTATAAGTCGTTGTTCAAAGGTGTCATTCATCTGAGCGAATATCATATTGCTGCTTTTCTCAATAAATATCACGATTACTCCATAAGTTTCTTAAAAATAAGTCTTGACAATGAAATTCTAGCTCTTAAAATATGGGTTCTAGAGTCTTAACTCTGTCGTTATGTGAAATTCTGAAACCTCGACAGATGGTGTTTAATCTTTTTTTTTTCGGTGGGACATGGGAACGGAAGGTCGGATAAACGAGACTCTACTGTATATTGGAATTGATGAACAGCATTGTCTTCTGCTGAAGACACAGCAGCAGAAAAAAGTTAAAATACATTGACTTTACACATGGCATCCAACCAGTGCCATCTTAATGCATGGGTCCATCTGGGCACGGCCCAGAAACCTTAAGTGCAGAGGGGCCTCATGAGAATGAGATGTGGTTTAAATTATCGAGAGTAAGTATTTCTAGCAAGGTAGAGGGGGAGAGAGTCTCAGAAAAATCATTTTAGCCGAGGGCCTATGATATGCTATTTTTTAATATATATATATTTTTTTTTTTTTGTGAACAAATATCAAATTTTTCACTTGAATATTTTTTTCTTTTTTGCAAATAAATGCAAAATTTATGATTTGAAATTTTTTTTCTCTCGAAATTTCTGATGTTTTTTGTGAAATTTACGTATCTCTAGTTACGATTGAATATTTGTTTTGTACCATAGTAAGTCAGTTGCTTTCTGTGGCAAGACAACAGGAAGATTGGTTCACATTTGTTTGTTGAAGTTGCAAACCACAGAAAATCAACTTCAGCCAACCATCAACTGTGGCTCCAGTGGGGGGTTAGAACCCAAGTCCTGCCAGTCATTCCCTGCCCACTTTATACTTGCATTGAAATTGAATGGCTTCAATCCTTTGAAATCATTTTCGGTTTCTGTATTTCACAATTTTATCAATCACTGAGTTTTCATTTCTTTCCATGTGGTAGCGAAATTTAAAATGGGGGACTAATGCTATATTCACTCTTTTTTTCTTTTTTTTTCAATGCCCCAATTTCTTTTGTCTTCCGAATAACCTTTGTTTTCCAAAATAATCATTACATTTTCAAAAAATTATTATAGTAAGAGTTTGATATAAGGAGAATCCACTAGTACGAATAATTCATTCATAATGGAGTATATGAATCATTATATAATGGAGTATATTAAGTCCTGACAAGAATAATATCTGAACATCTGTCATGCATAAAGTTAACTTGGGTTCTTGGTTTTTTTTTTCAAATTTTGACAGTGATTGGTCAAAAAATATATATAAATACACACTAATTAAGAAATGTATGTTGCACACAGTGCAATTTTTTTTCTTTTTTCCTTTCTTATTCATTTCTTTTTTTGAAGAAATTATTTCAAGGAAAGAAATAAATGAAATTTTCTAACTTTTCCAGCTGTCTTTAATTAGTAGTAAGTGTATGTAACTTTTTTTTAAAGTGAAATTTCTTTAGAGCTATGGTGCAGCTAATTTGTTTGATAGAAACTCAGCGTCACTAAAATTGAAATGCTTTCATCACTAAATCTACAATACAGTGAGTCTCTGATAATGAATTGTTGCTAGCACATGGTACTGCATCGGGAGGTAATGTCTTCTTGTTTAATCACAAGTTTATAGATGGGAGTGGATTCTCACTCTGTGTGCTAGGTAGAAAATATATTAGCGTCATTCCGGGGCACTTCAGAACCTAATATTTATGGAGGGATGATATCTCATTCTGAAGCGGCTAGCTTCTTCTTATTATAATCACTATCGAAAATTATTTCGTGAGATTTTATAAGCCCTTCAAATCCGTATTCATCTGATGTTTGGAGATTTTTGAATCAGAAGTCTTTATAGGAGTGTGTGTTGATGTACACATATTGCATCATTCTTAGACTATATACATGTATAGATAATTATCTTAATGCAAAATCCATAATAAGAATGCTATATAATTTAATGATGAAGTTGTAATATATATTGATGTATAATGTCACCATCTTATCAACTACTTGAGCTCCAAATTTCATTTGCAGGTTTCACTTTTATCGCTCAAGATTTTAACACTGTTTTTCCATTTTATAAAGGTGCACATCAGAACAATAATCATTGATGGGGCTCTCTTTCAATTTTGTTCAAGACATGTTTCTGTCTCATAGAGAGTCTGTCTTAGACATGTTCCACTATAGTACCATGACCACAGTGCAAACACATGGCTACTGTAAATGGTTTCCCTCACAGCATAGTTAAAAGCACAAACTTCTCTTTCAGAAGGAAAAAATCTGCTCAGAATCTTTTGCAAACTGTATGTCCTAGTTCTATTGGCCCCCGTGAATATAATGTCTCAGACTGTGGTGCTTTTTAAATCAACAGAATAGCAAAGAATTAATAGGTAAAAAATTTTCACTTTGTCCTCTACTAAGAGTGGAACAGTCTAGCAAAATTCATTTTGTCAGCTAAGGAAATAAACAATAATAAGTCTAGGGAAACACTGTATATAATAATGTGATTAGTATTTGTTCATCAATACATCCAATAATACTATTACAGGAGGTGTATATAGAGCTGAAAAATATACTGGTGCTGGTATGATTGAGATGGTCAAAAGACTGGAGGAATCACCACGGGATATACATGTGTATGCACCAAGTAGGCAGAAATGTAAGCATGTTTAATATACTCATTTTGTTTTATAATCTTGCCTATAACAAGTAAAAGTAAAAAAACCCAGCAAACTATTCAATATTTTACTATATATTACTTTGTTATACCCACACCAACTTGAAAAATGATGCATTTAAGCAGTGGCAGCTCGCGCATAGACACTGTGGAACTGTAGCAATTCCTATTTTCACTTGATATTATCGATAACATTTAATATAATAAGTCCTTTCTTCTTTAATTGTTTCTTTATACTTGTACAATATATAATTTTCAAGCTTAATGTCAGTAGCCATCCCCCAGTTTATGAAAAAGATACAAAAATCGTTGTATAGAACTGTGCGCTTCACAGTGCCAGCAACGTGGTGCTTGACTGTTGTGGGCATGCACACATAGGAAGCTTCACGCGAGGCTGCGAGGGAGTGAGAGCACTGTCACTCTCGCTGTGCCAACCCTGGCGTGCTGGTGGAAGGTAGTTTTTTTATTCCACGTGTGTTGCGCTTAAAAACAGTGTACCATATTCTTGAATGTGATAAAGTGTAGAGTTAGATTATTATCCTGCTTCCAGCTATTCTATTTGATTCATTTTTTTTTTAATTCTTTCATTTACTGTTCTATATTTTATTTTTGGTTCTTTTATTAGCTTTTTATACATGTTGGTTTCCTTTTACACAATTTTAAAACAAAGGCTAAAAATTTTCTGGAGCAGCACCCCCACTAATTTTAGCTATGAGCTGCCACTGTATTTTTGCAAAATGAAACATTATTTGCAGACATGATACACAGTTCTAACATACCTTAAAATAGGTTGAAAATTTAAGTAAAATTTCTCTTATGTAATTGAATATGTCAAAAAAATTGATAGATATTAAATATTATTGTTATCAATTTTTTTCCCTTGATATGATTTTTGATTGTAAAAGTTTTGTTTTGAAATACTTTTTTCCCAATTATAAGCATGAAGAATGCTTTTTGAATTAACAAGGGCTCAGTCACAAAAAAACATATTTTCGTCTCACTTCGCCAAACTATTTACAAAAGAACTAGTTCCACATTTATATGAACTCCTTTTCTAAATCTATTCTTACAGATATTCAGTTGACCATCTGAAGACTTTCCCTTAGATTCCTCTTTGTTTTTTCTTCAAAATCATTGATTTCAAACTTCAAGCAATTACAAATTTCTTTGATATCTCACTTTTTTTCTAGCTTTGAGTTTAAACCAATTTTGTAGCTCCAATTTTTAAAGCAATGGATAGCGTTTTGTGCTTGGACAAAATAAACTCATACATAATAACAGCACCACAATTAACATTGAAATTTATCTAAAGATCGGCAAATGTGCCTGAAAGGTGTTTTGGAGATTGGAGTGTTGGGAATAAATGACATCAGTCTTTCCTTTCTAATTAACCAATCTACAAGCAAAAAAATTATTTGTGATAGAGAAAAATAGGGAAAAATTTGAAGCAAAGAGGATTTTACAGTACTCAAAAACATCCTGCTGGAATGCCTTCTAAGAAAGGAAAGTATGTCTTCAACCGTGTATGAGATGTTAAAAACATACGAATTAAAAAAATAGTTTTACTTGCCCATGACTTACGAGCCCTTTTACATGCTAGCAGATGTGCTTGATTCAGTAATAGGACATAAAAAAAAATTATGCGCCAATGTCAATTTTTTAAGTCACCATGGCGACCTGGTGTGATGAACCATTTGTCATAACTGGGATCTTAATGAGCATCACGAAGCAATCAAATGCATTAAGAGTTGAAATTTAAAACTCATTACAGTTTACTTTTATTTACAGGATTTAAACTTATTATTTATTCTCAAAAATTTTGATAAATTGTTCATTGATCACTCACAAACTACGTCATCAACTTACTTTACTTCAGTGGACCTTAAAAGATGATCAGACAGCCAGAATAAAACTTAGGAACATCGATGACAGAAGGTGAGACTTCCCAGGTGAAGTCGGAATATAAATGATGAAGCAAGTAATGAAGGTGAAACTGCAAGATCAAGTGAAGTTTAAATACCTAGAAGTGATCTCACTGCCTCCTTTTATATGGCTGGCTACTGTTGAGGTGGCCTATCAGCATCGATCACACTCCCTATTTGCATATATTCTATTATTCTGGAGCTGTCAGATGATGGAAGCAGTGACGATGGTATGTTGTTTTGCTGTAAACAAAAGCAAGGCCGGCTTTTCCCAACCACAGTGTGTCACACCTTCCAATGATTTTCGGTCGACCCCAGATAAGGTGACTTGGTATTTCAGGTGAAAATACAGTCCAACCGCTCTATCTCAACTGCAGGGACTGAAAATTGTTTTGAGATTAGAGAGTTTTTTTTCAATAAGAAAGGAAAAATAGTGATAAAATTGATTGATAAGGGCTAAAAAATGGTTAAGAATGAAATTATGAAATTATTGGTTAAGTTACACAATCAATGTTCAATCACTCTATATGCAGACACACTAAAATATGTTTGAATTTTATTTTTCAATTCAATTTTATTTACACATCCCTTATCTAAAATAATCCATAAGCTGAGTTTGATGCATATTTTTTCGCTCATTGAGCCTTCACAATTTCATCTATACTAGCATAAGCTGCAAATGTTTCAGGCCCTATATTTTGCTCCAGAAATTTTTTTATAGCATTTTTCACTGTTACTCTTTTCCAATTCCTCTGGAGCATTTTCTGCTGTATTTTCATCATCCGAGTCGGCCATACATTGAGTATTAATTTTAGTATCAGTCAAGGTGCTGCAAGTTTGCAGTGAATCCCCATGGCATCCACCCCATGCTAGTCATAATATCCACTCATGATTGATGAGACCCATCAACACAATAGGCTATTTTACTGAACAATCCTTTCTTATGTTTCTTTTTCACCTCTGGAGAAAAACCAGATTTGCATGGTAGAAAAGGAAATTCTGTGTTTTCTTTTTACTATCATTGAGCTAGGCTTTCAAGATAAAGAGTTTTTCTAAAATCATTTCGAGACAGAGAGGTAAAAATGCATTGATTTAGTATGGTAAATGCTTGTAAATGGTTTTATTATTTTTTAAGGTATGGAGTTTTTTGAGGAAGAGAGGTTTGTTTGTATTATTATTAGAAATATAAACATTAAATAAGTAGCACTTATATGAATGAGGTAGTCCCTCTCTATTACACTGGCACCTGGGATTTGTCCACCCCTGATGATCACATCAAAAATTCACTGGTTATTCCACTTCTGGATGCAAATTGCCAAATGCAAAAATGCCTCTGGATGCTACAATTTGGGTCCAAATGGGTTAAGCAATGATAGCTGCTCTTACAGACACTTTGTTCTATAGAATATTTGTGATAAAGAATTTAATTGCATGTATTCTCTGTATACCATTTTTGTAATATCTATAATGCCTTATGGCTCTTGATTAACTGAATATACTTTGTTTGAAAAAAATTTAATTTTCAATTACCAAAGAATTTTATATGCTTTACGTTACTTCTTTAATAACTAAATTCTTATTTTTTTGTTATCATAGAATTTTACATTCTTACTTCGCTAATAATTTATTATTTTTTCATCTAACTTTAGGTGACAAAAATCCATGTAAAATAAATAATGGTGGCTGTACAGATTCATGCCATCAAGCACCAAATGGTACAGTAGAATGCAGATGCCACACAGGTTTTAAGATTGCAAATGAAGGACGAATGTGTGTTCGTAAGTTCATTTGAGAAGAAAAATTATTGAATTGAACTTATATATAAATATTTTGAATGGAGAAAATGAAGAAAACTCATAATCATATATTTAAAATGCAATGAAGGTGATAAAGATTATGAAAAGATTATGAAAGTCTATGTTCTTAGACTCTACAAAAAAAAGTAAATGAAAGGTTTTTTACAAGGTACTAAATCGTTACATGCATTTCAACTCACAATGGATGCCGTCTTCAGAAGAAAAGAAATGGTTCACATGATTTGACTGAGAGTCCCTGTCAGGACCAGTCTCACACTCTTCTCTAGGTTTCTCAACAGATACAATGATGGCATGTCTGACTGAGTCAGATGCAGAGATTAAAATGAAGATGAGCTCCTGGTTGAGCTTTTGTTTGACTTGTTGGGATATTATGAGACGAGAGCCACTACAATAGCGTGATTGGCTGCTTATGTAATTTTGAACTTGCTGAAGATTATTCTATGAAATATATCTGTGGATACATTTCATAGGATTGTGCCTTGGTGTTGGAATGGCTGGCATTGATTTATTGTCATTTACCAATTATTTTTTAAAAGCATTAATGTAAATTCATAATAATCCAACAATGCTGCAAGTTTTCTTTTTTGTGCAATTTCAGGCCTGCTTAAATTCAAAATTATCTTTTTCCGAAAATAAATAGATTATAAATGAGCAGCTCAATGTATTAAGTATAGCTGCTCACTGCTGGGAAAAGAAAATAATAATAATTAAGAAAATATATCATATTGCTAGCCATTTTTCTCCCTAGAAGATGACACCCATTGTGTGTTGAAATGAATATGTAAGGATTTAAAATGTTATGTTTGCCATTTTTGGAGTTTATAGGGTCTAAGAGCTTAGTTCAAGCAATGTTTGCCACAGACTTAAAAAATGACTATGGTGGTTACATACAATTACACAAAGATCCATCAACAAACTAATGTCAATTTGAAAATTTCTCAAATTCCAGGACAATGGTATTCAAATAAACCTTTGGAAAATGATATAATTTGTTGTTAGATCATTTGCTCCTATTACATAAATCCTAACACAATTATGACAAAGTTATCTGGTGCCTAATTAAATGTATAAAACAACAATACATGTTATTTGTTTTTTAATTTTATGTTTCTTTTGTGCTTGATCACATATTAGTATGTGGATATTGAGAAAATAATTCTTATGAATTTGTAGCGGAGAATGTTTCATGCAGTGATAATAAGTTTGCTTGCACCAATGGGAAATGCATACCCACATTATGGGCATGTGATGGTGATGATGACTGTGGAGATAAAACTGATGAAGATGAGAAGTTTTGTGGTAAGTTTAGCGTGCATTATTCTTTATTTTTGTGCAAGTAATTTTAAATATTTGAAATATCTAACCTAATTTTCAGACAACTTTACTTGCAATGACATCTACAAAACATGTTTCAACACCAGAGTTTGATTGTATATATGTGTATAGGACAGCTTATGATTTTTTATTTAACTTAGAGTTACATAAGGACTTTTTATAACAATAGGTGAGGTAATCTTGAGATAAGCCTATGGTAAGCCTATGGTGAATGATACCTACACACATCATCAATCACCGTTTATAAAAATATGAAATATTCTTACTGATATCTTACTGGGCGTGCCAAGAACGAGAAAAAACTTTCCCTAGTTTGTGGGCACCTGAACTAACATTCTCCCCATTGATAAGTCCTCTACAGAGCCACTTTACTGACCTCTAAATGTTCCACGGATTCTTCTAGGGATCTGGGAATATGTCCAGGCTGTTCAAGTGCTCTAGAAATGTGTTACAGGCTGCTTAAGTGCTCTTTAACTGTACCACGTGTCACTCAAGTGATCCGTAATTATGCCACATATCACTTAAGTAATCTGGGAATGGGCTGTGGGTAAATTGAGTGATGTAGACCTGTACTGGGGAGCACTTAAGTGCTGTAAAACTGTGCCACACGCCACTCAAGGATCTCGAAATGTGCCGTGGACCACTTAATTCATCTGGAACTGTGTCGCAGGTCACTTAAGTAATCTATGAATGTGCCACTGAGCTACTTGAGTGATCTGAAAATGTGCCATGGGCCACTTAAATGCTCTGGAATTATGCCACAGAGCACTTGAGTGATCTGTAAATATGCCTCTTAGTTTATTTTTGCAAAATTGGGTTTGAGGTGACGGGTCACGTCAAATATCCCAGAGGGTCACATTTTATTCCGCAGATAATGGATTTAGCATATATGGCTTAGAGGGTTGGATGCAATGAATTTTTTAAAAAAGAAATTTTGAGTTCTTAACCTTCAAGTAGCATTGAAATTAACAGAAATTGATTATAATAACATATAAGGTATTTTCTTCAAAAATTTTAATTTTTTTTAAATATTTATTGCAGCAAAAAAAATAAATTTTTGATTGTCTGTGGGGGAAGGGGGAACAAACCCCCTCCCCCACATATATCTCTGATCCCAATATGAGTTAAGAGATAGGGAGCAGAACTGATGAAATTCTGCTGACAAGGAGGGGAGGGGTCAAAAAGTGGCTAAAAATCTGCTGACGTAATACTTGAATAGGTCCACATTCCTTTGCAGGATTTCTAAGATAAAGAAATTGCAGAATCAACTGACGAAGGCATCATGCTAGAAGGGATGCAAAAAATTATTGGAAAATTGAAACAGAAGATGGGAAAAATCATGAGAAAATTCAAAGAGGAAGTGGAAAATATCTTTGAAGTAGGCACAAATAATTGGATTCAAAACAGAATTGCACTGCCCATAAAAAAGATTATGGTTGTCTTATCTAAGTATGGATAGCTTCTTGATTTATCCCACTATGTCTATCATACTCCTTTTTAAACATAACAATTGTGTTAGAAATCACCACCCCCAAAGGTAAGTAAGCTATTCCATTTATTGACAACCCTATTATAATGGAAATTCCCCTAACAGACACTCCCCATTAACGGACACCTCCCGTTAGCAGACACTTTTCTGATCCTTGGTCTTGTGGAATAGGGCTTTAATGTATTTCACTCCCCATTAGTGGACAGTGAAATCAGGCTAACTCTAATTTTTTCAAAACTCTTAATTTATTAATTTTTGTCTATTAATCAAGAATTTATTGTGTTCAATGGTGATTATGTATAATCCCAAGCTCGTATTGGTAGATATGATAATCCGGCAGTCATTTACTTGATTAATGGAATATAACTAGGGTCAAGGATGGTGACTCCAAATGGTAATGTTAGTTTAGTTTGCACATATTGATATGTGTGAAGAAAGCCAAATAAATGATGTTATCTTTTTCACACTTATTTTAATTCAATTTTTATTGCAAAATACGTGTAGTGCATGTATGTGTGGGTAAAAATAATTAGTCGGTTTAATCAAAAGGAAAGGTTGAAAATTTTTCCATATTTATCACACTTTCCACTTGTATTTGGGAATTATGCGTTAATCGCAGGTGAAAGTGATAAATGTAGTGAAATTTCATATCAAGCTTTCTTTATTGAGACAATTGGTGATTATGCATAACCACCGCATCAGCATTCACTTTTGCACTCACACACACAGTAACATATTTATTGGCACTAATTGCATCCAGTGCCAAACGTTGTATAATTGTGAAAGTAATATAAACAAGGTTCTACTGTACATCGTACCTCCCCATTACTGGACACTCCCCGTTAGCAGACAAAATTTTTGGTCCCATGGTGTCCATTATCGAGAGGTTTTACTGTACAGAGAAAACTCCCTGCAACACCACAACCTGGGATTGTCCCTTACTAAACAATACTGGTGTCCCCTTGTCTAAGTAGTTTATTGACGGTGTTGATAACTCATGGTCCATCATATCCATCCCATTAAAAATTTGAACACTTCTATCATATACCTGTGACACCTGCTTTCTTCAAATGTAAACATATTCAAGAAATTGAGTCTTTCTTCATAGCTCAAGCCTTGTGTGCCAACAAGAGCATGCATAGCTCTTCTTTGCAACCCCCCAACTAAGTCTATGTTCCTTTATAGGTATGGTCCCCAAAACCTTACGGCATACTCCAGTGTGTGAAGAACTAAGCCTCGGAAAAGCAGAATGACTTTAGAACATGAAGAGACCCTTTTGAAAATGAAACCAAGCATTCTATTCACCTCTTTTACCACTGCTGAACAATGTTCAGAAATTCTAAGCTGCTCGTCAATTCCCAAATCGGTTATCCTAGTGGCATTTGGGATAGTGATACTATTCAACCGATAAGTGAAATGATTGTTCGAATCAAAATGAGCGACTATGCACTTGTCAATGCTAAACGTCATGCTCTATTCATTTGCCCATGTTCCAATCCTGTTTAAGTTAGTCTGGAGCAACTCCCCATTAGCTTTACATTATCTGCAAATTTGCTAACAATCTCATCAATACCCAGATTCAATTTACCAATACGGAACACTATGTTCTAACCTAATGTAGTTTTTTTTCATTGTAGATATTCTTTTTTAACCAGTGAGTTTGGCCCTGACTTCGAGGATTGTGGGTGTTTTATCATTGAAGTCAGGGCTGAACTTCCTGAGAATAAAAAAAGAATATGTCAAGAAAAAACAAATCACACATTTGTGTGTACTAGTTCTGAAAGGGTTATGAATATATAATATTCATAACCCTAATCATATTCATAGTGCTTATACTAATAAACTGAGTTCAAATAAGCATATCTAGTAAGGTTGACAATTTTCTTCATATTCCTGTTTTATTTTTTTAGCCCTTCGAACTTGTGGTCCCAATGAACTGCGCTGTGATAATGGCCACTGTATTTTTAAAACATGGAAATGCGATCATGAAAATGACTGTGGAGATGGAACAGATGAAGTAGATTGTGGTATGTTTTATTTATTATAACCTAAATTGTGTTTTTTTAACAGTTATGTAGGCAAATTTCAGTCACAATGGTCAAAGTGCGAAGGGTAGTAAAAATTATTCTTTTTCCCATTTTCAAAATGTGAGCAAAGAATATAGTTGCTACATTCAGCAACTTTCTGTAGCTTTGAGAAGGGATGCATTGTAGTGATATGTGAAGTGGTACTGAGATATCAGTCTCCCACTATGATGTATTAATGAATCAGATAAGTGTATTAAATCCTGTAGAACCACAGATTAGGTCAATTTTATCAAAATAAAATTTTGATTTACAGCAAAATTCCTGATAAATTAAAAACTCCTGACCTTTCAATGAAATAAGTGTGATCACAAAATTATCAAAATAATGTATTGAAATTTGTTATTATCTGTCTAAGTGAAGAAATATTAGGTATAAATTTTTATTGGTTTTGTGTTATGAATGAATGATATGGCAGTTAGCTTACCACCAGAACTATGGCAAAATCATTTTGACTGCATTTGAAACTTTGATCATCATTTGCAATTCTATTTTTCAAAATTTTAAAATTTCCCTCTGTAACTTTTTTAAATTTGTTGAAAGGAATCCCTTGGAGCAAAAATGAAAATTTTAAGTCACTTTGTTAATTTTTAAGAACTTCTTCTACCTAGACCTAACTACAGAGTGGTCATTTGACTGCAGTTCAAAATTTTGTTGCTTAACCAGATTTTAAATATACAGTCGAACCCTATTATAGTGAACCATCTGTGGACCCAATAAAAAGTTCAATATAACCCCAAGGCTCACTATATCCAAATTTGTTGAAACATTGATATTTCTTAGCATTTGATAATGGTTTTGTTGGAAACATTCACTACGATAATACAGAATTTACTAATAAATTATTAATCACTTAAATAGACAATTAATCAAATATTAGAAAGGAAGAATTTTGAGGTAGTATTACTTAATTTTATTTTTTGCATATCCTTTTTGATTGAATGCATTTCAATTTAAATAAAATTAATCAATTTTCTTATCAATGATTAGGAAAGAGTCCAAAGTTTATTTGTCCACAGTTTCCGTAGAAAAAATAATACTCAGAATGTTGTAGCTGCTTCTACTTCAGAGATTAAAGGTGCTGACATTTCACTTTCTTCTTCTGAGGATAAGGAATCTTCTTCGTCAGCATCATTCTTTTTGCTTTACTTCGGATACGATGTCATTATCCATTCTTGGAAAGATCAGCATGTCAAAAGCAATTGCAAATTGTTGCATTTGTTATTTCTCCAGGAAAACGATTGCTTCCAAAAAAGAGATGTTATATGCATTGGTCACACATTTCATACCTTTCCAAAATACATGTAACAAACTGCTTCCTGTAGTCAGATTTGAAGTTACGAATAATGCCCTGATCCCTTAGAAAACTGGAAAAAAAAATTGTAGAAAGGACACTTCAGTTCACTATAAGTGGACTTTCATTTTCTAAGCAGTTCACTATTAGTGTTTAAAATAGCGTTAGTTAAATAGGAGTTCACTGCATCCCGGGTTCACTATAGTGATATTCGACTGTACTGTGACATTGCATTTTTTAGGAAGTTAAATTATTTATTTCTCTTCTAAAACTTTGGGTATAGAAACAGGGTGTTCATAACATACAGGTAAAAAGATGGACTAATATCTAAAAGGTGGTAGAACGCATTGAAATAACCTATTTTTTTCGTACAGATACTTAGTAGAAAATAGGGCACACACACAGAGAGGTGACAGTGAGTCCTTGAGAATAAAGCCAAGAAGGTGAATCACATTTTATTTTTGAGCATGCATTTTGCTAATGCAGACCCCTGATGACATGACAAAGGGTTGACTATGTGGGAGTAAACGTTGCAGGGAGTGGGAACTTTTTGCCAATTGCGCCACACTGCACAAAAATTAACATCCTGCGCCATCAGTGTATTTCTGTATTTTTCTGCACTAAATAGAGCTTTTTTTTATATTTTTTTTTTGTGTACTTGAAAACGCCTTGAAATACTTTTATACCTGCCATGCATGCATCAGTGCTGCCAATGATGTGTTCAACTTGTCAAATCCCGTAATTCTGGAAAAAAGTGACAAAAAAATTTTGTTCCCGTGTACAGAAAAATTATTCTTTCTGAGAAGACAGGATTTGTACAGTCCTTTATACCTGAGAACGGACACTCCTTGTCAGCACACAAAACTTTGAATCCTCAGGGAGTTTGTTATTGAGAGTTTGTACAGTTTAATCTTTTCCCCACTGCTCAAATTGATAATCCCAGCAATCAAAATTTAAATTCACCACCTCATATAAGGAATTTTATGTTGTCAAGAAAGTTTGAATATGTTATCCACAAAAGGACAATTATGAAGGAAAAGCAGAGTTCTTTTTTCTGTTTTGGCCTGTAGCATTTTTTTAAGGAAAATGAACTAGTTAAAAAAAACATGTTAGAACAATTTTGCTTGAGATACATGTCTCTTACATGAACAGTTTCCATAAGTGACACGTCTAGAAGTATGAAAAAATAAGTAGTTGAAACTATATTAATCAAAAATTGTAGTTCTAACAATTAATAATGACATAACATCCATGATGTACTATGTATTTTTCCTTTTTTTCCCCCATTTTTACCACTTTTTTCTGTGGTTTTTCCACTTTTTGGCACTGTCCCTTCAAAAACCCAGCCAGATTTACAGTGATTTAACTCTAATTTGGTTAAGATCTGTTATCTCTCTCTCTTGCAGGAGTGGCTGCAACTGAACCAACTGAATACCCCTTCCTTTTCAGCAGCTGTTCAATAAATTCCTAAATATCATACTTTTAATTCTAATAGTTGAAATCCTGGAGCCATTGGACTAGAAATTAAAAAAAAAGACATCAGAAAATCAATCAGCATATGGGACATTCTTTAGTTTTTAGTCTAGTGTTGCAATTTTTTTATGGGGAGGGGGAGGGGGGGGGGACCTCAATAGGTTGGAGAACCCAAGTGGGATCCTTTGTCAGCATGATTAATGGTTAAATATTTTTCCTCTGAAGATGACACCCACTGTATGTCAAAATGCATAAGGAGTTTTGGTAAATTTTTGTACATTTGCCTTATTCATAGGTGACTTCTCAATATTCTCGTGCAAAATTTACCTATTCTTCCATTATCATTATTAGGTTGCAAGACTATGCAGGAAGCTACATGATGTTATCATTGCCCTCTCTTGTCAACAAAACTTTCCGTATTTAATGTCATAATCAGTCCGTAGCATTCGTAGTGATTCCATGTATGTCCTAAGCTGCTTTCGCAATAGCCTTCTTATAGTGAAGACAAATGTATGGTGGAAAAAAATCATTTTTTTCAGTTCTTGACCTGTTTCTTTTAGTTCACCAGATTCAAATTTCTTTTCCCGAGAGAATTTCTAAAAGAATCTATGAAACATATTGGGCACATTACTGAAAATATCGTAAATTGTGATAAACATTAGACAGTTCCTTTCTAACACTTCGCTATGTCTGAATAACAAAAATACAGGGTTTTAGCTCAAAAGAAAATAAAGTCCAGTTTTAGAATAGAATTTTAAAAAAATGGAACAATTGAACATTTTGCAACCAATTATGTGGGAAAGAAAAACAGACTTGTCCCGTCTTACCAATACCCATTTGCCATACATCCTGTTCAACTAAATAGAATGTATGGTCACTGTACTTGTAACCCAAACTTTTTTGAATATAATTATCATTCGATTATTGTTATTAGAAACCCTGAGTCCTGATGTGATCACATTAAGTACCATGGACTGTATTTGCAATGTAAGGATTCTGCAATATAGTTTTAACAGAATAAAATGTAAGATAAATGATTATATTGGCAGTGGGTTAAAATCTGCAGCATTTTAAAGTTTTCTCAGAAGAGACCAGAGAAATCATTTTGTTACGATGAAATTTCGTTATGAATGAATTCCATGTTTATGCATTGTTCCTTGGTAAACTTATCTGGAGGATTAGAAAAGTGTTTGTTAAAACGAGAATTTCGCTATAATGGTATTCATTAAAATGAGATATGACTGTATTCATTTTTAAATATGATAACTGGTAGTATATTTGAGAATTTAAAAAAAAATTGGAATTTTTAGCATGTTTTTCTTTGTGGTAAGAGTAAATTTCAATTGTCTTTTTTAATCAGTATAAATTAACTTCATTTAATTAAAATAATTAGTAATGATGATTTTTAGAAACCTCATGTTTCACGTAACAAAAAAAATTTACGAAAAAACAAATTCTTTCTGTTTTAAAAAAAATTATTTCTGTTCATGGAAAAGAAATTCCAGATCAAAAATTAGGATAAATTTCCAAAAATTTAATTTCTAAAAAGTCATAAAAAATTAGATTTCTTTGTAAACAAATGTTTAAAAATATTGTGGCACTCATTAGGCCTTTTAATTTCCAAAGATGTTAATTTCATACAAAAATTTGGCTGTTTCTGTCATCAAAACACGTATCTCATTTGGCGAAAAAATGCAGTTGCCAAGAGAAACACGTAGGCATACTCAGACAGCATTCAAATAAAAGGATTAAATTTTCAAAATTAACTAATTTTGCAAAAACTAAGGAACAGATGAAAAACTAATTTCAGATATAACTTCAAAAATGAGTAGTTGTTTGATTAATTATTAATAGCCTCATAAGTTAAGACAAATATTGTTGAAAAATATGCAAGATCTTAAGACTTATCACACTAGAAAACAGGTGCTTTGATGAACTTTCTTCACACGCGCGAGCTTTAATACCTTATATTCATTCAAAAACATTAAAATATTTAATAACAATATGCATCTGTGAAAAGTAAAGAGTCCTCCTTTGACTTGTTGTTTGGAACAGCCGTAAGCACAACACGCAGTTACGTTTTTTCAAGAAGATTTCAAACTAATTCACACACCTCGTTCTGCTTACCATAGAAAATGGCCGTAGAATGAAATTTACCTGTACAGGGAAAAACGGCAGTCACGTGACACAATGTTTGCAGAGAAAAAATAGGGGTTCCCTCTCTCTACCCTTATTTCTTCTCTAAGGGTTTCCCCCTCACATGTTTGTACGCTTTGACCAATCACTGCTGAAACTCCCAGAATACAAGAACCCGAGTTGTCACCAAGCAGGGCTATTCTAACCATGGCCCAGTTCACTCTAGGATAATATGAAAAAGACAGTTCGAAAAACATCTCTGGAAGAAGAAAACTGCAACATCCATTTTGAGAATACCATTGTTTGCTCATGCAACAGCTAATGCCATATACTTGGGATATATATGTAAGTGGAGGGGGAGATGTTACCTCTTCTCCATTCAGAAATAAAGAAAATAGGAAAATAGGATGCAAAAAACACTCAATGCTAATTCCTATAGCAAATTATAAATCACCTCTGGTAAAAAAAGTAGCACTCCAAAAAAGAAAAAAAATCTTCCGAAAGTAGAGCTTAACAAGGTTATTAAAGCTTTCAGAAATGCTAATAAATGCAACAAAAAAGGACAAGGTTTTTGGCCAAAGAAAAGCTTTCACCGTGCTCTAGGCAAAGCAATAAAACTGACCAGACAATGAGAAAAATTCATTATAAGAGAAGGGAGACGGATCGTTATATTTGTTTCTTTTTCTTTTTTGCAGTTCTGTTTTAGTTGGGGGAAATTATTGAGGATACATGCACAGGCATAATGTTTTCTTAGTTTTAGAACCTGGTAACCCTAGGTGGTATCAACTGCTGTACACAAAAGTATAAAAATATCAAAAATTATGATTAAGATTTTTCTATTTAAAAAATTACTAATTTAAGGAAGAAAAAAATTGAAAACTTGTAATCAAAAATTTTCATCCTATGCCATTCTAGACAACAAATAATGACCTCAACAAGCAAAAGTGTTTCATCTTAAATAGACTGGCGAGAAAAGTTCGTCAAGAAAATATAGCTTTTTTTTTGATAAATTTTTGTGCTTTTTTTTCATTATTTTTGTTATCAATCACAAATATATTGTTTCTTTAATTAATTTTTTTCCCTCCTAACATTAATTTTGTTTTCCATCCCTGAAGTTATAGTTACCTTAGATCCCTATTTTTTATATGACAGAAGCCTTGTTTTCTATATTATTTAGTCTCATTATAAAATTATATAAGGGACAAAGTGGTTTGCCTGTTGCAACCACTTGAAAACAAATGCAACAAAGAAAGCAAAAACAACACCTCAGACTCTTTCTGCAGGTAAATTGAGTATTAGATTCAAATGCAAAAAAATTTTTTGACTGCTCCAGCTGGGGTAGTGAGTGGACTGTAGGTGATAGAACCATAAGGATTCAGGTCACTTGAGCCCCCAAGAATTCCTATGAAGCGTGCCCTTAATAATTCTTGAACATACAAAACAAATCACTTAACCTTCCCTGCATACTTTATTGAATCCCTTATATGCCAAATGTCTGGTAACCCTTCATTGTTTCACCTTATCAGAACCCCTAAGTGGGAGGTGTGTCACTGGGTTGTTGTAGAGCAACTTTACATTCCAAAATTTTAAAATCAAAATGAATATAATATAATATGCAATATAAATTTGAAAAATATAAACATATTTTTTCACTTGGTTAGGGGCCCTGTGGATCCAATAATTCATTCATGACAATATTTCAAGGCAGGAGATCCTAGTTCTAGTTCTTGTGGGAGTTATTTTAATCTATGAAAATAAATCCATATTTACAGCTGTATCATGAATTTTTACAATGGCAGTCATTTTGACTACTTCTGTAGTTCTGGGACGATGGAAACTCCAGTAGTTCTAGTGTTAAACTGCACATTTGAATATAATATTTTGATATTGTTCTAACTAAAGTATTTTTAGTTAATAAGAAACCTTTTAATTTGCATTATTTCAGCTGACAAATAAACCATCTCATATAAATCAGATATTTTTTTTTTTGTATATAATTTTATCTAACATTTCTTCAAAAAAAGATAATTGTTATCATGCTTGTGTTACCATAAAATCATTTGTTATGCTTTTGTAATGCATCAGTTTAAATTGATTATCTACTGTGTATATACTTGTGTATAAGCTGAGTTTTTTATTCAAATATTCATTCTGAAATTGGGAATGTCGGCTTATATATGAGGGTCATTTGATAAGGTAAATCTCTATGAATTAGTAACATGGCTGCTCTCAAATTATTATCATTGTAAAGTATCACTCTTCAAAACCTATCCCAATAAGTTGATTTATTTTTTGGCGCCATTCTAAGTTCAAATTATAGCATATACCCTGGAAATATATAATATTAATAATTGCCTTGCAATTAAAAACAATTTTTTTTTAACTGAAATAGTTGCAAGCAGCCCAGATCAAAGCTGAATTGCAATAAGTTCAAGTACAAGTACAAGTACAACACCGCAACAGGCAAATTGCCCAACGAGGTGGCTGACTTAAGAACATCATGGATCCCCGAGCCCTTTTTTTACCCTACCTACTACTGCTACACCACACATGCACCCCGCCCACAACCCCCCGCGGAACCCCCAACGAATCGGCACATGCGGGAACGTGCGTGTACGTGCAGTGAAACCTGACGTGAAGTTTTTTTGTTTCTCTGTAATGCTTGTTATGTGTAGTGCTGCCATCTGCCACCAGTTTTCCAAACTATGAGTGAAGTGTTATGATTGAATGATTTTTCGTTGTAGGACTGTTGCTCTCTGGGGCGAGACTTTTTAACGGGGAGATCGGCTCGCATTTGCACCTTGAAGTTGGGAACCACAGAAAACCAACTTCAGCCAACCACCACTGTGGGGTTCGAACCCGGATCCTCGCATCGCGAGTCTGTCACTATAAAAAAAAGAATTCGAGTGGGCTTACATTGCAATTCGAACCCACAACCTTCGTTACACTAACCCTGTATTCTAACCATTACACCGACTGGCACACAAATGGGATTCACTGGGATTCTGCACCCAATCTCTCATCATTCAAAACCATTAATTTGGGGAAGGACAAGTTTAAATGAGCTGCACATTCAGGGCTACAACCAGAGGAAAGCAGGTGTGTCTGATGCCCCAGTTGCTGGATCAGAAGGGGCACCAAATTCCCCTTTTAACTACGTCTTTTGCATGCAAGGGGTGCCAAAATTCCAGCTTCCCCCTATTAATAAAGTATCTGGTTGTGGTCTATGCACATCCACCGAAGAAGAGCATCGGGGAAGCCCAGTTTACGTCACAACCTGAAAATCATTGAAAAATCAGTGGTATCGTCATGAGAGATCACAGATTGAAGGCACCTAAATACAAATATAAATAAAAAGGCCACAACAGACAGGGTACGCCGATTTAATTGTGCCTGATTTATTTAAGTCATGATTTAAATCACTTGATTTAAAAAAAATCATTGATTTTAATCTCAAAATTTAAATTTTGCCTTTTCTTTAAGTAACCTTAATGATATTGAAGTAAAAGTAACCTGGTATGTTAAGAAGTCATCAACGAATGAGGCAAATACACAAAAAATACAAAATTCCTAATGGAT
This sequence comes from Pholcus phalangioides, assembly GCF_987345545.1. NCBI lineage: Eukaryota > Metazoa > Arthropoda > Arachnida > Araneae > Pholcidae > Pholcus > Pholcus phalangioides. Next base: position 3,340,481 of record NW_028301619.1, read on the forward strand.
TAGGAATTTTAAATTTTTTGTGTATTTGCCTTATTTGTTGATGACTTCTTAATATTCTTGAGTAAAGTTGATCTACTCTTCCATAACCTGGTATGGTTTTCATGTTATTGATATTTTTGCATGTTATTGATTGTAAAGTTTGTGATTAAAAGAAGTATAGGAGATCTTTTTGGGGTAAATATAGACTTGAACTTAATCCCTAGATATAATGAAAAAAGAAAGCTGCTCTGTTTTAGTGCACAGAAAAAATTGCAGAAAAATACAGGAAGTTGACCTTAGCACTGAGCTAAACTGCACTTTTTTAAATGCATTACAATGTGGCACTAGGGTTCCCCTGATTAAAAAACAGAGGAATTATTTTTTTTCATAAAGTCCTCATGTATAAAAGTGTTTTTTTCTACAAGAAAAATGTTTGTCCATGAAATTAATTCAGGCTCAACAACCTTTCATGTTACATAAACACAGATTTTTGGTGTTCACATTTTTTGCTTGTAGTTTGTTTGTGGTTTATTCATTAATGCTGAATTAAATTTGAGAGATTTAAATAGATCAGGTTCACAATATTCTTTATGAGAAATTAGAGAAATGAAAAAGCTTTGTGCAAGATAGGTGTCAGGATTGTTGACAATTGATCAAAAAACTCAAAGGAAAATTTGTCAGTATTGGCTCATAATCCTTGAGACTTTTGGCATTAATTTTTAGCTATGGGAAAAACATGGAATCACCATTATACATTAGAGTCAAAGCAGTGGATGGAGCTTGGTGAAACATCAAAAAGGCAAATCTGTTTTGTATACTTAAAAAGTGATAGGTCTATTTTTTCGGGATTCTCAAGACATTGTCTTTATATACTACCACCTCCAGAAGGGCTAGAAATTGAGCTGAAGGAATTGGAGAACATTATGCCATATTTCTGGGAAATTTGAAAGAATCGCTGCAGATAAAACCACCAAGATTGGTACAAAAGAGAAGCCCTATCCCACAGATCCACCATTGCAATTGCCAAATTGCATAAATTAGGCTTTGTACCAACCTCTCATCCATCAAATTCTACATATTTGGCTCCACATGGTTTTTTCCTGTTCCCAAACTTCAAAGTTCAGCTTGATGAAAAAAGAATTCATCAAATAAAGAGGCCATTACACAATTTTAAATGGCTACTTTGAAGGGTTAGAGAAATCATTATTTCTTGATGAGGATAATTTTTTTTTTTTTAAACATTATAGAGAGAAGATATTTTGGGAAGCTTGAAGGAGACAATGTTGAGAAATAAATCAGAATTTTTTTGAAAAAAGGTGATCTCTTTTTTTTTTTTACCTTACACCTTACTTGTCAAATGACCCATATATGGCTGTCTTTTTGGAGAAAACACTTTACCATTTTGCTGTAGTTTTGGTGGTCTTCAAGTCTGGGTTGGCTTAGACACAAGTATATACAGTAATTATATCATAAAATTCAAAATATTTTTCATTTCATCTTTTTTTCTTCATCTCAGAGTATCCTCCTTGTGGTGAAGGGGAATTCACATGTGATAATTTTAGATGTATTCCTAAAACGCAACTTTGCAATGGAGTGAACGATTGCAAAGATAATAAGACATCTGATGAAAGCATAGAAATATGTGCTACGAATCGTACATGCCCTGGAAATCATATAAAATGCAACAGCACTAACATATGTGTTGAACCATATTGGCTTTGTGATGGAGACAATGATTGTGGGGACAATTCAGATGAAAATCCTTTTCTGTGCTCACAGAGAACTTGTCCCCCAAATAGTTTCAGGTAATCTGCTTTATTGGTTTTTTTTTTACCTTTTGCTAATAATAAAGATATGTCATTATAAAATGTGAAAAAGAGGGAAAAAAGTGAAATATGTGAAGCAATATATTGAATGAAAAAAGTGTATATGTACAATCGACGCTCTATTTTACGAACCTCTAATTTACACATTTTTACAAACTAGTTTTCTGCTCTCAAACAATATACTATTCCTTTAAATGTTTTTCCCATTTATGAACTATTTTTCACATCTGTATGGGTTCATAAAATGAGCATAGACTGTATATATATCTTTATTGACAACTATTAGACTATTAAAATGTAGCAGGTTTTATTCAAAGTTCTGCAAAGGAGATACTGATATGGTTCTATCTTGCTGATGAACTTGTTTTTGATTTGTTTTAATATATAAAATTTTTGTAAAAGCTATTTATTGACACCATCATGTGCCTCAATATTTTGTTGAATTAAAAATTTTATATATCCCCTTTGATACTGTAGCTGCATTATGCTGCAGGATAAATCATGCATGTTATTGCTAATGGAGTTCCACTGAATATATGAACTTTATCAATTTTTTAATATCTATTTATATTAATCCTATTGAACCTATAACTGCTAAGCTCAAGTATACTCAGGCACTATTGCTTGGTAAAAATGAAGACATGGGGCAGATATCAAGGAAACAGATATTTTGGGGATATTATGATGAGGTTCATTTTAGCATAATGTTCAGAAAATATCTGTTTCTTTGATATATTGGGCTGAGAAAAAGCCGTTCATCTCTCACATGGCAAATAGTTCATATTCTAGTTTTACCACCATAGTAGATTAAAACTTGTATTGATATTTTTGCTGCTAATGGAAAAAAAAGTGAGTTTACCTTATGAACATTAACTTGGCTTCACATTGTGCCGAAATAAAAGGTAATCTTCGTTTTTACCAATTTTATTGAAAATGTGTCAGAAGAAAAATGGCTAAGTTAAGCCTTCATTAATTTTTTTTTCACATATTGAATTATTTGAAATGTCTGTACTTTATAATACGATGGAATAATCAATGCTTGCGTGTACCCAAAATTCCAGAAGTTCCGAAACGCGTATAGCCGTGTTCGTTTTGGAATTTTGGGTACATGCAAACGTCGATTATTCCATTGTATTATCAAACCCAAAAGGTATTTCATTTTTTATTTTCTGTACTGTATGTTTAGATGTTCAAGCCACAGATGTATTCCTGCCACTTGGCATTGTGATGGAGATGATGATTGTGGAGACTCTGCAGATGAGCCAGAAGAATATTGCAAGAGTGAAAAAAAAACCTGCTTTGGAGATTTGTTTACTTGTGATAATGGAAACTGCATTCCAAGGATATATATTTGTGACGGCGATAATGACTGCTTGGATAAATCAGATGAAGATGAAAGGCATCAGTGTGGTATGGATATATTTTCCAGTATTAAAGTGAATCCTTGTTTTTTATAAACTTTTATACTGCATATAGGCATTCATGGAAGTTTTTCTTCTCAATGAAAGTAATCATGAACCAGCCTCCTAGGAGGTGAAGAGAGAAAATTTTCTTGCACAACAGCTCTGGGTGTGAGTGGGCATGAATCAGTCAATCGATGAAAGTAAAATAATAGAAAAGAAATTTTAAGAAAAACTATTTAAGGAACCATTTTATTCTATAAAGTTAAGAAATATTTTCCATGTTTGAAAATATTTTTTTTGCCAAAATCCCTGTTGTACATCATTTTTTCTTTTAAATTGATATTTTTTTCGAAAAGACAGTAGTTACAAGAAGTGTGACATAAATAGTTGATAAGGTTTTCGCAGCCATCATTTGATGAAAATTGTTTTTTCGGGTGCGAAGACCATCTTCCGTTTGAGTTCGTTCTCAACGTTTTCCCAACACTAGTGGTTGGCATCATCAGGAGAATAGGTAAACTGGATCAAAGTCGGACTTTGATCCAGCTTATCTATTCTGATGAAACAATTTTCATCAAGTGTGACATAATTCATAAATGCATGTCCATAACTTTTTTTGTATGCAGCTACAAATGGGTTGACTTAAAGACATCGTTGTAAGAAGTGTTTTATGTGAATTCATATTCACATTACACTCCACAGGGATGTCTTAATGTAGCAATATATAATTTTTTTAGCTATTTAATTATTTTTAAGACAAATATCTCAAAAATTTGGATAATATTCATAAGAAATTCTCCTTATTTATTCTGCTCTATACTTCCAATGAAATTTGACTGATTGAGAAGAAAGAGATTTTTTACAGCTATATTTAGACAGACTGATCTTTTCACACTGATGCTGACCAATGTCTGTAGGCTCTTGAAAACCCAGACTGACTTATCTGCCATCTTTGTGTGAAGTGTGATATCAGTACTATTGCTACTACTAATCCCGGTTTCTCATCCTGCTTTTGTTAAAAATTAGATTACAAAAACTTTTTTTGCCACTCAGATAAAAACAATGAGTCCACCCGGTTATCAAGATGCCTTACTTGCTACCAAACTGAATGGGATATCATAAATTTGTCTCACCAGTATTAGTCATAATGTACTTGTTTCAATTTTGTTTTTACTTGCAATCAGATGCAAATGCTTCCACTTTATAGTGTTTTTCCTATACTGGATGCTCTGATGCTCTTTCATATTCTCTCTCTTTGTCTATACGCTCTTGCAACCTAGTGATGAGTTGTTTTGTTAATATCTGCTTGTGCATTATGAATTTTGGTCTTCACCTGGGTGTGCATTAATCCGAAGGTCGATCTTAGACAAAGTGGCACTGTGGGCAAGATAAAAATTTGGCACCCTCCTTTTTGTTAGTTTTCGTTTCGATTCCCAAACGGTGTGTTGCAGTTCCCTAGAGTGTCCAACATCAATCATAAAATATTTCCCTATGCAGCACGTAATTGTCTCAGAATAATGTTTAGATGGGGTTCTTAACCTTTTTCAGCCACGACCCAAAACTGACAGCATGACCAACTTTGTGACCCATTGGTATATTTTCAATTTTTAAAGTTTTTATTAAATATTTCTGATTAACAAAATGTTTAGTTTTCAAAATTAGTGGAACCAGTCTATGGCTTCTCAACAGGTGGAGCAATTGGGCCTGAGCCCAAACAGGGACCCTAAATTAATGAAATTTTTCATCGATTCTGAAAATATTTTGCTCATAGAGTCTAAATTCATTCTCAAATTATTTTTATCATTAATTTTTATTTATTTTGCATTAATTTTAGAATTGTTTTTCATCAGTACTTGAATCACTTTCCGATTATTATGGAAATGTTTTTCATTAATTATGTTGTTCTTTTATTAATTTCAAATTATTTTCATAACTGAATTTTTATTAATGTTAGTTTAAAATATTCATATTTTCATACATATGATTTTCAGCATTTCCTGTATATTCTGTAATGATTTTATGCCCTTTTAGGGATGCTGACTTCTTCCCAAAAATACTATATATGAAATTATGGCTCATAGAGAGAGACCCCAAAAATATCAATGTATTCAATCCCAGACCTGCTCAGTCAGAAGCTAGCTCCCTACCGACTGAACTGCCAGGTGACATTAAATTTTACCAATAACATTTTCATAAAGCTGGCCTAGATTGCTCTGTTCCACTAAGGTGACTTATCAGGTTAATGTAAAATTCATAAATTCAAGTATAATTGAGATATTTTCATATTCTTCCAAATACTGCACTATCTCTATTCATAAAAGTAGTCCGAATAGAGTCCAAAAGTTCAAGCACTAAAAATGGGGAAAATCGGCAGCCAGAAAATGGAAAAAAGTTAGAAATAGGAACTATGAAAGGCATTAATAAATAATTGGAAAAAATGAGAATAATCTAAAATTAAGGATTTAGAAACGGATAAAAAAATATATATTTCGCTACCAACTGTTTCAACAATAGCACAATGATACTGTAATATCTGCTTTGGTCAAGAAATGACATTACCATGCAGAATAATAATGAAAGTGTTTTTCATATACTTCAATACATAAGGGGTGCTGTAGCCCGGTCGATAAGATGCTCGCCTAAAGTACCAAAGGATGTTTAGAGATGTCGCGAGTTCGATACCCGTCAGACCAGACACGAACCAGGCTCTGTCCCTCCCGAGATATAAGCCTTTTACCCATGTGGGGAGTTCGATACCCGGTTCGTCTTTGTCAGAAAACTTTCTTGACACAGCGGTACAACAAAAAACAGTGACTTGACCGCAGCAAAAAACTTTCTACCACAGGGACTCCCCCATCGAGGGATTAGCGCACCAACCTCTTGATGAGTATAAAAAAACAAGCCTGCCATTCGGAATCAGCAATAAATTGTAGGTCCCAGTCTAATTAGCCCTTGTGTGCAAAAAATGATCAATGATCAATACATAATATCTAGGAACTTTGGCATATAAAAAAAATATTACTTACCATTGTGATATAGTTGTCACAGAAAATTTTTTATTTCAAAAAAATATTTTTATTGCACATAGTGATGATGTGTTTCATTGAATTTTCAAATCAAACTTTCAAAAGTTTGTCTTTGGTCAGTTTGTTATTTTTTTGAATTGGGGAAAAGATCACTCTTTTCCCATTAGAGATAATGGGTATGCAACAAAAACAATTTCTTCTGCTTGAAAAAATGGGCATATATAAGCTTAAGCTTGTATTGGACCCATGTGGCCATTTCCCAGTTCCACCCTCCAAAATTTTTCATAATCTTTATTATATCTATTGAAAAATTGGTCCTTTTATACCCCTCAAAATTTTCATTCATGCCTATTAAAATTACTTCATGCCTATGGTCAGGGCTGCAACTAGATGTTTGGTCAGCCGGGATAAGCACGCATTTTGATGCCTCCTTGTTACATTGAAGGGGAGATTAAAGGGTGAAATTTGCACCCTCCCCAGTCTGGTGCCCAATGCACACCACACCTACACACACATATAGATTCACCTACTCTCCTCCTAGTTGCAGCCTTGCCCATGGTGACATCCCCACCCAGAACTTTATGGTTTGTATAGATTCATAACCTCAATTAATACAGTGGTGTAGACATTTTAGAGCTAATAGAAAAACTGACTACCCTTGATGGTAAACTCAAAATCTCTCCCTTTTTTCAAGTAGATTTTTTCCCATGCTTATCTATTGTTTGAGATGTATATCAGTAGTACTTGAATATTTTTGTATGATTGGTCACTTGGTGGACTTTGGGGTGGGGGGATCAGTGATTTCGGCCAACATCTAAAACTTTTTATCCCGCATTGACTGCAACCTAAAAAACATGTGAGACAGTTTCAAAAGTACATTGGCGGGGTGCAGTTTTTTTATTATTTTTTTCCCGTCGGTTTTTTTTCTTTCCTATTTTCCTTTTTTCTATACTGAATGAATGAATGCCAGAGTCTCTGCCACCGGACTTATCCCGTTGCTGAGATCTTTTCCAGCCCAGCTTCGTGGCAGAGTCTGGAACAAAGTGAGTGCACCTAACAGTGTGAGTGTGTAGCTAGTGTTGTGTATGATATTTCAGTGCTGCCATCTACGCTTCAAATTGTGAGTGAAGTGTAATGATTGAATATTTGTAACGTTGTAGGCCTGTTGCTCTCTGTGGTGAGACTTTTTAACGGGGAGATCAGCTCGCATTTGCGCCTTGAAGTTGGGAACCACAGAAAACCAACTTCAGCCGACCACCACTGTGGGGTTCGAACCGGGATCCTCGCATCGCGAGTCCGTCACTATAACCACTCGACCACCACAGCGGCCCTTTTTTCTATACTGAGTACTATTACTTCACCACACACCAACTCCGACCATATCACAATATCACAACACTGCAATTTACTGCCATTAATGAGTTTGGTTGGAAATGAAGGTGTCATGTTTCAGTGGTCACCTTAAGCTTGTTAAGGAAAATATCTTATCTTATATTCTTCCCCTGGATCAAACCTGGGACCTGACAGCAACTTTCACAGAGGTAGACGCATAGGCGGAGATAGACTTGGAAGTCTGCGGGGGGGGCACGGTCATTATTGCTGGGGGGGGCAAGATGATGATGATGTTGATTCATCTATACATATATACATTAGATAAGTCTACTTCACCTTTGATGCTGGGGGGTTATCCCCCCCACGCCCCCCCCCCGTATCTCCGCCCATGGGTAGACGAGTATCTCACCACCATGTCACTTGGGCGCCAGAGCTGAAGAAAGGTTCCTGGATATTGGTATGGGAAAGTTCCAATTTTGGGCAAATCAACAACAGACTGACATCCAATAAATACATCTAAATATGTCCAATTTTATGAGTATCTGCTATTCTCTCAATTCATGAGAACTATGTTCCAGTGATTATTTTGATGCATTTGGAGCCTCTTCTCCTCACTTCAGGATCACAAAATTTGATTCATCATGCTTTTTTCTCATCTCATCTCCCTTCAAAATGTTTTAAAGAGGGGGAAGGATTAAAGAAAGCCTTTCTGTTGGGCTTAAGATAGTCTCCTTTCTCTGCTGACTGTAATACTGCCATACACTGTATAGTACCAAAACCCCCTAGATGCTACTAGTCTGTCTAGGCCAATGGTTCTCAACCTTTCGAATCCTGTGGCCTGGGTGAATTCCTATTTCAATGAAAGGCTCGGTTTTGCAAGGCTACTACTACTAAACCACACACGTGCACCTCGTCCATATTCCTCTGCAGAACCTCTAACAAATTGGTACATGCAGGAATGTGCATGTACGTGTAATGAAACCTGACGTGAAGTTTATTTCTGTGCAATGCTTGTTATGTTTAGTGCTGCCATCTGCCACCAATTTTTCTAACTGTGAGTGAAGTGTAATGACTGAATAATTTATTGTTGTAGGTCTGTTGCTCTCTGTGGCGAGACTTTTTAATGGGGAGATCGGCTTGCATTTGCACCTCAAAGTTAAGAACCACAGGAAACCAACTTCAGCCGACCACCACTGCTGTGACGATGGGATTCGAACCTGGATCCTTGCAATGTAAGTTCGTCATTATAACCACTCGACCACCACAGCGGCGTTTGGCAAGGCTGGAACCCGAGGGGGCAACTGCTCTAGGTGGCTAATTTTATGAGGGAACACCAAAACACCATAGTAAAATTAAAGAATTTTAAAGTGGTGGGGACAGTAAAACAACATAAAATTCTTAGTTCTGGCACTGATGTTTGGTGTGCATTTGTTGAATTCTGCAAGATTATCCATAACTATTTGTTAAATCAAAAATGGAAAGTACTTTCCATGTTGGTTTTTCACAAGGATGTGTGTTCAATCATTTATGTAATTATTGGGTAGTCAATAGAATCCACCCTGTGTAGTTCTGAAGTTGAAATTGAACTGACATAAAAAAATTGAAATAATTTTTGTCATTTAAAATATCATCTGAATGTCATTTGGCCAATTAGTTTGTGTGTTTAAAATAATTGGTTGCTTTGTTCTTGCATGTAGATACAAGACAGTGTGATCAAGAAAAAGAATATACATGTGCAGTAAACAAAAAATGGGATAAAACATCATGTATTCCAAAACGTTGGGTATGTGATGGTGATCCTGATTGTGTAGATGGTGCTGATGAAAATAGCACCCTTCACAACTGCCCGCCGCCTGAACCTTGTGAAGCAAACCAGTTTCAGTGCAACAACCGCAGATGCATCAACAAAGCATGGGTATGCGATCATGATAATGACTGTGGTGATGGTTCTGATGAACCCAAAAATTGCAGTTAGTACCTTTTTATATTCTTTTGTAACTGTGGTTAGTATTAACTTTAATATATTGCTCATAATAACAGTTGGTATGTTGGTGATATAGTACACAATAGAACAAATATATATTTTTTTTGAATCAAATTTCAGCTTTTTTAAAATTGGTATCCTTTCAGGGCTCGATTTCCACATTGGTAACTTGGGCATTTGCCCATTGCCCCATTTTTTAGGGGTCCCCCAAATTTATAATAGTATATATATTTTACTCAAATTTTTATAAATTTTATTCAGTAAAATTTTTGAAAATCAAAGAATTTTCCCTAATAACATCATACTATTTCCAAAGTGCCCATTATTAGTAAGCTCTATTAAATATCAATTTTAATATTATACCAATCAGTAATAGACTTTACACAGCATGTACAATGCACCTAATTGCAATAATAACTTCACAAAAATAATTATGTTTCAATGTGTCACAGTCTTTTGTTTAATTCCTCAATTTGACATCATTTTGACCTTAAAATGATTTATGAAACAATGACAAGAATTTTCCATTTTTGATTACAGAAAATCCTCAAATATTCATGAATATTCTGTGCATTTGCAATGCAAAACTTTATGCATCTGGTCTTGCAAACACTTTTCAGATGAACTGCAACAATTTTCACCCTTGCTTCAGGTTGGTGACACAAATGTTAATGACAAATATTAACACAAATGTATGATGAATGCCACAAATGTTAAATAACACTAGAAGTTTAGAAGAGATGTTTCCAAATTTTGAGACAATATTGAATCATTATCGACAATATCACCAATATCGAACTGTTCTGCCCAAGTCTTTTACAAGGAAACTGCATCTTTAGCTTTATTGTATATTGAAGCTAAGATAATTCAAAAATTAGATATTGATGACATCAATGATTTTGCTCATATGACAGTATGTGGGAAAAGCATTTATTGTAAAAAATTTCATGGAGAATTTTACATTACATTTCTCATTAAAAATAGTGCACACACACATATCCTTTTTTTTATGTGTTCACAAATAATACATACTATATTTGCTGACATACCAAACATCTTCGACCACAGTCAAGGGGGAGGGGGTCAATACTTCTTTTGCCCAGGGCCGTGCATTCTTTAAAATATCTTGACATGCCAAAATTAAATAATAACTAAGGTGAAGCCTGTGCAAAACAAAATGCTGAGGGGCTAGAATTATCTTCTATTTTATAAAGCTGCACAGGAAATTATCATTTGTTTCAATCGTTAAGTAGGTCTTAAATTTTGAGAACATGTCCCCATTCAAACTCATCTTATAAAAAATATCTTATCAAATATTATCGTCCAAAACGTTTTAACCACTCATTTAGGATAATGAATTATGGACAATGACATTTAGAAATCTTACTTCTTAAGTTGTTCAGCGATTTCTTCGACCATAGGTTCAGATATTGACAATTTTTGATATACACTGAAACCTGTTTTTGTGTGATTTTTTTTTGTGCGGTATATGAAAATTTCAATCAAATTAGAACATAATTGATGAAGTTATCAATAAAAAAAATTAGTAGGTTTGATCGGCCATTTAGTTTTTTTGGTTTTTGATATTTCATCACATAACTGGTGTCAGCCAATTACATTACATATGTATTTAAGTATATAATCACATTATTTAATTGACGTCCTTCAAAGTGCTTTCATGTTCCTGGACCATTAAGATAAGCCATCATTTCAAAGCGTAAATTAAAGGTAAATTTATTATTTTTTCCATTTAGATATAAATTTTTAGGATTTTTATTTTATTTTTCGACATAATCCCTGAAAATGAATAATGGCAAAAACAAAGCGAAGAGAAAGGCAATTTCCTTAGAAACTAAGACTACGATTTTAAAACAAATAGCAGAAGGTGAAGGATCCACAACTGTTGGTAAAGAATTCGGATTAGGTGAATCCACTATAAGAGGCATACAAAAACGTTTTGTATGTGTAAAATAATTACGTATGTAAATAAAATATTTAAAAATGTTCGCATGTGTATTTTCTAAATCAGATTCCAAAAGGTTTGCTAGATTCCAAGTATCTGCCAAGCAGGGCCGCAACTAGGGGGTTGCAGGTGGGTCTGGTGCCCCGGGAGCTGTACTAGAGGGGACAAAAATTTCACTCTTTAATCACTCCTTCAATATTATGAGGGGGGCACTAAAATGCATTTTGTTGCCCCGGCTGACCAAGCATCTAGTTGCGGCCCTGCTGCCAAGCCTCGTGCCTTGATTTCATTTAAAAAAGCAATTCCTAGTTATGTCGTAAGGTTTTGAGTTATTTTCTATGTGAGACTTTTTTTATGCGGTCCCTATCCACCGCATAAAAAAAAAACTTTTTAAATGTGTTGCGGAAAATATTTTTTATAGCTACTCGTGAAGTTTTGTGCGTTTTTTTTTTATGCGGTCTCTATCCACCGCACAAAAACAGGTTTGAGTGTACACCATATGTTTGCTTCTTTTCTAATATCCCACCTATACACCTGTTGCTTTCACAGCTTTCCACCATACAAGAAAATTGTTTTCACGAGTAATTCAATTTTTTTCACTAGTAGTAGTTTCTTTGCTTGTCCCGTAAATCATCACAGCTTGTTTTCGCATCCACACCATACAGGAGCATAGACAGTACAGAGGTCGGGGATAGGGTTGTGATCCACTATTCATGAAAAATTGTATCATTAGCAGGGCGAAAGTAGACAATTTCCACGATCATCATGCACACTCTCTCATTGAACCCCCATCCCCCGCCCGTTCACAGGGCTGGCGTCCGCACCTTTTATTCACTGTGACGCAGATTTGCATGCGGTTTCTTCTTCCCAAGGTTACATTTGCATGCATGGTGTTCTTTTTCTCTCGATAAATTTCAACAGGAATGCCGTTTTTTTTATTAAGAAAGAGATTATTATAAGATATTATTATAAGATATTATAATAAGATATTTTTCTTGTTGATGTCCACCATTTTTACACTAAGTTAAATTATTCCATACATTTGCTAGCTTCTATTTGATTTTGAATAATCAATCATAAAAATAGATAAAAAATTTAATTGCCTTTATTATCTTACCAAGATGTAAGATTATTTTTTTAACAAATGTGTGCTTAAAAATTTCACTTCCTCCTACCCCAGAGACAAAACCGCTACCCAGAAAAAAAATTCTTTTAGCTTTAACAGTTTTTTTTTCCAATAATGAACTAACATGACTCATTCTATATTAGATAAGTGTCCATTTGAGAGAGGTTTATCATTACAATGGTTTAGACAACTAGCTTATTTAAACTTATTAAGCAACTGACATTATTTTGATTTATGTCACCATCTGCTCTTCAGTGTCAGTGTATATGAGCTAGGTCTGTTATATAATTACTGTTTATTTTTTTAATTCTCTTTTTTTTTGCATATGCAAATTATATTATGCAAATTCTATAAAAATTCATTCACACATCTATTTTGGATCTAAAATGTTGAAATTTATTTTCCATACAGTTTTCCATCTTTTTGCGCATAACTTTCTATTTTAGCATTAAAAAGATTCTTTGAAATCACCAGCTTTATTGAAAGCTTGTATTTTTATATTGAGATTTTTGCTGAATATTACGATTCTACTTCTACATCTCATCATATTACTTGTAAAAATTAACCAGAATTTTTTAGTCAATTTGTAAATTATTGAATTTTCTAGTTGCTAAGTATAGTAACATAAAATATCATTATTCAGTGTTGTAGAATAGGAGTTAGTGATATTTTACTCTCTAAGCGGCATAGTAGAAATCACTATACCCCCCCCCCCTTTAAAATACCAAATTTTTTGTAATAAAGTACGCTTCCTTTCGATTTTCAGCAGGTGCAAACTAAGGAGTATAGGGGAAAGTGTTCTAAACTGAAAAATTAACTTCACAAAGTGTCTGGTCTTGTCAATGCTAAAATAAGATGCCTTTAAGGAAGTGAGATACCTTGTCAATGTTGCTTAAAGGGTTAATTGATGAATGAAGTGGTCCCTGCTTTCATTTTGGATATGAAAAATCTTTCTGTGTATCTGAGATTGTTTGGTAATGCATTTGTTATATTCAGTCACAACTTTATTTTCTCCTACTTAGCTTTCCGTAATTGTACTTCTAATGAGTTCACCTGTCGAAATGCTAAATGTATTCGGAAGATGTATCATTGTGATGGGGAAGATGATTGTGGTGATGGAAGTGATGAACTTGCTAAAGATTGTGCATCTGAAGTGCCAACTTGTTCAGGTGCTCAATTCAAATGCAAAAATGGACAGTGTATACTTTATGAACGAGTTTGTAATAAGCAGTTGGATTGCACAGATGGCTCTGATGAACCACCTCATTGTCATATAGATGAATGTGCCAAAGTTGAAAGCAATCAGTGTGAACACAAATGTGTTAATACTTTAACCAGTTTCTATTGTGAGTGCAATGATGGCTATGTACTTATGAGTGATAAAAAAGCATGTAAAGATATAAATGAATGTGCAGTCAAACCTGAAGTATGTACCCAATATTGCTTCAACACCCCAGGGTCTTACTACTGCAAATGTAATGAAACTTTTTACGAGAGAGAAGTTGATGGACGCAATTGCAAACGCAAAGATAGTAAGTGCTCTTTTTCATTTGAATTAATTTTACAATGTACTGCTAAAAATGCCTGTTGCCTAGGAAAATCTGTAACTGCAAAAAATTATACAGTGAAAATCCTATATATATATATATAAACAACTATATAAAAATATTACTCTCTGGACCCTATATATCCACTTTCTAGTATTAATATAAACAGTCTATCTATAGCAATAATTCCTCTGCAGCGATACATTTCTCTGGTACCTTGATTATCATTTTATAGATGTTTCACTGTAGTAGTGAGGGTGTATATTTATTATCATGTTTTTAAATCTTTGTCTTCATGGTTCAGACTAGCAAAATAAATATAATTATGAAACTTGGAACTTCCTGAAACTTTTTTGATAATCAATTCGAAAACAAAATTGATGTATTTTCAGGTATGCTTTAAAGTCATTTTAGGACGTTCTTAGTACAGAATGCCAGAAATCATTTTAAAATTCTCATGAAAATTTTTGTGAAGGATAAGAAACAGATTCAAAGAACTTATCAAATCATTAGAGCTCTATCAATTTTCTTTGATTATATCCATATCTAATGGTTGGAGTTCTGAAGCAGAATTTTGCATAAAATTACCAAATTGCTACTAGCTTTCTAATGTGTAGATTCTCAGTTATACATTTCAAATTCACTCTGTAATTCATGAATTTTTTTAAAAATAATTTTTAATTCAGTACGTTTAACCATATTTTTACTGTGGCAGTTCGCCATTATTTTTTACCTGGTTCTTAATCAGAAATTTGCCATTTTAACTATCATGTTTTTTATTTAAAATATGCCACTTGTCTTTACGGACAAGAACACAAGAAGTTAAAATTAATTAATTAATTTTTTCTGATGTCAATGAAATAAAACAATTTTGACTATCCATTGGTTGTAGCTTAATAGCAACACAATATGTTAAAGGATGGCTCTAATAGGCAATGAACAGAACATGGGGGGGGGTGCTATGTTTGCTCTGTAGCCTTTTTATTCAAGCAATTTTGAGAGTTTCTGAACATCACCAGCATTTTTATTTGGATAGTATTTAACACCAATTTTATTTTTTCTACTCAGAATCAATATCAACTTCGTGAGTCATAAAGATTGAAAACACTGGTCTGTGTGATGTATTTTGTGATTTGTTTATATAAAAAACTGTTTAGCTAATTTTACTTTGTTTTGATTTTTCAGATATTGAGCCATGGCTAATATTCAGTAATCGTTATTATCTTCGCAATATGAGTACAAATGGACGAATGTATAATCTCATCAAGATGGATTTGAGGAATGTTGTTGCTTTAGATTTTGATTATAGTGAGAATCGTCTTTATTTCTGTGATGTTGGAAATAAAACCATCAGCCGAATTTTTATCAATGGAACAGGAGAAGAAGCTATTGTCAGACATGATACCCAAGGTCTTGAAGGTCTTGCAGTGGATTGGGTTACAAAGTAATTTTTTTGCATTTGCTTGTTATAATCAAAAAAATAAGTCAGTAATTTTTTTATATGCCATAGATAAGCTTACCTGCTGCTTCAAGTAAAGCTACCAATCAGGCCTATCATTTGGGGGTCAGGGAGCAGCGCCCCCCCCCCTGGCTTTTGAAAATACACTAAAAATGATATATATATATATATATATATATATACATACATTGAGTACATGTCTTTGCCCCCCTGGAAAAAGTTGAAATGATTGCTCTGCAATCAGTAAAATTGAGCCATCTTAAGTTTTCTCACTATTTTTCACTAAATTTCTTTCAACCCTCAAAGGTTGTTATTTAAAACCAGCTTTTTTTTGAGAAGAAAGTGCTTGGTTTCTTTAAAGTGGTTTTTCATGAAAACCAAAGTAATTAAGAGAAATCCCATTGCACATCTGTGAAATAACACCTGAAGTAACAACCCAATCTGTGCCCAGATGGCAAAATATCAAAAGTCACTTTTCCAAAAAAATTGAGTTGTTCACATTCCAGTGTCTCATTGGTAAAAATTTTGGAAGGTGACAAAAGGAAGTCTTTTTCTTTCAGTTTATGAGAAAACAAGGGAGGCAAATTGTAATAAGTCATAAAGCCACAGTATCACATTTTGGCAAAATATTGTTTACAAATTTGCCAATGTGATATTTTGAAAAAGTGACTTATAACATTTTGCCATTTGAGCACAGTAATTCTCCATAGTATTATTTTCCTTTGTAAGGAAGAGTTCTTATCATTATTATTATTTTTTGAAAGTTTGCCTGTCTATTTTCTCAATAGCTAATAAATATATTACCAATCAATCTGGATTCTCATGAAAACCCAAATGCTTAAAATGCTATGGTCATTTAAAAAATATGTTATTTTGATAACATTCGTTGAAATTAATTGCATTTTATCATTATTAAAATTGTGTTGCACCCATTCAAAAGTTCATATTATAATGAAGATTCTCTAAACATAGTTCTTTTTTGACAATTTATAAAACTACAATATTCATTAGTAGGATTTCCACATTCCGAACATTTTGGAGTGTGGGAATCAGGAATGGGAAATCATATTTCCCGAGAATTCAGGAGATCACTTATTCACAGTTGAACTCCATTTATGCGGCTCTAATTTGAAATATGTTCTCATTTATACAACGTTTATATTTGGCTTCAATTATTCGTTACGCTTTTTAATATTAAAATATTTCATTTATGCATCACATAATTTCACTGCGTTTTCACTCCAACTCGAATCCCAAATTTTGGCAGAAGAGTCATTTCACTCAATTGATGTACGTGGGAATTTTTTGAAATGTCACTTATTAACATATCGTGCATATAAAACACTGCACAATTAGACAAATATATTTAATACACATTAGATTTTGATTTATAACCCTTAACAATAAATAACAAAATAGAATATTAAAATTTTGCAGTGATACAGTCAATAGAATTTTAGAAATCATGTTTCAAACGCAAGTAAAATGCCAGAAATAACATTCTTCGTAGAACGGCTTCAAAATTTTTATTCACAAATTTCTTAATGTAAAAATGCAACTCAAAAGTAGACGTAAATTTGGTTCTAAGCATCATATAAACAAAATTAGGTCCGGTTTAGAATTACAAAAAATAGGGACTTTCATAAAAAATGGAAAAAAACAAACTATATTTTCCTTCAAAATGAGGTTTTAAATGCAGTCGTATACCTTAGTTAATATAAATACCTTCTATTGCTTTAAAATATTTTTCCAAGGTGAGTAATTCAAAATATCTTGGGGAGAGAATTTTTCTACAGTTATCAAATGACATTTTACCTTTTTTTTTTATGTTTCTTATTTTGAGTATTATAAATGTCTATGCTGGATGTAAAGGGCACTATGTCCATTTTTGTCAATACTAGGATAACGCTAATTATTTTGCAGTCCTTTCGTTACGCTACACATAGGTATAGGGACACTAAATCCTTTTTAAAATAACTAATAGATATATTAACACAAATGAGCTCCATAGACAAGAGAGATAGACATACTGTATTAAAAAAAAGTTTGTTTGCACCTAAAACAAGAGAGTTGAACAACTTGTAAAATTTCTGTAAAATTCTAAAAATTTTACAACTCCTGTAAAATTTCCCTTTTGTCACATGATGCCTTTTCCTCCAGCATACAAAAATTCAGACTGAGGAAAGAAAATAAAAAGCTACATATCTTACCTATTCTATAGCTTCAGTTCCACATACACTTATCACCAGGGCTGGAACTAGAGGGGGCAACTGCCCGGGATGGCAAAATTTAGAGGACACAGTTTTAGGTGGGGGACAAAGCACACCATTATAGAATTATCAAACTCTAACATTGTAGGGTTGGCAAAAATCCTAGTTATGGCCCTGCTTGCCACTATAGTATTTTCATAATTATACTGATCAAATGTTTATGCATCCCTTTGATAAAAATAATTATTCATATGTTTTTTTTTTTTTGCTCAAAATAACAACTAGAGAATTTCTCCAGATTTCATTTCTGAATCTTCAAGTCCCCAATTTTCATACTGAACTCTTAGGCACCACGTCAAAGGCGTTGATTTGTTTTTCCATGTAATCACAAGTCATGATAAAAAAATTTCACAGTGTTGAGTTGTTTCCATTAAAGACTATTGGCTAACTTCCTTAAAAAGTGTGGCTCTCTCCAAAATATCCCTTCCAAGATAGACAGCACCGTCCCCTCTTTTTTTTCCAAAATTTTTAGAGTTGTAGTACAATCATGAACAAGTTATTCTCCCACTTGTATAATAGTGTTTTCGGCATTTAAAAAGTGGACAAGGGTCACCCCACTTTAAAAAAAAGTAAACAAAAAATTCCAGAATCACTCTTTCTCCCCTATAGTAGTGTTGATGTTTTGGACCCTTGTCTAGCTGTGCATTTTCATCTTGTACTGATCTTTATCCGTCTTGATGATTTCTTGAAAGACAGGGTTTGTTATACCATGGCTATATAATGTATAGCCCCTGTATTCTTCACATTTTTGTTCTCTCTACTTACAATTGTGAAATTGCCTGTCATTGGGATGTGAACAGGAAAGTAAAATTAATCTAAGAAATCACAAAAGGCAGGATGCTTTCTAGGAGAGTATCTCTTTCTACTTAAACGCTTCTTTTCAGATGTTATCTCTATTTATGTGTTGCAACAGCATTTTTCCCAAATTCTCTGGAATTTTTCTCAGGATTTTAGGAACGAGAAATCGTAAAAAATTCCAGAGAATGGGTGAGCAGATCACCCAGAATTATCAGCCAGAAACCCTATTCATTAGTAAAACCTGTTTTTTTCTCAGTTTGATTAACCATTATTTTAAAACCAAAAGAATAGTCAATAAATACTCACAGAACTGTGGTATTGGTCAATCGGTTATCAATTTAAACTTGATTAACTACTTTATTATGAGACTTTTATACTATCTATAAGCTTTTGTTGTATTTATTAGGAAAATTTATTGGTTGGATCGCACTACAAAGCAGCTTGATGTTGCAGAAGTTGATGGCACAAATAGAAAAACATTGTTATCTAAAGGAATATCAGACCCTCGTGCTATTGCAGTTCATCCAGGCATAGGGTACATTTCTGTCTACTTTCTTAAACTAGTTTAAGTTAGATATGTTTTGTATTATAAACTATAACAAATTTAATGTTTTTGATTTAATAATTCAAATAAGGTGTCCTTGCATTTGATTGGTTCTGTAAAATAATTGCATAAAACGAAATTGAGTAAAGTGAGGTGAATTTTATATGAGTACAGTAGGGATAGGGAGTTTTTTTCAGAAGAATAAAAAAATGAAACTAAACTCCAAAATAAATCAGCAATAAAATAAATTTATGTATGAGCATGAATTAGTCAATAATTCAAACCTCAGGCATGTCAACATTAGCATGAATCTTCTCAATTTTGATGAATGCTGACTTTTACCAGGGGTGAGCACCTCCCCATATCCTCCAGACTGCATAACCATAGTCCGATCTGTTTTTAGCAGAGCTCCTTTAGCTCCTAGGATGAGACTGCAAAAATGCATCCTGTACATGAAAAACATTATTGGTGCATGTGCAGAGGCGCATTTATAATTTTGCTACCTGTGGGCTACACAAACTTTGCCGTCCTTCTCCCAGGCTTTGATTTTCGTGACTTCTCTTTCCTCAAATTCGCCACCCTGTCTCCACACATTGTTATTGTTATTATCTTGACACACCGGAGCTGATGGGTGTCTGTGTCTCATGTCGTGGAGGTGATTCTAATTACGTTATAATTTAATTAAATATCTTCAATCCAATTAAAATTAAATTTTACTTCTGAACATCTTGGGGTCATCAATACTTTATACAACATCAAAAAACGTCAGTATAATTGTAAATTAGCATATCAATTTCACTCATTAGAATTTTGTTAATCATTTTAGATTAAAATTTATGACTTAGCTCCTATACCTTTCTCAGGTTTTTGGTTACTGCATAAACTAGTAAATTACATTGATAAAGGCATTTTCCCAATTTCTTCAATGCAAGCCTTTGCAGTTGATGACTTAAAATCATAAAAACTAGTTTGTGATTCAGTTGTGCTGCTAAAAAAACCTTTTGAATCAGACTGAACCTTTTTTTTTTTTTTTTTTAATGTTGATTTTTATTTTAGTGAGTTTCTGCCAAAAGAACATTATAATATTGAAAAAAGGAAAAATCTGTACTGTGTGTGTTAAAGTTTTCAAATTTTAAAAATCAAGTTAAATTAGAAGACAAAAAATATTGAAATTTTGTGAAAATAGAATAAACTGATTTTGATTATTTTTCATTTTGAGAAGAAATAACTTCTTGTGTAAAAATTATTTTTGTAGGTTTAGCTCTCATATGCTTAATCTGCATTTGTGATCTAATAACAAACAACACTATAAACCTTGGTGATTTGAATTTTTATATTTTTTAGATATTTGTATTTCACTGACTGGGGCCATCATGCTTACATTGCACGCATGGGAATGGATGGCAGCAACTTTTCACGCATAGTTTTGTATGAAGATAAACTGGTCTGGCCAAATGCTTTAACAATTGATTACTTTAGTGACAAAATATTTTGGGCTGATGCACATTTGGACTATATAGAGTGAGTATTTTACATAGTTTGTAAGTTTGTTAACTTTCAGTAATAAGTGTAAGTCACTCCGTGATTATGGGTTATTATGATGGCTTCCCAGCAGGAAAGCTTCCATGACCACACAGTTGCAAACTAGTGGTTGGCCAAAGCTGGTTTTCTGTGATTTTCTAACTTTTAGATGGTTTTAATTAGTTGCTCTCTTTAAAAAAATGTCTCACAAGGAGAGCAGCAGACCTGCAATATGAAACATAACACATACAAAAGCAAATTTACGTATATCATCATTTCTCACTTTTAACATGGAAGATAGATGACAAGACTGAACGTTCATGCTACAGAGACTTATACATTAGGAAAGGAATATTTTTGGCATGTACCTCGTCGTATAAATCAAACATTTTAATTTAGTATGGAAGGAACTAACTGTGAAGGGAGGTTGCTGCCTATGGATGTATCATGTTTTTGTGTATTTAAGTATTCGGTAACTCATTTGCACTGTATTCAAAATTCAAATATCCCATGAGACACATCTCATGCTTAGATTTAATTTCCCTATGATAGCAGAAGAATACACAAAATTCTTATAAAATAAACCAATACAATTTTATTACTGAATCTTTGCATGCATATCAATGAATTGCATGCATATCTTCACTATTATTAGTACTAAAGTACATTTGTTAAGCATACCAAATTGCAAAAATAGTCTTCTAAATTCAGAGCAACAACTCCTTTTGCCCTCACTGAAGCACACAACACTTTTTTTGTAACTTTTTTATTGCGTATAAAAAGAATGTGTATTGGAAAGTTGGCCCACATTTGCTTCCATTCTCATGGAAATCTTGCACGTTAAAAATGTTCCTGGCAACTGTATGGTCTGCAGCCAGTACTGTGCAATGTTCATTCTGAAGTCAGTGTAGTGTGTGTTTTTCTTTCCTATTATGGTACGATACATAGAGGGGCCCCCACTTGTCCTACCTTCCTACTTTTTCGTAAAATGTCATACTTTTGTCCTACTTTCTCGGTATTGTTCTAATGTTTAGTTTTTGTCTCACTTTTCCTACCTTTTTACCAAATCCTATCTTCATAATTCATGTAATTGGCTTTAATTGAGCAGGGAATCATTGATATATTGCTAAATAGTGCAAATGTTGTAGATTGCAATTAATAATTCTGCCAAAGCAGAAATTGTATCGTTTTCAAGGTTATTTGGGAGTTTATGTGGACCATTTGGTTTATTAATTTTTCTTTTGTGTAATTAGGGAGTTGTTGTCCTGCTTTTTCTTACTTTTTCTAATTTTTTGAGTGGGAGCCATGTACATAGCGAAAGAACTGAAATGCACTTGGGGTGCTTAGTAATTACATTTGTCACTTTCTTTATATTTCTCTCAAATGTCATCACTGACACTAAAACTTTCTTCAGGCTAAATTTCATTTTCAGAAAAACCACTACTGTTAATGTTGCTGACTGCAAAAGTTTTTGTTATACAGTGAAACCTTGCTACAATGATACTCAATATAATAATAAATCTCTCTACAACAATATTTTTTCTAATCTTATTTGGAATCGCCTATAGTCTAATGTTAAACTCCTGTTAAATGATATCCCCCTCTACAACAATATATTTTATAGATTTTGAAATCGCTGCAAAGATATTTTTTATGTTTTGCTGAAAATCAGCTTCAATATATTTTTAAATTCTTCTGTTTTTGTTCTTTCAAGGGTGTTTATTGGCATTGGTATTTTACACTATCTATCCTCCAAAAGTATTAATGAAGTTACTGTGAAGCTGTTTTCCATGTAGCACACAAAAGTGCTGTGCGATAAATCTCTACAGTGTGGAATAATTAACTGAATATTATTAATCAACTAATCAATTATAGTTTTTTATTGTGAATAAATAATT
Organism: Pholcus phalangioides; assembly: GCF_987345545.1. NCBI lineage: Eukaryota > Metazoa > Arthropoda > Arachnida > Araneae > Pholcidae > Pholcus > Pholcus phalangioides. The sequence goes on from NW_028301619.1 coordinate 3,363,154, forward strand.
TTCAATGCATTTTTTATAGTGGTATGTTATGGTAGCAATGCCAATTCAGAAGAGATGCCAATAACAGCATAAATTTGGTGGTGATTGATGATAATGCTACCTCTTAATGAAACAATAACCTCTCTACAGCAATATTTTTCTTGGTCCACAGAGATCTTGTATCAAGGTTTCATTGTACTTCTCAGTCATTCTTCTTCATCACTATAATATCTTCCACCCATCGTGGTACCTACCAAAGCCAGTGAAAAATAGAGTAAAAAAATTTGTTTTGTTCTTTCCATCTAGATCCAGGTTTTTAACTTTTTGTCCTCCACAGATTTCTTGTGCTTATAAAATGAAGGCCACAGACCCTTTACAAAATAAGATTTGGTATATACAGTAGCAATGTAAAAACAATGAATTCATAAACCCTTTAAGCAACACAGCAGAAATCCCTGAAGCCAATTCAAAATGACATATCTGTTTTTTAATGAAGTAAGCTTTCCCTCCGAATTTCAGCAGGTACCAACTAAAGGGTATAGGGAAAAGTGTTCCATAGAGAAATCAACTTTACAAAATATCTGGGTTTGTCGATGCTGATAAGAGAGGCTTTTGAGGAGGTGGGACATTTTGTCAATGCTGCTTAAAGAGAGATTTTTCTTGTACCATAATATACCAAAGAAAGAGCCTTATCTGTACATCAAGGTGAACTTGGAAAAAATGTTAGTTGTCTCCACCAGGAATTGAACCCAGTTTTCGTGTAATTTTTGTCCAGATTGCATGAGAATCAGAGATTAGTTCTTGGCAGAGACAGAAAATGTTTTTTTTTCTGAATTCACCTCAGCCATAATGTACAAAAAAGTGTTTTCTTGATGAGTTAATTGTTTTTTCACTCAAGTTAAGGGAAGCCCCCTAAAATCTTTCCAAGCACCTCTAGTCTAGACACAATGAGTTTATACAGACTATAGAAAATACACACTTCAAATACATCAGCGCTTCTTATTTTAAATAAGTACAAATGATATCTACAAGATGACATTAGAACTACAAACATAAATATTGAACACTGACACATTGCAAACTAGTCTTGTCATTTGATTTGATTCACTTTTCATTACACTAAAAAATATAGTTCTACCCTATCTCATCAAATGATGCAAATGGGTTAATGCACTTCACTTCAATTTACTTAAGAGGAGTAACAGTTCTACACTATGCACATGCTCACTGTCAAAAGATGGCATCACTTTTTAACTGGCTGATGTTAAGATGAATTTAGGAAAGAGAGAAAATTGAACTGCCCTTGCAGGGAATCAAACCAACATCCTCTCACTTTCCGGGTTAGTACCCTAGCCCACTAGACTATAAAGGCAACGAATATCTCAATCTTTCCTTAGAGCTCATGTGCAGTGAATAGGACAGTACAAGGATGGTTGGACGTATTTCAGGCCAAGCTCACAATTGCTGATGCTGCCACCAGATGGCAACTTATCAAAGGATGAGATCACTCTTCGCTATCCATATGAAGGTTTTTAACAAATAGCTGATACGAAGATTAATTTAGTAAAGAGAGAAAACTTGACTACTCTTCCGGGTCTAGTGGTCTAGATTGCTCACGCGGAAAGTAAGAAGACATGGATTCGATTCCCAGCAAGAGAAGTCCAACTGTCTATGTATGGTCCCATTCAGCGCACACAAGCTGTAAGATTGAGATATTCGTAGCCTTTGTAGTGTAGTGGTCTAGAGCAGTGGTTCTCGACCCGGGACGATATGGCCCCCTAGTGGTACTGGGATACTTTAAGGGGGGCCAGGGAAGAAAATGGTGAAAGGGGCCATGACAGGGGGTTTGGAGGGCTGCAGAGAGCTGAGAAGAAAAATTAAGGTGTGAAGAAATAAAGCTTTTATATTAGTGACTACGCACTTACAGAATCCAACAAAACCACCCATAAAACTAGGGCCGTCTTAAGGCATGGACCCACCCTGGCCTCACCGCCTACATTTTACAGCATGTTCCCTAGGATAGGGTTTTTCACAGGTCCCCGGCTAGATTTTTCACAGAACCCCTCCCCCCATATGAAATTATAGAATGAAAAAACAATCAGGATGATGAAAACCATATCAGGCCCCGGGTTGCAGCTCTGTCAGTCCCACTCTTGTGAGAGGTCATGCCCGGGGTCTCATGTCCATAAGTGACCCCACCCCTCATGATATTTTGTATAGTACAATAAATTTTGAAAATAAGTAGGAAATATGTAGGCTGTTTATTTCCAGCTACGTATGGGACTACCATAGTATCACTTTGCCTAAGGGGCCCATGATGTTGAGACGGTCCTGAATATAACTCGGACTATTGGGGAGCTCAATACATTCTAGACCAGTGGTCTGTGGGGGCCAATCTTCTTTGCAAAATTTTCGTCCAGTTTAAATTCACTGAGAAAAAATCAATTCAATATGTATAAAAGACCTTGCCTCTAGATGAGGGTTGAAGACTCTGGGTAAGATAGGGGAGCCACGAGAAAAAAAAATGCTTCAAAGGGGGCCACAGGCAAAACAAGGTTAAGAAACGCTGATCTAGAGCACTCACCTGGAAAGTGAGAGGACGTGAGTTTGATTCCCCATAGGGGCAGTTGAATTTTCTCTCTTACCTAAATTCATCTTCGTATCAGCCAGTTGTTAAAAATCTTCATACTCACTAATCTTATGGATGACATATACAATTAGAATACATATTTATAAATAAACATTTGATGAAATAGTTCAGTGGTACAACTCTCGTAATAATAATGTTGTACTTAGGGCTGTCTTTATAAGCTCAGTGAGTCCAGCATCCAAGGATTCTTTTTTAAGCCTAATAATTTGAGCCAATGACCTGATAACCCTGTTATAGACCACTTATTAAGGTATCACTAGTGGGGTAAAATTAAGATTTTTTCATATCAGAAAGTCACCATTATAGTTTCACCAGTGTAGTGAGTTGGAACTGAAATTGGTGTTTTTTATCTGATGTAAAAATTGAAAGAGAAAAACGGGCGAATGTTGGAAAGTTTTCCCTTTCCCAAGAAAGAACTATGAACTGTTCCATTTTCATCACTTTTAGTAAAATTCATGGTCATAAAATTTTGAGTAATAATTTGGCTTTGTTTTAAACTTTTATGCAGTCAGATCTGCTTATAACTAAGTTGAAGAGAGCCCTGAAAATATCTGTTGCATGTGAACTTCATTGTATCCATATATTTTTGATACTGTTATTTAAAATTGAGTTGAATTTTCAGTAATGATACATGGTTTTTTATCAATATTAAAATTTTTTTTCAATTAAAAGTAATTCATTTCATTTCTTGTAAAAATTGAAGATGAGAAAAAATCAGCCAACTCTGTTGAATAGAGAAGGTACGATGTGTTGATACAGTGGGGGACAAAGATGCTGTTGTTTTCAGGGTTGTCAAATTTGCTCCTTGGGTAGATACCCATTCTCCCCCCCCCCCCCCAGGTTTTGGGAAATATTGTTTGTTTTCAAAGAAAATGTGTTGCTTTCAGGTTAAAATTTTAGTTTGATCTCAGTTTATATATTCCAAAAATTGTTGCATAGTTCAGTGTTTAGAATATGTGTATTTTGAAATATTTTTAAATGATGTTTTTAGGAACAAAAATGTAATATTATCACAAAAATTAGAAACTTTGCCTGGTTTTAATTTATACAAAAATTGCCACGTTTTCAAGACAAATAAATTCAATTGGTCGAATGATCGATGCTTTTCGGCTCTTCAATGGAGAGCCGTCATCAGGACCAATTCGTCTTGAAAACGTGGCAATTTTTGTATAAAAAAAAATATAGTGATAAATAATTTCTTGGACTCACAAACACACACTTTTTTATAATTCTTCTGACTACGTTTTTTTATGTAAGCATTTAGGTATGAAATTCACATATTAGGCGAGATAGAGAGACTTCAGCTCCTGAAAGTTTGGGTTCAATTACAAAAAAAACTTTATGGTTCTGGTTACATAGCTAAAGGTTTTATTTTTGACGTATCAGGACACTTTTGGATGCATTTTCTGCAGGGTTTGAAAAATTTGGAGAAAAAAAAATTCAAGCACCATTCTGATTTCTCAGAATTTTCATTATTCAAATTCATTCATTTTACCACAAGCAATCTTCTTGCTACAGTTCTGCATACAACTCAAGGTTCAGATACAATTACACATAAGTTGGTGTGTTTGTGTGTAAACAATTATTCCCTATAGTATGGTCAATTTTATTGATCAAATACATAGTTTAACGTGCTCCAAAAATGTATATTTAAACATAATATAAGATGTACACATAAAGGATGTATATTACAGTGGGTCGAAAAAAAATTTATTTTCAATTCGCTATAGTGCGGAAAAGTAGTGTCCTTTAATAAAAAGAAAAATGACGTAAAAAAATTTGAAATCGGTTGACATCTTCAGGTCGTGCATCGTAATTGAAGTTTATGAAAATTGAAAAAATTGAACATTTTTCTTTAATTTTTTAATATTACTTAAAATTTGACGATCGACATGCAAAAGGTTGTTATGCTTATTTTATGGTTCAATAAAGTAAAATAAATTAAAACATCATTAATATTTCAATGTTTATCGGTCGCACAATGTATTCGAAAAACTGGAATTGACCAAATTTTTGCAAGTTTCATTGTGCAGCTCTTCACATGCTTCGTCAGAATAAAATGACCCAGAATTTACCGTGTTGAGGTGGCTGCACATTGAGTTTCACCCACACCTTATCCAATCAAGCATCCAAAGTAGGAGAGTGTGTGTAATTTACATGATAGTTACCAAAATTGACTAGGATTTAGTGGTTTACAGTTTCTTCTATTGTTTCTTTTCCAAGTGTTCACATTTAAAGTCTAACTTTTGGGAGAAATTAGGTATGACTCTAAATTTGATAACATCATAGATATGGTGTAGCAATCTCTAGCTTCATCTCCACATACTTTAGTTGAGGATTCGGTAACAAGCCAGGCACATCTCTCGACTGCCTGAGTGGGGCTGAAACACAAGTGAATTGCATGTGGGAAGACCACTACAGTGGACTGTGTGTCTACTCCACTTCAACGAACTCCCTTTCCATCATATTTTTCAGCATATAGATGGTGCACCCACAGGACCAAAATCTTTTTTCTGGGCCCATTGAATAACAGCTTACTGAGTTTGAAAAGCTAAATGTGGTGGAGTATGAATCATGAGATTATTTGATTCTAGAAGTAGCCAGAAAGATGCTGTGCAAAGACCAGCAATACTGTATTTATTAGACATATCCAAAGCAATAAAGTCGAGACATTGTCCAGAGAATTTGCCAATTCGAGATCCTGGTCATCAAAAAGTTTCCCTGTCACACTCAGACAGTCCAGACATGTGTAAAATTTGTTACAGAGGCCTCTCAACTAAAGTATGTAGACATGAAGCTAGAGATGGCTACATCAGATGTACACTATTATCAAGATCAGTTACGCCTGATTTCTCCTAATTGTCAGATTTTGAACTTGTCAATTTTGGTAAATGGTTTTTGAATATAAGGTAATTTACACACACTCTCCTACTTTGGATAGTTAATTGCATAGGGTGTAGGTGGAACTCGACGTGGAGCCACCTCTTCGAGGTAAGTTCTGGGTCATTTTGTTCTGACAAAGTAGGCGAAGAGCTGCACAATGAAACTTGCAAAAGTTTGGTCATTCCCATTTTTCGAACACATTGTGAGATCGATAAACATTGAAATATTATTATGTTTTAATTTATTTTACTTTATTGAACCATAAAATAAGCATAACAAACTTTTGTGTGTCGATAGTTCAATTTTAAGTAATATTAAAAAAATTAAGAAAAATGTTCAATTTCATCATTTGCCATAAAATTCAAGTACTATGCGCAACCGAAAGATATCAACTGATTTTAAAATTTTTTATGTTGTTTTTCTTCTTATTAAAGGAGGAAACTTTTCCACACTATAGCAATTTGAAAATAATAACTTCATTTTTTTTCAACCCACCCTAATGTACATACATGTTTAAGATACATATTTTGAAGTTGTGGAAAAAGGAAATTCAATTTTCCTCCCATTTTGCCCAAAAATCCCACCCGATTGTAATTCCCACTGCAAGTGAACAATTATTCCCTTATTGTATGGTCAGTTTTATTAATGAAATACATAGTTTAACATGCACTAAAAATATATATTTAGGCATAATGTAAGATGTACACATAAAGAATGTACATACATATTTAATAGATATTTTGTGGTTGTGGAAAAAGGAAATTCAATTTTTTCCATTTTGCCCAAAAACCCGTGTTTTTTAGAAACACCCAACCGGGCTGGTTTTTTTTTAAAAACCCTGGTTGTTTTAGTCATGAAAGTTACAGTCATTATAGGTATTGAAGTTGTAATCACTATATTAGTTAAACCTGTTTCAAATGTAGTTGGTACAATAGGTCTATTGTTTCCCAAAGCTGTAGCAGTAGTCATGGGGTAGAACTATGCTCAGCCACATCTCTACACTTGATATATTTCCATGTTCGTTCATGACGATATTTTTGTAATCATAATGATCTTTCATTAATGCTGGCACAGTAAAAATAAACATTGTTTATACAAGCCGAGTAGTTCATACCATCTTCTATGGAAAATCGTTTCTCTGAGAATAAGAAGCACTTTGAATCCATCATGATAGAACAAATATGAAATAAATGATACTATAAAAAATGAAAGAATAAAGTTTTTTTCATACCTTCTAATTTTGATGTGTTTCGTTCAACATCAAAAAAATTTCTTGATGGATCTCTTTGTTTTTGAAAACCTTGGATGATGAAATCTGTGGAATACCAATTTTTTTTGTCATTGGTACTTCACTTATACTTATCGTATGTTATTTCAACTAAATCTATAGTTAAATTTTCGAAGCAGTGCATTTATTTAGGATAAATGTACTATACCGCATCTATTTATATAAAATTGATTGTCTGTCTGTATGTTTTATATACAAATCTACAATTTTAGATCTATCTTCACCAAATTTTGTATATATACCAAATGGGACCCGATTTGAATGATAGGTTACTTTAAAAAAATTTTCAGAGCTGGGTAAATGCCCAAAATGGGCAAAAAATCTGTCTGGCAACAATGGTTCCTGGGCCTCAACAATTATTTTAGGAAGGTTTACATTGGTTACCATGGTTCTCTAGCAATGTGTTTCAGACATGTATATGCCTTTATAATGGTTTATCACTTCTTTAATGCTGCCAGAGTATAAAATTATATTTATTCTTTTATAATGGTTTGTCACTTTTTCAATCCTTTCAATCCGGTAATTGAAGAAAACCTGGGAAGTGCCGGCTATTATAGCTAGTACCTCATGACAGAACTGCAGCAATAACTGAGTTTAAGCACAGCTGACTCGACACAGGACCAACAAAGCTAGAGATCATGTTACTTTATTCATCTGACCTAGGGAATATATATATATTCCATATATATATATATACTATAGAATATATATTCTCTACATTCATCCTCATCAGATCAGCTGGATTGTATCGTGTTACCAAACACACATCGATTCGATCATGCCTGAGGTTGGGCAGATAAAGTCACTTGATCTTCAGCTTTGTTGGCTGTGGTATAAGTCAGTGTTTCCAAAAGTGGGCTACACATATAGTGTAAAAGTTATTGTTAAAACAATGGGATCTTAAGGGAATGGGTTAACAAGGAGGATGACGGGGGAAAATTCTCTGAGAGAGGGGGGTGCAGAGACAAATACATTTGAGAAACTGGTCTTAGTAATGAGTAGCAAATGTGCATTGAATGGGTTTTGATAGTAATTTGCCATCATGTATCCACTATATAACAAATTTCCCTGCCAATAAAATAGAATTTAAAAAAGAAAAACATGGAGCTAATGCAACTCTATAATATTAAGAAAATATCCCAAAAAAACTTCATTAATAACCATATTTGTGTGCCAGAAACTAAACTCATGTCATTCTAGAGAGAAAAATAGAAAGTATTACAAAACTCTAGCAATATATTTACGCATAAGAAGATTTGTAGATACATTTCAAACAAATTTGTTGAAAAAATAAAAATGATGATTAAAAACCAGTAAAAATTTTATTTGCCTACTTACCCTCAAATTTGTTATTCATTATAAGTATTTAAAGTAGCATAACCAAACTGGTGCCATATTAAGGTATTTGCCCTGGGGACTCAAGAGAAGAGGGATTTCCCAAAAATGAGAACTGGCTTAAATTTTTTGAGAACTTTCCATGTAGGGCTTCAAAAAACAGCTTGGGTCTCCATGATGCTCTTAATATGGCCCCGAAGCAAACAGTATGAAATTCCAGGGACATGAAAAAGTTTTGTTCTAGGTGAAATTAATGAACTTCATTACATCTGTGTTATAAGTGGTTCCAAATGTATCACATAAAATTTCTAGATTGTATAGTTAATTCTCTTGTGTACATGCTTTATTGAATTACAGATTTGCCGACCTAGATGGTCAGAATCGGCATCAAGTACTCTCAGGATTCACTGTACCTCATGTATTTGCAATATCAGTGTTTGATAATTGGATATATTGGACAGACTGGAATGTTAAGGGTGTCTACCGAGCTGATAAGTTTACTGGTGAAAATCGCGAAGTACTGAGAAATACTTCCCACAGACCATATGACATACATGTGTATCATCCTCTACGGCAGTTGCCATGTCAGTATATGTTCTTTTTTTAATAACCAATTTAGATTATAATCTCTTATTGATTTATGCATTTTGATATTTTCTTGAAAACTCATCATAAAAACCTGCTCAGTCCAAAGCCTTTTTTTAATGCTCTGTTACTTGAACCTGTTTTATACCAATAAAGGTGGTTTTGTCTTTAGACACAACTATTTCCACCCTTACTGGCACATTCCAGCATTCTCTTTGGGAAGATATCAATACTAGGAATATATTGACCACTACAGACACAGATACTAGAATAATAATTAAAATATCCTGACTAAGATCCCATTGATACTATAAAAAAAATAAAAATAAAGGGTGTGGAGAAAAGGTGAGGCTGAAGCTTCATGAATCAGCTGCAAGAGCAAAAAATTAACTTTTATAAAGCTATCTAAGTAGCAACTTCATTAAGGGAAATTACAGTAATTAAAATATAGCCAAGCCCTGTTATAGTCCCCCCCCCCATTTCATGCCAAAGCAGCTTAGTGCCAAAGATTTTCATGAACAAATCTACCATTCATAGGGTAATTTTTTGATTGAATTCATGGAGTTACCTAAACCCACGAAACTGTGAAATGTATTCTATTTATTATATAATTTGTATTAGATAAGAACCCATGTGGCTCAAATAATGGTGGCTGCTCCAATTTGTGTCTCATTTCCCCTGGTGGCTCATCATACACTTGCGCATGTCCTGATAATTTTGCGATGCTGCCACGATCAGAGAATGGAAACTCAACTAATGGCACTTGTGTGGCAAACTGTACTGCTGGTCAACATCAATGCAAGAACATGGAATCACGGTGCATACCTTTGTACTGGAAATGTGATGGAAACTATGATTGTCTTGATGGCTCTGACGAAGTCAATTGCCGTAAGTTGTAAAATTTTCAAAGATTTTATTGTCATTGAGTTCAGTAATTACTGTATTTATCGTTACACTACTGTTGTAAGTCTCACTTCACATATATTTTATTTATTGATTATTTTTATTTTTGTGTATTAGCCCCATTCATGTGTAAACCAGGTCAATTCCAATGTCATGATAGTCAAGCATGCATATCAAGAATGAGAATTTGTGATGGAACTAATGATTGTGGGGATGCGTCAGATGAAAAATTTTGTGGTTAGTTCTTTCACTTTGTTTATCTTTTAACATCATTGTTCAATTCGTCTTTTGTTTTATGTAGATCAAATAAACAAAAATCTTACAACAATTCTAAATGCACAATGAGGTGGTTGAAATATAGAAAATTTAAAAATTCCCTACCTAAATATTGCTGCCATTCAAATCTATTATACAGCAATGGAAATTCAAAAAAAAAAAAAAATGTGCAAATCAAGTACAGTAGAATTCTTAGTGATTTAATTTAACAAGGATGACCTAACTGACTGAGGATCAGCTGATTGAGAGACAATCTGCTTAAACAAGGGAGATCAAAACCAGTAAAAAATTAATTCCCTTCAAATTAGTTATTCATTATAAGTATTCAAAGTAACATAACCAAACTGGTGCCATCTTAAGACATTTGCCCTGGGGACTGAAGAGAAGAGGGATTTCACAAAAATGAGAGCTGGCTTAAATTTTTTGACAACTTTCCATGTAGGGCTTCAAAAAATAGCTTGGGTCTCCATGATGCTCTTAATATGGCCCCGAAGCAAACAGTATGAAATTCCAGAGACATGGAAAAGTTTTGTTCTAGGTGAAATTAATGATCTTCATTACATCTGTGTTATAATACAAATACAAATACACCGCCACAACAGGCAAAATGCCCAACGAGGTGGCTGAGAATTGGTGTCTTACTGTATGATGGTCTTAAATGTATTACATAAAATTTCTAGATTGTATAGTCATAATCAATCACATATTGATTCTGTTGGATACTTCTTGGTGGGAATTACATTACACCATGGCTGTTTATTCATGACCCACATAACAGCTGCTGGTTATCTGGCTATGTGGCTCCCTTTCTGGCCCGGAAAGCAATTTCAGACCAGTGTAAACATATTTTACCAATATTCTAATACTGTTCTGGGTAGAGATTAGAGATGGGACAAATATTCGGTTGCTATTCAGTATTTGGCCAATTCAGCCTTTTTGCCAAATATTTGGTTCTGCCAAATAATTCTTAGGTATTTGGTTGAATATTTATGTAAATCTAAGCACAATAAATAAATTTTAAAAAATTATATTAATTTTAATTACCCCCCATAAATGAAAACTTTACTGATTATATTTTATTGCGTGGTGCATATCTTTTTCTGTGAAAGAGACTATGTAGAGAGAATTTCTAGGTTTAGAAAAACAACAAAACTGAAAATAGAATCCTACTGCAATAAGGTGGAAGTGAGCATTAATCACACAAGTTCACTAACTGAAGGGTGTACCTAGACAAGATAGGTATTGAGCTACTGAAAGAGATGCAAAAGGGACAAGGAACATCTAAAGAGGAAACAAGAAAATAAGTAGTAAATTTTATAATGCATTACTAGTTGAGAGTAAATAATGGTTGGCATCTTCTTTTACTTAAATATAAAATTGTAAAACATGTTGAATATGTTAAATTAAATTATGTAATAATTGTTAAATATAAAATTGTAGCACATGTTGAAAAAAAAATTGATTCTGAAAAAATATTAAAATTGTTGTTAAATTTGATTGTCAGTATCATGGCTATAAAAATCTTTCAATTACCAGTTTTTTAATACCTATTTAAATAATGAATTGCATAATTAAAGCTGAATTTGAATCATCATTTAAAATTTTTAATATTTTTATTTTCAATTAAGAACACCAATTTTATTTATAGTTGTGATGGATTTTTAAAAAATTGATATTCGGCTGCCAAATATTTGGTATTCTGTATTCAGTTATTTGGCCAAATCACTATTTACTTCATCCCTAGTAGAGATCATTGAAATACCAGGTTGACCTATCTGACATTTTAGTGCCAGTGGCAGCACTGATTGCTGTTATTGCAGTGTAGATTTCCTTTGTGAATGTTATTTTTTCACCATTATTAGAGTCATTATTTTTTCACCATTATTATTTATTATACAAACTTGCACCCATCTTCACGTTTCTGTCAGCTCTGCTTGGTGTTGATATTTTTTGTATTGGTGTTTGTTTTTGTGTGTTGCAGTCATGTCTAGTGACCTAAAAGAAGTATACTATGAATTGCCAGAGGACCTCATAAGGGCATACAAAAGTCAGTCTTGTCTTTTGCTGGTGAAATCGATAGTATCACAACACAGAAAAGAAAGATGCAGGTCTTGCAGTGTTCCTACTTTTCCTATTTTTGGAAATGTCCTCCTATTTTCCTACTTTCACCACAATCTTCCTTTTTTTTACCCCAATTCCCTCCTGCTATCCCTATATATTTTATATCTCCCTTCTTTTATCTACAGCCAACATCTGACTACGAAAATTCTGAGAAACCGCAAAATATCACTGCCTTCCCACTCCCTCCCTTTTTGAAGTGTTTATTCACAGCTCACTACTGAAAGAAAAGAGAAAAAAATATTTTTTTCAGTTCTACTAGAGTTGAGGCTGACAACAAGCTTATCTTTTTGCCACTGTGCTCAGTCAAAGTGCTTAAAATTAGCCTGAAGTCCAGTGTTAAAAACCTGTTTCGCAGGTCATTTGCCATAAAGTAAGGAAAGGAAACTCTTATGGATAAGGCTCAAAAAGAAAATATGTCATGTTGCTGGAAGATGGCCCCCAGGTCGGAAAGCAACCACTTTATTACTGGAAAGATGCAAGAAGAGAATTAGCAGTAGAGCAAGCAGGTTTCAGAAAAAATAGGGGAACCAGAGAGCAAATTGCCAACATAAGATGGATAATGGAGACAGCAAAAGAACATAAAAGAAGTTATACATTTTTGTTTCATTGATTATACAAAGGCCTTTGACAGTGTTGACCATGGTTAACTTTGGGATATTCTTGGAACAATGGGAGTGCCTAATCACCTCGTCTGCTTGATCAGAAATCTATATATTAATCAAGAGGTAAGGGTAAGAACAAACCATGGCTTAACTGAATGGTTTGGAATTGGAAAAGGAGTTTGGCAAGGATGCATTCTTTTCCCAAGCTTATTTACTTTCTATGGAGAATATATAATGAGAGCATCAGATTTAGAGGAATTGGAAGCAGGTGTTAAAATTGGAGATAGAGTGATCAAACAACCTTAGATATGCTAATTATACAACTCTGATGGCAGAATCTGAAGAGGACCTGAAGAACATTATATCAAGAGTAAAGACAGAAAGTGAGCAGCTCGGACTATCTCAATACCAAAAAAACAAAGATCACGACTACAGCAGATATTCATAGTTTTCAACTAGATGGCAAAAGTTTTGAGATTGTGGACAGACTTGATTTCCTAGGATCAAGAATTGTAAAAGAGTGAACATGCACAGAAGAAATAATAAGACGAGTAGTTCTGGGTAAAACAGCCATGAGAAAGCTTAATATAATAATGAAAAACAAAGATATTTCAATGAAAATAAAAATTAGGATTATAAATGTGTTGGTCTTTCCTGTCTTAATGTATGGATGTGAGAGCTGGACACTATGGAAAGCAGATAAAAAATAATTGATTTCTTTGAACTTTGGTGATGGAGGAGGATGCTTAGAATTCCATGGACAGCTAAAAGGACTAATAAATCGGTTATCGAAGAAGTCAAGTCTGACTATTCTCTAGAAGCAACAGTCACTAAACAGAAACTCGCTAGAAAAAATGGTAATGCTTGGAAGAATGGAAGGAAAAAGAGGAAGAGACAGACCTAGCACCAGATGGATAGAGGAGATGTTGCAAAGCACCGAAATGAAGCTAGCACAACTGAGGCATACTGTGAATGACAGACCAGCTTGGAGTGCCATGATCTATAGAGTCACCAGGAGTTGAAATCGACTCGATGGTTCCTAACAACAACAACAAAAAAAGGCAAAAAAAAGAAGGAGGGACAGGCTGCTACAAGACAGGTTTAAGGAGAGACTAGGGTTTCTCTCCTGGAATTCCTTAATGAGCATTCATCCCTAATGGGACAGAGCCCGGGTTACGTCTGATTTTATGGGAAGGGGGAATGAGCTGATTGGTTGCTAGCTGGAACCAGTTTCTTTTACCTTCGGAAAACAACTTTTGGGTGTATATGTTATTTTAAAGCATACATGTGTGCTGAACTCATGGCTCATGGACCGAATGTGACCCCCTCAAGTGCCCCCATCACACTTACAGATAATTTAAGTGGTTTGCAGTACATTCTTACTTTAGTTAAGTGACCTGCGGCATATTTCCAGATCACTTGTGTGACCTGGGACGTTCTGCTAGATCAATGGTTCTCAACTTTTGGAGCCCATGGGTCGGTTTCATTCATTTTTGTTAGTCCAAGGCTCAGTCAAAGAAACGACCAATGGAAAATGAATGAGGAAAAATTAAATGGCTAATCACTCGTGGCCTAGTATGAATGATATCAGGGCCGTTGGTTAAGAAAAACTGTTCTAGATCACTCAAGTGGCACACTCTTACTTCAATTAAGTGGCTTGAGGCAAATTTCCAGATCATTTAAGTGGCCCATGATACATTTACAGATCACACAAATAACCTGCTGTGCTGTTCAAGATCACTTAATTAAGTGACTCGTGACATGTTGTCAAATCGATATAGCTCCACACTCTCGGGTGAGCACCCTTACTTTAAGGCAAGTGTGCTCAACCTTTTGGGGAATGGGGCTACTTCATTGTTTGAGAAACATGTTGCGGCCACTTCAGTTAACTGGAAATGTGCTGCGAGTCACTCAGGTATTCTGAAAGTGTGCCACGGGCTGCTTGAGTAATCTGGCAATGTGTGCGGGCCACTTGAGTCATCTGGAAATGTGCCTCAACAACATGAATAGACCTTTTGTAGGTTAGCCACAATGACTTCACTGAGTGTTTAAATGTTTATGAAGCCTAGGAAATCAGTTTTTCCTAATTTCTTGGAGAAAATGAGAAATTATCATTTTCACCAATTTCTTTCTATTTTTTGGATTCATGCAAAAATATTATTTTAATTGAAAGATAATCATAAATAATTATTATTACATGAAAATCTCATTCGTCAACGTTTTTTCATTCACAACAGAGGATTCAATTGAAAATAATGGAAACTTCGAGAATTCCAATGAATTCTATAAATTTTCACTTCTGAAAAACGTTTAATGTTTACTTATTTATTTTTTTAATAAAGTTATGGTAAAAAAATTAATAAAGAAATCACAGAACGTAAGTGGAAATGCACGAACGATTTTAATATTTTTTTTTTAATTCTTTGACGAAAATTATGTGCGTCTTACTTGAGGCTTCGACGACGGTATTTTTACACGAAAACTGTTCTTTTGATGTGGCTTATACATCCTTACGGAATTTACGGTAATTGAATCGAAAGTTTCGTGAATACTCAATATAAAATCAATTTCTATTGTATGACATGCATTGTGGATATTCAATGTTTACTGGATAAATGTCAGTCTATTAATTTATCTGTTGGTATTCAGTATGCGATGATATGAATATTCATGTATGTACGCTACATTCCAAAACATCGTACTGCAGTTTAAAAAACTATTAATAATTAGCAGTTGATTAGTTACCATACAAATGAAATAATTTTTTCGTGGATAATTTTGTCTTCAACAAAGTTTCGTGGAATGTTTGTCTTAAGCTTAATAATTTTCAATATGCAAGTTAGTTTTCATCAACTCTTTATACTAGGTGTC
Organism: Pholcus phalangioides; assembly: GCF_987345545.1. Lineage (NCBI taxonomy): Eukaryota > Metazoa > Arthropoda > Arachnida > Araneae > Pholcidae > Pholcus > Pholcus phalangioides. Next base: position 3,378,647 of record NW_028301619.1, read on the forward strand.
CTGTAAGCAGGGCCGGAACTAGAGGGGTGCTGGGGTGAACTACCCGGGTGGCAAAATTTAGGGGGAGGCAGTTTTAGGTGGTAACAAAGAGCACCTTTAAAAAAAGTATATCGAATTTTAAAGTTGTGGCGGTGGCAAAATAATGTTGGCTTCGGGCAGTAAAAATTCTAGTTACGGCCCTGTCTGTAAGTATACTAGCTCTGCCCCTATCCATTAACCATCTGTCGTAGAGGTATGATTTCAAATTAAAAAACACCCAAGCAGGCGTTCAAAAATTCCCCTGTACTAGTTTTGAGAGTGAAAATACAGTGTGTAGCAAAATAAAAACACTTAAATTTTTATACCGTCCTCCATGCTTTGAATTAGAAAGTTGTTGCCCTGTCTCTCCCGATGCCACAAAAGAATTACATGGTTTCTAAATGCCATATTCACAGAGGTATTCAAATTCGAAAAATGGAGGAAATTTAGGAAAAGAACAGCGTTAAATGTGGGAAAACAGTTTTACATGCTTTTAACGCTGTTCTTCCCCAAATTGCCTCCGTTTTTCGAATTTGAATATTTCTGTGAATATAGCACTTGGAAACTTGGCATTTTTTTGTGGATTCTTCGTGTCGGACCAACACGCTTTGATTTTGGTGGCACATTATTTTGTTGAATATATTCTGTAGCAAAGTCATTGATCTACGTTACAATGTTTTCAATAACTGGTTCATAAAAAAAAAAGGTTTAACTAGTTGAATGAATTTGAAACGTTGTATAGTGGGACCTGTATGCCTGGGTTCCCACTAAAATGGCGTACTAGAGGTGGTGGTGGAATTTTCATTACAACACGACTGCAATGGTCTCTTGCACTCTGGATTTCAAGATTCAGATGAAACTGATGAAAATGAGCAATCGTTCTCCGAACTTGATGTTAACTTCTCTCATCGAATTCATCTTCACTCAATAGAGCCTGTATAATTGTACTTTTGGGGTTTGCTTTTACTCACTAACTGTAACCTGTCAAATAGTATGAATGTTATACTGAATCATCAAAAACCATTGTCAAACACACATGGCTCAAAAAGTAGAAAAGAAGAGCGAGGAGAAACGAAAAAAGTGGGAAAGTATAGGAATGTGTGAGACCACAGGACAAGCATTGTTTGAAACAACCAAGTGCTTATTTGTGTTTACCTCTGGTGTTGGCTATAACAAGCCACGATGATAAGAGGCTTATACTAATGGGCGGATACAGATAACTTCACGGGCACCAAATGAGAAATTCTTGTCTTTTTCTTGAAATTCTTCCTCTTCCTAGAATTTAGTTCTGCCTCGTTCAGTTATGATCAGCTCTGGTCAATACAACCAATTTACTTTGAATAAACTGCTTGCTTTCTTCCATGGGCGTTCGTAAAATCTACCTTTGGGGACGGGGTAAAAAGAGACACTGGTGGGATTGAAAAGAGGGAGTGTTCAGAGAGTCTCTTCCAAAAAAAATTGAGATAACTCTCTAATCCAGACTGATCCGTAGTCCCGTCACATTTGTCAAGCTGTTTTTTCTTTCAAACTTAGGCCGTAAGAGTTGAAGACAAAAAAACCAAGTTTTTCTTCGTTTTATTTGAATGCATTAACACCTTATATAGTTCTCTTTGTATAACCTTATAATCTTCACACATCAGTATAAATACCTTTCCAGCTCAATCAAATTTCCTATTCAGGTGTGACATTATCAGGTTAAAAAAAATTGTAAATAAGATGACAAAGGCTAATGCTATACAATTGATCCTAGCTGATAAGACAGTTAAAAAATTTTCGCCCATGGCACAGGATAAATATGACACATCATCAATAATCTTTACTGAATAGAAACAGGACTTGAAAGTTTTTGCTTTGTGGGAACTTTCTTTACTTTTTAGCACGCAGACATACAGTATAAAAACAGTGAGAGAATAAAATAATTCGAGGAAAGAACGAATACAAGTCTTTTACTTTTCATTGAGTGTAGCACTCAGTACGAGAAAAAAACAGATCTCTGATAATACAGATTCAAGAATTGATCGGATAATCTGGTATTCAATGCTCTGCCCAAAGTATATGCACCTGTTTCTTGGGCATTGTAAAATATATTGAGTATGAGATTTTTTCTTTTGTGACAATGAAATCCAAAATTTTGACACACCACACGCTTTCCACCTTATTCTTCTCGCCATTGCCCAACTTCTATTCGGTGATCAATTTCACAAACGGTCTCTCGTTTCATAAAAGTTTCTCATCGTACTTCTTTCAAAATGTTATTATTTTGAGAGTGACTGAATTTTCCAATGAACTGCATCGTATATGCAACCCATCTAAGTGGGCATTATGAGATCCACGCAGTTTCGCTACAATAGCACTTTTCTGAACACAACATTGGCATTTATCAATCACAGAAAAAACAGACAAGACCACGTCAAAGAGGTGAATGTGATCATAGGCGTAGGCAGGATTTTCTCTGAGGGAGAGAGGGGCGTTTTAAGTTTCAATTTTTTATATTTCCTTGGGGGGAGGATTACGTTTTTTCCTGCAAAATAACATTATTATATTGGCTCATGGGGGTGGTTAGACCTTCCCTTTTGCGTTAACGCAGGAATGTGATAAATTAGGATTGGAGGATTGTGCAGGCTTGAGAAAGTGTCACTACAAAAACTTCAAAGAACTGGCTGCAATGTAGGACCTAAAGTTCCAAAAGTTTCAAATAACTATGGTAATATTTAAGTTCGATGTTTGCAAAGAACGTGAAAGATGTCCAATGAATACTAAAATTTCTATGTTTTTGGAATACATCAGCAGTGTAATAAACTCGATTTATAGACTGTGAAGTTATCGAGGAAATAATACGCATAGATAATAATGAGAGATTGTTGTTGAAAAAATAAAGAAATGGTGAAATGGCGAAATTCCTGACATTTACTCATATAATATTGTTTGTTGAGACCGATACAAAAGAATGTGTTTGATTGTGACAGACTGTGATCAATGATAGTTGAGGGGAGAGAGTTTTTCCATTCGACTATAGGTGTGAGGAAAAACAAACTATATTTAAAACTGTCAGAAGATGCAGAAATAGGATTTAATTTTTGGGGACGGTTTATATTCTGTTAGAGATATAGGATCTCAATAGCTTAGTTACAATATCGAAGTTGACCACGGATAGTTTAGCGGTAAATAAGTCAGTTTATGATGAGAGGAGTGGGGGGGGGGTCTTTTCTTTACTACGAAAAAAAAAATTCAGCTCAAGGGGGTGTTAGTTTAAGGTTCATAGTTATTTTGAAACATAAATTCTGTATCATATCCATTTCTAAACTAATTATCACCCGAAAGTTTCAAAAATCAAAGGAAAATCAAATATAGAAGAAATAACTGAGTGAAAGAAAAAAAAGCGATACTCTATTTTTCGACTGAAAAAAAAATACTTCAGACCACAGAAACATCTTCAAGAATTCTCTTTCACTACAACACTTTGCACGTTTGCTCCTCAAGATATCAGTTACAATGCAAGGGATAATAGAATTGGTACCGTATGCTTCCTGTATTGAGTAGCTGTATAGAGCGTCCCACAATGGCATGATCTCTTCGGAATACTGGAGGAGGAGCTCGTCAACTGCATGAGTGACAGATTTACACAAAGAAAGTAGGGGAAGGCAACTGATCAGGTCGGCCGAATATATACGGCGCTGCCCAGATTCGCCACAACATTTTTGAGCGGATATATACGGCGCTGCCCATTGAAGGGTTAATAGATGCAAAGCTGAAAAGTATCTGGGCTTATCATTGCCAAAATCCTGTTTAAGGGAGGTGAGATATCTTGGCATTGCTGAGATATATTGCATCAAGTTGGGCAAGATATCTTGTAAATTCCCCTGAGGAGGTTCAGCTAGTATTTATGTTTAAGAAACTATAAAATTTGGAACAAGAACATAAAAAATCAATATTTCTGGAGGATGCCATGATGTTTGTTTTAAATTGTTATCTAGCATTGAAATCACTTTTTTTCATCCTTGGACTATTTTTCTTTAAAAAGTCACTTCTTATAGCCTTATGACAATGTTCTGTAACAGAAATCAGTAATTATGAATGTTTCTTCCAATTCAACTAGTAACTATAGTTGAGATAATTTTAGATGCCAAAATGTTCTACTTATAACAGAAATGTCTAAACAGGTCCAAAAATTTTCTGCATTGCAGTTTAGCCAGACACAGAATACTTAACATTATTTTATCATAATTTGATTTGCATATTCTTTGTATCAAAATCCGTGTGATTTCTGATTGCCAGGCAGCATAAAAATATATCATAATGACAACTCTGACCATAATTAAAAACTTATACATAGAGTTTCTCAGTAGTTTGTCTGTCTGTAGCTCTTCTATATCTTGACTGTCTCTATCCTTCCAATTTCACTGTTAGGATATAGACATATAACAAATTGAGTAATTAAATACCAGAAAGACATGTCTTATAAAAATATAACTTTTTGAATTTTTTATAATTTTTTATGGATATTGCTTTAGAGATATACACCATGTTGTTAAAAGTTTCTGAAGGCATATGCAAAACAAGAGATCCTGCTATTGACATTGCAGAACATGCCAAAACTGACATAAAACTATACTATATGTACGCCCATCAAAACTGTCTTTAAGGTATGCAAAATTGGAGGAGAGGAATGCAAGCTTAATTTTTTTTCAAACAAGGTGAAGTTTATTGGAAGTAGAAATTAGAATCACTTGGCCAAGACCCAGGTGACTTATTCATTTTATGGATATAAATTTTGGAGTGCTCAAGCAAATTGCAAAGAAAAACAGTATGGAATTGGCAATGAATTTTTATATGTTGCATTATCTTTCAGTGCAATGAAAAACCATAATTTTCTGTGGTTGATATTAGATGCAGGAACTTTTTGTATTTGTTTTAGAATATTAAATTGAGTCTCATACATCTGTGTAAAAATTTATAACTCTATTCTGATCCTCATTTTTTTGTGTGATCATTCTACTAATTTATGATCATTCGAATACATATTCAAATAAAAATAGAAGTTTCATTTATTTCTGTATTTTATAAATTTAAAAAGGATTTGAATGCGGTGACCATAGCTTCAAGTGCAACAGCACTGGTCGTTGTGTTTCTGAAGCATGGCATTGTGATGGAGATGATGATTGTCCTGATGGTTCTGATGAAGATCCTGCTCTCTGTCGTAAGTTGTGTTATTTTTAAATCATCAGACATTGCTTTTACAGTTGGCCCTTGGTTTGAAGTCTCTCCATAAACCAAAATAATGTTCTAGTTTGCATAGGAATCAATTTAATAAGGATTAATTTGTTCCTGGGACCCTGACAATTTCTATTGTGAGCTTTTACAACAGTATTTTACACTCAAGCACGTAATGTTAAACTAATGTAAATCATGTAACTAACATTGAAAATGCTCTTTCTAGATAGAGACAATCCTACCCTTATGTTGTAACAGGATTATTTCCCATACCAGGGTAGAACCAGCCATGTCTGCTTTTGTTAATATTATCTATAATTTCAGTGTCAAAGCTCTATAAATTCTGCCTGCAAAGAAATATGGTCACAATTTCTTCCAAGTCAAATTCATTGTTCTGTAAGTGACTTACTGCCCAGTTTTACAATAAATATAAAATGTAGGATATTAGAATTTTGTTTCCATAAGTCAGTGATTGTTAATTCTGTGATAGAGATTATTACAAACATCTTTAAAAAGTTTCTCATTGATGTACGTCTTTTTGAAGTTTAAAATGAGCTGTAATCCATAGGCTGAATAAAAGGAATAGCATTTGGGTGAAGAATTCTAAAAAAAATTGCCATGTGGCTGTAGACTTCTCAATACCCCGATTGAAGTTGTGGGTAAAAGAGCCAGACAGCTCCACTTTTTTTTTTATTTGCACTTATTTCTGTAAAGGAAAAAATTCTCTATATATTGGGGCAAGAACCATACAGCTCCAAGCAATGGCTATAGAAATATAAAGGAAAGTAGCTTTACTGGTGTCTCATACGGTGCAAGAAATGTACAAGTGTTTTTTGTCCTTTCTGAAAAATTTAGAAAACTGGAGCTATTTGCCTCTTACTCCCACGTCTTCAATTGTTCCTTCAGATTTTGTGTAAGTTTTTTTTATTATGTATGTTTGTAAAATGCATGTTTGCTTGCATGTTAGAATTGTTTGCAAACTGAGGGTTGACTGTATTTCCAAACAACTGATAATTGTATACGTAGTGTAAAGGTGTCTACATACGTAACTGCAAGTTTGACAAGCATGCATGTTCAATCGAGCATACTGGAACATCTGTATGAGAATTTTGCACAAGTGGCTTGAGGCCTGAACAAATTTTTATGATGTAAAGCAATTTCCACTGGCATGGGCTGGAAAAATCACCAAAAACAGTTTGGCATCTTGTGAGTGAGCAAGTGATCAAATAAATCAGCAAATGAGCAATCAAGTGTATAGGTCAGTGAGCAAATAAATGAGTGAATGAGTAACTCAGTGACCAAAAAGATTGAACATGCATGCTTGTCAAACTTGCAGTTATGTGTGCATCCGCCTAAGAGCAGTTGGAGACGGAGAATAATGCAGGGTGAACGTGGCATGTTCTGCCAAACTAAATGTGGTGATAGACAAGGTCAAGGGGAACATGAAACACCCTGCCAACCTCTGTCCTATCATGAACCATTTTTGAGTTACAGTGGATAACTAATTTGAAAAAAATGTGTCGAGTCTGAAAAAACCCAAATTTTTGAACTTTCTGAAAGACCTATATGTAAACTACACACACATATTTGGAAAGAACAGAAAAAATCCTGTAAAGTGCCACCATTTTTATTGAAATAGCTAGATTAATGGTGAGCGCTGAAAGATTGGCAAAGTTGAAAATCAAATTGTCACCAAAATTTTTCAACACGGTTTCTGTAAACAGCATTATAGCTACAATCAGTCAAATTTACCAAAAACTTGTCCGCTGTGGGAGCTTTCAAAAGAGCCTACAATAAGCCATATTGGTGTTCTGGTTCAAAATAAATTTGGCCTTTTGTTGAAATCAGCTTTCGTCAAAGTAGATATTAGATGAAAATCCAGAATCGGCAGTTACAGATGTTGGTAATTTGTTTTTGCTGAAAAAAATTTATAAAGTGAAACCACCTCTATCAGGATTTCTGTATTTAATGAAGAACTACAAGCGTTGAGAGATTGGTGAAGGGGAAAATCAAATTGTTGCCAAAATATATTAAAATGCCTACTTCGAGAAATGCAGATTTCAGTGACATTTTGCAAACAAAAAGCTAAATTTTTCCTGTAGGCTCTTTTGAAAGCTATTACAATGCACAAGTTTTAGGTAAAATTGACTGATTGTAGCTACAAGGGTGTTTTGTGGAATTGATCATTTAAAATTTTGATGACCATTCCATTTTGAACTTTGCTAATCTTTCATCGCTTGTAGCTTGCCATTAAGTCCAGGTATTTCAATGAAATTAATGTCATTTTATATGATTTTTCTGTTGTTTACAAACACGTGCTTTGTTTGCATGTAGGTATTTTTAGACTTGATACATTTTCTTCCATAATCGATTATCCACCATAACTCAAAAATGATTCAAGATAGGATAAGGTTGGTAGGGTGCTTCAATGTTCCACTTGGGCTCGTCTATCTCTCCCTTTCATGCGGCAGAATAAGTCATATTCACCCTTTATAATTATAAAATTATCATATCAAGTACAATGTTATTTATATATGCATAGTTATGGGAAATTAATGTTGTTCAAACATCATTAAAATATTTTAAATTTTACAGCAAAGGATATATTTTAGTGAAACTTTTATTGTTACAGATAAACAGGAATGTGATACTGAGACTCAATTTAAATGTAATAATGGTAAATGCATACCCAAATTGTGGTTCTGTGATTTTGATGATGATTGTGGTGATGACTCTGATGAACCAGCTCACAAATGCCGTAAGTAAAAAAATTGAATTCAACTTGCAAGATTCCTTGTATTAATTGGCTTTATCATGTTCACCATTTTCACATATCTTCACATCTTCAGGCGAGCTTAAACTGTTTTGCTTTAACTTAAAGTTTTATTCTATGTATGATTGTTAATGATTCCCGATGTATTTTTTCGTTTTGATTTGTTACAAATTCATTTTTTGTTGAATCATATATTTTAATTCGTATATACAGGATGCATAGGTAATAGGATGTATGACATTCTACTGGGAAACCAATGATCCTAGAGGCATACTTTCCATTAGAAAAAGTATTCAAATAATGTCTATAGTACTCAGATATGCCATTCATGTTGCAAGGGGTTGTGCAGTTATTAAAATAAGAAAATTAACTTTTTTATATATAGACACCCTGTGCCCGAAACCAATTAGAATATTGTTGCACTGTCTCTCTTGATGGCAACAAAAAAATAATTTCCCTTTTTTTAAGTGCAATATTTACTGAGATATTGGAATTGAAAAGATGGAAGAAAGTTGGGAAAAAACATCATTAAATGCAGGTAAAAAATAGTTTACCCGCATTTAAAGCTGTTTTTCCCCCAATTTCCTCCATTTTTCAAATTCTAATATCTGAGTGAATATTACACATAGAAACGTAGAATAATTTTAGTTGGGCTTAGAAGAGACAGGGCAACAACTTTATAATATGGGTTTTGGACACACCGGAACTGTAAAAAATTTAATTTTTTATTTTAGTAACTATAACCTCTTGCAACATGAACAACATATCTGTGTACTAGGTATTATTTGGATACTTTTTCTAATTGGAAGTATATACCTCTAGAGTCAATGGTTCACCTGTACCCATTAAAATGCCATATACCCCATTACCTATACACCGTGTGTATATATATACACCAATACAAAGGTGGACATACAAAATGCCTATTGAGGTGGCTGAAAAAAGATGCCCATAAAAAATATGGATGTCAAATACTTATATCTAAACTATATATATATGCAATGCCACAACAGGCAAAATGCCGAATGAGGTGGCTGAGAAAAAGATGCTCATAATAAATATGGATGTCATATATTTCAAAAATACAGCAACCCAATTAAAAATGCAATCACAAACAATATATATACATGATGAAATATTATACAATGCCCATAAGAATACTAATGGTTGTCTTATTCTAAGTATGGATAGCGTCTCGATTTACCCCAACATGTTTATTATATTTCTTTTTAAACGTGTGAATTGTGTTACAATTTACTACCTCCGGGGGGGGGACAACGTAATAATAACAATAAAGTGGCTGGAGTCAACTGTACGGCTAAAGCGTCAGGCAGAGCAGAATGGAAAAATTCAGAAGAGACCTTCATCCAGCAGTAGATTGAAAATGGATGTTGATGGTGATGAGGATACACACACACATGTATATATATACACAGTGGAACTTCGGTTAACAAGCTTAATTTGTTTGTTCCGCCAATGTGCTTTTTATCCAAATAGCTTGTTATGTGAATCCAGCTTCCCCATAGGAAATAATAGAAACTTGGATAATTCATTCCACAACTAGCCATTCATATAAAAATTACTAACAAAAATGTCATTCAATCAATAATTATATATAATGTAATAAAATATACGTAATACAAACAACACCATAACTAAACGTACAATAGGATAATGTTTACAAATTAACATACTCTAAAGGAGAGAGAGAGGAGGACTATCGTTTAGGGTGATTCACAGACTCACTGTTGTTTGCAAACTTATTCTTTTTGCGTGCCATTCAAAGAGAACCTTATCCAATGACACTTGCTTTTGCCTCTTTTTTAGGATTTCTGGGAAATGGTAAATTGCAGTGTTCATTGAAGAGATTGCACATTGCTACAGCTTTATTTGGGTTGTTATTTTCTACAGAGTTTTGCACAGATTCCCACATTCTACACATCTCTATAATTTCATTTTATGTGAGGGACTCCTCTTTACTTCTCTCTTCTTCAGATGAGATACCATCCATGAACTCTTGCTGGTGCGTGAAAAAGAGATCCATAACTTCATCTACAGTCAACTTCTAGACATTTTTCACCAATAATTCTTTAATACCATCCTCATGCACCTCCAGTCCATGGTCTTCCCCAAGCACAAAATCTCTTCCACAATTGTGGCTCTTGTTCATGAGCTAACCCCCTTAAAATCAGGTTCAATAATACAATCAACCTACAGCTTTTTCCAAACAGAATTTTTAAAAAAACTTCAGGTGCACATATGTATCGCTGCTATGTTAAATCTAGTTTTGTATCATAAATATTCACACCGTACGTGTGTTAATTTTTGACTGAGGCACGGTTACCAGAGACCATGGAGAGAATATTACCCTAAATTCCATAACACGTGTGTGGGCGAAAGCAAAAAGCTATCGGCTCTGTTGTGATAAAGTGAAAATAAATAAAAAAGCGCAAACTTTTTGCTCATAATGCAAACAATCGTTCGCTAACCAAGTTCAAGAATGAGCACACAGCATTATGTGAAGGAGCAAAGATACATGTATGATGACAAAATAAACAAACCAAAGTCAAAAATAAAATTACAGCAAATAATCATATACCAATTTGAAGAAAATCTCTTATCTTTCAGAAACTTTACAAATTACAGCTTACACTCAATATCATGTATATCTATCTGAATTTTCATGGCATTCAACTGGAATTTTCATAGAAGTTGCACTATATATCTGGTAGTCAAATTATGAAAAATTAAATTTATATTTCTTGCGTATGTGCAATTAATAATCATTTACTAAAAATTCTCATATCTCATTGAATAATGATTTGTCACATTTTAAATTTCTCTATGATATTTCTGTAAATTTCTAAAAAATTTGTTGAAAACTCAGCATGTTATAAGCAAAAAATCATGTGATTGAAATTGGGATTTTTATAGAAACTTCCGTATCTTCATGAATATACATGCTATTCTCACAGAAATGCACAAAGTTAGTACAACATTTTGCGAAAGGTACTAATCACTTGCAGTTTTTTTTAATCATGCAGGGTTGGTCAAAAACTTTTTTTCTAATTTAATTTTTTGTCAGTTCCCCTAAATGCACTCTTTACTAAATTTTCACTGTAAATGGTGAGTACCAATATAGGGTATATATGACCAAATTTTTTCCAAAATATATGAGAACATTTTGCCCAGTATTTTTCTAGAAATTCGAGAAAATGTCTAAACTTCAAAAAGGAGAAACATAGTGTATATATACGGGGTGATTATAAAAAAACTATCCCGACATATGGGCCCCTAACTATCATACCATTCACAGAAACTGAATGAAATTTTGGCATAAGGTATTTTGAGGTATGCGCTCAAGAATGATATGGAAAAAAACAGTGTCACTCTAACAGTTACGGTTACAGTGAGAAAATTTCGAAAATATCAAATGGCAACACCAAGTTTTTTGTATTGGAATGCGATCTCCATACTGAAAAACACTAATTAGCGCTGGAATGGCACCTGTAGCACGAAAATCTCCAGAGCTAGGCAAGGAAAAAGTAAAAAGGTCTTTGCTGTGCACCAGAGCATTAATGTTCGTTTCATTTGTCACACCGTTTCTTCGGCTGAGATCCCAGCCTGATTAGTCCTCCACAAGGTCATGTGGAAAATTTGTGAAACACAATAAAATGCTTTATTTTATGCTGCTTCTCTGTCCTTATTGGTTGTCCTCACTTGTAGCCTATCTACCGCCGGTGATTTTCATGCTACAGTTGCCGTTCGAACGCTATTTAGGGTTTTTCACAATGGAGATCACATTCCAATACAAAAAACTTAGTGTTGCCCTTTGATATTTTCGAAATTTTCTCACTGTAACCGTAACTGTTAGAGTGACACTGTTGTTTTCCATATCATTCTTGAGCGCATACCTCAAAATACCTTATGCCAAAATTTCATTCAGTTTCTGTGAATGGTATGATAGTTGGGGCCTATATGTCGGGATAGTTTTTTTATAATCACCCTCTATATATATATATATAAGTATATATATATATATATGCATCTTTCTTTAATACTTAGTTAGAAAACTGAAACATGTGCTATATATAAAATTAACTCATTTGCATGCAAATGGGAAATATTTCATAAATTTTTATGGTTTCTTATTGCTAAGTGCAGAATGATATGCAAAATGGTGATTCTTTCTTATCACTAAAAGTGGAATAATCCACTAATGCCAATGGTGACTTTGTGCCAAGAGTGAAACAATCTGCAAGTGTTTGGAGGTAAAAAAAAAATTCTTCAAAATTGTAATTCGACTGGGTAATTAATTCCAACAAGTTCAAATACTATAGTTTCTGTTTTTTTTTTCTTTGCTAAATGATCCTGAAGACAGTATTGTTTTGGTATGTAAAAATAACCAGGTATAGATGGTAGATCTGGGATTCTGGGCACTGGATCATGGGGGTGGGACTGAATTTACCTTCCCCATTAATTTGATGGATTCGATACTCGAGTAGCAGCATCAGTATGCATATCTTCCGCTGGCAATGAATTCTTTAGTTCAGCTGTTCTCAACCTGTGCTCTAAGGACAATAAAATAAATCAGTAAATTTGATAAATAAGAAAAAGAATGCTATGGGGCTCCTCCATAGAAATTGTAGACCAAAAAGGACTCTGCAATTCAAAAAAGGTTGACAACTGCTGATCTTGTTGTAGCCTTACCTGGCACCTATTGCTTGTGCATATAATAGCCCTACTGTGAATTTTGACACCGTATCAAGACAAGAACACTAACCCTAATACAGAAGAGAAAATTTTTCTTTTCTCTATTTAACTTTTTCTTCCGCTAAATTGAAGTTTTAACAACAGGCTTTAAGGATATATTGAACCTAAAATTATAGAATCTGTTTGATGTTTATTGAATTAATAGGTATGAAACAATGTCAAATTTACCTTTTGCTTTGTCTCTTTTTCTTTTTTTTCAACTATTTAATAGTTTTATGTTATTGTCGAAATTTCAAGGAAATCGTAACTGTACAACTGGTTGGAGAAAATGTCCAACACATGGAAATTATCGCTGTATACCCAGCTGGTTGTTTTGTGATGGAAAAGATGACTGCAGGGATAATTCTGATGAAACTGATGCAGAATTCTGTCCCAAATGTCAAGCTGGAGATTTTGAATGTAAAAATAAACGTTGCATTCCTTTGAGGTGGCAGTGTGACTTTGAAGATGATTGTGGTGACAATTCTGATGAAGATCCAAGTATTTGTAGTAGGTTCAGTTCATTCAACTAACAAAAAATAAAATAAAATTGGTGAGGCTGTGTTGTCGACACCACCACAAGTTTAAACATGAATACATCTTTCAAATTTTGTTATAGTGTAATACAACCTGTTTGATCTGCTAACCAAGACTGAAGAAGACTTCATATGAATAATGTGTTGTGGGATGTGTCTCAAAGAAGTCTATCTTCATCTTGTACAGACTTTTGAGATATAGCATAAATTAAATTTATTATGAAAGTGTACCATGCACCTGGTGTCTAAGGCAGAAGAATTTTCAATGCCAGTAAGGTGCCATTGAATGTCACTAGAGGATTTAAAGGTAGACACCAAAAAACGCTTATGAGTTTCATATGCTTCTCAAGATATGCCCATTATAAATGTTTTGTTGCACCATTTTTTCAGAAAGATGATTTAAAAGATGTATTCATGTCAAAAATCAAATGTATTTTTATGAAACTGTAAATATTGCATGTATGTTTGATGGCTTAATAATGCACTTATATGAGTAAGCAAAGTTCTATGCATATCCAGAGTTCCCTGTAATTTTCAAATGTTTTACCTTATTTTAATAACTGACATCTAGTAATAATATTTTTATTTTATTTTATGTACATTGAAATTTTTTTTGTTTAGTTATTATAAATTCTATTCTTTGAAAAAGATCAGCTGTAACCTTGGTTAGAGGTTATAACATCTTATTTAGGCTTTTCAAAATATTATGCAGTACTACACCTTTAGTGCTCACAAATTTCTCATTAATGACTCTCAGACATTGACTATCTTATAGACATATTTTAAAATTTAGTGAATGGTGAAATTTGGATGCTGCTCCTGCATGAAGTGTGCTTAAAGAATATGTTTTGTGTTCTTCATGCAATGACATTTTTTTGTTGTTGTTGGTAGAGTCAATGTGGCTAACGTTTGCTCAGGAAAAAGATAGATTTCAGAAGTGCTAGAAATGGCACATTAAACATACATATTACATTTCATGAGCATTGTTTTTCCTTTTGAATTGAGTTTTTACATCAAGTGAGGAATGTCCCAAAAGAGAAGTCAATATCAACATTTGATTCAGTTTAAACAAGGCTGTAGAATAGGCCTTGGAGAAAGCAAATTTTCTTATCACAATATTGCAGAAACGGTTGGGTGAGATGACTCTATAGTTTGTGTTTGTTAGCAGCAGTAGTCCTGGAAGGAGGGTACTGTAACAAACAGAGTAGGGCAGACCCAGGCCACTAGTGTGAAGGAATATCACTGCATTTACTGGATAACCCTGGTGTGTCAGACTACATCTGTATCAGAAATTAGAGATTCTGATAACACTGTTGTGTTATAATGAACTGTATCAAATTGATTACTTAAAAATCAAATCCTTGTCTAGCATCATGTGGCATGTTTGGCACAGACCTCAAATCATTGTTGTGACTTCAGTGGTGATGGGCTAGAGCCCGTTCAAGAGTGAAATAGGATCTGTTGTGTCCTCAGGTTAGTTTTGCCTCATAGGCGGAGATAGACTTGAAAAGCTGGGGTGGGGAAGGAGCACTGGCACTATGATGAAAGCTGGGGGGCATGATGATGTCATTATATATATATAAGAATATATACATTTATCAGTCAGCTCTGCTATTGACACTGGGGGGGGGTCATTGCCTCCACATCTACGCCCATGTTCTGCCTTGTTTCCAGTGATCGACATACATTGGTTAATAGGAGGCCAAGTAAATGCTTGCATCAAAGCTGAATGTGAAATAGACATACTGGCCCTACTTCAGGAATGATAATCTAGGGAGGGATTTCTGCCAACAGCCAGACCAATCTCATTGTTATACCAAGTATTTTGATGGCTCATGTTTACATTAGGATTGTGATTGAACCGGTTGTAAGGAGGCAAATTCCAGTAAGATAATGCTCATCCCCAAATTACTACTATAATCAAATGTGCTGTGCAGAGTATCAATGTGCTGCTACAGCCACAGAGCCCATCAGATTTCTTTCTCATCAAGCAAGTGTGGGATATTATTGGATGTCAGATCCAGCATCATTCATAAGTGCCCGAGTGGCATGGTGGTAAGATGCTCGTCTACCATCGTGAAGGTGTTTGTCAGGGTCCCGGGTTCGAACCCAAGGGGGGATATAGATAAGATATTTTCCCTAACGAACTCGAGGCGACCACCGATAGACAGCGCCTTCACTTCCAACCCATCTCACTAATGGCAGTAAATTGTAATATAGCGATATGGCCAGAGTTGGTGTTTGGTGAAGTAGAGCATCATTCATAACTATCAATAACCATCGCTGATTACACTGACAAAGTATAATAGGCATTGAACTTCCTACCTCAAAATGACATCTGACATCTCTACAACATTTCCATTTTATACCGTGTACTGCCCAGGCTCTATTGACCATTGCCAATTTTATCCATTGCCTCGGATGAGAGGGCTGGGTGGTATCATGTGCTTTATTATGCATATATAACACATAAATATCAAACACAATTAAAAAAAGTAGATACCGATTTAAAAAGTTACTCAGTATACAAAATTTATGTCTATGGTTTTGTAGCTCTAGTGAGCCCCTTTTTGTTTACTGAGGCCAAGCGACAGGTCCTGGACCCATGTCTTCTCTTCTAGGCTTGGTGGCTCAGGTAAATTCTCTACCATGGCCAGGCCAGGTCCATGTCTACTCTTCTAACATCTCTACAATAGAATGCATGCTTCTGTTATTACTTGTATTCAATGTCATGGCAACTATAGTGGCTATTTATGTAAGAAAAATGCATGTGTTTCAAATGGCTCTGTGAATGCACAATATTTCTTATAAAGTTATAATTCAATAAATCACATAGACAGATGAATTTCCTTAGTTTTGTTCGGCTAAATAATTTCCTTTGTGGCAAGATTTTGTTCACTGTCAGTGTATTTTTATTATTTATTTTTTAAGTTTTGGTGTATTAGTTTGCATTAGCATTTCATATTTGTATATTTTTCAGCAGTAATTTATGATTGAAATGTTTAAGTTTTTATCTCAAAATCTTATGAATAAAATCAAATCTTTCATCTTTAGCTGAGTTGTACCGGGAATGTACAGAAAGTGAATTTCAATGCACCAATAAAAAATGTATTCCTGCAAGATGGCGGTGTGATCATGACAGTGATTGTGATGATGGGACAGATGAGAAAGATTGCCTCAATTATGAATGCCAGGTACTTGTATATATATATATATATATATAATTGAAGGAAATTGAAGCATTTTCAGTCTTTTTCACTGTTATGCTGATTTTGTAACTATTAGTGTTGCCGTATATATTAAATACATAGGTTGACCAGTTCAAATGCAACAGTGGACATTGTATTGCTGGAAAACTGAAGTGTGATGGCAACAAGGATTGTCAGGATGTCTCAGATGAAATTGGCTGTCCACCACGATATCCAAATGGACGTTACTGTGCTGAAAATGTTTTCCAGTGCAATAATACGGTATATTTAAATAATGCATTCAATTTTACAAATCTGAATGTTTTTCTGTTTTAATTTCTTTAATTCATAATCTGTCAAGCTCATTGACTGAGCTATATTATTAAGCTTAATATCAAGGATGTTTTCTTCTGGCATAACTTTCATTTAAATTACAACCTACAGAGACTCAAATGCAACTACTAATTCAAGGGCCACAACAGACAAAATGCTCAATGAGATGGCTAAAAAAAAAGAAAAAAATGTCCACACACACTTAAAAAATATAGATGTCTAACATGTATAAAAATACAGCAACCCAAAATATAAAAACAATTTTTGTGAAAAAATTAAAAACTACAGGAAGAATATAACACTCTGCCATAAAAATTATGGTAGTTTTCATCTGAGTATATGGATAGATTCTCAATTTATTCCAACATGGATATCATATTTCTTTTCAAATGTATCAATCACAGTAGAATTCATGATTACATAATAAAGCTATTCCATTTATCCACAACCCTATTTAAAAAAAAAACTTTCTTTCACCCAGAAAACACTATAACCTTAGTCTGTTGCCAACTCACCTATTGTTGTTTACTTATAGAAGCACTATACTGACAGCGTATAGCCTTGTCCAGACTGTAAGCAATGTTGCTGAACAAGGTATCTGATCAGTATGGTGATACTTTGAACTTCTTTGCATACAAGCATGATATATCTCATGATAGAGTGGTTGGAAGAAATATTTTAGAGATTGTGCTTGCTCTTCTTTCCCTCTCATCATTACAATGTTTTATTGGTGATCCTGTGAATGGGAATCAGGTTTTTTCTTTTCCTTGGCACTATTTTTTTTAATTTTCTCCCATACTATGGTTTTAATGAGTAAAAAAATAGTATTACACACTATATAGTAAAAGGTGGCCGGGGAGAATTCCTAAATCTTAACAATGATACTGGTTTCTCTGAAATACGTTGCTAGTACTTCAACTGTGCATCATCCAAATTTTTGGCCAAAAGCCTGTATGTAAAACGGTTAACCAATCATATTATAGAAAAATTAATATTAGTGTCTCAATAAAAATACTTTTTGTGATTCAAAACTTCTATTACACACTTACTCACAATTTATCATTATCTGTCTTTATATATTTGCAAATTTCACATAATTTTACCAATGTTCAACACAAACGAGCTTATCCTAATCAGTGATAATTTTTTTTATCATTATTTCTCTGACACATATAGTTTTTCCAGCATGGCCCAGATCTTCCACCAACTGCTTATATCTCTTCGTTGAGACAGCAGCGGTCTATGATTTCCATGGCGACCTCCTTTACTATCCCTGTTTCTTTTGAGAAGGTTTTTTTCATATTTCAATATCTTCATATGATGAACAAATTTTTCTTGGTAACACCAATGTTGAAGTGGAGTATTTTTTGTGACCACAGAATGACACGATCATTTATTGCTGCATCATTCATCACAGAATAAAATATGACTATTAGCCATCTATTTATTTTTCTTGTTGTTGAACAGGATACTTCCATTTCATCAACCACATCTACGGCCATTTTTGTCAGATTACAATATAATGTAATCTCAGGTTTCGTTCATGTCTCCAGTAGGATTGTCAATGTTGTCATTATTAGGCATTGTAGATAGTAGGATGTTTGATAAAAAATAAAATACATAATATAAATAAATTGGCAGCACGAGTTCATTCAATAATTTCATTGGACATGACTACTTCAGAAATACTGAAACACTGTCTGAGATCTGGATGCATAACAATGGATACAGATGATTGTGATGCAATATTCAGAGATTGTTTACAGGCTAAACTGGGTAAGACCTAACTTATCTATCCCCTTGAAAATTTTGAATTCTTCAATCATATCTCTTTGCCCCCCAACACCTGTGTTCCTCTAAAGTAAAAATATTCAAAAAATCAAGTCTTCATAGCTCAAGCCGAGTGTTACCAACAAGAGCCCATAACTGTTCTCCATACCCTCTCAACTAAAGGCCCGTTTACACGCGGTAAGTGATTAAGTTGGTAACTAAATTTTAAGTTACCGATTGTTCTTGAAAGTGTCCACACGATAAGTGGTAAGTAGACGCTCATTGGATAATTTTTATGGAGACCAAGAGCAGCTAGCGCATGCGCGCTTCAGTCTACTCAAATCCTCGGAGGGAGAGAGACGCAATATCCCGGAGAGTAATAGTAATAATTGTTATTTATCTGGCATTCAGAGAGGTGTTTTTTTTAAAGCTCATACCTTTTCGTAACAATGGATGAAGATGATCCGGTAGAACTTACAAATACTGTGATCAAAGCCACATTATATGATATTTTTTTTAAAGAATATAAATTTATTCACTTTCACTTACCTAAAGGGGGGGGGGAAAGAATACACAACATATTATACACTTATGTAAATCATCAAGAAGTAATATGAGATTTCTCTATTTTTCCTCTAAGATGTAAATATCGATTATATGATATTTTAATCGAAGTTAAAGAGGACATAAATTATGATATATGTAAGCCAAAAATATAGGAGAAGATTCTTGGCATTCGTAGGAAATTCTAAGGGTTAAAAATTAAATAATAAAAATTCATTAAACATAAAAATTCATTAAACATAAAAATTCATTAAACATAAAAATTATTTCCAAATTTTCGAAATTATTTTTTAAAATTTAATCTAGATGCTACCTTTATGTTGAATATTTGATTATGTATTTTTACAACAGATGGAAGCAAATTCGTTCTGGATGAGAGAAATATTCGAAACCCCCTTCCCTGTCCAGTTTTTAATATATAATAAATCCTCCACACCAGCACCCGATATATTTTTGTATCTTAAATTTTTTCCTCCTAACTCCTGACATCATCTCGACAGAATATTCCATAGCTTTTTCCAACATTGAATAATGTAAATAAGCTTGTTTGTTAACGTCATTTTCATTTCTGTAGTTCAACAAACATTCATGGCGAAGATATTCTTCAACAAACTTGAAGATTGTGTCCCTCTGGTCATTTCACCATCCTGTATTTCCGCGGAATTCTAGCAAACGGTAGGAGACGACGGAGCATAAACAGGTTCACGCTTGAGGTGAAAATGGACCCCCCCCCCCCGAGGGAGAGCGAAAAGACCCCTCTGAGTGGCAGGCCACTCCCACTGGCGCATGCGCATAGGTCTACTTAACCGGAAAACATATAGAACCGTTTTTATTTCACTAAATTACTAAATCACTTTTGCACTTGCCACTTACCAACTAAAGCCATGTAAATGGCCCTTATCCTCTGCATACATTGTAACGTACTTGGCAACTTAAAATTTAGTTACCAACTTAATCACTTACTGCGTGTAAATGGGCCTTAAGTCTATATCCTTCTATGGGTATGGTTTTTCAAATCAAACAACATACTCTAGGCCAGGATAAACTATGCTTCAAAAAGCAAAAAGATCACTTTAGGAGTGTGCGAACAAACCTTTTTAAATATTAAAGTTGGCATTCTATTTGTTTTTCATACCACCACAGAACAATGTTCAGAAAATCTAATCCAGTCATCAATGAGATGCTCAAATCATTTAGCCTAGTCCTGTCTGGAATAATTGTATCATTCTGCTCATGACTGAAATGGGAATTACTCAATCTAAAGGGAGTCACTATGCACTTGCCAACACTGGAAGTCCTGGTTCTTCATTCATTTGTCCATGCTAAGATTTCTTTTATATAAGTTGGACTGACTTTACTTCATATAGGTTTTGTAATCATTTTAAATGTGAATTTAAAAAATTTCAGAAGTTCTTTCTTTCTATAGTCATAAATTTACTCTACACCCCTCTAATAAAAAAATAAATATTTCAGTATAAAAAGTAGATGCGCTGTTCAAGTAAACAATTTTTTTCCTTAAATTTCATTGTTTCAGGTATGCATTCGTCATGATTTCATCTGTGATGGTGACGATGACTGTGGTGATGCATCCGATGAGGTGCCTAGTCTTTGCCGTAAGTATTATGTGCCACATTAGTTCCCATAGGTTAAGGAAAATCACAAAGTTCATGATAACTCAAAAGGTATATGAACCAAAAACGGAATATATTAAACCAAAATATATAACACAATGTAGAAAGATGAGAATTTTTTTATTTCATTTTGGCATTCATTGAAGTTCTAGGGCAAAAGAGCTTAGTCTAGGGGAATTTTAACTTCCAGATGTTTCATCCACATTTGCAGCAAACATCTTCAGTAGTAATGGGATCAAAACTGCTGTGTTTTTAACTGTCTAAAGATTTCCTAGGCTAAAGCTATGCTGATATTTAAGGGAAGGGGAGTTTTGGACTGCAGAGGGCTTGTATTTAGCTGTTGGGGATGCTGCATCTATCACAAGGGAGATAGTTGGACCAATCAGAGTAGGACTGAGTCATTTTTTTTTTTTTTTTGGGTTTTATTTTGAAGAGCTTAGAGCCAAATTCAGTTGCCTTTAAGTGTTTCTTCATTTTTCTGAAATTGAGATAGCATTTGTAGATTCTGATGCCTTCTATATTCATTAATGAGAGATGAAAAAAGAGGACAATTAGCAACTCGTTCATGAAATCATTTGGTAAAATAAGGGAAAAATTGAGATAGCTCATCATGTGACAATAGTTACAGTCCTAATTCAATAGCTACCTTTCCAGAAAATGTCTAATATTACCCCTGAGCTATGGAAATTGGTTGGCACACAGAAAGTTTATACAAATACAAAAGCCACAAAAGCAAACTGCCTGTGTGGTTCTTATACCACAATAATTCTCAAACTGTGTATCACAACTCCTCAAGTCATTGTCAACCTATGTCAAGATGCTGTTGTGAGCTAGCGATATTGATGTGTGCCCGTTGATTGCTTTGAAATGGTTCTTTTTAAACTATTTTGGGAGCTACAGATAAATGATGAGTGGGCAGGGAGTCACAGGCCCTGTTTTCTTAGAGTTTAAGCTGAGTGTTTCCTTTAAGCCAAACATTGGGAAAATGCTTCTACGTACTCAAAATCAGGAAACACATTTTGCCACAGAAGAAACAGGTCCGTACACATAAAATAAAAAAATTAAAGGGGGATTTTGATTTTCCCTTGGAGAAAAATTGTTTATTTAAATGTGTTCTATCACTCTTTGAAGTTTTGGCCATAAGTTCGGAACTACCCTGTATTATATGAAGATAGGCCTATATATAATGAAGATAATTATGCAAACACAGATAACATATAGGATATTTTAAATAATAATAATTTACAAAATTTATATTAGAACTATGTGTGTGTGAACAATCAGTTAAAACATGAGAGAAGTACTGTCTATGAATCAATGAATTTCAAATATCCTAAGAATTTGTTGCTTAGAATAGGAAGAATAATTGCAGATATTGAAGATATTGCAAATAACAGAGAGGGAAAGAAAAGTTTTTTGCATGAGGAGGTAACAGCAGAAGTACTATTGTGTTGCTAATGTTATATACTTTATTTTTTTTCATTCCCTGATATTTTCCATGTATATGCTGTCGTGGTGCTGCTATAGCAGCGATGGAGAGTGTTTTTTGTTCTAGGTGTGAGTGTGATAGTTGTTGTCGCACCTTCTTTGTGTAGCCCACACCATTTAATAACTGAAGCTTCATATTAAATTTCTGTTTTGTAATTATTGATGAGTGTTCAATTTTTCGTAAATTATAAAGGGTGTTTCATAAAGTACACATACTTCACATTTTAATTGCATGTAATTTTTTTGTTTGAAGATTGGCAGCACTAATCCTATCATTTTCGTTATCTATCATCACTCCGATTAGAAGGCCATTTGTCATTTTTTTCATTTTTTGGCCATTGATTGGTTCAGTATGGAGCAACACATTCTTATCGTGAAACTCGTTACAAAAATGGGGAGTGCTATGCAGAGACTGTCCGTAAACTTAGCTCGATCTTTGGATGTGACAATGCCCCTACCACAACAAAAGTTTTGAGGTTGGTACAAAAATTCAAAGAATGTACATCAGTTGCACCCAGAAAATTGCCCGGTCAAAACCGTTATGTTCAAATGCAGAGTTATCATTCATTTCAACAATCTGATGACTGCCTGAAGAGAAAGTGGAGGTGGACATGTGCTCAATATCTGTTTCCATTATTAAATTGTAGTATGTTTTGAATGAAATTAAATAAAAATTTTGAATTTTTCTTTGATTTATTGCATTTTTAAAAACTATACTTTATGAAACATCCTTTATATAAGTATATATCTGCCAAATACCAACAAGTAAAAAATCGAATAATATTTTTAAAGAAGAAAAAGTAAAACTCTGTGTTTTGAATGCTGAAAGGGAATGGTGTGTCAAGAAATTAAAGAAACCACATTTGAAGAAAGACGTGTACAAAAAATGTACTGCAGATAGTAAAATAGATTTATATTAATTGCATTCTTTTGGTGGCAAAAAAGACGACAAACTATTAATTAAAAAATTATTACCTGAAGAATTTCCTAAATTTTGACTGGAAAGCCTCTACAAGTTGAGTAATTATATTGAAAGTTAGTATGAACCCTTCATCTACATAACACTTTCCATTTATATGCCGAATGTTTGGTGATAATGCTTACTGAACATTTCTTTACTCAAAACCATTGTATTTGCTAGTGAGATTATTGAGTTGTTATATTTTTTTTAATATATTTTTTGGTGTTAATTAATGTGTTTATTTAATTTCAGGTGTAGTGTCATGTGATGCAAATCACAAGTTTCAGTGTGAAAATCACCGCTGTATACCATTATGGGATTTATGTGATGGCCAAGATGATTGTGGAGATGGTAGTGATGAAAATAATCACACATTATGTCAATCAATGCCAAAACATTGTGATTCTTTAGAATTCAAGTGTTTGAATCAGAAATGCATTCCTTTAAATGAAGTGTGTAATTTGGATGATAACTGTGGAGATCTATCAGATGAACATGGTTGTTGTAAGTACTTTTTTTCTATTCATTATTGTTAAAAAAAACCTGAGTTTAATATGTCGAATAATGTAATACAAAATGATATAATAGGTTAAATAAATTAAATAAGTAAAAAAATCTTTGGTTAAATTATTCACATGGTGGGAATTAGCTAGGTTTATTTATAAGTTTGAATAATTAATTCATTCACAAATTTATTTTACTGTTTGGGAGTTGAGTTTATTTTTTGTAATTTTTCTGAGAAACTCCCCCCCCCCCCAATTCCTATCTTACACATGTTAAAGTATTTCTTCCAGTAGCTCCAGTACAACATATCTGGCTCTTGTATGGGAAGAGGTTTAACCTATTAATTTAATTTTTAAAAATCATGATTCTTCACATGATATACACACAAAGGTATATTCAAACTCTTAAAATTATCATTTTGTTATCCATATGCTCCATTTGTAGACAGCAAAAACTAAATAAATAAAATAAATGCAGGGGGAAAGAAAGACAATTCATAGTTCATTTCTTCCCCTTGCGTATGGTCATTCAAACTGGCAAGAAAAACAACAAATAAATCAACCCAGTTATTCACTAGCAAGATACTTCAAAGATGTGCTTATTACATAGCTGTCAAGTCTCTCTGATTTTCTGGGAGGCTCCCGAATTTCTACTCTATCTATTTTTCTGCATAACTTTGTAAGGCTGTTAATTGCTGTGCTTTTAAAATATTATTTTTTGAATTATAGATACTGGAAACTGTAACGATGGACGTAAAGGTGGTTGTCAGCATAACTGCACAGCATTGTCTGGTGGGGGATATATCTGCACCTGTCCTAAAGGATTTCTAGTTGATCATGATGATCCTAAATTATGCATTGGTAATCAATTCTCTTTGGAAACAATTTCTGCATACCCAAATTTGAATAGTATAAATTTTAAGATATATAAGCATATATTTGTTCATGTTACAGATCTGGATGAGTGTGCTTCGTTTGGAAATAATTGTTCACAGCTTTGTACAAATCTCAATGGCACATACAGATGTTCTTGTCATTTTGGATATGAATACTACATGGGTCGTTGTGTTGCAAATGGTAGGTGCTTTAATTCTGACTTCCCAGTTACATTGCAATTTTGTTCTCCTTAAATCTATTGTTCTCCTATTTGACACCTGTGATTTTTCAAAACACATCTTCCATAGCAGGGGTGCTAGGTGTAGCATGGAGAGATTTCCCAAAAGATTTTCCAAATTTTAGAAAATATTTAAAGATCCGTGAAAATATACAAGCTAAAAATGAAAACAATTTTCAAAAGGGGAAAACTTACAAATTTTTTTAATCTATGAAAATTTTCAGGGGCACAGAAATCTCTTTAAAATATCGGACGATCCTGTATATATAGTATGTCTGGCAACCCTGAATGTGAAAAATGGTAAAAGAAAATAGATGGCCTCTTTAACTTCTGAAGACAACACACATAGTGTAATGAAGCATGTTAAGAAATTCACAGTTTTTCCTTGTTATTTTCTTTCATTGGACTCTTTTTTTTTTTTATTGTGTTTATATCAAGCAGAGGATTATAATTTCTCTATCCTTTATTTTCACTTCATTATCAAATATGAGTTATTATTCAATCATTGTAGTCCAAAATTTATTATGAACTAATTTCAAACAAATTAGAAATTTAGGAATTTCATGCCCTTCATATATGAATTTAAATTTTCAATATATTTATTTTATCATGGTAATTTTGTTAAGGATGATGCTAACTCTAGTCTTCAGTTTCTCGTGTAATAGTTGTGACTACATCCAAATTTTTATGATAAAAACCCAATCTCGTGTAAACGCTTCAAGAGTTTACAATGTTGGACCCGATCTAATGCCTTCTGGAAATCAAGGTAAACAACATCTACATTTTTACTCTTACCCAAAGCCTTAGTCACGTGATCATAGAAGCAAAGGAGGTCCGTTACACATGACTTCCCCTTCCTGAACCCATGCTGATTATCCGACAATACATTATTCTTGTCTATCCACTTCACAAACTGCCTTTTGATGATAATTTGTCAGAGATAATGTTATCTGCCAACCTAAATTCAACTTTTTTTTTACTATCGCTTATCGCTCTTTTCAACACTCTTCTTTTATAAGTAAACAATGATAAGTCACCTCGTCCACTTTTATACTCTCTGAGTGCTCTTTTCTTTTCAAGGTAAAGGTGACGCACGCTATCCGTGAACCATAGAGGCTGCCATGTAAAAATACGCTTTTTTCAAACAAAGGGTATGATGTCATATAAAACAGAGCACAGTTTCATACTAAATTCTTCCCATTGACTTACCACCCCAACTGATTCCAACCGGTTTTTGAAAACTTCTGCCAACCGTTCTTTCAAAACATCAAAGTTAGTTCTTCAAAAACAAGGAACCAGTTTTTTGTTATCAACCTTAATAGAACAAAAATTACAGAAAAAACTAACGACACGATCACTGGAAGAAAACTTGCCCCACAACCCCAAAACATTTTCAACAAGATCCTCAGCACTAGTGAGAACTAAATCCAAAATAGCAGTACCCGTAGTGGCTTCTGATACATGATACAAAAAAGTATTGAGCACCAACTTAAGAATGTCTCTTTCATATTGACCTATAGCTGAAAGGTTCTCCCAATCGATAATTAAATTGTCATGTTTCCACACATTGCGAAACTAGAGATGAAGACTAATGGTTTATGATGGTTTTTAAGTATTTTCATAAATTATTAGTTAACAAAGCAGTTGAGAGAAGGAAGGAAAGTGGCAAAGTTGTCCAAGTTGATGGTATTAATAATCTTACCCTTGCTCAAGTGCAGGTTTTTTAATAATAAAAATAATACATAAAAATTATAAATAAAATAATATTTTATTACTTTTTTATTCTCTGAATGATAAAAAAAAAACTTAACTGATTAAATTAAATAGTAAGTTATGTTTAAAAAAAATGTTTTATGAATATTGATACCTATTGCATAACAACTCAATATTTCTGAAACAAATTACTAGAAAAAATATGTTTATGTTATCAACCTTACCCGAGGAAAAGTTTCAGCGAAATCTGACTATACCATGATCACTGGAAGAAAACTCTTCCCCCACCAAAACATGTTCAACAAGATCCTCAGAACTAGTAAGAACTAAATCCAAAATAGCAGTACTTCTAGTGGCTTCTAATATATGCTGATACAAAAAATTTTTGAGCACCAACTTAAGAAAGTCTCTTTTTTAAGTTTCTTCTTAAGAAAGTCAAGTTCTCTAGATAAAAGGTTCTCCCAATCGATACCTGGGTAATTGAAATCCCCTAGTATGAGAACCCTCTTACACTTACACATGTAGGAAATTTCATCATGCAATTTGCCGATGTAGTTTGGATCCCTATTCGGTGGATTGTAACAAACCCCAACAATAAGTTTATGACGTCTTTTGTTCTCAAGCTCAACCCATATAGTTTCAATATCACTTCTCTGCATGTTACACTCTAGCCTTCAAACATGATTTCACGTATATCAACACTCCACCCCCTTTCCTATCAGATCTATTTCTCAAAAAAGTATTGTATCCTGAGATAAGTAAGAAAGATTCATCCCCATTGTTTGCACAAGATTCTGTAATGGCTATAAGATCCAGGCCCTCCACAACTATCATAGTTTCTAAAAAATCTTTCTTATTACCCAAGCTCCTGGCATTTATTAGCACACATTTTAATTTGCCCGGTAATTTAGTGTCAATCAAGAAGACATCCAAGTTAGAGGTGGGTAATTCCCTGTCAGTACTGTTGTGATTACTATTAACTAACCCGCATCTTGTAATAACAAATCTTGTAATAACAAAGCGAATCACACCAATATATTTTCATTTAAATTACTGTTCATAGACAAAAAATAATTGAAAGAACATTGTTAATAAAAATATTGAAAAAAAACTTTCTTTTAAGTACTTCATATATATATAGTATAACTTCTTTATCTTGAAACTCTATATCTAAAAAAATCTTGAAGAAGGAAAAAATCGCTGCATTTACTATTCTAACCCATGTATTTTCGCCTCTCTGTCTAGAAGTATTTTTTTGAAAAAAATCTTGAAGGCCAAACTCTGATGATAGTAAAAAGGGATTTTACTTGGGGGATTCCTTTTCTTTCACATAAATTTGGTTTTTATCATTAGTAAAATAACTGAGATAAAGGATATTCATGATAGTATTACAATCTATTGTAATAATAGATCTTTTCAATCATTGGCATGGGGGATACAGAGGAGAGGCCCCCCCCCCTGTTCATTAAAAAACATGATAAGGGGCATAGGAATGAGGTCAGAGGTGAACTATTGTTCCCCGTTCCTCCTCCCTGTTTGAAGACCCTGTATTTACTTATGCTCATAAATATAAATTTGCAAAATAGCTTGGGTTAACATTGAACGAAACGAAGGGGGTTGGGTCACAAACAGAAGCCATGGATTGTAAATGAATGCTATTTGTTTGTGCCCGGTTGAAAATAGCAAAAACATTAAAAGTTGCTTCTTGATTTACATCCAATAGAGCAAAAAATTGAGATTCTGAAGTTTTTAGACGCAAGTCCTATATTGAAGAAAAATGAAGTTGCAGCTAAATTCAGGAATCCCTGTAGTACTCTGTCTACATAATCAAAAAAAGATAAACTATCAAAAAAATCTTTGAAGACATCATCAAGAAAGTACAGAAACTTGACAGAAAAATGACATACTTTATATTGATGAGTATGTGTGATAATGGTTCATGTAATGCAGAGAGGAAAAAAACCTTCCAGTCTGTCAAACTATGATTTTGAAAAAGCCCAGGATTTTGTGAAGGAGCTGTGCCACTAATTTTAAAACCATTAACGTGTTGCAGAGAAATTTTAAAACAGAGACACAACACGCAACATTGTGCTTAGAAAAATGAGCAGGGAGAGTTTTTGGCTGAAATTGCATCAGTGTGTAGTAGAAAATAGTATTTTAGTTTTTCTCATTGAAAAATTTTGATGTTCTAGGTGTGTTTTCCCTTTCTTATGCAAAATCTTATTCGAAAACTCTTATCTCTAAATTTTTCTGGTTCCATCAGTTTCAAGATAGAGACTGAATGTAAGAGAGGTTCGACTGTGTACACATTCCCAAGTGACCCAATGAATGTAAGTTTTATAAAAAAAATTAAGGGCAAAAATATCATTTTTTAATTGAACAAGCCACATTTTATGCACAAACATGAAGATGAATACAACATATATGATTGCCCATACTCTGTGACCTCAATATCACCTCCCTTCAAGAGGCTGAAACGAATTTTGTTTTAAATATTGTTTATAGACAGCATCTTTTATAATAATTAAGTATGTAATTTATTTTGATTATTATTATTTCTAAGATAATAATTGCTGCAATAAATTAATGAACTAGATACAAAACCTATTTTTCAATTTTATGCTAATTATATTGGAGCCAGAATTTTAAATTGAGCTCAAATAAAACTTTGTTGTATTTGCATCCTAATTTTGTTCTAACTGAATTAGATTTGCAATATGTGTATGCTATATAGCAGTGTTTTCCAAAGTGGGCAATGGAATGGTCCAATGGGGCGATAGAACCTACTGATTTAACATAGGATCCTATGGGTTTACTTGAGTTGGGGGCGATGAGAGGAAAAATTTCTGATGAAGGGGGCGATGGAACAAAAAGTTTGGGAGACTATGCTATATACTAATACCCCAACTCACACTACCCTGAGTTTTATAATTTCGGAGTTACATGATTTTCAGTGAAAAGTGTGTATTTCTGAAATTCAAGCATATTCACAGGATTATTGCTAAGACAATGGGGGTTATTAGGCTATGACTAAGTAAAACTTGTTTTATTTGATCAGAACACCATATCCCGTATGGAACTACACTGATTTTGTGAGGCTACAGTGTATAAACATGAAAACTGCTGTGATTTAGAAATATAATTCCAAGGCATGCATGGTATCTACCATGTTTGCACAGAAAGTCACTATTTCGTACTGGAAGTCCAATTTTATTGCCAGTTGTATAAAAAACCCATTTAATATGATGCTCTTTGGTGACAATGCACCTGATCTTCAACACTGGATTAATTTTGTATAAAGTTGCTTTCTTGCCTTCAGACACAAGCAGCTTATTTTTTTCAATGGACCAAGATATTATCAAAATATGCAAAGCATTCAACATGTGACTTTCATTTGCACAGATTTTAGGGAACACTGTCTTTTTGGAAGACTGCATTGAAGTTACAATGCAAGTTAAATTTTATGAAGCCACAAAAGAGAAACATTGTAGTACAACTATAGAAAGAAGAAAAAGACTGGTGTTTTCCCCTAGTTTTGGTTCCAATTAACTGATATTTATATATATGTGTATGAGAAATCGTACCCCCAACTTATGCGAATTCAACTTATGCTATTAGCTGTTATCATCGGTCCCACCTATCACATAACTTTAGTGGTATTACTGTTTTTAATATATGTATTTTAGATATGTTTAACATGCTTATTTATGCTATATATTTAACATGCTTATTTATGTTATATATTTAACATGCTTATTTATGTTATATATTTAACATGCTTATTTATGTTATATATTTAACATGCTTATTTATGTTATATATTTAACATACTTATGCTATATTTGATATGTTTATATTATGATTATCATGCATATTTTGTTTTTGTTCCCCTCATTTTACTACATTGAAAAAAATAATGTAAAAATATAATTATAAAAAATCTAAAAAAATTAACATATTGTTTAGGTCCCCCAGCAATTGTTATGTTTTCAACTGGCCAAGATGTCAGGGCTTTCCAATTGAATTTAGATCAGCAGTTCTCATTTATATCAGGTGAAACCAGGATTGAAGCTATTGATTATGATATAACCAAAAGTAAGTATTTTGATGTGGTCACATTAAAAAATTTGCTTGAAACTATGTGGAATTTCATTGTTTTGCATACAAGTGTAAAATTGTTTGATCATTCAGAATTTTTCAGATCTATAGTTAACACTAGAAGGAGGTAGACCATGTTAGCACTAGAACAATGGTTCCCAATGCGGGAGAGCATTATTGGGGGTGCGAGATGGGGAAAAAAAGTACAGCATGTTGACAGAGATTATTTATTATTTAACTTCTCAATTCCTAAAAAAATATGAATAATTCCAATGTTTTGAAGCTTCATCTTCTGACTTCTGCTCGCAGAAATGTGTCATATGAATTTTGCATTGTAAAAGTTTTTTGTTTGTTTTTTTCGATTAGCAATCATACTTGTTTTGCATTTCTGTTGAGAAAAATACCATTATTTACTTAAATTATTTCGGGGTTTGTTTACATTGGTACCTTGTGTTATAAGCGTGTTGTGCTTAGATTTTATACTATCGTGTACACACATGACTAACAAAAAACGTCAAAAAATTCAGTCAAGTGTCAAAGAAACTTTAATTTATAGTTTTTGCAGATGGAATCAATAAGTGAAGAACTATTCAATGAATCTTTTTTCAGAATCCCAAAAAAAAAAATGTTTTTTTTTAGTTTTATTTTTAATTTAATTTTGGAAAAATATGAAGCCAAAATATGAAATATTAGCCATAGCAGAAAAGACATTAAAGAATAAGTAAAAGAATTCATAGAAATTAATTATTGGATAATTAATATAATCAATTACAGAAAAAAAAGCTTGAATTTTCTAACAGATAAAAAAAACGTATTATCCAAGAGGATACACAAAGGTAAATCACATTGTTCTGGGGGTGCTGAAAGGAAAAAAGGTTGGGAACCATTGCACTAGAAGGACAGATGTTTGGTTCTGCCTAAAAGTTCAAAGTTCAATATTCTAAACCATCTGGTTCATTATGAAAATGGAGTGAGGAGATCAGAATCTGTAAAAACCAGCCTGGTCCTTCTAGTGTTATAAACAAATTTCTGGACTACATAAATGACCTGATGCAAGGAATTATAAAAACTGCTTAACAGCACTAATTTACATTTTGATTTTATTTTTAAATCAGAAACTGATTGGGAAATATCACACAATGGTATTTTATTTTTTATGTTCTCTTTATTGAAATGCATGTAATAAAGTTCTGTTATGCAGATCATTCTTTTAATATTTTTCAGAATACTCAATAATTGAACTTAATTTCATCTCTCTGCAGAGTAAGCATAATAGGTGTATAATTTTATCAAATGGTTATATATTGATTAAATCTAGCCACAGATTTTAAAACGGGGATTTTGGAAGTGGCTGCCTGGTAAGTTTGTGGACTGGTACTATGGCAATTCTGTGAGTCGAGACATTCCACTCAGCATAACTCTGAGCAGGGACGTAGCCAGAAATTTCGTTCGGGGGGGGGGACCAAACTGACAGAACAATGGATTTGGCCATCTTTTCTCCTTTTTTCGGTCATTTTCTCACATTGGGGGGGGGGACCAGACCCCCCAAGTCCCCCCCCCCCCCTCGCTACGCCCTTGACTCTGAGGGTTTGTACATTCTTACAAACTCCTTAAAAAGGTCTAACTTTTTATTTCCCTCTGGAAGGGCCCTTAAAACTCCTTACTTTTTGCAGCCACTCCTGAAAAGTTCCTTATTTTTTTTCTCTGAAGTGATGATCCTTCTTAGAATAGGCATACCCTAATGGTGATGGCATTACTTAGGAAGCCTTCGGAGGGAACATGAAAAGCTTATGGGGTAGGACACAATGAATTTCCTAAAAAGAAATTTTTGAGTTATTTACCTTGAAATTAACAGAAATTGATTATAATAACATATTTGATAATAAGGCTTTTCTTTTTATATTTTGATTTTTTAATATATTTTTTTATCAGAAAAGTCAAAAATAATTTTATCAAATTGGTGGGGGGGGGGGGAACCCCCCACGCCATGCTCCCGCACATGTCTGTGATAGGAGGGAGGCAGAGCTGACAGAATTTTGCTGCCTGGGCGTAAAAAATTTCTAAAAATCTGCTGACATAATACTTGAATGGCCCCTAAGTGCAATTGCATGTCAAAACAACTTTGCAGCCAATGGGACTGCATTCACATTCTGGTTTTAATATATAACCTACTGCTATTAGACTGTACGTGCACCTCATAAACATTCTTGTGATTAATTTCTAATGAGATGGTGCATTCCAGAAAGTGCTATGTATGTTTAAAAAATGATTGTTTTGGGGAATGTGTAGTTTAGTCAACTCTCAGCTTACAAACTTATTCATTCCTGAAGTATGTTTGTAAACTGAAACAATTTTTCCCATAAGAATCAATGAACATTGAAATAATCCGTTCCTGGCACACCAAAGTTTTCTAGCATGAATCTTTGCAGCAGCTCTTGTGCATTACGTGAAAATAATGAAAATAATAAATTACTGAAAAAATAACAGTATGAAAGAGACGAATTGAAACCAATGCTAGGACCATGTCTGGTTCCATTAATATCACCTATAATACCGATGTCGAAGCCCTCAAAGTCTCTGCTCGCAACACAATTTTGCTACAATATCCTCCGAGTCAAATTCATAGTTTTGTAAAATATTTGCTGCTAAGGTTTGTCAATGAGATAATAAATGTGATATGTAATTTGCAATATTTAATGTGAAATATTAAAATAATGTTTTGAGAAGTCAAACAAAAAAAGGTGGTGTTGGTTTTATGTCCAAAATTATTGTAAAAAAAGTTATTGAAAACTACTGTAAAAACTGTTTTACAATACCCCTCTGATGTAAAGCTTATTGAAGTTTGAAATGATCTGCTGATCCATGAATCACTGAGTATATAATAGGAGTTGTATTTGGGAACCGAACACATTACTCAAATGAAATCGAATCCTTCAACTAACTCTTATCTCAGGTAAAAAAAAAAACCAGCCACATGACCATGCACTTCTGAAATATCCTTCCCTTGAGGTTCAGTACTTTTTGTGTGTTTATAAACTAAGAATAGTTCATAAACCAAATTGTTCCCCAATCAAGCCATTTGTAAACCAAGGGTTGTGACTGTATGAGTTTGAGGACTTTTAATATTCTGGTATTTCTATAGGTCTATGAGCAAAACTGAATTTTTAGAACAAGCTAAATTATTAATTCAATTTTATGAACAAAATATATGAGCCAAAAGTTTTTGCAGGTTCTTTTCCCTATATTATACACAGGATTAAAATTGAGTTGTAGCTTTTATCCTCAACAATTGAGAATGCACATTTCAAAAGATTATAAAATCACTAAGATTTGAAACCTGATCACCACTTGAGATTAATCTGTAACTCTCTACATTAAACATTAAAATTTTTTGTTCTCAAGTATGCTTGCTTATTGGAAAAACTGAGCTGAAAAAAGGTAATAAATTATATTCACTTGTCTTTTTTGATTAAAGGAATTGGTGTTTTACTTTCTTTATGTTCAGTTTTTTTATTTCTTGTCAGAATAAATATTAAATCAATTAGTGGTTTTAAATTAACTTTTATTTTAGAAACTTATTTTTTTAGATGCATTTTTTGCTTTACAAAATAAATTTTCACTTTTGAAACTGACAATTTTTGCTTTCTGTTAGATATCCTGTATTGGACAGACACCTCAGAAAAAACCATAAAACGTTCATTTATTCCTGATGTCAAATTTCAAGATTTGACCATTGGATTTGCCCAGAATTTGGAGCTAAAAGGTTTAAATAAACCAATTGCCTTGGCTGTAGATTGGGTTAGCAAGTATGTAAAAAAAAATTTATATCTTTTTAATTTTATTTAGGAGTTATAGTTTTTTTTGTTGGAATTATTTGATTTCTTCAATCCTAATGTTTGAAAAAGTATTACTTATTTTAAAGCATTCATCAGGTGAAAGTGATTTGACAGACACATCATAAACAAGTTTTCAAATATCAAAGCTTTAATTTTAAAAGGGGAGACTGTGCTAGTGTATCTTATTCCTTTATTGAAAGCTGTTGTTAGTCATGTTTGTGTCTAACAACATGACATTTCTTTCGAAGTAAAAAATTTTGTTTCATATACACATTTCACCTGTTAAGATACCTTCTATATTTCCTTAAATGATTTCTTTAGTAAATTGTGAAAATTGCTTCACCTGAAAACATGATTTTGAAGCTGATGTAGAAAAATCTGTTTAATTTTTGTTAGTGATCTTGTTCACAAGTTCTATTCATAATTTTATTTATTTATTTTTTTGTATTTTATATTATTCTCCTTCATTAGGCTGAATAGAGATACATTCTGAAAAATAATAATGTTTACACATTGTTCTCGTTCATTTTTTGATCCAATTGTGAATGCTTCATACACCCATCTAGTAGGTACATTATGCATTATTCCAGTGCTGTCTTAGCACATGGGCTCATCCATGCATAGCCCAGGGGCCTCAAAAAAATGAGATCTGGTTGAAATTTTTGATTAAGCATGTAAATTTGCCAGGTAGAGCCTCAGAGAAATCACTTAGCCCAGGGGGCTTAAGATAACACTGGGAACAAAATTTTGATTGCATTTATACAAGCACTTGGTCTTACCTAGTTTGAGTATGCTGATTTCAAATCTGAATTTAGTTTTTCCCTGTAAGCTATATATTTTTTTCAAAATAAACATTTTTAGTTTTTTTCTAAATTTATTGTTTCTGTCACTTTGCAGGCAAGAATTTTCTCTTATAATTCTGGCGTTTGTCATCTGGCTTTATGAGGGCAATCTCTGTTGCAACCAACAGCATTCTAGTAACCAGAATCTCATAGTTATCTGCTTTTCCATTACCAAGAAAATTTTGTATAACTGCCTTAAAAGACTGCCACACTGACTTCTCTTTTTCTTTCATTGTCATTACCAATTTTCAGGTCTACACAAATGATCCAATTATGCTCATGATATTTCAGCAACTGAATGACCATTTTAATGCCATCATGTGCTTCTTGCAAATACACTGAATGGCCTACTGATACTGCTCCATACACATTACCATTATGCAATAGTACACATTACTGCACTTACTGCTATTCAAAAATAACCACCACTCTGCTGCAACAAAGAAGGTGACACCCAATTTTCTGAGAAGACCTGGGATATCGTGACAGTAAACAAACTGCTTATCTTCTGAAAAGAAGACCAGAAAGTCCGGATCTTTTTTTTTGGGGAAAAAAACGTTGGCAGAGGAATCGAATAGATTCTTTTCCTGTAGCCTGGAGGCTAATACCTTGGCTGCTTTTTAGAGAGGGCTAAATCACACACTAGGTCATTCAATCGTTCTTGAATAAACTGATGAGGGGTTGATGAATTCTTGCTATCAGAAGATGTGGAGTCTTGAGATGTTGCTGAAACTATTTCTGGAAGCTGGATATATATCAAGAACACCACACATTTGCTGATCTTGCTCAATGTCTTCATCTTCAGATGAACCAAAACCGTTAAACACAGGAATTAGGAGTTGCTCAGAGTGTGGAATCGGTTGAATAGCGGATGCAATATCAGGGTAGGAGATCCCGTGCCAATTTTTCTTGCCGACAACTTTTGTGTTGACCAGGCGAAAATAGCATTCAGTTAAGTGGCCTGTGGGTTTCTGTTAAACCATGGCAATTCTAAAAGGCAACCCCTTTTCGTTTTCCTTTTGTCCAGTCATGAAGCATTTCCTCACAATTATGACACACAATATGGGGGACTCATTTTTTGTCTTGGTCCCGAAGTTTAATTTCAAAATAGGCTTTATAAGCACACTTCACAAATCAATGAAATGTGCCTTTGACGAACAATTGTGTAGCAACAGCATACATAACAGAAAGTATTAGGACTATTTGAGCATCTACACATCTACTTGCAGAAGCCATGAATCAGACTTGAAACAAACTCCAAAACATACAATTGTCTAATCAGTTTAAAATTGATTCCGAAAATAACACTAACGAGAAAGAAGAATTTGACATGTCCTTATCACATTTGCAACTGAAATGCACTGTGGCCATCTTCCTGATGCCACACCCCACATGCTAGAAAAGTGCTGCTCTCTAGTAGCCACTGGAGTAAATTTATAAAACCAATGCTACAGACTGATAAATTGACACATTAGTGAATCTACATAGTAATGCAACTAAACTGCAACAATTAAGCTGGTGTAAGTTATTAGTCAATAGCCCTGGATCTTTGGCCATGTAACAATATATAATATCAAATTGCATAAAAACTAGAGCTTGCAGAGCGAAACCGATTTCAGATTTGAAATCAGCAATAAGAAACTAACTCAGATCAGTAGAAAAATCTCATGCAACAGAAAACAAAGGAAAAAAACATGTTCCCCAGCGTAATCTTAAAATGGTCCTGCATTGTGCACCTGTTCACATAAATTTTGATTGATCCTGATGGAAGGTTAAAAGGGGTATTAGTATTAAATATTATTCAATTGGTTTTTAAAAAATGTAATACAGAAAAAGTTGCCTAAATATTAAACCTTATGTGGTTGCTGGAACAATATTTCATTTTTTGTATCCATATAATCTTGTTGATTTATACATCTTCAATGCATGTTTTTCTTTTTCCATTTTCTCGCAGGCATTTGTATTGGATGGATATTGATTTATCAAGTAGTCGTCCTAAGGGGCGTATTTTTGTCAGTGAGCTTGATGGCCGTTATAGAAAGGCAGTTGTCACACAACGATTTGAGCAACCAACTTCCCTTGCTTTAGATCCTGAGCTCGGGTAAGTTCAGTTTTTCTAAATTATTATTGCTGTATAGTAAAAGGAGATATATAAGGAAATATATACAGTAGCCTCTTGTTATACCACTACAGGCATCTTCAACCTATTGCTGGCAAGCACCACTGTGCTCTCTGAAGCACCCATAGTGTTCGATTCTCATGTCTAATTTGGTGCTCACGAGAACTTGATAAACATTCTAATTAAATACCCTGTACACAAATTGCATTCTATGATTGAAATCATCCTGATTCTCCATGCATTAGTATGTTGAACTTGCCGAAAATGCTGCTCTTCTTTTGATGATGGATACAGGCAGTGCTTTTGACTAGAAAAAGGTTGAAGACCTCTGTACTACTACTACTACTAAACCACGCATGCAAATCGTTCTCATTCCTCTTTGGAATTTCTAACAAATTGGTGCATGTTGGAATGTGTGTATAAGTGTTGTGAACCTAATGTGAAGTTTTTTATTGTGTAATACTTGTTATGTGCAGTGCTGCCATCTGCCATCCATTTTTCTAACTATGAGGGAAGTGCAATGATTGAATAATTGTACCGTTGTGTAGGCCTGTTGCTCTCTGTGACGAGACTTTACAAGGGGGAGATCAGCTCATATTCGCGGCCCAAAGTTGGAAACAACAGAATTAAAAACCACTTATTTATGTAGTTATAAGACAGTTTATGTAGATGAGAGTTATTAGTCTTTCCCAGCTGTTGTGACCAAAAAAATAAGTTGAAGGAATATTTGTTTGAATCATTTGATATGAAAGATTTGGATGCATTAAAGTTCTGCCTTGGCATCGAGATTGATAAAAATAAGAAGGGCCTCCCAAATATTTGGTTCGGCCAAATAATGCTTAGGTATTCGGCCAAATATCTGTAAATCCAAGCACAACAAACTTATTTTAAAAAATTATATTAATTGGAATTTTTTGCAGAAATTTAAAAGTTACTGGTTATATTTTATTGTGTGTATCTCTTTCTGTGAAATAGGTTATGTCACAATGAATTTCTAGGATAAAAAGAACATGAAACTAATAATAGAATCTCACTGCAATAAGGTGGAAGTGAGAATGAATTACACAAGTTCACTAATTGAAAGATATGTACCTAGACAAGAAACGCATTGAGCTACTGAAAGAGTCAAACGAGAACTAAAAAGGGAAAAAATAAAAATAATATGATACACACATTACTAGTTGAGAATAAATAATGGGTGCATTTTTTTAATTAGATGTAAAATTGTAACAAGTTAAAAGAAAGATTCTGTAACTAATATTAAAATACAATATATCATCATTAAATTTGATTGTCAGTAAATCATGGCAATAAAAATCTTTCAATTACCAGTTTTTTCATATTTATTCAGATAAATTACATAATTAAAATTAATTACCAATAATAATATTTCCAATTGTAAACATCAATTTTATTTATAATTATGATGAAGTTTAAGAAGATTAATATTCAACCGCCGAATATTCAGTATTTGGCCAAATTACTATTCATCCCATTCCTACTCAAAACCTGTGTTGCAGTGATTTAAATTGGGATTCAAATCAAACATTTTTTTTAAAAATCACTCATTTAAATCACATGATTTTTAAAATTAATCACAATTTAAAAAAAAACCTGATTTAAACACTACATAATTTTAGCAAAAAAAATCACTGATTCAAATCATGATTTTCGTTTTCCTGAAGCACATTTGAATATACTTCTTTGCTTTTTGTTTGATTGTAAGAGTAGAAAGGTAAAAGGGAAAAGAAAGGACGTGTTACTTAGGGAAAGAGATAGACCTAGTAGGTGGAATAAATTTCAACTGTTTTCAAAAAGAAGGATTATAGAAAGCACTCATGCAAATTTTTACATCTGTTGCCTCATCAGCTTTAGTAGAGAAGGTATTTGCGACGTATGGGGTACAATCAGCTTTAAGAAATAGATTGGGGAGTGAAAAAGCAGCTAAGCTTGTGTTTCTTTTCAAGAGATTCAATAAAGCAGAAATTTTATACTAATTTTTTTTCTATGCATATGAATAAATGTCCATTCCATGTATGAATGTGTACTTATTTTAGTATTTATAAGCTCAATATTGTCTAAAAAATTTAATTAATGTTTTAGTCTTATTTCTATATTTGGAAAATACACATTGGAATTTTATATTAATCAGTCATATTTTAAAAGACACAATAGTTATACCTTTAACTGTTAATGTAATAAAATTAGATAATTTTTCATTCCTCACAAGATAGTATTTTAAGCTGAAGATTAAAAAAATTAAAAAATCTGATTTAAATTTAAAAAATCCAAAATGTTTTGCATTTTTAAAAAAAATAGAGGTTTTTATCAACCCTGCTCACAACCAATGTCAACGTCAGTCAATATAAACCAAAAATTGTCTGAAGAAAATGGCAACAAAGATACAGAAAACATTTCTTCTATATATCAACAGCCATTGGAAACTTGCTGTATGCCGCTAAGGGAACAGCAAGTCCGGACATAGTGCATGCAGTGAGCTTCCTATGTCAGTTTTGCTCCTGTCCAACAAAAATTCATTGGACTGCTGTAAAACGGGTAATGCAATACCTACAGTAAAATCAAAAATAAAAACTCCCCAGAACATCAAATAGTGAAATAATTGTGTTCTCTGATTCTGATTATGCTGAAAATTCTGAAATTCTGATGGTAGAAAATTCACATCAGGATTTGTTTTCAAATTAACTGGCAGCATGATCACATGACAAAGCAAGAAACAATTCACTGTCACCAGCTCTATATTTCTTTGGAAGCTGCAATAAAAGAGGCATTATGGCTAAACAAATTCACCAATGAACTGAATTTGCCACCACAAAGCAAACCCATAACAATTAACTGTGACAACAAAGTTGTCATTGATCTCAGTAAAAACTATGTTCTCTGTACAAATGAAGCAGATTGATATTGCTCATCATGTTACTCTATTTTGGCTTAAAAAAATATTTATGCCATAACAAAAGTATTTGAATTCATCAATTTCCTTCAAAGTTTAAGCACATGGTGTAACTTTGTAAATTGATTCACAAAAGAACAAATACAGAATAATAAACTTGTACATTATCACCAACTCTGGTCAACCTAATGTCATTGTATTCTGTGAATCAATATAGGTAATTAATTGGTAATTTTGCTTTGCTATATAATGTGGTAATATACTTCATTAATTTTTTTCCAACCATCTGAAACACTGTTTTCTACATCCTTTTATAAACACATCAACATCTACAATCTTTTATAGTCTCATGTTCTGGACAAGTGCTGGATCAATGCCAAAAATTGAATCTGCATGGATGGATGGCAGCAAAAGACTTACTTTGACTAGTACAATATTGGGTATACCTACTGGTCTTTCTATTGATTATGCTGGTCAGCATAGATTGTATTGGTGTGATACAAAGCTTAATAAAATTGAATCAATGAAGACTGATGGCTCAGCTCGTGTTACAGTAATATCTGGAGGTTGGAATTTTTTTCTTTCATTCAATTTTGTGTTTGAATATTTTATGATACTCTGTGAAATACTCATGGAATTGAATCGAAATATAATTCAAGGTTGTTTAGATTTGTGTTTGTTAATTGTAGTTCATTTCATTTTGATCCATGCAAAAATGTATCATATCTTGCAGATATAATTATATGAACTTGGAATATTTTTAGGAAGAAATATTCATGAATGAAAATGAATATAATCATTTTAATTATAAAAAAACAGAGGAAAAATACTTGGATGTTTCAAAGTGTAGCATTTTGCTGAAATTCTTAAATTCCAATTTAGGGAAAACCGTTTTTTTATTCTTAAAGTTTTCTTATACAAGCCTTACATATCAATACTTTTTTTTCAAAGGTTCTTTTTCAAGTCAGATTTTTTAATTTTTTTTATTACTTCAACTGAAAAAACACTACAATGAACTTATAAAATTTTTTAAATTAACTGTGATTAGCAGCACAAATGCAAAAGTCCTAAGCACTTAAAAATTATGATTATTGGTGCATATGAAACTAAAAATACTGTTAAATAGCTCTGATGCTATACCATCAGTTACACCAGGCATCTTCAACCCATTGCTCATGAGCACCACTGTTCTCCATGAAGCACAAAGAGTGCTTGATGCTCTTGTCCTATTTCATGCTCGTGAGCATTTGATCAATGTTCCAATGAAATACCTTGTACAGACTGCGTCATAGAATTGAAATCATCCTGATATCATGCATTCGTATGTCAAAGTTGCCGAAAATGTTGCTCTTCTTTTGATGATGGACACAGACAGTACTCGCGACTAGAAAAAGGTTGAAGACATAGTGTTTTCATAAATCCCTCACACACATGCTTGCAGTGAGAGGTATGAGGGATGCTGTCACCATAATGGAACATGTGTCACAGTTGAAATACAATAAAATGGTCCTTGAAGAAAAGAAATATAGTTTTGTTTATTTATTGATGTGCTGTTTTTTAACATGTATAAAGAACCTCCTGTTTTTTTATGTTTGAAATTTGGAAAAAGTTTTCATCCAAGATATTTTTTATTTTGAGATATTTAAAAGAAAATGTATAAGAGAGTTTTTTATTCATCATAGAAAACATTAAATTCTTCATTGCTTTCATCTAATACATCAACTAGTTCATTATTACCATCATAGTCAATCGCATCATAAATTGCATCATCCATGTTTTTTTTTTTTTAAGAAATCATTATCAAAAAGTATGTTATGCCATACTGCTTATATCAAATTATTGTTCAGGGTGGTTGTTTTATGTAAGTGGCATTGCTTGCAGAATGTGTGGCTTGCAGTGTTGTAAGTTATGAAGATTTAAGTTTCAAGGAATTAAGTAATTTGTTAACAATTGTTCCATAATGCTGTCTATGTATAGGGAAGTTACTAATGTGGTCTATAATACTATCCATGTATAAGGAAGTTACAAAGGTTTTAAATGGCTTTTTAGGCTGGCTGATATGAAGATATATTTAGGAAAGAGAGAAAATTCAACTGCCTTTTTGGGGAATCGAACCCACATCCTCTCACTTGCTGGGTGAACACCCTAGACCACTAGACTACAAAGGCAATGAATATCTCAATCTTTCCTTAGAGCTTGTGTGCATTGAATGGTACCGTACATGGACAGTCAGACCTAATTCAGGCCAAAGCTCACAATTGCTGACACTGCCACCAGACAACAATTTAACCAAGGATGATGTCACTCTCCACTATCCATATGGAGGTTTTAAACAGCTGGCTGATGGGAAAATGAATTTAGGAAAGAGAAAATTCAACTGTCCTTGTGGGGAATCAAACCCACGTCCTCTCGCTTGCTGGTGAGCGCCCGAGACCACTAAACTACAGTTTCTTGTGTATCAGAGAGAGAGAGTTTCTATGTGTTTTTTGATTCCCAAATGTTCACTATCACTTACTACAAATTCTAAGGAGATTAACTATAAATACAATTACAGCTTCACAACAGGCAAAATGCCCAACGAGGTGGCTGAGAAAAAAAGGCCCATAACAAAAATATGGATGTCATATATTTCAAAAACACAGCAACCCAATTAGAAACACAATAACAAAAATTATAAACCATATATAAACATGATAAAATATTATACAATGCCCATAAAGAATACTTATGGTTGTCTTAATCTAAGTATGGATAGCTTCTCGATTTACCCCAACATGTTTATCGTATTTCTTTTTAAACGTGTCAATTGTGTTACAATTTACTACCTCTGGGAGTAAGCTATTCCATTTATTAACAACCCTAGAAAAAAAATTTCCTGCAAAACCATATCCTCGCATTGTCCCTCACCAATCGATAACGGTGTCCCCTTGTAAAAGCAGTCGATTGGCGGTGTACTAAAAGTTCATGGTCCATCCTGTTGAAGATTTTGAACACTCTGATCATATCTCCTTGACACCTGCATTCATCCAATGTAAACATATTCAAAAAATGAAGTCTCTCTTCATAACTCAAGCCCTGTGTGCCAATAAGGACACAATCTTCAGTTTCTCATGTATAGTTGTGACTACATATAAATTTTTATGATAAAAACCCTCTTATGTTGAAGTTGATAGCAGCCGTGAAAATAATCTATGAACTTCAATATCAACAGGGAATGAAAATTAGCTCATAGGGACAAGTTGCCAAAGGTGGAACCTACATTTCCGTATAATTAGTTGTATATGAGTACAACCATACTCGTTATTCATTTCTTTTATTCCATTCCATATGAAAGACTTGCAGAGGCATTTTGATATTGGATTAGGAAACAACTTATTGACTCGGCTAGAGTTTTGGTTGAAGTAATGGCCACAACATGTAATGATAAATATAGAGGTTTTTGATTGCACAGACATCACCAATAAGTGTAATTCGAGTAATTCATAGAAATGTGTTAAGGCAGTGCTCTTTGCAAAGATCACACCTTTGCTGCAGTACTTGCAGGTCTAAATATATTCACATCTGTATGACATCATGGTTTAGTTCAGCAACATGATGCTTATAGACTCAAATTAATTGTGAAGGACGTTTAGGTTTAACTTTTATTGATCATAAAGATTTTTTCTCTCCTTCCACTTTCTAGGTTAGCCTTTAGGGAGAGGGGCATCACACTTGAAAAACCCTTGAAAACATTACCCTTGTTTCATGACACATGTCTAACTTTCTTCACTACGGTTGAGGTTTTTGTCACTGCTTTTGAGAAGAGTATGGCTTTCTTTACATACCATCATTAATAATAACACAATGGATTTGGCTTTATTTTTAACACAAACTTTATTCTTAATAAAGTTTTTCCCCATTTAATATTTCATGCATTATATAATTAAAAAAGATAAACAAACTTAATTTGGTCTTGAAAAAAAAAAACAATTTTTCTCATCACAAAAAAAGTGTAATCACAAACATTGTCCTTTTTCAGTTGCTCGAATTCAGTTTGAATAGAAAGTAACTTACTATTCAAGCTCGGAAACAGGGCCACAACTAGATATTTTGTCAGCAGGGGCAAGCATGCATTTTCATGCCCAGTGTAATACAAATATAAGACCACAACAGGTACAATGCCTAATGAGGTGGCTGAGAAAAAGATGTCCATTACAAATATGGATGTAATATGTTTCTAAACTACAGCAACCCAATTAAAAATGCAATTATAAAAACTAAAAACTATATATACATGAAAAAAAAATTGATGGTTGTCTTATTCTAAGTATGGATAGCTTCTCGATTTACCCCAACATTTAGGAGAATGTAGAGAAGAAGCAGTTATAAAAGGCAAATTCAGCAGCCCCTCTATTTCAGCACCTGGAGCACCAGACCTGCCGGCTCCCTCCTAGTAGTGGCTAGAAATATAGATATGAAATAGTTTTATAGCAATTTAAAGTGTATGTTTTATACATACGTTATGCACCTG
The DNA here is from genome assembly GCF_987345545.1 of Pholcus phalangioides. NCBI lineage: Eukaryota > Metazoa > Arthropoda > Arachnida > Araneae > Pholcidae > Pholcus > Pholcus phalangioides. Next base: position 3,423,518 of record NW_028301619.1, read on the forward strand.
TGTGTTGAAGATGTTTGTTGTTTACCACTACTTTAAAATTAATAATTTTTTTAAAATCAAAATATAGACTTGAAGCATCCAATATCAATGGATATATTTGAAGATCATATTTACTGGGTGACTAGAGATTCAGGAGAAATTTATAAACAAGACAAATTTGGCAGAGGTGTTAAAGTTCCTATGAAACGAAATCTGGAAAATCCTACTGCAATTAAAGTTTATCATCCATTGCGTTACAATGCATCTGGTAAGTTACATATTATACATATATATGTATAATTTTTAATGATTATCATAATTTTTAATTCATTCTGCTCTAATATATTTTTGCTTGGATACATACATATATATATATATATATATAGTAGGAACAAAAATTAGGATGTGAAAAATCTTGAGATATGAAGATAGAGAATGAAGAAATAGTTAAAATATAGGTTTTTAAATGACAAAAGTGCCAGTGCTGCTCACTTGTTCATTCAAAAACATATATTCACACAAAAAGGATATTATTTAAAGAAAAACAAATTCCAGATAGAATTTATGCAAAAGTGAAATAGAACATATACAGAGGGTCATCATCGGGGTAACCCCATGCATGGTTCAAAAAGAGTAGGCATTTCTGAAGGGTGGCTATGCCTAATTGCACTAAAAATGCCAACCCCTGTTTCCCGATGCCTGCCTTCTCAAAAACATGTTGGATAAAAAATGAGAAGAAATAAATTGAAGAAATATATTACTTGAAAACACAAAGAGCTTCAGGTTATAAAGAAAATGAAGCATAAGAAAAATATGTACAGAATTACATAATATAGAAATATTTCAGGGAATTTTTATAAAAATCACAAAAAATAAATTAAAAAATCAAGTGTGTAGTTAAAAATTAGTCAAAAATCACCGGACATACCTTAAGGGGGGGAAATACATTTGCGTTGTTTTGAATATAGTGGAGATGTCGTTGAAGAAGGCAGTAAGTATGCTGTTGCCAGATGCAGCTTATGAAAGATTGAGGAGTGCTGAATTCCTGCTTATTATTACATATGTGGCCAAATCTGCATATTTGTGAAATGAGAGTGTTTCTGAATATTTTAATGTTGATATTTGAGTGCCAGTGTCTTAGGAAGTTAACAAAAAGGTTGAAGTCTTTTCTTTTGGTCGTATACACCTGTTTCCCATTTATTGTTGCTTTTATATGTTTTTATATCCAGGAAATTGATTTGTTCTTCTTTTGTGGTTTCCTTCAGAGAAAGCTCTTTGGGGTAGATGTTGGGAAAGATGCTATTAAAATTGTTATTGAAGATGATTAGATCATCAATGTAAGGAAAGCCAATAAAGTTTTATTGTAGTTTGGATTTTTATTTGAAGAAGTGAAGAAAGAGGTTGGCAAGGGTGCTTGAGTAGCTGGTCCCCATTGGTATTCCTTTAATCTGTTTGTGAATATATATGCAATCAAAAAAAATGTTTTCAAGAATGCAGAAGTTAACAAGGTTTTTCCAATGTGCGAAATTAAATTTAAGGAAACATGCGTATTTTTGAAAAAGATGAAAACAGATGTCAATGAGCATATTGCGTGGTATACTGGTGAAGAGGTTTTCAAAGTCAAATATGTGCAAATGCGAGATATGGTATTGTTGTTGATAAAGTCAAGAGCCTTATGGTTGTTGTTGTCATTAACAACAACCATAAGGCTCTTGACTTTATCAACAACAATACCATATCTCGTAATTGAAGGAAACATACAATTGTTACAGAAATAACAACAATACAGAAATAACAGTGATTTGAATGAAGAATATAATAAATTTAGAGTAAAGAGCAAAATGAAGTCCAGATTGTAATTGAAGCATAAATTCAGCCAAAATAATAATAATAGCATAGATGAAAATGGTGAAAGTATGTACCATGTGAAAATGAGACCTACTAAAATATCTATGAAGAATGCCTTCACCTGGGGGTGGGGACACACATGCAAATGTATCCCACTATACAGGGTGATTCAAAATTCAACGTACAAACTTTTAGGGTATATAACATAAAAACAAAACAGAATCACATAGGAATGTATGACTGGAAACCCCAACCTTATCACCTGGAGGATAAATGAAGATGCAGAAATGACAAGCCAATAATGGGTGAAAAAATTCTTTATTTAGCGATATTTTACATGAGGACAGTAGGTGTACACGTTAAGTTTCACAACAAGTGCTCAAAGTTCCTACCTTCCACAGTTATGCATGCTTGATGGCGCTGCTATTGGCTGGAGTACACTGTTTGCCAGTGCTGTAGTTGGAATGTCGCGCTAGTCATTCAAAGTTCCGATTGCATATGGCAGGGGTGCAAGAGCTGCACCAAACTGCGCCGAAACAGTTCTCTTGCTACATGGTGCGCCAAGGCGCAGAATCCCTGCTCATTTGTACCAATTCTTATTTGTGGTCCACAGAGGTACCGTTAATGCACTGTGGTGCGTCATATATCTGGAGTTTAGGAAAAAGAAGCATGAAAATTTTGTTCACAGAACGTGTTCTTTCCGAGACAAGGAAAAAGATACGAAGGGGAAAACTTCCAATTTTTTTTCACTTCCTACCATCTACCACAATCGCGTTATCTCGTGACCTTGGAAAATAGTTCTACTACCTTGAAGTACAAAGTCCTGTACTGTTATTGGTATAACCTGTGGGCTATCAAAGTCCCTGAATGAATATGCCAAATTTTCCAATTTCTGAGAAAGTTTTTTCTTCACCGGGTTACATACTGAAAATAACAGTAATTTCGCAGCTACCAACCTGCGTTTGAAGAGAGCATATTTACAGCATAAATTCGCTTTATTTCTCACAAGATTGCTCATGCGCCTTTGCGAAGAATTGAAAAAGGGATTGCTTTATGCATTTAAATTACCAAAATTTTTCGGAGATCATTGGGAAAAAACGGGATCTGTAAAAGCTCCAGCTAAAATATCCATAGTTTTGTCATCTAGCCACTATGCAGTCGGGTGATTATTGTTGGCGGTTGCCGATGGTAACAATTTCTCATTATGAAAATCCGGATTTGGCGAACACACACAGTATAGAGAAAAGGCCTAGGAAAAAAATCTCTACCCATGCGAAATCTATTTTTCGTGCTACTGACCACCTTTTTTTTTTTTTGACAGATTTTTTCTCCCTTTCAACTCCATTTGGCACCCCTCCTAGAGCGACACCTAATATGGCCGCATGGTCCGTCCCTGCATTGGGAGGAGGTGCATGCTCTTAACAACAGCAAAGGAAGTTGTTTGTACTAGGAGCATGCTCATTTTATACAAATACAATGCAACAACAGGCAAAATGCCCAACGAGGTGGCTGAGAAACTTTCGTGAGCTGGATTTGAACCTTGCTCTTCAGGTTCGCAATCTGATACACTATCACCTACACTAATTCGGAAGTTTTACATAACTTCTGTGAGATACCTATCATATATAAATGCCCTACCTTTCCAAAACATGCTGTCGGATAGAATGAAATGTTTGCACCCTCTCTTCTTGTTTTTTCACTCCCTCCCTCTCGTGCATTGCTGGGATGGTACATTATTCCCTCACCTATTTTGCTGGGATGTTGCTTAAAATTGTATCCCCAACAGAACTGTCAATTATGTGTGGTGTATGGGTTGCATTTCAATGCAAAGAATTACAAGAAGTGAAATCAGTTCAGAGAATAGATATATATTAGGCAGACATATTCAAACTTTGTAACCTTGAAAGCAGCCCAAAGTTCAAAATTTTGCCAGTTTTGGGGAAGGCTTTTTCATCTTTTGCATATGGTAATGCAGACAATGAAAGAGAGTTCAGTGTTAACACAAAAGTCTGCTTGAACAATGAAAAATCTGTCCATCCAATGCTTTAATGGAATAAGACACAAAATCTTGTGTCCCAGGGCATGAAAAATTTGGAAAGAATTGTCATTGAGATGCTGAACTTCTGAAAGTGACTCGTGATTCGTATAAAAAATATTGTAACAAACTCAAGGCTGTGAAAACAGCAGAATTTTTTAAAATCTATTAATATGCTATTATGTTGAGAAATTAAGTAAATAAGGTATTTATATTTTTCTCGTTTTTTGCATTTTGCTTTTACATTTAGTCATTTCTTTAAATTCTGTGAGAAGCTAATCTTTTTTCATGGAAACCCTTATATTATTTTATTTATTTATTTATTCAATATTTGTTGGTAGAGGCCTACACAAGGGAATGCGGAGATGAAGTTAGACAGAGATGATTGATGTCACAAAGGAAATCGGAAACTGCTGCACAATCAATAATGTTTGACGGGAGGTTGTTCCAGTCAGTTATTGTTCGAGGAAAGAAACTAAATTTGAAACAATCTGTGGATGCAAAGATGGGTTTCAATTTTTGTGAATGGTTAATTCTTTTTGAAAAGTATGAAGCTGGAGTTAAAAAATTTGAGGTGTCAATATAGATGAAAATGACTGTGGAGAATTTTAAAAAGGAAAAATAATCGAGAGATCTATCTACGGGTAAAAAGCGGTTGCATATTGAGTTGGTGCTTGAGCTCAGTGACGGAGGCAGAGGATGACCAACAGTTAAGAATGATTCGGGCAGACTTATTTTAAATAGATTCTAATTCGTCTATATTGGAGAGAGTATGGGGGTCCCAGATTTCACAGGCATATGAGAGTACAGGAAGGATATAGGTTTGGAAGCAGAGATGTCTGAGGTGACAAGTGGAGTTTTTGAGGTTTCGACGAAGACAAAAGAGTTTTGGGAGACACTTATGAAAGATGTAATCAACATGGAGATTTCAACAGAGGTCCTCAGAAATGATTACACCCAGATATTTATAATTGGAAATTTCGGTGATCAAAAAGTTATCGATAGTGTAAGAAGAAATGAGGGGAAGTCTTTTGTGAGTAATTCTCATAAAAACTCTGAAGAATTAAGGAGTAATTGCCAGGACGAGCACCATTCAGAGACAATGTTGAGGTTATTTTGGAGAAATGCTTGGTCAGATTCATTGTGCACTGTGTGGTAGGTGAAGTAATCATCTGCAAAGAGTCTAATATGACAATTGATGGAATTTGGGAGATTGTTAATATAAACCAAAAACAAGGATGGCGAGAGGACCCAACCCTGGGGCGTGCCAGACTCAACTTGGAGAAATGGGGAGTTCTGGCCTTTGAAGGAGACAAACTGACTGCGGTTGGTAAGGAAGGCTTCCACCCATTAAGCAGTTGAACACTTAGGCCAAGGTTTTGGAGTTTAAGTTTATTGTGGGGCACCCTGTCAAAAGCTTTAGAGAATTCCAAGAAAATTACATCCGTTTGGACGTTTTTGTCGATACTGCTTGATAAATCATGTATGAAAAGAGCTAACTGGGTAGTTACTGATAAAGATAATTATATTCTGTATGCACTTATTTTTGCTATATCAGGATGAATAAGATTTTGGTGTTCAAGCAGCAGAAATTCTTGCTGCCTAGGTTTTCAGTATGCATGGTGTTTAATTTGAAAAGAGTCTAATAATTTTTATTCATCATTTCAGTAATGCATGTTTTAGTAGTGACAGAGATAAGATACTTCAGAAGAAATTTAAATGGACTTTAATTTGTGAAGGAAATTTATTTAGAATTATTCATTCCAACCATTTTTGGCAAAACTTTTGGAATTTCACAGAAAAATTACTCCTTATATTGCAGACATAGTTTTTAGTTCTGCTCCATTTTCAAAATTTCTGCCCCAAAAATAAAAGTGTATTGCTCCAAAATGGATGAGGGGTGCTTGCACCCCTGGTATGGAGAGCATGCAACAATTTATGAATGCTGAAATGGTTGACATGCCCACACTTTGTGTATGGAGCAGTTTACGGCAATAGAAGGGCTACGGCACAGTTGTATGCTGAATGGTACCTGAAGAGACGTGTACAGCATCACCAAATGTTTGGAGTTCGCACCGTAACCTGTGTGAATACAGGACATTCTGCAGCAGAAAGCATGATACAGGGTGGCCACGAACAACACGCACACCTGCCTTGGAAGGAAAGACATTGCATCAAGTGCAAGAAGCTCCTCCAATGTCCAAATTTTGGACATTAGCCGGGTCAATATTTAATGAAATTGGTCAGAATTTCTGGCTTTGGTAGTAACTTTTATATTTGTTACTACATAAACATACAGGGTGATTCAAAACTTGATGTACAAACTTTTAGCGGAGGTGTAAAACACAAAAACAAAACAGAATCACATAGGAATGTATGACCAGAAACCCCAACCTTCTCAGCTGGAGGATAAACTAAGATGCAGAAATGACAAGCCAATAATGGGTGAAAAACTCTTTATTTAGCAATAGTTTACACAAGGACAGTACCTATATACGACGTATGGTCTACGAGGCACCTGTTGACTCAGATACCAATCTTGTCACAGCTGCGAACGTTCGTGAAATGCTGGGTATTTTTGGAAGAGTTTGACGATCAACGTGTCGCCATTGTGAAGCGCGCATAACTGTGGATGGTAAGAACTTTGAGCACTTGTTGTGAAATTCAATGTGCACACATACTGTCCTCTTGTAAAGTATCGTTAAATAAAAAGTTTTTCAATCCGTTATTGGCTTCTCATTTCTGCATCACCATTTATCATGCAGCTGATAAGGTTGGAGTTTCCAGTCATATATATATATATATATATATATTTACACTGAGTTGATATTTTAGATTGATGCCTACATATATATGGGTTATACATTAATTTATGTGAACACAACTATACAACTATAATTTTTTGTACAATATTTTTGTTTCAGTTGGAAATCGCTGTTCAGCAGTAAATGTAAATGCATGTTCACATCTTTGTCTATTAATTCCTGGAGGTTACAGATGTGCATGTCCAGATGGAACATCTGGGCCTATTGTTGGTGGTATGACTTGTAATGCAGGTAAATGGTTCTCTCAACATTTTTGTTGATACAGTGATACATAGCTACAATGATACTGGATATAATGTTAATCTCTCAACAACATTTTTTTTGTATCTAATTTAGAATTATTTTCTAGAATGTTAAATTTTTCTTAGTACAATGACACTAGTAAATAGCATCCATATTTTTTATGGGCATATGTATTCCCTTCCGCTACCTGCTTGAGCAATTTGCCTATTATACCTATGAATATGTGTTTATATTTGTATGTCATTTACTGCAACAAATCCCTTCACAACGATATTTCTAACAGACTTTAAAATACAAATACAAAAGCCACAACAAGCAAATTTCACAACAAGGTGGCTAAAACATTATGTCCATAAAAAACATAGATGTCAATAACCAAAATACCCAATATAAGAGCATATATCACCAAAAAAATATATATTTTATATATATATAATATTTTACACATACTTACATATTTAATACAAAAATATATATATAATAATATATAATACACTGCCCATAAAATAAATTATGGTTGTCTTATATAAGTATGGACAGCTTCTCAATTTATCCCACTATGTCTATTGTACTTGTTTTTAAATTATCAATTGTGTTAGAATTCACAACCCTGGAGATAAGCTATTCCATTTATTGACAACCTATTAGAGGAAAACTCCCTGCAACACCACAACTGAAATTGTGCCTTACTAAACGATACTGTTGTCCCCTTGTTGAAGCAGTTGATTGACAGTGTATTGATAACTCATGGTTAATCCTATCCATCCTGTTTAAAATTGTAAACACTTCGATCATATTCCCAAACAAGCCTTCCTTCATAGCTGAAGCCTTGTGCACCAACAAGCGCATGCCTAGCTCTTCTCTTCACCCCTTCAGCCAAGTCCATGTCATTCTGTAGGTATGGCCTCTAAAACATTATGGCATACTTCAGTGCAGGGTAAGCTAAGCCTTGGAAAAGTGGAAGAATGAGTTTGGGAGAACACGGAGGGATCTTCAGAATGAAACTGAGCATTCTATTTGCTTTGTTGACCACCGCTTAACAATGTTCAGAAAACCTAAGCCACTCGTCAATGAGATTTCTCAAATCAGTGGCCCTAGTTGCATCTGGGATAGTAATATCACTCAAATCGTAAATGAAAGGTTGGTTGCTCAAATCAGGGGCGTAGCCAGAAATTTCGTTCGGGGGGGGGGGGGAACCAAAGTGTGACAGAACAATAGATTTGGCCATCTTTTTCCCTTTTTTCGGTCATTTTCTCACATTTCGGGGGGGGGGGGACCAGACCCATAAGTCTCCCCCCCCCCCCCGGCTACGCCCTTGGCTCAAATGATTTACCATGCACATCAGCATTAAAGGTCATACTTCATTCCTTAGCACATGCTGCAATCATATTCAAGTTTGTTTGGCATCTTCCTATTGCTTGGATTCCCAACTATTGATTTTGCTAAAGTTTTTGAAAGAATGTGCATCAATAAACTATCACATTTTTCTTCATATAAACCTGCATATGCAAATTTCATTCACCAGTAATGAAATGGAATGGATAAAAAAAATAGAAGCGGTTTTTTTGCCATGTTTTTGGTCGAAAGAATTGTTGATTTTTATACTTGCATCTATACTGCATCTCGAAATCTTTAAAAAAAAATTATTTTTGACAAATGTCAATGCTTCCACAGTGTGAGAGGAAAAAAGTTTTCAATAGGAAAAAATTCTTATTGATTATAGCAGGGGTTTTCCAACTATGTGGTGCACCCTTTCTCAGGGATGCCGCTGCTGTGCCCGACAAATATTTCTCAGAGATTCTTTGTTGAACTGCTCTGGGGAGCCTCAGATAAGCATTGATAGTAATATTGATATAATAACCTTGATATAAGGGTAAGGGTCATTGCGGGTGGAAAAAGTTTGAGAACCCCTGGATTATAGTGTTGTTATCTTGTTTCTGATAGGATTTGAACTGCCAAAACCTCAACCATATCAATGTCCATGCAAAAATGGAGGTTTGTGCAAAGCAGGAATATCCAACACAGTGAAATGTCATTGCCCTGAAGATTTCAGTGGAGAACATTGTTCTGAATTTACTCCAAAAAGCAAGAGTCAACAAAGTGTTCATGCAAGCAGTGAGTATTTTTTATCTGAAAATATTAATGAAAAGCCATACTTTCACTTCTCATTTTACCTGTTTTTTTCCAGTAAAATATCAAAGAAATAAATTTAGAAATGGAAAAGCCAAACTGTCATATTAGTTTCATTAATACCAAGAAATGAATAAAATGTGAAATTGATTTAATGTGATTAACAATGCATAATAAGTAACATATATTGTTACATGACAAATAATCATGTGGTTGGTACACCCAGGGCACTGTAAAAATACAGAATGGTGCATAAAGAAGTATACGGTTTCAAGATTATGTAACAATTTATACAGTAGATATAATAATAAAGTTTATATCCTAGTACTGAGGGAGAGATGTATGCTATAATGTGCATGTCACTTGACTAGTCAGTTAAAATGGCAGTGTTTGCAGTGAGAAGGCATTTTGTGTTTCTGAATTGAGCAAAACAAAATCAGTAACTCTTATGCAACATTTTCAATTCAGTTCAAGAATAGAGCTACCACAATCTTTCTGCAACTACGACATCAATCAAAGCTTTAACATATCCAGAAAAGAGCCTTGAACTTTCTTTATGGACACAGTGCAGAATACATTTACCTTAGATTACTGATTCTCAAACTTCAGCTACCCATGAATTCTTTTCCTCAGACAACATTTGTCCACAGTTCTCCAGAAAATAATGGATAATGGTCTAATAAAGAACAGATTTAAAGAGCAAAACAGACCATGTAAATATTGACAGCTCATCATGAGACCCCCTAGAAATTGAGACACACACTTTGAGAAATACTGCCTTAGAATCTTGCATGTATTGCACTGTAAATCTGGCACGCTCTGTTTCCCCAAAAATTAGATATGTTGCTTGTTCACCTCACCACTATTGTGAAACATAGCTCCATTGGTGAAAACTAAGTGATCAACAAAATCATCATTTTCAAAATAGTTGCATTTTATCACAAAATTCAGTGCACTTTGTCTTATTGAGGTAAGTGAGATTTTGCAATGTCTTCATTTTATAATACGGCATAATTTTCAGCTTCTTTCTCAAATTTCTCCAGTTGATAACTGTGAAATCTACACTTCAAGACTCACCTTGTGTTATTTTTTACCTGGGCTTCATTGAATGGTGGTACAAATGCTATAAGTGGCTTCTTCCGATACACACAGTCATCCCAGACATTTTAGTTATTACAAACAGTCTGTGTCTTTAAAATTTTTGTCTTTCTAATTGAAGTTTTTTTTTCAAATCATGAACAAAATCTGTTGCCGTTACACATTCCATTTTGCTGAATTCAAGCATGCAAAATGCACTTTCCATCGCAGATGCTGCCATTTTGACTGACTATTCAAGTGATACATATGCTATCGAATGAATCACTTTTCTCAATAGCAAGAGATACAAACTTTATTAGTACATGTACTTAACAGATTATAGTTGTGTTCTGTATCTTCAACCGTTACTTTTTTACCATCTGGAAACTTCTTTTGAATTATCCTGTACTATCAGAATTTTTTTTTTCACAGTTTGAAATATTAATTTTTTATATTTTTTTAAAATAATGTTAAATATTCTTCGGTGTTGAATGAACTTGCATTTAAACTGCCTGTAAACATATTTTTTCTAGTAATTTGTTTCAGAAATATTGAGTTGTTATGCAATAGGTATCAATATTCATAAAACATTTTTTTTAAACATAACTTACTATTTAATTTAATCAGTTAAGTTTTTTTTATCATTCAGAGAATAAAAAAGTAATAAAATATTATTTTATTTATAATTTTGATGTATTATTTTTATTATTAAAAAACCTGCACTTGAGCAAGGGTAAGATTATTAATACCATCAACTTGGACAACTTTGCCACTTTCCTTCCTTCTCTCAACTGCTTTGTTAACTAATAATTTATGAAAATACTTAAAAACCATCATAAACCATTAGTCTTCATCTCTAGTTTCGCAATGTGTGGAAACATGACAATTTAATTATCGATTGGGAGAACCTTTCAGCTATAGGTCAATATGAAAGAGACATTCTTAAGTTGGTGCTCAATACTTTTTTGTATCATGTATCAGAAGCCACTACGGGTACTGCTATTTTGGATTTAGTTCTCACTAGTGCTGAGGATCTTGTTGAAAATGTTTTGGGGTTGTGGGGCAAGTTTTCTTCCAGTGATCGTGTCGTTAGTTTTTTCTGTAATTTTTGTTCTATTAAGGTTGATAACAAAAAACTGGTTCCTTGTTTTTGAAGAACTAACTTTGATGTTTTGAAAGAACGGTTGGCAGAAGTTTTCAAAAACCGGTTGGAATCAGTTGGGGTGGTAAGTCAATGGGAAGAATTTAGTATGAAACTGTGCTCTGTTTTATATGACATCATACCCTTTGTTCGAAAAAAGCTTGTTTGTACACCGCATCCCCTATGGTTCATGGAGCATGCGTAACCTTTATCTTAAAAAGAAAAGAGCATTCAGAGAGTATAAAAGTGGACGAGGTGACCTATCATTGTTTACTGATAAAAGAAGAGTGTTGAAGAAAGCGATAAGGGATAGTAAAAAGGAAGTTGAATCTAGGTTGGCAGATAACATTGGCTCTGACCCAAAATCTTTTTTTCGATACGTCAATAATGGATGTAAGGGGACAGTTGGCCCCCTCTCGATAGGAGCCTCTAGGTTAGAGAGCAATGTCGGCATGTGTAGTGCTTTCAATGACTTTCTCTTGTCAGTTTTTAATAGAGAAAATGATATTCAATGAACACGTGTTGCATGGGGTGATAAAATCCTCAATGAAATTCAAGTGGAAGACGTGGAGGTCCTAAATCTTCTACAAAATGTATGTGCAAGCTGAGCACTAGGACGAGATATCTATACCAGGGTCCTCAGGGAAAGTGCTAATGAATCGTCCAATGAGTTTGACGAGCTCCCTCTCGAAAATTTTGGAAATTATTATCAAAATAGGATTGGTGAAGTGGATAGATGAGAATATATATATAATGTATTGTCAGATAATCACCATGGGTACAGGAAGGGAAAGTCATGTGCAACTAACCTCCTTTGCTTCTATGATCACGTGACGAAGGCTTTGGGTGAGGGCAAAAATGTAGATGTTGTTTACCTTGATTTCCAGAAGGCATTCAATCGTGTCCACCATGGTAAACTCTTGAAGCATTTACATGAGATTGGAATTGGGGGCAACTTGCTGAATTGGATAGAATCGTGGTTAAGAGATAGGTCGCAACGAGTTATGGTGAACGGGGAATTCTCTGGTTGGACAGATGTCACAAGTGGAGTTCCTCAAGCAAGTGTCCTTGGCCCCATACTTTTTTCACTTTTTATCGATAAACTCGATCAGGGTATCGATGGGATCACTAGCAAATTCGTAGATGATGTGAAGCTAATGGGGGTAATCGGGAATGAAAGCGATAGGGAGTTGCTCCAGACCAAGTTAAACAGGATTGCAGCATGTGCAAATGAATGGAGCATGATGTTTAGCGTTGATAAGTGCATGGTCGCTCAGTTTGGTTTGAACAACCTACAGTTCTCTTACGAGTTGAATGGTGTCACTATCCCGGATGCAACTAGGGTCACCGATTTGGGAATTCTCATTGACGAGCGGCTTAGGTTTTCTGAACATTGTTCAGCGGTGGTCAAAAAAGGGAATAGAATGTTTGGTCTCATTTTCAAAAAGGTCTCTTCTCGTTCTTCTAAAGTCATTCTTCAGCTTTTTCGAGGCTTAGTTCGTCTGGGACTGGAGTATGCTGTAAGGTTTTGGAGACCATACCTACAGAGGGACATAGACTTGGTTGAAGGGGTGCAGAGAAGAGCTACACATGTCCTTATTGGCACACGGGACTTGGGTTATGAAGAGAGATTTCATTTTCTGAATGTGTTTATATTGGATGAAGCAGGTATCGAGGAAATATGATCATATGCTCTAAATTTTCAATGGGATGGATAAGATGGACCATGAACCTTCAGTACACCGCCAAACGATTGCTTTTACAAGGGGACACCAGTATCGAATGGTGAGGGACAATGCGAGGATATGGTGGTGCAGGGAATTTTTTTTCTACGGTTGTTAATAAATGAAATAGCTTACTCCCAGAGGTAGTAAATTGTAACACAATTGACATGTTTAAAAAGAAATACTATAAACATGTTGGGGTAAATCAAGAAGCTATCCATACTTAAGATAAGACAACCATAATATTCTTTATGAGTATTGTATAATATTTTATCATGCATATATATATTGTTTGTAATTGCATTTTGAATTGGGTTGCTGTATTTTTGAATTATAAGACATCCATATTTGTTATAGGCATCTTTTTCTCAGCCACCTTGCCTGTTGTGGCATTGTATTTGTATTGAGTACATATCTATAAGTTAAAAAATTAAAAAAGCGCTGGCAAAGTTACTGTGGGAATGGGGAAATTTTGCCAACTGCATTAAAATCAGTGGAAATCAATAAAAAAACACCTGAGAAAATATTTTTCAAACTATGAAAACACCTTACATATTAGCATCAACTATTTATTGTAAAGGAAGTTACAACAGAAATTTTCAAAAAATTAAAATTGGAAAGTTTAAAATTCACGGAGTTAAAAGAAAATATTTACATTTTTGGGTCAGAAAAGGTTAATTTGCCACTGTGAAACAATGAACACTTATTTCTCTTCTAAGGAGGGTCAATTATTTACACAGTGTCTTGTATATTTAGTAAAGCTTCATTAGGCGAATAAAAATACTTTTCCCTCTGTCAAGTTGTATGAATATATGCCACCATGAACTCCCAGTCTCCATAGAATTGACTAAGTTTACCAACAAAATATTTGCAATTTTTTCGTCAAAAACTTTGCCATAACAAACATTCCAAACTGTAGTTGTTTAAGAAACCATACCATCAGTCTCCTAGACCACATCGACATTCATCATTAAATGATGAACAAACATGATGTTTCTCTATGGTTGAATCATGTCCATCTTCACAGGAAATATTGAGACAGCAGGAGCCACTAATACCTGTCCAAGCTCTTCAGTAGGCTCTGCATCTTACTTGGGTTCTCATTCAGATGTGCCATTTAAAGAAATGCACAATTAGATTCATCACTGCTGTGATGGTCATTCTTCTAATTGTTCTTCCTTTTACAAGCCCCCATCTTCCAAATTTGATTCATTTTAGAGGTACTCTACTGCTTATTTCCTTATTAACTACAGCAGCGACAGCAAAAGTTGCACCTTACTACTCAAAGCACTCCCCAGCATGACCCAACCCTCATGGGTAAAGAGCTCAAATCCCAGAATGAACAAAGCTTGGACAAGGTCTTGAACAAGGTCTTGTCTGGTCTGACAGCAAAAGTTGCAGCATAGTATCATCATAATTTTGATATTCCATGGCTTTCTAACTTGGTTCTAATGCATCTGGGCATGTGAACAACCTCTAAAACAAATACAAAAATGCATGATTAAAAGAAAATGTATGGAAGAATTTGAGAAAATGGCAAAATTTTAGGTTGGCAAAGTTGTCCCATTTTTAACAAACTTCCTAGTACAACATTGCCAAGTTAATCTGTCAGCTGGTTATGATATAATGGCATATGCCATTGCACTGATTTTTAATCTAATTATTTCAATTTTTGAAAACTAATTAGTAATTATCTCAATCATCGTAAATCTTTTTTGTTATGATTTAAAAAAACAGTTAAGAACACGAGGAAGTCAGTTTCAATGTATTCATAAATTATTAAACCTAAATGTAACATAAAATTTACATTTAAAAGTGATTCTGAAAGAGGATTATATGTTGTATTAAGCAAAACAATTCATTTTTACTTACATTTAAATGAATTTGCAGGGTGAGACACTTTTGTAGACTACCAAAAATGTCTATTCTAAAAGTGGAAAACATGAACTCTCTCTCTCTCTCTGATAAAGACCTGTAAACAACTGGTGAGGCTCAAAACATGTGAAAAGGTCTGATTATCATTAAATGTCTTCTGTGTGATGGAAATATTGGTGCCTCCATTAGTTGGTTCAGGAACTTGGCAGGGCACCAAACATCATTATCAAAAACTGGTAAAGTTGTCCCGGTTGATGGCAATTTTAAATGGTCTTCAAGGTGCCCATAACTACTTACTTTCCACCACTAAAAAGTAGCCATTGTCATGAAATTTACCATTGGAACTTTTGTATAAATTTTATAGAAGCTCATTTGAAATTTATGCAGCCATATAGTTGCTCAAAATGTTACTTTTTGTTAGAAACTGTAGAATTCAAATACATACATAAAAAACCATAAAAGAAGCAGCTTATCTTCTAGAAATTTTTACATTCTTCTTCTTTGTCATATTTGGAACCAGTGTCACCTGAAAATATAATTTTGAAAAGCAATTTTACTCCTCTTTAAACTTTTAAGAGATATTTTTTTTATCAGTGAGAAATAACTCTATTGAAAAAATAAAAATATTTAAAATTTGAAGGAGTATTTTCACTCCTAAATGAAATTAGGAGTAGAATTGAATTTTGGTGCTTATCACACATCTGGATGCGCATTGGCAAACACTGTTTGGAACTATAACAGTTTTTCTTAATTAGCTGAAATGAACAGAGAGAAAACATATACAATGCAAATATAAAGGCAACAACAGACAAAATGCCCAATGATGTGGCTGAAAAAAGATGCCTATGAGAAAAATGGGTGTCAAATACATATCTAAACTATATCAAAAATACAGTATCCCAATAAGAGCAATAAAAAACTAATAATTATGATAGATAGCCATAATTTTTTTATGGGCAGTATATGTATGTCTCATCTAAATATGAATAGCTTCTCGATTTATCCCAATATGCTTATCGTATTTCTTTTTAAATGTGTCAATCGTGTTAGAATTCACAAGCCCCCCCCCCCAGAGGTAAGCTATTTCATTCATTCACAACCCTATCAGAGAATACTTCAGTCAGCTTTTTTTAAACCCCAACAAACACTTTTTCTTTCTTCCCAAATGCAAAAAGAGAGAAAAGAAATGTTTCATGTGTTGAAGAAAACTAGTTAGTTTTTATGATAAAAATATTTTCAACAGATATATTCAAATCTATTCTTATTTTGAAAAAAAAGACAGTTTTACTTGCTTAACAACACCTTTAGATCATCCCCAAGATATAATAACATTTACGTAATTTAAAAAAATAATAAAACAGTAAAAAAAATCACTTCACCTATTTCATTTCAAATTTCTATAATAATTTACTCAATGAAATTAATCAGAACTCAGCTTCTTTACCAACCTTTAAGAAAATCTTTAAAAAATACCTCTTTAATATCACTGACATAGAATGATTCTATTAGGATATTCACCTCATCATCCCCTTCATTTGAATTTTTTTCTTTGTCTAAAATTCACACGTCCCTCTTGTTAAGTTAATTCCAGTCACCTTCATAACTAATTTGTTTTTAATTTCTAAGCTTAAGCCTTTTATCTTAATTAAGCTTTTTTTCTTAATTATTATTACTTTTTTTTATTCCAGCAGAAATTCATATTAAGGATAAATGTAATTCATTGATATTGTTCTCACTGCAACTGCCACCAACAGCTATATGTACAGTATTTTGAGTTCTCCCCTCCCCTTTCATTTATTGTATAGAATCATTATTATTTGTTATAATTTTGTGCTGAATTTTCTGTAAATATATACTCTACAATGTTGTGACTGCCATTATGTGCCAAGTCAGCTTCTTAGAAATTCCCCCCCCCCCTCCGTTTTTTGTATAAAATTGTGTTTTCTTAAAGAATAAAATGTGTCAATTGTTGATTGTATGTGTGAAAGTAAAAAATAAATACCTGGAAATATGTTGTTTAGCATGAATTGTTTTATTTTTCAGGTATAGCGGGTATAGTCATTCCAATTCTGATTGTACTTTTAGTTCTGGTAACTGCACTGGCTCTGTTATATTTCATAAAGAGGAAACATCTGTAAGTATCTTTCTCATTTTATACTCATTGCTTCGAATTTTTGTGCATTTCTGGATTCTTTCTCTATGTCCTTTGCTCATATTATATGTGCAGTAATGTACAGTTTGATTATCAGATTAAAACTCACAATGTATGGGCACCAATGGCTGGCCATATTTCATTGAGATGAAAATCAAAAATTCAGCCCATTGGACCCAAATCAGATAAAATTACTTATCTTCACTGCAGTGCAGACTAAATTACGCCAAGGAAAAGTAGTTAGACTCGAAAACAAATCTATTTATAGCCAAGGCCACATCATCTTATTTTGCTTTGTGGAATAAAATTGTATCACTGAGAAATTTTATTTTCTGGATATTATGCCGAAAACAAATATTTGAAAAGAAAAGTGATTTGTCTCCTCCAGGAATCGAACCAGGTCCCCTTGCATACCGGTGAAGTGCATCCAGAACATTTAATTTCTCAGTATATTTTGGGCCAAAAATACCATCTCTTAATACAAAACGTCACCTGGGGCGAAAATTACTGTAGTTAAGGGGGGGGGGGGGCTGCAATGTCTTCACTCAGTGCTTCATGCTAATAATGCATATGATAAGGAATTGAAAAGTGTGTTTCTGGTGTATTGGTTATCCCACTCTTGCCCGGTATGCAAGGGGACCCTGGTTTGATTCCCGAAGGAAACAAATCACTTTTCTTTCAAATATTAGTTTTGGCTTAACAGCCAGAAAATTCAATTTCACTGTATTTTGGGCCGAGTCATACCATGTGGCATCTTCATTTTCATCTTCAACTGTGTTGTCATCACCATTTTCACTTTCAAAGAGGATGCCGTTTTCAGTTCTGTCCATTGTGTTACTGATATAACACGTTTTAAAGGATTTAATAATGATTTTTCAGAGGAAACAGAATTCTGTGCCTCATGAACCCACTGGCACACTAGGCCAATGTCAGGTTTCTTTAAAGCACCGCTTTTTGTTATTTCTTTATCTTTGGAACTCATCCATTCAATCCATAAATTGCTTAAATAATCTTAAAAATACTTATTTATGCTCACATGTAAAGGCTGTAAAATCAGTGTTAGTCCACTGGGCATCAAAGCCAAAGACGTTTTTGATTTTTTGCTTTAGCTTTAACATCATCGGTTCTGTGGGGTTTGAGCATAGTTACAAAAATGACTACTGATTAGTTACACATCTATAGCTACAAAATTACTCTACTGATCAGTGATGCATCTATAGCTACAAAATTACTCTACTGATTAGTGATGCATCTATAGCTACAAAATTACTCTACTGATCAGTGATGCATCTATAGCTACAAAATTACTCTACTGATTAGTAACATCATCTAAAGTAGACTAATGGCATTGCAAATCTTCAAGCTAGCCATGCTGTACCATGTAACTATATGATGTGGTAAGAGGGGAGGGTTGATATTTTCTCCTAAAAAACTGACCTGTGTATAAGCTGACCTCCTCCTTAAATTAGGGAACAAATTTTTGCAACAAAAAAACTTGCCTTGCACACAAGTATATACGGTAATTACTTTGCAATATTGGTCATGCAATTTTTTTTTTTGTTTTTTGTATCACAAATCACAAAGAGGTAGCAGTTTCAATTTTACTGAAAAACAAAAGTGTTCTAGGATGAACTAAAAACCATTCTTCCTCTCTGTGAAACAACAAGCTGTATACAACTGTTTATGTCAGCTTTCCTCAAAAAAAAAAATCACATAAAGAGAACTATGAAAAAGGCAAATACATGGAAAGATACTAAATTCTTAGTACGATACAAATTTTCTAAAAAATCTTGTATTTTTTTGTAATTTTCCTTTTTCATTGTTCTTTTTGTATGATTATTATCAAGCAAAGGGTTATTTACTCTTTCAACAAAGAAAATGACAACCCTAAAAAATATTTATTTTTCTTATTTAGCATGTGTCTCATTTATTAGTGCATATCTTCGTCTCTGTGCAAACATGCCTCAGTTATAGTGACAGACTTGCATTGCAAGGGCACTGGTTCAAACCCTACAGGCAATGCAGTGTGGTGGTTGGCTGAGGTTTATTCTCTGTGGTTCCCAACTTCCAGGCAAGAATGTGAGCCCACCTCCCTGTAAAAAAGTCTCACCACAGAGCACACCAGACGCACAACACTACAAATATTCAACTATTGCGTTTCACTAATAGTTTGAAAAATAAGATGATTGCACTAAAATTCAAGTACAACACTATATACGTACTCAGACTGTTAGGTACACATGCACATTTTTGGCACAAACTCATTCAGCAATAAATTGACCATGACAATAGACTCAAGTTGTGCTTACTTGGAAAGAAAGAAAGTGCATGTCCTCACCCTAATTTAAATTTTCTGTGTACTTAAATCTTTTAGGAGAATTGAAGGTGTTAGTTGTGACATGAAATCAGGGATTAATAAATTGGTAGTTAACTGTGCTGTTGCAAACCATTACGTGAAATTAAATTTTTATCTGTGGGTTTTATTAAGCTACATTAAAGAAAATACTGGGTGTGTTGATTCAGTTACTTATATACTAGAAATGAATGTAGCAAACTTTTTGAAGAAAAGCATTTTTTTTAGGAATACTAGTGGTCTTGGTGGTAGCAGCCAAAGTGTATCATTCAGAAGCGGTACAAATGTAGAATTTTCACCAACATTTATTGGCAGAAACGGACCAGCAGATAATATAGCTGAGGTGAGAGAGGCTTTGCTCTTTATTTATTTCTAGTATTTAAATGTGTTGTAAGTTGTTGTGAATAAGATACTGGGGTGTATAAGCTGCATCTTGAAAAATTGCTGAAAGAAATTTTTTTGGATATGTTCATTCAACTTTTTTCTGGGTAGATCCACTAACAAATAATCTGAACATTAGTTACGTATAGTGGAATGAAGGGAAATATTCCATCTTTGCTATTTCACCATACATCCGGGTGTCTACCAACACTGGAAAGTCACAAAGTCCTAAAAAATCACAAAATTTGAGTGAGGTCAAAGATTTTTTTGATTCTCCAGAGACTTTTTTTTCAATTTTTTCCCTAAAATCTAGGCTATGGAGAAGCTGTGACATTCAATATTTCTTTTCTTCTCTCTCAGGTTTTATTCATTCTTTTTTTTTTGCCCAGAGAGATGGATGGGTGAGTAGCAAACAGGTGAAAGGACACAATTTTTTTCCCCCACGAAGGATAAAATTTGTTTTTTAATTATCATTTTTTTTAATTTTTTGATCGCATTGATCTTTACCGACTAGCTGTAGTGAACGACAAAATTGTATAGTATATGCATGCGGCAGAATGAGAGTGTTCAAGAGAAGACAGACTTGAGACTTGTTCACCATTAACTGTGTTGCGACACAAAATTTAGGCTGAATTTAAAAGAGTACCACAGCATTTTCAAAAGTGTGCGTCATGGCTCCTAGGAGTGTTGTGGCGAGCTGAAATATTGATTTGTGCACCTATTTATGCTTTAAAGTTGTTGTTTTATATGGTGAAAATATCTGCCAAACTTTTTGGGAAGCCACCAATGAACCATGAATTATGCAAGAGAGGTAGCTGACAAAAGAGAATCATTGGAATACGGTGAAAAGCTTGCAATATAGACAGACACCTAGACATGACGATAGAGCAAATAACAAGCCTCTAATATTGGACTTCGAAAAATGTGAATAGTAAAAGAAACACGTGAAATCCATCCTTCAGAAAGGCCCTTGGTTGGTCTAGTGCAGTGTTTCTCAACCGCCGGGCCCCGACATCCAAAAAACCAAGCCGTGAGTGGTTTATTGTTTCATTTTTACCCATTTATTTCCCATTACTCTTGTCTATGCCCAGGCCTTCAAAGAAAAAAAAATAAATCAACCGTGCTGCGGGGTTCCAAAAGTTGAGAACCCCTGGTCTAGTGGCCCCACATGCTGTAGTAGGGCCCCCTGAGCGGAGATATTTGGCAGGCTCAGACCAAATTTTTCACAGGCCCCTATATAGTGAATTTATAGTGTGAAAAACAAAAATATGAATTATCTCGTTTAGGGTCCCCGGGATGGAACCCTCTCAGCCCCCCACTGTGCTTCCCTCCTAATTGGAAAATCTGCCAGACTATGTTTGTACCCTTACACTATGATTTCGGCTCTCGTATATAAGAAACGAGATTCTTCTAATTTGTTTATTTCATCTGCGGCAATATGTTTTGTCTGTGTGCGGTAATGCAATCAGTAAAGAAATGGGCTCATTCGTACACATTCTATTTAAACAGTGTTTTTTCTGATGCACATCTCTGTCTGGCGATTCCAACGCCGAACTGCTGATTTTGACAGTTGGTGCCGATCAGTGAACCGACTGAACAAAATGCTTGATCAATTACACCTTGCTGCATTCAACGTCATTCAGATTTTTTGCGCTGCTTTGAGCCCACTATTGCTATGCATTGCAGTGCAACATGGCTTAATATCAATCGATACTGTGTTCAGTAGTTTTACATTCGCAGGACGCGTTTTCAACGAGAGCATAGGTGCTCCCACGGCGATTGCTTCGGAAAGTTTTGTTGTATGTGATGAAGAAACTAAGATACGGCAAAAACATTGATGAGGGGTGGGGATCTAGGGTTTGCCAGATGTCTGTATATACAACCCACAAGGGTGTATGTAGGAGTGGATTGCATTGAATATTCGTGATCTATTGAGGGCTTAGGCGATCTAGCCAAGTTTGTTGAAGCCGTGGGTAGGGATACAGGGGGGAGGTCAATAAAGAAGATCATCATCCCCCCCCCCCATTAAAAAAATTATTGGCTTAGGCAGAAGAGCAGAAGGTGAACATTAGTCCCCCCTCCTTGTTAGGGAAGCAACCTGCATCCACTTATGCTCTTGCCCAAGGGGGCTTATGTGGCTTGAGCCTTTAAAGTCCAATTTCTATGGGCCGTTGTATTTAAATCAACTTTACATTTAAACGTTTTTAAAAATTAGTTTTTTTTGTAAATTCACTGATGTTCCCTTTTTCATTAAGACCCTCTATTTTATTAGCCCAAACCCCCTAGGTGGTCGTTACTCACAGTTCGGGAACCACTGATATAAGAAAACAGTCCAGCATGAATCATTCTGTCAAATGCAGGGCTCCCAGTAGTCCTACTTTTTTGATAAAAGGTCCCACTTTTGTCCTACTTTCTAGTTCTTGTCCTACTTTTACTACTTTTTTAATGAAATCCTATCAACAAAATTCCTATTATTAATTTTAATTGAAGAGAGAATCATGGACATAATACCAAATAATACAAATGTAGTAGATTGCAATTAATGATTCTGCCAAAACAGAATTTGTATTGTTTCTAAGTTTATTTGGGGGTGGGATGTATGTGGACATAGGCGTACCCAGAATTTTCTCGAGAGGGGTTTTCAGATTTTTTCCCTTCAGGGGGGTTACGATTTTTCCTGCAAAATAATACTATAATCTTGGCTAGGGGGGTTAGAACCCCAAAACCCCCTTTGCATATGGCAATGTATGTGGATCATTTGGTGGTTTAGTAATTTTTCATTTGCTTAGTTTGAGGGTTCTAGTAGAATAGTCGTTAAAAACTTCTGCCTGGTAGAAAAAAATAATTTTGTATTTACTATTTCATGGTCATAGACAGTAACTAACATTCATCATTCAAAATTATGGTGCAAATTTTGTGTACAGGTGAAACAACAGTTTGCATAACAAAGAAGTTGGGTAAATAGACCTATTCTAGGTTTTATGGCTGATGATTCCAATAGCATTCAATCGTCTTCTGTATTTTTAAGGCATGCAGAGGCATATACAATATTTACAATGCTCAAGTAGAGCTAGAAATGAAAGTTCTTCATTTGTCAAAATGATTATATTACTTTACTGCACACCAACTCCTGTCATATATTGCCATACGGCAATTTCCAACCAGGGAAGTTGGGTGCGAAATGAAGGCACCATCTATCAGTAGTGTACAATGGCCAAATTTCCATGTTATGCAATTATCATATTGTGGAAGTCTGCCTGCTCTCTTTGCAGACTGTTCAAATTAGTGACTGGGTCGCATTTGCACCTCAAAGTTGGAAAACTGCAGAAAACTAACTTTGACAAACATTATCATGCAGCCTGCAGTGTTCAAACCTTGATCCTTGCTTTTAGGAAACAGCACTATGTCCACATGACTGCACAGCAGCTATGCTGTTTTGGCTAAGCAGATAGAAAGAAAAATGTGTAATTGCATAATTTCTAGAATATTCCTTTAGCAAGTGCTCAAATACAAATACAAACACAAAGGCTAAAACAGGCAAATTGTCCAACAAGGTGGCTGAAAACAGATACCTATAAAAGATATGGATATCAAATATAACTAAAATACAGCAGCCTAATGTAAAAACATGCATCACAAAAGAAAAAACTAATAATTAATACTATATAATACACTTCCTATAAAAAAATTATGCATGTCTTACCTAAATATGGAAAGCTTCTCGATTTATCCCACTATATTTATCATACTTGTTTTTAAACGTGTCACTTGTGCTAGAATTAATTCATGACGTAGGAAGTAAGCTATTCCATTTATTAACAACCCTATTATAGAAAAACTCCCTGAGGCACCACAACCTGGAATTGGGCCTTATTAAACAATACTGGTGTCCCCTTGTTGAAGCAGTTGATTTACTGTGCATTAATAACTGATGGTCCATCCTATCCACCCTGTTGAAAATTTCAAACACTCCCTTCCCCCAACACCTGCATTCTTCCAATGCAAACATATTCAAGAAATCAAATCTTTCTCCATAGCTCAATGTTAGTGTGCTAACAAGAGCATGTGTAGCTCTTCTCTGCACCCCCTCAACCAAGTCTATGTTCCTCTGTAACTATGGTCTCCAAAACCTTACACATATTCCAGTACAGCGCACAAACTAAGCCTCGAAAAAGTGAAAAAATTACTTTAGGAGAACGCAAAGAGACTGTTTTAAGCCCAAAACCAAGCATTGTATTTGCTTTCTTGACCACTGCTGAACAATGCTAAAAAAACCAAGCCACTCATCAATGAGAATTTCTGAATTGGTGACCCTAGTTGCATCTGGGATAGTAATACCATTAAACTCGTAAGTGAAATGTAGGCTGCTTGAACCAAAGAGAGCCACCATGCACTACACTAAAGGTCATGCTCTCATGCTCCATTCATTAGCCTCAAATGTAAACAACTTTTTTGCAAGTACTTGCAATTACCTTACTCAGCTTGTTGCGGCTACCTATATTCCACAGTCAACTTCCTTTCATGTCCAGTTTTCCTCAGAACGGACAATAGGTTCCATAGACATAATAGAAAAACCACACCTATTCTGCAGCCACTCTGTGTGCAGTTAGCGAATAACCTGTCCACGATCACTTCCTTATAGATAAGAGTTGAAAAACCCAATTTTTACGCCCCTCCCTTTTTTAATACATTAACTATTCATCTTGCCAATTAATTTCTTTTTCCCCTTTTCAAAAGTTTGAAGCTAATAAAATATGTTTTTCTGATTAAAATGTTTTATGAATATATTGAAACTGACTTCATAATGTTCTTAACTGCGTTTTTAATTCATCAAAAAAAATTATAATAATTGAAGTAATTACTAATTTTCAAAAATTGAAATAATTAGACTTAAAATCGGCACAACATCTTATGCTGTCATAGCCAGATGACTGGTTAAGAGCTGATATAGTTCTCTTTTTGTAAGCTTTTTTATAACTTTATAATCTTTATACAGCAGCATAAATACCTTTTTGGATAAATCAGATTTTCTGTTCTTGTTTGACACTATCAGGTTGGAAACATTTGTAAATAGGATGACAAGGGCCAATGCTATGCAGTTGCTCCTAGCTGATAAGACAGTTCCTTAAGTTCAGGGTGACAGGGTAAACAAGATAAATAACCTATGATCTTTACTGAATAAGTAACTAAACTGCTGCTGAATCATACCGATTACTTCGAGAAGCTTATGGTGAACATGCTCCATCGCAAGATACGTGTGAACGATGGTTTCGGCATTTCAAAAGTGGTGACTTTGATGTTGCAGACATGGAAGGAACATGGAAAACTGCCAAAAAAATACAAAGATGTGGAATTTCAAGCATTGTTGGACGGCGATGATACGCAAACACAAAAACAACTCGCAGAGCAATTGGGCGTTAGTCAACAAGCTTTTTCCAATGGCCTACGAGAAATGAGAAATTCCCATCTCTCTGGATGTTATCCCATTTCATCTGAATCTTTCAGCAGTTTTCTTCAAATGAAAACAAAAAATTTATGCTGTCCGCAAATGCTCTTTGTTCGGTATAAATTTCAACATATTGAACACAACAACACAACACTATACATACACTTTTCCAATTTATCATTCGTGCACGTCTGACACTTGTTGATGACACAACAAAATGGTGCAGTGTCAAATCTTTATAGCACAAACTGCATTGGTGCACCATCTATTGTTTGAAATCCGCATTTCATAATTGTACACCTGGTAAAGTGGCTGAAAGAATAACAACACCAATTACAAAAGAAACAACATCTTTTAAACTGAAATGTCACTATTTATGGAATAATTATTTATGTTTTTAGTGATGCATTGAAAAACTCCACACCAATAGTTGATTTAGTTAACAAAAACACAAATCTGATTTGGTGAAAAATTAGGTCGCTAAGAGAAATATAGAAGCATACTTGTGAACAACTTTCAAACAAAAAAAGACCAAAATTTTAATAAATTTATGGAAAAAAACTTTGAAAATGTGTAGTTATTAAATTAAGTAAGAATCACAAATAAAGACAAATATTGTCGAAAAATATGCAAGACCTAAAACGTAATGCTGAGAAATACAGGCTTTGATGAATTTTAATCAGCTTTTGAACTTGTGTATCGCATAATCATTATTGAAAAATCATTGAAGGTGACTGCAGCCGGGGAGGGGGGGGGGAAATCCTGGCTTTTTTCTCATTTTCATTTAATTTTTCCACCGACAAAGGGGCTATAGTAGCCCAAAAACAGCTGTCTGGCATTCTTTCCCATATATTTTTAGTGAACATCGTTGGATTTTTGTGTTCTACATTACTAAAAAGGTAATTCCATTATATTTTAAGAATATTACTTTTGACTGGTCACGCAAATTATAAGCAATTGCTGTTATTCTTTTGGCCCCAATGTGTCTCGATCCAAAAATATCATGAAATGCTTACAGATATTTAAGACAGATATATTCTGCAGATTTATCACCCATTCCTTAACCAAGGAACCGTCTCTGAAAGACTTGGAATGGTTCGCAAATATGTGGCTGATTTCATGTTTGCAGAGATTCTCTACCATTTTTTTAGATAAAAATTCTTCATATTTTTCAATAACAAAATTATTTATTAGTTTTTTTAAATTCAAGAAAACAATATTTTTAATCCTTGTTGGGGTGTCACTAGTTTCTTTTGGGGGCTACATGTGGCCTGTGAGTTAGACACCCCTGGTTTACCTTATGCCTCCTCTCTCTCTAAGCTTGTCCTCAGAAATAAAAGGGGCAGTAAATGGTAGTTTCCTCAGGTTCCGTTTGTCTGTGGTATTTTATTGAGCTACCAAGATGAAATATTGTAATAGTATTGCAATATTATAGTATAAGCACAATAGTATTGCTCATGATTTCTAAAATGTGTGTCACAAACCAGTCTGTGAAATAGTTAATTATGTTAACCTTCTCAAATCATGGAGATGTCTCTTATTATTAGATAATAATGAGCGGTTCTTCAAACTAATCACACAAAAACAAAATTTCATGAAAGGAATTTG
Source organism: Pholcus phalangioides (assembly GCF_987345545.1). Taxonomy (NCBI): domain Eukaryota; kingdom Metazoa; phylum Arthropoda; class Arachnida; order Araneae; family Pholcidae; genus Pholcus; species Pholcus phalangioides. The sequence continues at coordinate 3,450,335 of NW_028301619.1, forward strand.
ACTGAGTGCGGAAACTGGTGGTAGTCTCAATATAGGTACCCATTTACTTCAAGCAAAGCTAATTGCAGCATCAGCTGCCTGCAAACTTTTTCAAGGATGGGATTGACTGTCCTCTCTCCCAATGTGATAAATGACTATCGATAAAAATTATCCTAAAATTTCAGCATCTATTTTATTTGTCATTACTAAAATATGTTCATTAAGGAGCTCTGGTAAGTTTTGTTTGAGTGTTTCATCTCTAAATTTGTCTCATTTACATCAAATCCAACATATTTTGTCAATTTTAATTATATTGTTGTATTTTTAAAAGTCAACTTCTCAAAATTTTATTATAGCAAAATTGTATAAAGTGAGAACCTTTAAAGCTAGGGATATCTGTAGCTGTTTTTTTATAGTAAATTCAAAGTTTATGTCAGCTGCCTTCACAAAAAATTATGCATGCATCTCCCCAGGCACATAAAAACAAGGCAATTTGCTATTGGAACTCCATTGCTATTCAGAAACAATTAAAATGTGAATCAAAAATATATATATATACATATAATTACAGTTTTTGGAGATGACTATTTTTATACACTCAGAAACTTTAGAGTAACTCATATACAGGGTGATTCAAAAAAGATGGGGAAAATGTTAAGAGGTGATAGTACACACCAATGCAAACAATTGTCATCAAAGAATGCATGGTCTAACGTGAGCGCGTTTGCGTTACGCAACAGCATTCCTGTTGAAATTTATCAGGAGAAAAACAACACCATGCATGCAAATGTAATCTGGGAAAGAAGAAACTGTATGTAAATCTGCATCACAGTGAATAAAAGGTGTGGACATCATCCTGTATGTTACAACTGTTAGAACAGTTGCACACTGGAATAACTTCACAGGGCTGGCATCTGCGCCTTTTATTCACTGTAATGCAGTTTTGCATACAGTTTCTTCTTCTTCCTCAGGTTATGTTTGCATGCATGGTGTTTTTTTCTCCTGATAAATTTCACGTTTGTGGAGCGGCCGTTCCGAATCTTGCTATTGCATTTGCATTTATGTTAGACCATGCATTTTTTGAATGACAATTATTTGTATTGGTGTGTACTGACATCTCTTAGTTTTCCCATCTTTTCTGAATCACCCTGTATAGAACCGAAGTGCTTTTTTTCTGAATTTTATTTATTTATTTTTTTTTAGGAACCCCTTGATAGTCATTTCAGCTTAGGGGATTTGAGTAAACCAACAGATTTTAGCAATCCAATGTATGATGTGATTGGTAATGACAAAAATACACCGACATATGAAATTCCTATACAGGTATGTAATGATAAAGACAAATCACCTGCTATACTCCAGCTGCGGCAAAGTTCACTAGATCCAACAACCATTGATACTGATAAAGATACCCAGCAACTAGTTGTCGAAGATAAATCAGAATGTTGACATCAGCCACTCTCATTGTACAGTAGCATCATACCAGACTGTGAATAATATTTTAACTGCGTTTGCAGTTGTTTGTGATGTAAATAGTTTCTTAAAAGGCCATTCCAGTGGAAAATATTTTTTTGTTGTATTTGTTGTTGTGTAAGTCGAAAGATAGAAACATAGGGTATCATAAATTACTGTAAAAAAATAGATCAAGTGTCAACATAAATATGAGAAGCAGTATTTCTAGAAATATATGTCATCATGGTGATACATGTGTGTATGGAACTTTGTGATGGGTAGGAGGCTGATCAGTGTCAGAGTTTGTAACATTTCTTACATGCATTTGAATAACATGATACTCAATTGAAGTAAATGAATTTTTTTCTTGTAAAATTTTAAAATTTAATTAGTTTGATTATAATTAAATGATTTAACGACCTGTGAAAGTATATTTCAAGCTGTTTCCTCAAGTTAGTAACAAAATATCTGCCACTGATCATACTCCTATTTACCATACTGTGTATTAGCCATCATGGGGAAAGAAGTCTCAGGTATTAAAAATACGACTAGTCAAGTATAGTTTTGTGTTTAAAAACAGCAAGTTATGAACATTAAATGAGATTGCCATTGATCTGTTTATGATTTTTTTTAAATCTTAACTCAATCGATGCTATCTATATTAGATTGGTTTTACAAAGCAACTTAATTCAGATGATATCAAAGGCACTTATTATGTTGAGATGATCATAAAAATGTTTTCACCTTAAATCTAATTATAAGAAGAAAATATAAAATTTTGATTCCTAAATCCGTTAAAATAACACTACATGCTCATTTATTATTGGTTGCTTGTTTGAAATATTTGTCTCAGAAAATATTAGTATTTCAGATAAATAAGAAGAAATTATAATATTTATCCAGAAACTAATTTTTTATTTTGTGTAATTTATTGTGAGAGTCAAAATTCAAGTTTTCACCACATTCATTTTTATGACAACATATTTTATTTGTCATTGGGGTGGGGTGGGGGAGATATACCAACAGCTTTTTAATCACATATTTCTATACACATGTATATATAGTGCCATGAAATTTTAATTTCTGTTTCAAAGTTTCTATATATAAGTACAGTTTTTTTTAAGGTTTTTGAAAGAAAATGTCATAGAACTGAGACAATGTGATATTTTAGACTTACTAGGCTTAGTTTTAGAATTCAGTGCCTTCTTGCACTGTCCTGCCAAAAAGTCACTATCATAGTTCATATAAAAAATTGTCATTGATGAGATGAAAAAAAAATTGTTGGGGATGACAATGTACCTGATGTGATAGCTTGAATTCAGAATTGAAGAAGTGATATATATGACTCATTCATACCTTAATGTGGCTTTCCATACTTAATTCTAATAAAGAAATATTTAAAATTTTAGAGTTTATGTCAACAAATGAGCAGTAAGTTATTCATTTTATTTTCATCATTATTTTCAAACTAGTTTAGTTTATAATACAATATATCAGTTTTAATATTTATAAGTGATGATACCTGCAGCTACTTTTACTTATGCTTTTTATCAGGAATAAATGTCCTATTAGATCATATAGCTGTTAGTTGATATGTGCAGAAGCACTGATCTAAAGAAAACACTGGGGATTGGGGCTAATGTTGTTAATTGGGGTGTATATACAGGTCTCGGGGATGTATGCTGAAAGTGGGGTGCATTACATTGGATGTTTATAAAATATTGTGGGGAAAGTTGAGCCTCTTCACAAAATTTATTTCGGGAGGGCTCACCCCCAAACCCCCAGGTAACAACACCTACAGATGTGTATGATTCTGCATATTAATGAAGTTTATTTCATAATAAATCAGATTGTAGGCTGTTACTAGTTAGTAGGCAATAATCAAAATTACAATATTTTTGTAACAATATAATTCAATATTTGCAGAATACCAATCGCTTATTTGAAGTTAATAAATGAATTCAGTTCATTTCTGATCATAAGTTTAGATTTGAAGGAAAATCAAAAAGTAAATATCATTGTACATTGTGGTACAGTGTAGTTCTCAACATCAGAATAGTCATATAACTTACTGATATGTGAATATTAAGATGTAACACCTTCTTAGGCTGAAGTTATATATATACAGTAGACTCTTGGTAATTCGACACCCCAAAACAATCGCCAAACACGTCGACTTAAGCAGATGTCGAGTTAGGGAGGTAATTTTTTGTCCGATCGTTTTTGTGTGCGTAATTATATACTTTCTAACAATTTTATTTAAAAATATGCTAATTCTCATTAATTTTAATTCGGGGTTGTTTCAAAATAGAATCAAAACGTATAAAAAATTTACCTCATGAAAAATAATCAAGTATATTTGCTTGTTTTTCTTTTCGAAGAGAAAACAAAAATTTTCTACACTATTCAGTTTATACCACGATTGTTCGGCTTTTTCCTGATTGTGTAAGAAGTGACGTATCACATCTAGAGTTTTTATTTCATCATGGACGGATGGTGCAGATACTTCTTCGTCCAAACTTTCTGTGTGTGATTCTATTTCTTCGAAACATGAAGCACTTGTTTTGGGTGATTGATTCTAGAATATCGTCGTCTGCTATTCATCATCGATACAATCACCCATAGTGCTATTTATGCTTTCTCCACACTTAATCTGGGAGGAATCTTCAGGAGAAATAATCTTTTTATTTTAATTAATGAATTTTCTTTGGAGAAATAATCGTTCTCCAAAGACTCAGAACAAAAACCAACATGACGGAAACAGTTCTGAATAGTGGCACTCGTGCCCGAGTTCCATGCAGAATCAATCATTTCAACTGCATCTAAAACAGAAATTTTTACATCCATTCTAACATCCAAATTCACAAATTTTTTGTATGTAATTTTCTGTAAAAAGTTTTCATACTTAGAATAATTCCTAATTTCCTTGATAGAGATTTTTTGCAAAATCTTTTGCTTTCCTGGAATTATTGGTCCTGATAATGGGATTGAGTTTGAGTAAGATCGAGGGATTTAAACCACAAAAGAGTTGCTTCCTCTACATCGCTGAATTCTGATTTCTTATGCGTTTTCTGCTTGGTTTATAAGAAAATTCAAATGCTGAAAAAAAATTTCCCTCATTTTTAGCAAGTGTTGAAATGGGTTCTGTGCAACTCCTTATTCTTCAGTGAGTTCGCTCTGAGTTTTCCTGATTCTAGTTTTTTGAAAATTTCAACTTTTGATTTCAAAGTTAAAGTATGAAGTTCACGTGAAGCCATTGCATTCATGGCCGTCGATACTCACAATGATAACCAAATGGCATATTCAGCGTCTAACCAGGCTTTAGCTCTTTTTCTTTTTCTCCTTTTCCAAGAAATCGTAAAACCGAGTTCCGCCAAAAGCATTCTTTGCAACAGACAATATCAAAACTTACAAGAGATGAGATTTTTACCCCTATTGGATATTTCAACATCCAATAGGGATCACACCACTTTTCTTTTGACTATGAAAAGAATGAAAGACCTGTCCTGGAAACGCCACTAAAATGATAGGCCGGCCAAGAGGCTTCAAACATTCATTCTGCACATGCACGTCCCCCCCCCCACCCATAGCGCAAAAAAGGGACCCATCATACAGAACAAAGGATTATCGAAGTACCCACAGACAACATCAAAAAATTCTTAGAATGGTAACACATGGGAAGTTGTAAAAACCAGTCGTAGTAAAGGGACAAAAATCGTAGTCGACTTAAGCGGAGTTAAGCTAAACATGTGTCGAGTTAGAGAGTTCCCCTTCGTTGAAATTAGTATTGGGCCAACCAAGGGAATAATAGATGTCGAGTTATCCACGTGTTTAGTCACAGAGAGTCTACTGTATATATATATGATAGAAACTAATTTTTAAAATAAGGTGGTAGTGTCTTGTTGCTATAAAAATCACAGCAATCTCATTAATTATGATATTTATTTATATAGATTATGGTATATATTTTATATGAAATGTATTCCACACACACACACACACAAAATACCTGATGATAAGATTCAGATATGAATTTTAGTTGGCCAAGTCCTGTGTTTTAAATTATTCAGATGAATTTTTTTATGCTCAGTCTCATGTGATATATAAAACAATGTATAGCAAGAAACATTAATCTATTTTTCAAAATAATTTTAATCTAATATTCTGCTGCTTTTGATTTCTTTGAGAGGGAAACGAATGACTAATGTACTGGATTTTTCCACCTTTAGCAAGAGATAATCCTGTCAATAAGTATATATCTCCATATTTTTTGACAGAATAACACATACACACACATAACTATTCATAATCATGTTTTTGAATGATATTTAATATTGTCTGAAATAGTCATGATAGTTGAAGAGTGAAGTATAATGATTTCCAAATCTGAAACCACTGATTTTCTAGTCATATGGTCCAAGGACAATAAATTAGATGGAAATTTTAAGTATGTTAATGAAAACTGCAGAAAAATTTTATTCCTATTTGAAACCAATCTATTTGTTGACCGAGCAACAGTTATTACAGTTCTTAACTGTGATATAGTTCATCTATTATCAATATATTTATATTTTCATTACACTGAATTTTTCTGTGATAGTGATGGAATGTATTTTTGATTTTTGTGCATGACATTACATTTGATTTCTCTGTAAATGTTTAATTTGTGATACCTATTTAAATCACCATTTTTGATCATTTAAGGAATTATAATTTTAAATTACATTTTTCTATTTCATATACATACTAGGTGTACAGCTTCCTGCTGCAAATGTACTTTAATTTTAAAATTACCAAAGAAACACATTCTCACACACACACACATAGAATAATATGAAGTGATAAATATGCAGTCAAACCCCAATTTAATGAAGGTGAAATCGACAATTTAATCAAGGAAGTTAAATCAAGGAAGGGTCAAATTGATTAGGAGCATATACACACTTGAGGCTGTAGATTTTAAATGAATAATACGTTATTAAAACGTATGTCCGTATAATACGTTGTTAAAACATAAATGTTCTTACGTTGGGTTGGTGTTGCAACTTATTTCTGACAATGATAAAATATATATATATATATATATATATTTTATGGATATATATATGTTTAGTATGTTGATTTAATATTTTCCATCATTTTTACAAAATTCTGTCGAAATTGTTTCCCTTACCGAAAAACACTATGACCTGTCATTCATTGCTTGTCAAGAGCGCAAACTTGAAGTAATTTTATTTCTCTACTGAAATCTAAACATGAGGACAGCATAATTTTTTAGGGTATTGGTATATACCTATTGGTCACTAAAGTTTTATAGCTTCTTTTACTCAAAAAAAAAAACAACAACCGTTTCCCCCTTTTCTGTTTGTCTTTAAAAAAAGAGCTGAAGATCAAATCCTGGAAGGGAAAAAAAACAAGAACTTTGGATTGTAGTTTTGGGCATACATGCCAACCTTGGGAACAAAGCCTCTCCAAAGTGGCAATGTTTACCAATGGGATGGGGACACCCCACCCCCAATTTTTTCCTCTCATGACTGTTTTTTAAATACAAATCAATTTTCTTATTTTCTTCAACTTGGCCAAATAGGACATTTATTCAACTCTGACAAATGTTTAAAGTAGACTATCATTTAAGCTGGGGCCTGTTTACCGTGTCTATTGCTCATGAAATCACTGAAAGTTCTTTGATTTTTCGGAACTGGGCACTATCACTTCTTTGTCGTCATGGACATCCCTCTTCCGCTTCTTTGTAAAATCTCACATATGAAAAGTGTTATGGAGAAACTTGATAAATTAACTTCTGCTCATTCTGTTCAATTTAGTTATTAAAACTTATAAGGGCACATTTGGGGATTAAACTTGTGGATGTGCAGACCATGGAAACTTGAAATTGATCTCAGTATTTATTTTTTGGAAATGCAGTCTTCACGTGACGTCATTTTGTACTCGATAGGAAAATAGAATTCAGAGAAATCCTCAATAAAAAGCAATAACTTTTGAAAAAAAAGTTCCCTGTAGTTCACAGTTCGCTGTAATTCCCATTTTATGGTAGAAATCTGTCGAAACTGCGGACATTCCATAGTAGTTGGCAAGTATGTTTTCAAGTGATGAGAAATAAAAGAAAATGAAGGATAGTTGAAAATAATTTATTATATCCACGATTTTTATTTTTTAAATAGGAATTTAGCTTCTACTTTTGTTAAAATTTCAGCAAAAAATTGTTTCATCTGGGAATTTGTTGAATCAGAATTAATTATATCAGAGTCCAACTGTAGTAAATGACACTAAATCAATTGCCCTCCATTCCATATTACCCTATCACAATTTTCTTTTGAAAAAAACACCTGAACAATATTAAAAAGGGCCAAGAAAATGATATAATGCTGCTAACAATAGATGGCAAAAACTCTGGTGTCAAAACTGAGAATAAAAGTAGTGAAATGAAGCAAAAATGATTTAGACCCCCCTCAGGCAATCTCTCATTCTGACCATGTTTTTTGTTAGTGTAGAACCTCTGTTTTTCTCCTTGAAAACAGCGCCCAAGAGTGACGAAACATATGTCAGTGTATTTTCAAATTTACCATTTGCCTATTTCACATAGATTTCCCACTGGTGTTTCACAAAACTCTAGTTCTATGAAAGCTTTTTTTAGGGGTATGTTGAATCAAACGCTGTGGAACCCTCAAAAAGTTCATTAAATTGGGGTCAACTGTATAAATGGATTTCAACCATCTTCTAGAAATCAAGTATTCAGAACTTTTTCCTATTGAGCATATATCTGAAGATACTCTTTAGTTACCACCAGCTAATAATTGGCACTATCAATATATATCCAACATTTTGAATGACTTGTATGAAGTATAATAAAAATTCTTTGGGAGTGAGACGTGGATGAGTCATAAATATCACAAGATTTCAATTCTTCTAATTTTTATTGCTTCATCTATAACCCTTGAAAGTGCAAAAGATAGTGCCTTCAACAAAAATATCTACGTATTTTTCTTGCACTTCATAGATGAGTTTCTTTTTTATACTAGAGAACTAACTGTTGCACTGAAATGAATATTTGAATTGAAAAAAATAAAAAAAACTGTTTTGTCAACCTTTTTTTGTGTTTTGTTGAATGCATTAGTATAGCTTCTAATGATCAGTGTGAATCACAGAGAAAAAAATTTTGTTGTTCTTAAGTAAATTTTATAATAGAACTTCATATTTATACTAGTAGCATGAATAAGAATGGTGATAAAATTTTCAATCTTTGTTCCTATCTGGAAATGTCTGTTAATTTTATAGCATTTTTTTTAAACCTGCGGTCAAATAAGCCATAATGAATATGATTGTTATTGAGTGTTTCTCACTCTCCATTTTGTGTGAACTTACATGTTCATGACCCTGGTAAAATGAGACGGCTGTTATCACTTATCAATTTTTTTTCTGTGGCTCTTCTAGTCTCACTTATGTCAGATATTTGTGTTTATTGTTTGAGGGAGCGCCATTGTTTTGTGACTATAGTTTCTACAATTGTTTTTTAATGCTGTTTTCATCTCTGTAGATATACCATATTTAATTCTTATTTACTTGATGAAAGAATAGTATATTTAAATCATGTTTTAAATATATATAATTTTATAGCTTAAAAAAAAGTAAAATTTCCTATTAACATAATAGAAGTTACATATTCATGTATGAGTCAGAATTATGGATTAATATTTTTTTGTCATTATGTCAAAAACTACAGTAGTTTGGTTTAATTCAATTTTTCTTATTTATGTACAAGTTTTTTTTTTTGCAAAAATTCCAGTTCATTATTTTCTGGATAGTTTCAAAGTTTTTTGTGATTTAAAGTTGAAAAAATATTAGATATTTATTATATTAAAAAGTGTTCTGCCACCTGAATATATCATTTTGATCTTGACTACTTTTTAATTGTTTTAATTTCCATGTTAGTAATTGATTTTAAAATTCGAAACAACTTACTTGCTAAGAAAGTTACACATAGGAAACAGTTTTGATGAGAATGTGTCGATAATTGAGTGAATGAACTCTTCGCCTGGTTATTATTATATAATATTTCATATCATTAATTTTATAAAAATTCTTTTAAGTTTGTTATTCAAAGTCTGCTTATAAATCTAGTCACTCCCCGACTTACAAATAGAATGAGTTTCAAGCATATTTCACAAGTTGGATCATTTGGCGACTATCCATTAATTTAGTACCATAAATTGGAAAGTCATATTTAAACAGTGCTATTAAAAACATTGACAAGAAAATATTGTTGATTTTTTTTCATTCTTATAAATGGTGCAATTTGAGTTAGAAAGATTTTATTGTATTTTAATAGCTTCCTTTTTTACTGTCCAATCACTACTGAAGAAGAATGTCTATTTTTTTAATTATAAATTTGTCCCCCTCCCCCCCCATAAATGTAACTCGTCTGCTATACTCGTGTCAATTTCTTCAAATTCACCCTCTTCCTGATAGCCTTCAAAATCATTTCATGTTTACAAATTTTCTGAGTAGATTTTTCAAAATAATTTTTACGCAAATGTTCCATAACTTTATCTCATCCAGTTGCTAAGTTGCAGATGACATGCAGTACATTCACCAGCAAATGTGAGCTGGTCTCCATTTTAAGAAGTCTCTCTGCAAAGAGCCGGCAGACCTTCAACATGTATTACATAACACAAAACTTCAGGCATCTTCAGACCAGTTTTACTTATAGTATGGAAGACAGATGCCAACATCAATACAAAAGACTCCTAACTCAGATATCATAAATGTGCTAGAGTCACACATATACACAACACATTCTGGCATGCACCAATTTGTTAGAATTCCCTGGAGGAATGTTTATGGGGTGCATGTGTGATTTAGTAGTGGTAGTACATTCACCAATGCTGGATGCTAAATTCCATAATGCAATGCTTATTTGTCCTTTCCTACTGATGCTATAAACACACTGAATGTGATGAGAAAGCAAGAGAGCAAAGACTATATACTTTAAAATTTGTACATAGTTCATACAGTTCATTGCATATACGTGGTATATAAATTATACTTGTGCCAAATATTTTTGTTTGTAACTCAAAAGGCCCGTAAACCTAATGTTTGTAAGTTAGGGAGTGGCTACATCACAAAAAGAAAGAAAGTTCTTTTCTGCATTCAATCAAAATTGTAATTGAAGATTGTGGTGTGTGCCATCATGATAAAAATCGTCACCAAAAATGAGTTTGTTGATGTATTCAAGATACTCAATAAGAATAATTTCTCTGTCTTGATGTTACACCAATTGATATCAATGATTCTTGTGAAACACTTGAATGTGCTCAATGGAAGTCATTTCAGATCTATGTATGTGTTTGCATCAATTGCTAATATAGTTTAACCTTTTTGCTTGATTTACAAGCATTTTAACTAGAAATTTTCATCACCAAAGAATGAAAAATGTGTTTTAGTTTATATTATTATGGGGATAGATTCATCATAGTTGGTACTATAAATTATGGCATGTATGAATATACAATGTTCTATGTTTTTTCTATAAAAATTGAGAAAAAAAATTTTGTTATTCAGATATTCTGTTCCAGCAGACTTAGTTATTATTCATATAATTCAAATCACTCACACTAACTCATATTTTTTTTGATAAAAGTAGTCGGGCATTATTTTAGCTCATGTAAACATATGTGTAGCTGGAGAAATTCATGGAATATATTTTACAAATATTGAAAGAATCTTTAGAGCATTTTAGGTGAAAAAATAGAGATCTGAGTTATATATTAGAAACACGTTTTAGTGTAAGGCTGTTGCAAAAAACAGGCCATTCCATATGTTTTATTGCACAATCAACTATCTATTTGTCAAAATGATCTTTCAGGTTCGTGATGTTTTTGTAAGAAGAAAGTTAAACCGTCCATTGTCATGTGCAAGTTATTTGTATTCATCTTGAATCAAGAAACTAAATTTGTAAAGTTGATAATTTTGAACATTTGTGTAGGATACATTTACACATTAAGTATTTTCGGAAAATTTTTGGTTTTACCTTCAGAACATGAACTACTTCTATTAAAGGATGTATTTTGTATTTGATTCGAATTGATTTTTTTGGTCTGCATTTATTTTTTATCTTTTTTTTTTTTTTGGAGGGGGTAGTTCTTTAAATTTTTTTAATATTAGTTTGTCATGAAAATGACAGTTAGTTTAGTTTAGTTAGTTAATTAGTTTGTCATGAAAATGACAAACTGATTAGTTTGTCACTTTCATATGAAAAAAATTGAGATCTTCAATATTTTTCTGCTCTGAAATACATCTTCTGATTAGCATTCCTTTTTGATTAAGAAAATCTAATTGTTTATTTTAAATAGCAATTAATGGGAATATAAGAAAAAATTGGCAGATTATTATTTTATCATCATATTTATCCATGCTTAGAATAAGACAATCATAAGTATTCTTTATGGGCATTGCATAATATTATATACATTGTTTCTACTTTTTGTATTTTAGAAATATATGACATCAGTATTTGTTATGGGCATCTTTTTCCTCAGCCACCTCTTTGGGCATTTTGCCTGTTGTGGCATTGCATTTGTATTTGTTTTCTAGCAACCAATCAGAATTTTGTTCTAGAGGTTGATGTAGCATCATTCTCAAAGAAGGTTTTAGAATGAACTGCATTCCATGATTGTCTAGTTCATTGATCATTGATCATTTTTGTTGCACCACTGTCATTTTCTGCACACGAGGGCTAATTAGACCGGGACCAACAATTTATCGCCGATTCCGAACGGCAAGCTTGTTTTTTATACTCATAGAGAAGTTGGTGCACTAACCCCTCGATGGGGGACTCCCAGCGGTAACAACTTTTTGCTGCGGTCATGTCGCAGGTTTTTTTTTGTACCCCTGTGTCAGGAAAGTTTTCTGACAAGGACGAACCGGGTATCAAACTCGCAACACCTCTAAACATCCTTTGGTACTTTAGGCGAGCATCTTATCGACCGGGCTACCATGTCCCTGATCCTTTAGTTATGTCATATAAATAGTGAAACAATGTCTGTGAAACATGCTGTTGTGTGTTAAGCATGTAAGATAAGCAGAGATGATTCTCTAAAAAGCCATATTATAGTGATAGGTAAAAGCATCCACTTGAACTACTAGATCAATTCAATTTGATGATACAAACTCCTCTGAGGGCTCTGAATGGTTGTGGACTCTGTTTGGCACTCTCTACCAGCAGCATTTCTTCATTTGAAATTGACATCTGCTCCATATCATTGAAATAAAATTCATAGGCACTGTAACCTGAGGGCACAGGGTGCTTAGACAAATTTTTGGCAACCGATAAATCTTTTTGTTGGTCTACTGATGAACTTTGTAAGGGGGCTGAGCTCTTCCCCTAATAACTCATGGGTATACAATGCAGTGCATGCTTTCACCCATACATGTCTGTGAACCCCATACATATGGGATGTGCATTAATCCTTAACCTCCCGCCCCCACAAATGTTTTCTTTGCATCAGCGTCTGTGATTGAATGTTTCAGAAATAAAAAATCTAAAAAGTACATTGAATAAAAAGTTATCACATTTAATATTTATAAGAAGGCTTGCCATACTAAAGGTTTAGTAGCTTTTAAGACTATTGTTGATTAGAAAATGATCGTTCAAGAATTACTTCAGTTGAAAAATGAAATAGAATTCCTTTAATTTTGAAGAAATTCCATGGCATATAGCAGGTTGGCTACTCCTGCCATATGCTTCTGCCAGTAGTAGTCTTGGGGCAGTGCGACCTGTGCAATAGCACAGGGTGCCAAATAATAGGGAGGTGCGCCAAAAAAAGTCAAAATTGCATTGCTAGAAAATAATTTTAATAATTTTTACCTAGAAAATTATTTTCAAGATATTTAAAAACATTATTGCTCACAAAATGTACATGAAAAATGACCAAGATGAGAAAAAAATTGAAGGTTTGAAAATATATTACGGTGATTTTTAGGAAAAGAATCGATGAGCAGTCACCTGTATAGCTATATACTTACAGTATATATCGATTTCGGTCACAATAAACATACGCGCACACTTGAGCTCTTTTCTTTTTGTTTACCCCTAAAGAAGAAGATATTGGAAAGCCTTCTATTTCTTTTGTATTACTGTAAAAATTATAAAGAATGCAGGAAGTCAACTCCATTTATCACCCCACTTTTCTGCTAACGGGAACAAGAGATAGTTTTTTTTTTGTGGGTGAGTATTTGAGACCGGGCCTATATTTTCTGGCTTCTAGGGAATATATGGAATTGAATCGCCAACACAGCACATGCTGGAAAAAATATTAAAGTAAGAAATATTTTAGAAAAGGCTTTCTGAATATATATAAAAATTCATGATTTGTAGTGCCCCTTTACATAGGAATCTTACTCTCTGGCCATGTTTCTACCCGTTACTCATGCGGGAAAACCCACACACTTTGGCACCCAGACCTCTGGTCAGGATGCGTAATTACAATCCCTACTTTCTAAGTAACATAGAAAGCATTAGCACACCTGTGATTGGTTACTGCGAGCAAAAAAAGCTAGCAAGACATCATGAGAGGCGGAGTTTCGGGCGAAACTGAATTTCAAAGTTCATTAACGAAAAATGAAAGGATTTTTTATTAAATCGGTAAATATGATAGCTGGGCCCAGTTTCGTGAGCCGTTATTATTGTCTTCTCGATGCACGTGAACTGCATTTGATTAAATCAGAAACAAAAATGGAAACATTTTTTTATTAAATCAGTAAATGACAGCAAGGATGGCAAAAAAAAAAAAAATTGGATAAGTTTCAAACCGAATTGAATACACAACCTTCGGTACGTGAGTCTCGTACTATAACCATTACTTCAATGTTGGATGCTACATTCAAGCACAATTGAATGTATCTATTGTTAAACGTTGCCAGCAAAAATTTCACCATGAGTGACGTAATGGTTCATCACTCATTTCGTCAAATCACGAAGTGCTATATTTTCTACAATGTAGCTAGAATTTTAGGGATTGTTTATATAAGCGTTCTGGATCTCGCCAGACTTTCCTCGGCAGTCTGTTGCATTTGGCGCGCTCTAGAAGGGGCGCCAAATTTGAGATAAAAGGGTGTAAAAAAAATTAGTAAAAATTATTTCTGTCCGCTTTTTAGGAAGAGTACCAAAGCTGTCCGAGGTAAAAAAGTGCGAAAAAAATCAATTCACCGAAAAAAAATTATGGAAAATGATTTCTTTCTTTCAAACCAAGCACAACTCAGTTCTATCATCATCAATGGACGATTTACTACCTAGTGAGTTGTGCCGGAAGTGTAACTGTGTGTACCTAACAGTCTGAGTCCGTATGTAGTGTTTGATTTTTCAGTGCTACTACTAAACCAGACACGCACCTCGTCCATATTCCTCTGCGGAACCTCTAACGAATTGGTACATGTTGGAATGTGGGTGTATGTATAGTGAACCTTCCGTGAAGTTTGTTTCTGTGTAGTGCTGCCATCTGCAATCAATTTTTTAGACTATGAGTTTTTCCCTCAACCATTAGAGTGTTAAGTGTAATGAATGAATAACTATAACGTTGTAGGCCTGTTGCTCTCTGCGGCGAGACTTTTTAACGGGGAGATCGGCTCGAAATTGGGAACCGCAGAAAACCAACTTCAGCCGACCACCACTGTGGTGACGCTGGGGTTCGAACCTGGGACCTCTCGACGAGAGTCCGTCACTATGACCACCACAGCGGCGGAAAATGATTTCTGTCCAAGGGTGAAAATAATCTATATACGTAATAAGAAAATACCTTTATACGTTGTTATAATAGATTTCTGTTAATTTCAATGCTATTTGAAGGGTAAAAACTCAAAATTTCTCTTTAAGAAATTCATTGCGACCCACCCTTTTAGCCATGTATGGTAAACCATTGACTCTGTGGCCCTACAGGTTATCTGATGTGGCTTGTCCCCCCAAACCCAATTTTGTAAAAATGAATGAAGTGACACATTTACAGATCGCTTAAATGACCCGTGGCATAATTCCAGAGCATTTAAGTGGCCCGTGGCCCACTTTCAGATCACTGAGAAGTAGGCCTCAAATATCACCTCCACAATCAAAGATCACTTAAGTAACCCGTGACACAGTTCCAGAAAACTTGAGCGATCCGTGGCACATTTAGAAATCTCTTGAGTGACAGTCGGCACAGTTTTAGAGCACTTAAGCGGCTCCCAGTGCTGTTTTACATCACTGAAGTTACCCGCGGAACATTCTCAGATTACTTAAGTGATCCGTGACATAATTATGGATCACTTAAGTGATGCGTGGCACAATTCCAGAGCATTTAAGCAGCCCGGACACATTTCCCGAGCACTTGAAGGATCCGTGAAACATTTAGAGATCAATAAAGTGGCTCTGTAGGGGACTTATCAATAGGGGGGGGGATGTTAGTTCAGGTGCCAAATAACTATCGAAAGGTTTTCCCCGTTTTTGGCGCACTGAATAAGATGCCATTAAGAATATTTCATATTTTCATAAAGGGTGGTTGATGACGTAAGCATCATGCAACCCCCCCCTTCCCCCTTGTCATTAAAAGTCAGAAAATCGGAAACCCCAATCGATGCTGACGTAATATTTGAATTACCCCTAAGTCATGAAGGAAGGGCATGACCAAAACCACACTAAATATATTTCTAGTGTGGTGTTGCTCCAGCTTGGAGTCCCGGGAGCATATTTGGCAAATGCACCGCTATTCCGCGATTACACGATTTTTTTCGTAATTTTTTCCACACAGCCAATCACGTTGCTTCAGTCTCTACGATAATTTGCGTAACTCTACGATCTCTTCATTTTCATATCTGATCGCGGAACAGTGATGCAAACAAGGTAGACATTTCCACTGATGTTCCGCGGGGCATTTCAAATGTGCAATCGCGCTATTTTCAATGTTATAAAAACGATTTTATTTTTAAACCAACAAATTTATGCACTGAAAGCAAACTTAAATATTTAGTTAAAGGAGGATAACGACAACAAATTTCTGAAAATGTGATAGAAAATCCTTGTAAATTTTATTGTAAAAACTTTCTCCAATTTATCAATGCATTTTTCGATAGTAAATCGACTAAAAATAAACCGATAAATTATGGTATGAAAAAATATATCGTGCATGTTAATAATCGCAAACAACTATGAAATATTTAAACATCAGAACTTCAGAAGAGTAATAGGTATGCTAAAAGGAATTACAATTTTTTAGAGCATTATTATTGGTCTTAATAATTTTTTCTACATATTTTTTGTTATAATATTTAATTGATTTATTATATACCAAAGTTTTAAGATTCGGCAAAATATAAATACATGATAAATTCGGTACAAACTGAAATATTCAAACAGCTAAAGGGGTGGATCACGAAAATCTTTTCAAATTTTAGTAAAATATTTCTCCAATTTATCAATACATTTTTCGATAACAAATCGATTAAAAATAAACAGAAAAAATATTGTATAAAATATATATATATATATATATTATGCACGTTAATTAGTCGTAAACAGCTATGAAATATTTAAAAATCGGAACTTAGGAAAAGAAAAGACACTAGAAGACAACTACGTTTCTTATAACATTATTGGTCTTAATTTCTTCTGCATGCTTTCGTTATAATATTTAACTGATTAACAGTACTTTGTATTTTAAGAGTCCGCAAAATATATTTTAAAATGTATTGCATCAGCAAAAATAATTAAAATGTTTTAAATCATTTTCTGACGAGGAGTTAATACAATGAAATGGATAACTTTCGCGAGCTGGATTTAGCCTTGGTCTTCAGGTTCGCAGTCCGACACACTATCACCTACACTAATTCGGCTGACGGATAAGGTCCTAAAACTGATTATCATCAACAGCATATACTTTTAGTGAAATTTTTTTTTTCGAAATGTATTACCACTCATCACTCGCCATGGGCGGAGACACGGGGGGCATGGGGGGGCATATGTGTATATATGAATTGACATCATCATCATCATCGTGCCCCCCCCCAGACTTCCAAGTCTATCTCGGCCTATGTCACTCGCTACCCCATTAACCACGGAATTTTAATCCTTTTAGAATACATTCCAGTAATTACATAACGAAACCACCTTGTGACCGAAAGCACAACAGATCGTACGATATTAAGGTAGTGGGAATTATCGTAAACCAAGAAGAGACGTGATTGGCTGAAATCGTGTAATCGCGGAATATCGGCGCATTTGCGAAATTAGCGTCCCGGCACTAAGTCCTTATAATTTTTCTTTTTTTCTGTAAAAAGCCCCCCCCCCCCCCATGGAAAATCTGGCTTGGGTCCCGCGGAAGATTCCAGCAGGGCAGTAACTAGGCTGGGGCAATCGGGGCACTGCCCCTGGGCCCCGAACCCAATTTGGGGGCCCACAAAAGTTTACATTTGTTTTGCCTAATAATAAGCCTTTCAAGAGCGGGGGGGGGGGAGGCCCCGAGAAGGTACACTACAGCTCTGGATTCCAGTCTAGGAGTCCTGACGCAGGATATAGGGGTTATGGGGGGGGGAATAGGCAAGAGGCACAAAAAAAGTCCTGCATGGGTACAGATTTTGTCTCGAGCCGCCCCGATAGCCTACATTCTTATTTCTGGTATTGCGGTCAGAGGCCCTGTCTATTTTCTCAACGTATCCTTTGTCGAGGTATCACTTAAAAGCGTGATGTCACGTGAATTTTTACTGTGTTAAATTTTTGGGTCTCAACTAAAGTCTACGCTGCCGCCCCTTATAACTGGCCACCCGGGTGTGCCACACCCCTTGAGCCGCATCTGCACGGATATAAAGTCACTAAAATGAAGAGTAATAAAAAAATTGTTTTTCCCACCTCCATAAAAATGAAACTATTTTTTTAACAGCACTAAATCCAAACACTCGCGTAGCATATGGAGTATTTATCGTTCGAAACTTGTTTGGTGTGTGTTTTCTCCCCCTGCGATCAACCTTCAAATTTTTTTCAAGCCCCGTTTACATGGGAAATAAAAAAAGCGGATTTCTACCGCTTCAAGAATTTTCACACACACACACCAATGATTGCTCTCTATTTCTTTCCTTACGAAGGAAAAAGTCGTCAAGCAGGTACTAGAACTCCCAATGCTACCGCAATATTGCACATGCAAACGGGGCGATAATGTTTAGAGTGTCCCCAAACACGTTTTCACTCTCTCATTTTTATACTTACAGTGATGAAATTTTATTTTTAGGGTAAATGCAATGCAATAAATCAGATAAGATGGAAAAAAATAAGGGTTTACATTGAAAATTTTGAACAATAATAAATATGTAAATGACCCCTCATCAAGACGAATTGCACATAGTCGGGTAGAAAATCACGAACCATAATTTTTGCTGAAAAACAACTTCATTCTACAACTTTTAGAACCCAAGATATCGCCATCGTTCGGTTAAAAGTTGTGCGTATTGTACAAGTACGAAAAAGTTTTGAATTCTGTACATTATATATATATGTATTAAAATATGTACACTTTAAAATCGATTAATAAAACCATTTTCGACAATTTTAAAAAATTCGTTATTTGAAGGTAGTCAAATAGTAAAGGCCGCCAAATATTAAAAACAAACTTCGGCAACCACGTGGGGAAATAAAAAGAATGTTAAGCAAAAAGAAAAAAAAAAAAATTATCCTTCCTTCGTCGTTTTGAACTTTGACAAGAACTCTTCGCTTTGATATATGACGTATTTATTTATTCGTCATGTATTGCAATCAATCACGAGATGCCAAATTTCCCCACGTTTAATATACGGATGTAAGATATATTATTACGCGGTCCGAAGAGATTTACAGTATTTCTCATTTTTAAAATTTTTTTTAAACCCTGAAATTCACTCAAGGGTGCCGTAATCCATGTCGGTGTTGATGTTGTATTACTAAACCAACAAGAATCTTTCAAAATCAAAGCAACTCATTCAGTGGCTTAACCAGTGAGGGAGCAAGGAGAGCGATTGCTCCCCCAATAAAAATTTTGCCTACATTGACGCCTATTCTCTTAAATGACTTTTGATCTCCAAAAAATTGAATTTTTCATTTTCTACCTTCATTAGCCTTCATAAAATGATGAGTGAGAAAAAAAATCTCCACTTACATATGCGTCTCTTGCAGTTTCACAGTGATTGGGGTTTGTACAATTCATATGAGAGAAGAAAAAGAAAAGGTGAAGTTTTTCATTATATATATATACCATTTTTGAAAATTGCTCTCAAGGTTTTAACCCCTGTTTCCGCCTTTATTAAAAGATGAAATCTTGCTTGCTTCTTGATGTAACTTTTTTTTCACGCTATTGGTGTCCTGAAATACTACCTTTCATATTTTACCTCAGTTCTGAGAATATGTCATTCACCAAATGCTCGTTCTGTTGTGAAGAACCACTATAAGAACTTTGATTAAGGCGCCTTCTGCAGATATTAGGCGTCGGAACCACAGAGTAAGAATAATATTTGTATAATATTATATCTATAGTCTATGGTCGGAACCAATTGGGGAGAATTACTGAACTTATGAAGTAATGGCTAGAATTCAAGCTCCAAGAAGTATCTAATTTTCTTTGGGCGCCTTAGGTAGAGCTTGAGCTCCCAGAAATGCCGCCTTATATGTAGGAGACTGGTAGATTTATAGAGTGCCTAGAAATGCCATGTTTGCCAGCACTTACCTGAAGGTCCTCTGGTCAATCAACGAGGGAAAGACCAAGAACTGCCTAGTCCATGGGTTCTCAAACTTTGCGCTGCCAACCTTTGTCAGGGGCGCCACGGAGCGGTGGCCCAACAAAATTTTTTCGAAGAGATTCTATGTTAAACTGCTCTGGGACCCGCTGATAAGCTTCGATTAGGGTAAGGGGAACCGCGGATGGAAAAAGTTTGAGAACGCCTGCCCTAGTCTGTACCATTCATCGCTCCATATACTTTATTTTCATTCTTTGCCGATTTTATAAAACACACCCCATGAATTTATTTCACTAATAATAAATATACATGTGCACAATGTGCACAATAAACATGCATGTGCAACTGTGCACAATGCCTGCCTAAGTTTTTCAACTTCGAGCAAAACTCCCTTTTTTTTTCTTTTTTTTTATATTCAATTCAAAACAGCACACATAAATACATGAATACAAAATACAAATATACAAAATAAAATAAAGACAACAAAAGACAAAACATACACTATGCAGCTCTTAGGGACCCATTTGGTCCGTCCTAGAGCTTAATAAATACTATATATCGAATAAACAATTTCGCCAAAAAAAGGTTGACCAGTAAACATAAAAATTATTTCAATCGATTTATACACCTGCTACTTACACTTTGATTCGGAAGATGGACAGTGGCATTTCAAACACATAATACGCCTCAGACATACTTAAATATATTATGGATACGAAAATACACATACGAAAATTTCCGGCACACACGAATTCATTTGAAATTCCTAAACAGTGGTTACCAAACCTTTTTGGATTCATGGCATCCTTTGCTGGTGCGTCTGTAATCTAGTAGCATGTGATAGCACTGTGGAATCGTGTGGGCATCATGATGGACTCATATCGGGGGTGATCCAGGTTTGAGCGATACCAGTGGCACACACAGGCTCAGGAAACTAGGAGCTGAGACCAATTGAGCTCCCCCCCCCCCCCAATAAATTTTGTGAGGGGGCTGAGCCCCTCTAATAATTTCTGAAGAAACAATGTAATGCACCCTCCCTCATCTGCGTACGCGCTCAAGTGCATACGGGACGACCAACAACTTTCAGCCCTCCCAATGTTTTTTTCACGCGGCGCCTCTGGTGGCACAGTGGTGGTTGACTGGAGTGAGTTTCTTTTTCGGTTTTCCAACTTTGAAGTATGAATGCTAACCAGTCTTTCGTTTGAAAAGTTTTCCCACAGAGAGCAGGCAGGCTTTCAATGTGGTATTCGTATAACAGGAAACTTCAGGCATCTGCCAGTTTTACTTCTAATATTTATTTGTATAAATATATACCAAGCTAAAAAGAAGACAATCCATTCACAGCAAGGTAAGTGTAGAAATTGTACTGTATTTACATAAAAGAAATGTAAATTATAACTAAATAATTAAATATATAATATGAATATAAATAAAATAAAATTAAACTGGATAAAATGCAATACACAGATATATATAAAATACAAAAAATGAAAACAAACACAAACAAATACAAAATAAGTAAAATGAATGTCTATAAAAAATCACCGGATCAAAGAAAAAAAAATATGGAAAATAGATGGCAAAACTTCTCGAACACAAACCACGCATAATTGTGACATTATAGATACGTTATGGTAACGCGTAATAAAAGAAAGAACTTTCCGGCATGCACCAATTTGTCAGAAATGCTATAAGAGAAATGTCTTGAAAGTACTTGCATGATTGAATAGTAGTAGTGTATATGTGATATGTGCTTACGATAAGAGTGTAACATGATGAAAGTGATTGGATGGAAGCATGAAGATTTTTCTGCACTTTCATATCTTGGATCACCGTTGGAGAGAAAGAAAATATATATTTTTCTTTTCCTATATTATGTGGTTATAGTGTCGGACTCGTGATGCGAGGATCCGGGTTCGAACCCCACAGTGGTGGTCGGCTGAAGTTGGTTTTCTGTGGTTCCCAACTTCAAGGCGCAAATGCGAGCCGATCTCCCCGTTAAAAAGTCTCGCCACAGAGAGCAACAGTCCTACAACGGTAAATCATTCAACCATAACACTTCACTCACAGTTAGAAAAACTGGGGGCAGATGACAGCACTACACATAACAGGCATTACACAGAAACAAACTTTACGTTAGGTTGCACTACACGTACACGCACATTCCCGCATGTACCGATTCGTTGGGGGTTCCACTGGGGGTGGGGTGTGGTGTAGCAGTAGTAGGTAGGGCCTCCAAAAAATGGCTCGGGGATCCATGATGTTCTTAGGTCGGCCACCTCGTTGGGCAATTTGCCTGTTGTGGCGTCGTATTTGTATTTGTATTTGTATTTGTATATATATATATATATATATATATTTTTTTTTACATTTTGATCTAAATTTTTTTCCAATCACTTTTTTGGCAATTTCCCAATTGTGTTTTTGGTGTTTGTATTTGTGTAAGTACACGAAACATAAAATATAATTTAATTTTTTTTAATTAATTGAAAAATTAAAATAAATTAATCAATTGAAAAGTAATTAATTTGGAAAATAACATCAACTGCAAACAGAAAATAAATTTAATTTGATATTTGCCGCTGTGGTGGTCGAGTGGTTATAGTGCCGGACTCGTGACGCGAGGATCCGGGTTCGAACCCCACAGTGGTGGTCGGCTGAAGTTGGTTTTCTGTGGTTCCCAACTTCAAGGCGCAAATGCGAGCCGATCTCCCCGTTAAAAAGTCTCGCCACAGAGAGCAACAGTCCTACAACGATAAATCATTCAACCATAACACTTCACTCATAGTTTGTAAAACTGGGGGCAGATGACAGCACTACACATAACAAGCATTACACAGAAACAAAACTTTACGTCAGGTAGCACTACACGTACACGCACATCCCCGCATGTACCGATTCGTTGGGGGGGGGGTTCCGCGGGGGGGGGGGGTGCATGTGTGGGTAGCAGTAGTAGGTAGGGGCTCGGGATCCATGATGTTCTTAACTCAGCCACCTCGTTGGGCAATTTGCCTGTTGTGGCGTTGTATTTGTATTTAAAATTGAAAAATTTCAAGTTCTTTCGACTAATGCATAATTTTAAGTTTGTGCCTAAAGCAGGAACAAAAAATGGCGCCTTTCTGAATTTTGCTCTCCCACTGACCAAAACCTGGCTACGCCACTTAACTTATTTGAAAAATAAACCAAGAGTGCTTTTTTTTTATTCAAATATATGTATGACTAAAAACTTGTTTTTTGAATCACAATTGCACTCGTGAAAAACGCACTATCAACCGCAAAGCCAGTGCCAGGTGAGCGCGATTATCGCTGTACGCAAATATTCACGGAACGCACAAGCAGTTGTCACACAGACTGGCATTGTTTTTTCTTCCAGGAACCGTTACGTACTAGACCTCAATTATGCTAACCTATTTAGAGATGTGTAGACTACAATATATCTACAGGATGGATGCCATCGACCGCCCAATTCACTCGATTCTTTGTGATAAACTAATATGAAAAAGTGTTTTCTCTCTTTTTTTAGGATCAGAAGAATATCGCGGGAGTTATAACATTTTGAATTTTTGTGATGTGTCAATTTTGTAATGGTCAGTTACGCATCAAATACCCAAAGAAAGCAAATTCCTTTCCCAGCAGAGGGTTGCAGATGTTTGAAATTAACTGAAATATTAAAGGCCGTTAGAAGCGTTCGGCGTTCTTTTACGATTGGCGCTTTTTCTGTCCATTTAGTGTGATATTATAACTTTGTTATTACGTGTTAGCTTCGCTCACTATATTGGTAAATATATCACTAGATTTGTAAAGGGTGATCTATTCGGAATAAGATCTATTCGAAATGTTGTTCATAAAGTTGTTGAAAAGTTGTTCAACCAAATTAACACTTTTTCGCCAAAATGTAGTAATTTGCTCTCTTTCACTGTTAACACATTCGCATCGGGCTATTTTTCCTAAAACTTTCATATAGGCTATATCGGGGTATTTTAGTGATATAAAGATATTTAAAACATGTGTATTAAAACTGCGATAACTATTTTTGTAATTAATATACAGGGTGTTTCAAAAAGAATCATCCGATTTTAAAAAATCATAACTATTGAGCTTTTAATTCGTTTTGATCGAATAATGTATGGGTAGAGAGAGAAATCTCGAGTTTCAAACAGTTGCCAACGGGTAGCACTAACGCTCTTCCTTCGGCCGCCACTTCAGTGTTTGTCATGATAGCGACTGCACAACAGAAATCGTTTTGTGTTCTAAGCTTCGCGTAACAGTCCGTAACAAATGTTCATCGTGATTTTCGTCGACAATACCTTGGTGTTGAATTTCCTGGACACGGGTTGTCTGTGTAAAAGAAAATTCCCTGCAAGTCCCCGCATGTCAGACGAAAATGTAGAGCGCATCCGACAGAGTTTCGCACGTAGTCAGTGCCGTCTTAACGTATGGGTCCACCCGGGCACGGCCCGGGGGCTTCAAGAGAAGAGAGGCCTCACAAAAATGAGATCCGGTTGAAATTTCCTAGGATTTACCAGGTTGGACCTCCGAAAAACCACTTGGTCCGGGCACCCATGATACTCTTAAGACGGCCCTGTACGTAGTCCACAGAAATCTATTCGAAGTAGATGCAGACATGCTCGCAAAAGTTTGGGACGAATTTGACTACCGTATAGACATTAGGGTGATGGGTCAAAAAAAAATAAAATTCACATTTTTTAAGGGGCACAGCGATAAAAAGGTGCTAAATGGTCTCACAGTAACACATGTGATTTTTTTTCACATTCTGATTAGTGTAACTTCCTCCGGATTGATATTGATTTTTTGATTTTTTGATTTTTTCAATATTTTTGAATTTTTTTTGCAAGGTAGGTTTCACTTAGGGTTTCGACCAATTACGTTACTTTCTACAAACATAGACAATTTGTCACGTTGGAGTTGTGAGGGGTGGATGGGTGGGTAGAGTGGGGGATAGTCTAGGAAGACCCTACGCCTGCTCATGCGACGCCCATGTTTCCCAGTATAACTCCGGCTGAAATAAGGCGAGATTGTGTTGCGCTCGCTTGTGCCATTTTCATCATGGATCATACTCGTTCAAAGTGGAAATGTCTGTTATTTCGTGATTCAAGTGACATTTAATTGCAATATATTACCAACCTACTAAGATGTTATGAAGTTCTATGAGTGGAACCGTCATAAGATAAAACGTGATAATGAAACTACTAAAGAGCCCACGTATAAAGAACCAGAAGATATTGTCGGGGCAAAAATTGAAGAAATATGGTCAAGAGCTTCCATTCCTTCTGTCCAACATAAGCGAGTGAAAGCGATGTTATAAAGGCCTATCATGTATGAAATATAAAAATCTTTTGAAATCACACCCTAAAATACCGAAGAAGCAATTAGAAGAGTTCCGCCGTAAATTATTGATTGATATTTATTTCATCCTGCAAGTGTAAGAACATCGAAGAGTGCATTTGCCCCAAATACAAAATGTACCCGTTAGAGAGAGAGAGAAAAGCTTCTAATCGACCAACGAGCGGTCAAAGTTCTACAAATAACTGCTTTATACTTCGACAGACGGAAGGATAAAACTTTAATTATATATCAGAAAAGAACAGAAAAATGTATACAGAGCATTCTTGAGGAGCATATATTCTACTGATAATGAAACCATCGTCGAAGCACCGGCTTCTGGCACATCTGAATGCATAGAACATGCAATTTTCGACTTCTTCTTGGAATCAGAAATATCTATGGAGTCTTTAGTGGCAGTTGGGTGCGTCGGGGAACTAATGTGAACGTTGGTAAACATGGAGGTGTCATACGCGTCTGCTTGAAAAAAGGTTAGATAAGCCGTTGCAGGGTGGATTATCTGTCTACTGCATATGAACGAATTACCCTTCCGACACTTGTTTCTACATATTGACGGCAGCACATCGGGACCCACAATATTTTCAGGGAGAATCGGCAAAGATATAGAAATATGTGAAAAAAAAACCGGTGTTTCGTTTCAAGTTATTTCAACAGAGTTATCAAAGTTTTCTATTCAAGGTATTAGCACAGACGAAACATATTTGTACAGAATAGTCTCAGCAGTTTCAAAAGGCCTAATGATTTAGCAAACAAATCGCCAGGGGCCGCGGTAGCCCAAGTCGATAAGGTACTCGCCTAAAGTACCAAAGGATGTTTAGAGGTGTTGCGAGTTTGATACCCGGTTCGTCCTTGTCAGAATACTTTCCTGACACAGGGGTACAACAAAAAAACGGCGACATGACCGCAGCAAAAAGTTGTTACCACTGGGAGTCCTCCATCGAGGGGTTAGCGCACCAACCTCTCGATGGGTATAAAAAACAAGCCTGCCATTCGGAATGTATTTTCGTGGACTATATGTTTGTTTTCAGTAGCTAACTAGTTCTCACCAGAGACAGAGAATCGAGTCACATAAGTTCGCAACACTATGGAGTAACAATAATAACTAATTTAATTGCTTAAAAACAGCTTAGAAACAATCATTAAGATGGTCGAACGGAGGCCCCGTAAAGTACGTGCGTGTCTCTCAAGTAGAGAACCCAAAACAACTTATATTGAGGAGCGCGCTGTAAGAGAGAGAAGAAAAGACCGACCCTCCCCGGAGAGGTCGATCCCCCCCACTCTCTCCCAAAGCGCCTCCCTACGGCGAATCACAAATACATGGATGCTTATACGCACGGGCTTTAACACGGAATCTGCAATAAATTGTAGGTGCAGACCATGGTGCGACAAAAATGATCAAAATGGTCAACAATTCGCCAGGCAAAATGTCTCATGCCCTATAGCTAACTCGTGCCAATCGAATTCTACATTTGTACGTTTTGATGGAATCTCCTTCTGAAAATTTAGTAATTCTAGCAACGTATGTCGTCAAGTTTTACGCCCCAACTTGGTTAGCTATGAAAACTCACCCTTCCTGTAAAGATGGAACGCAGCACCTATATTCAAGCTCATCGCTGCAACTAGGTATTTGCCCGCAGAACTGAAAGGCAAAATATATCCCGTAATTCTCAAAGAAACACATACTTCGCACACCCTGAAAATTGAAAATTGATTGATCGCAATGCTGACCGACTCTGAATCGCACATCTATGAACTAGAAGCCCGCCGCATTCAGAAAAATAGACTCCGACTGTTTCAACTTCCTATTGTAAAATTTGATATATCATCTTGCATCGATCTCATTGACTGGCAGAAGTAGAATATATCTGATCCACTGTCATAGTCTTTTTTACCACGGCGGTGATCCCATCGGTTAGAAATTCTTCGGAATATGAACTGGGTCGCCGTTTCAGTTAGTAAGTATGTCTCGAAACACTTCGCCGAAATTCAGTAGTAAGAAGGATTTTTGCGCTATTTGAAATATGATGATAATAATGTAAATGCCACATTGTAAACTTTTTCTTGTAATAAATAAATGTTACTCATGCGATTTGTATTTGTTCTATAGACACACATTTTTTTTAAAACTTTTTTTTTAAAACCTTACTTTGACAAATCATCAAAAAAGGGGTTTTTTTTTTCAAAATGTTTTCTTTAAAGTCAATCCGGAGGCAGAAGATGATAACCCATTCTTGAAAAATTTATATGTGAGCTAAAAACATCATTTGGCACCCTTTTCGTGCTGTGCCAGATTGAAATTAAAAAAAAAATTTTACATAGAACGGTGACCCACCCTAATAGACATATGCCGTGCATCCCAAGGTGGACATATTGAGCACCTTTAATTTGGTTTGTAAAAAAACTTTATGATTAGCCATGTAATATAAAATTAATCTTAAGTGTCTATGTGTGTTCAATATTTTTCGTAATATACGCATTTCAAACCGGGTGATTCTTTTTGAAACATCCTGTATTTTATTAAAATTTTCGCTCATATATAATGTAAATATATACACTAACAAAGTCAAGAACGTACCACTGTAAATATATAATCCCGTTAACTAAGAATTTATCAGGAAAGCGCACACATGTCGCAAAACCGTTCGCCAAAATGTGTGCTTGCGCCGAATGCCAAAGTATCTAGTAGCGGCTCTGTCCAACAATGTCTGATGATGAGCATAGGCAGTGCTTGCGACTCGAGAAAGGTTGAAGACTTCTGGTTTGTGGATAATGTGCATCAGTGGAATTTTAAAAACCACACAAAGAGAAAATTCAGTGTTTCCCAAAAGTGTGCGTCGCAGCTCCTTAGGGGCATAACCTACCTTTGTCAGAGGAGGCATCGCGGCGAGCTGGAGCTATTGATTTGTGTGCCTATTTATACTTTGAAGTGGTTCTTTTATATGGGAAAATATCTATCAAACTATTCGGGGAGCAGCAGATGAACCATGAGTTGGGCAATGGATCCACCGGTGACAAATGTTTGAGAACCACTGGGTTAACTCAGCGTCGTTTTAACGCATGAGTCCATCCAGGCATGGCCCGGGGGCCTCAAGAGTAGAGGGGACTCACAAAATTGGGATCTGGTCAGGGACGGTCTTAGGGCAGTGCCAGTGCCGTCTTAAGGCATGGGCCCACCCGGGCACGGCACGGGGGCCTCACAAAATGGGATCTGGTTGAGATTTTTGAAAATTTGCCTGGTAGGGCCTCAGAAAAATCAGTTGGCCCGGGGCTCATGATGATCTTCATGATGATCTTAAGACGGACCTGGTCAGTGAGACCGGTGCAATTGCACCGGGCGCCAAATGAGAAGGGGCACCGAAACGCGTTAAATATACAAATACAGGCCACAACAGGCAAAGTGCCCAACGAGGTGACTGAGAAAAAGATGCCCATAAAAATATGGATGTCATATATTTCAAAAATACAGCAACCCAATTAAAAATGCAATTAACAAAAATTATAAACAATATATACACATGATAAAATATTATACAATGCCCATAAAGAATACTTAGGGTTGTCTTATTCTAAGTATGGATAGCTTCTCGATTTACCCCAACATGTTTATCGTATTTCTTTTTGAACAATTGTGTTACAATTTACTACCTCCGGGGGTAAGCTATTCCATTTATTAACAACCCTATTAGAGAAAAATTCCCTGCGACACCATAGCCTTGCATTGTCCCTCACCAATCGATACTGGTGTCCCCTTGTAAAAGCAGTTGATTGGCGGTGTACTAAAAGTTCATTTAACCATGAACTTTTAGTACACCGCCAATCGACTGCTTTTACAAGGGGACAACGACGCTATCCATCCCATTGAAAATTTTGAACACTTCGATCATATCTCCTCGACACCTGCGTTCATCCAATGTAAACATTCAAAAAATGAAGTCTCTCTTTATAACTCAAGCCCCGTGTGCCAATAAGGACACACGTAGCTCTTCTCTGCACCCCTTCAACCAAGTCTATGTCCCTCTGTAGGTATGGCCTCCAAAACCTTACAGCATACTCCAGTCCAGGACGAACTAAGCCTCGAAAAAGCGGAAGAATGACTTTAGAAGAACGTGAAGAGACTTTTTTGAAAATGAGACCAAACATTCTATTCGCTTTTTTGACCACCGCTGAACAATGTTCAGAAAACCTAAGCCGCTCGTCAATGAGAATTCCCAAATCGGTGACCCTAGTTGCATCCGGGATAGTGACACCATTCAACTCGTTAGAGAACCGTGGGTTGTTCGAACCAAAATGAGCGACCCTGCACTTATCAACGCTAAACATCATGCTCCATTCATTTGCCCATGCTGCAATCCTGTTTAAGTAGGTCCGGAGCAACTCCCTATCGTTTTGATTCCCGATTACCCCCCATTAGCTTCACATCATCTGGGAATTTGCTAGTAATCCCATCGATACCGAGTTTATCGATAAAAACTGAAAAAAGTATGGGGCCAAGGACACTTCCTTGAGGAACTCCACTTGTGACGTCTGCCCAACCAGAGAATTCCCGTTCACCATAACTCGTTGCGACCTATCTCTTAACCACGATTCTATCCAATTCAGCAAGTTGCCCCCAATTCTAATCTCGTGTAAACGCTTCAAGAGTTTACCATGTTGGACCCGATCGAATGCCTTCTGGAAATCAAGGTAAACAACATCCAAATTTTTGCTCTTACCCAAAGCCTTCCACAATGATAATTTCCACAATTTTCGAGAGGGAGCTCATCAAACTCACTGGACGATAATTGGACACAGCTTCTTTACTACCCTTCTTAAATATCGGAACAACATTAGCAAGCTTCCAATCCCTTGGGACGATACCCTCAGCAACATTACTCCTGTATATCTGGACCCAACAATTCATTAGCACATTCCCTGAGGACCCTGGGATAGATATCATCTGGTCCTGGTGCTTTGCTTGCACATACATTTCTTAGAAGATTTAGGACCTCCACGTCTTCTACTTGAATATCGTCGAGGGTTTTATTACCCCATGCAACACCCGTATATCGAATATCATTATCTCCATTAAAAACCGACGCGAAAAAGTCATTGAAAGCATTACACATGCCTACATTGCTCTCTAACGTAGAGCCTCCTATCGAGAGGGGGTCAACCGTCCCCTTACATCCATTATTGACATATCGAAAAAATGATTTTTGGTCAGAGCCAATGTTATCTGCCAGCCTAGATTCAACTTCCTTTTTACTATCCCTTAACGCTTTCTTCAACAGTCTTATTTTATCAGTAAACAATGATAGGTCACCTCGTCCACTTTTATACTCTCTGAATGCTCTTTTCTTTTCAAGATAAAGGTTCCGCACGCTATCCGTGAATCATAGAGGGTGCGATGTACACACACGCTTTTTTCGAACAAAGGGTATGACGTCCTTTGTTCGAAAAAAGCGTGTTTGTACATCGCGTGTAGTAAATATACATTACTAGAATAATTATCTTTAAGATACGTATTTATAAAAAAAACTAAAATATACATGAAAAATGACCGAGATGAGAATATTTTTTCAAAAAAAAAAAAAAAAAAAAAAGGTTTGAGTGTATATAATATTACGGTTATTTTTCGAAGAGGAAAATAATCAGGGGGCAGTGCACCTATATACGTACAGTACATAGCGGTTTTGGTCAGATAGAAATACACACTCTATCGAGCTCTTTTCGTTTACCCCTGCAGGAGATTTTGGGGGGGAGGAGAAGCAATTTCTTTCTCTGTTGTTGTGCAGTAAAAAATAAAAATGATAGAGGAATCGCCCTCGCGGTCACCCAATTTTTCTACTAACGAAAGGAAAAGTGTTTTCCTGTGTTGTGGGGAGTATTAAAGGAATTGAAGGTGTCTTCTGATGTGGGAAATATTTTGAGCCAGAAAGCCTTTCATGCCTCTTTTTTCCCGACTTGTATTACTTTTATTAAAAACGCAGAATCGAATCTCAATACAGTAAAGCAACGTATGTGTGTGTGTGTGGAAAATTTTAACAAACCGTACATATACAAAAATGAACATCTTTTCGGAGTTTCATGGATCTTGTTCCAGATACCCGGTGAGTAACGGTAAAGGCTCCTATGATACTTCTAGACAGTGTCTCTGTCTAGCAGACCCTGGCAAGTTGTGGCCCCAACGAGATTCTAAAAAGACATCTACATCTTTTTTCAAGAAACTAATGAGGAACGTATGTCGGAAATTCAATTTGATTTTTTTTTCAACCGACTTTCAAAAAGGGCCGAAAAAACCTCAATATAAATTCGATCGAAATGAAAATCTGGTGATCCTATGAAAATTTTCGATTTTAATTTTTTTTTGTATTAGTTTTCTATAAGAGAGTTGTAAGAATTTTAATCATCTTAAAGAAAGTCATTTTGAAGGTAAGTCATTTCCTCGACGTTAATCTTGCCCAAGGCCGTAGCGTGCTTTCTCGGGGCAGTCTTTTCTTGGAGTGTCCTTGAAATGGTTATGCTCAGAAAAAGGAGGAGTCACAAGCGCCTCCCCCCCCCCCATTTGGCTCGTTTCAACCGCCAAAGTTGCTTCAAAATAGTTACGGACCTGCCCAAGTTGCAGGGCCCGGTGCTTTAGCTAGTGTTTTTCTGCCCCTTCCATTTTTTAGCACTGGGTCTCAAAGGGATAATTTCAAATGAAGTTCACGAGTCTTATAAATATGAAATAAATCATACGGAAATATCACTTTAATCACTTTTATTATCAGTTTAGCCTGTACGTGATGCGTGCACTACACGAATTTTACCATAAAACTCAATTAAAATATGTATGAAGAAGATAGATCCTTTTTGTGATGAGTATCCTGCATTAAATGTGTGACGTTTTGCTTTTTTAAGGTTTTTAAATCTCTTAATTAAATCAAACAAGTTGGTTTTTATGTTTTTTTACAAGTTAAATAGCAGTAATCCCATTCTAGAAGAAGTTTTTCAGACGTCTTCGTCACTTAATATCCAACTAAGTGGTGTGCGAGGGGATGGGAACGATCACCACACCAAGAGTCTGATAATATGGTAGAATGAATTTTTGTTAGTCATTACTGTCCCGTATTTTACGGGACAGTAATGACTAGCAAAAATTCACTGCCACATCACTCTGGATTTTCGCCTGGGGGAGGGGGGCGCTGACTATTGTTTTTGCACCGGGCGCCACTAGGCCTAAGACCTGCCCTGGATCTGGTTGAAATTTTCGAGAGTAAGCATGCATTGGCGTACGCAAAGGGGGGTTTTGGGGTTCTAACTCCCCCCTCAAGTCGAGATTACAGTGTTTAGTTTGCAGGAAAAAACATACCCCCCCCCTTGAGAATAAAAAAATTGAAACCCCTCCCATTTGAAAAAATTCTGCGTACGCCTATGTAAGCATGTAAATATTCCTGGTAGGGCCTCAGAAAAATCAATTGGCCCGGGGCAACACCTACTAGAGAATTTTCAAAGTTTTCTAGTGGGTGTTGCCCGGGACCCCATGATGCCTTTTTCCGGGGGAGGGGGAGGCAAAGAGCATGTACTAAAGGTACGCATATATATATTTGTATATATATATATATACCATTTGTAGTGTATTTTCAAAAGCCGGAGGGGGCAACGGCCCCTCCCTGCCCCCCCCCCTAAATGACGGGCCTGAAGACAGCCCTAGGTCAACTTATTGTTTTAACATTATTATGTGCTGAATATTATTCTGTAAAGCGGTCTGTGTGCCTAAAACTAACACCATTTTTCCTAGAAAAAAACGGAACATCTTTGTAAAAAAAAAGTCGGGATGATCAAAAATACGGAAAAATACCGGAAATTATCGTTATATGGTGGTATGGTCATGCATAGGGTGACCATACGTCCCGTATTTCCCGGGACAGTCCCGGTATCTTCTGTTTTTTTGGCTGTCCCGACTTTTTAGCAAAAGTGTCCCGGTTTTTCCCGTATTTTGCACGAAGCCTACTTGAATTTTTATTCTTTATTAAAGTCAAAGATTGAAATTATTTTCAACTTATAAATTATATTATGATAACTACAACTATAAATGAGTACATGAATCTCCCACATTTGTCTTAATGATTTTTTTTTTTTTTCGTGGAATTCATTTTAATCCACTGCAATTAGCAGTAATGCTGCATTTCCCACCATTGTGATTTCTCCGTTATTTCAACAATATTTGGCGACTTTGTTCGGTTTTGGCGTCATTTTTGGCGATAATTGGCGATGTCCCGTATTTTCCCGTATTTGGAATCCCAATGTCCCGTATTTCTCTCGAGAAAATATGGTCAGCCTAGTCATGCAGTTTGCGGTATAAATTTTGCTCCAAAACAACAACAACAATATCAACGCACGTGGTCACTGTTTATTTTTTATTTCACAAAGGGACGAAGGGGGAAAATTGAAATGCTTTTAATATTTAGGATTGGTAAAGAAACGTGCACGCACACAAAATTTGCTTCAGAGTGATAAAAACTTAACGTTATCACTACATTTGTTAATAGCGTCCGTTCGAACAATGTTATGTGCGTGGGAAGAAAAAATTGATGCGACAAATTGGCGAATCGCAATCATATCTTCCCGGACAGATAAAACAAATATGACGCATCAATCAATTTGAAGGTCATTTAACGTTTCGATTTGTTGCTTTGTATTATTTCATCACTCGATATCATCATGAAGAACTTGGTTGTCGTTTCCATTTTATTCGCGATTTTTCATACATTTGACGCTGTTGTAAAACCTAGGCGTTTTTATCATTTTGATCCAGATGCTCATCGTAATGTGGTAAAAAAAATTATGATCATTAATTTGTGTATTTTTCTTTTCATTTGTAGCAAGATTTTTTTTGATGCTTTTAAATAATTATTATCGGAATTATATTACAGCTGTTAGCTTGAAATAGCACTAAAAACAGTAGGCTATTTGGAAAGTTCATGGTCCATCCAGGACAATCATGCTACCAAATGTTCTAGCCACCTTTGTAAGTTTTCTTGAAACAATTTTTTTCAAAATTTAGAAATACAAAATCGAAAGCCACAATAGGAAAACTGCCCAACAAGGTAGGTGGCTGGAAACAAATAATGTGAGACGTAAAAAAATTGAAAAAATAAGAAAAATCAATATAAAAAATAAATAATATTGCAAAAGAGCCTGTAATAATGTGGTTGTCATAGCTCAAACACAGCAATCCAATAGCAATAAATCACAAAAACGAAGATAAGCTGCCTATAAAAAATATGGTTGTCATTTTAAGTATGGACAGTTTCTCGATTACTTCCACTCGGTTTTTCATGTTTCCTCTTGAATGTGTCTATCGGGGGAATACAGGACAACTAAAGTAAGCTATTCCATACATGTACAACCCTATTAGAAAAAAAATTCCCCTTCGACACAACAACTTAGAATTATACCTAACCGGTGTCCCGAAGTTGAAGTAGTTGAATGACGGCATAGCAAAATCTCATGCAGGGCCAGATTAACCATTAAGCAAAATAAGCACCTGCTTAGGGCATCAGAAGAAAAGGGGCACAACAAAAAATTATCAAATAGTACTGTGATAATTTTATCAACAATTTAAAACTATCCGGTGGGAAATCCTAAAATTTGAGAACACTCTTGATTGAACAGTTGACGACCTTTATCGAGAGGTTGACCAGGGCTGCAACTAATAAGGAAAGGGTCCCAAGGTGTTGTCTTCAAAAAATTATGAAAAAAATTAAGTACATTCATCTTACCCAGAAACACAAAAAAAAAAAAAAAAAAAAAAAAATTAGTGGCGGAATGCAATTATATTAAAGCTGCAAAAAATTATTAAAAATGGCAACAGTCTGCTATTCATCACCACTCATGCTTCTTGGCAATATTCATGAAAAACACTCATGCTTTTCACTTTACTTTTTTTCCTAGAGCATTTCTGTTCCAGAAAAATTGGTTTTCTCTTTCTTTGTCTGTGCTATAGGCAACTTGATCACGTGTTGTTTGAATGATGTCACCTAACATTCTAGGGTCGCTGGACTTTCAACTTTGTTCTTGGCGTCTATTGCTGTTTAAAATATTAATATTTACAATTTTTTTTGAATGACCTATAATAATTCTGCTGGATTTTTTAATATATTTTTGTGCACATTTAAATGAGTAGAATTAATGGTAATTTTTGCTACACATTTTGAAGACATCACCTTGGGACCGTTTCCTTGTAAGGGGGTGGTGGTTTGGTATCCTGTGACACTAGACCAGGAAGGGAACTCAGTTTATTCTTTTTTTCTTTAAGAATTAAGGGGAAGGGGGTGCGAAAATAGATACAGATTCCAAGTGACAGAGTAAATTTTTGTTTCTAGTTGTGGTGATGAGGGTGACACAAAAGCAGAGAAACTAAAATAATTGCGAATAAGAACTTGGGTTAATGCTCAGTTTTGGTATTGAGATTCTCATAGCCGTCTCAACAGCATCCTAGACCCCCCAATCTAGGTCCAAATATCTGCCTACAAGGCCTACCAATTTACATGCTTACTCTCTCAAAAATTGTCATAAGGCCTCCCCGGTACACTTGAGGCTCCTGAGCCGTAACATCATAGGCCTAGAGTAGAATGATTTTTCTGAAATCCCCCTCACACACACATTTAAAAAGACTTGCTTACCAATTTACTTACTTATTCTCAAAAATTTTAACTAGATCTAATAATTGTCATAAGATTTCTGAACCATGCATGCATTAAGGGGACTGGGGAGACACCAAAATCACTTGAGTGCTTAGAGCCTTCACATGGTTAATCCAGCTCTGCTCTCATGATCCTTCACAACAATCCAATTTAAAACCTTAAATACCTCAATCTTATCTTTATGACACCTATGTTGTTCCACAGAAAACATTCAATGAATAAAGTCTCTTCACAGCTCAAGCCCTGTATGCCCACTAGTATCCTAACTGCTCCTCTATGCACCCCTTCAACCAAGTCTATAACAGTCTCGAGTATAAAAATTACTTTTAACTTTAAAAACCTAAGTATCTCTTTCAGACCCAGTAAGCCTAAATGTTGAGGTTGTTTTTTCTCACTGTGAAAAAAAAAAAATTTTTAACCTCGGGGAGCTCAGTCATGACTTCAACGATAAAACATTCATTATCTTTGAAGTCAAGGCTTAAATTCCTGAGGTTAAAAAAAATATATCTGCAGCAATAAAAAGTAACCCCCTCCTCCCGATTTTGCATACACGGTCAGAAAGGGTTGTAACAAAGCCTGACAAATCCCGAGCACCAGGTTGCCATGGCAGCTGGAAAATCAGTATTATCAGCCTAAAATTTTCTTTGATTGATAAATTGGTGTTTTAGGCTGGAATTACACTATAAAAGTTTTAGAAGAGATCTTTTATAAAACTTGAAAAACACAACCAGTGCATCGGTTACATTCAAGCGAATGTAACCAATAGACTTATTGGTTATTTTTTTCAAGTTTTGTAAAAGATCTTTTATCAGACTTTTATAGTGTAAAGTCCTAAGGATGACACAAAATTTTCCAATTTTATAACAGTGTCTGCCAACTTGAAAAGAGGGTCATCAAGTCCTACTAAAGTTAAAAAAAAGCATTAAGACCCTTTTTCTCAAGAAAAAACTGCTTGGCTCTTAAGAAATTTGGTAGGCACCTAATTTTTTTCCGATTTATCAAGCCCTGGGTTATAATATTGCGATAATTGAAATTAACAATTGTTAATCTTAATTTTTCTTGATGTCTTTTGTATATTTTTTTGCTTGAAATAACCAGTTTGTTTCCATATATGACTATTTGAATAAATTTTTCTGATTTTTTATTGATCCATCATTTGACTTATTTTTTCAGTCCCAGTTGATTTCCAGCAAAGGATACCCTGTTGAAGATTATGATGTACAAACTAAAGATGGCTATATTCTTACAATTCAACACATTCCATACGGCAAGAAGAAATATTATCCAACAGAAAGTAGGGGCACAGTTCTCTTACAGCATGGTTTGCTTTCAAGTGCTGCAGATTGGGTGATGAACCAGGAAAATGAAAGTTTAGGTATCTTGCTATATGGTTTGCTCTGAGAATATTCACTTGAAACCTTAAAAGTAGCCTATCTAAAAGATACAAATTTATCATAATCAAGCTCTTTCCCAAATTCTGGAGCACGCCTTTGTAAGCAAGTATTATTGACAGTTTCATTTCTGTATTTCCTAGCGCTTGATAGGGCTGCCCTTGGAACTTGACATACAGGATGCTTCAAAAAGAATCACCGGATTTGAAATGCATATATTATGAAAAATATTGAACATAGACACTTAAGATTAATTTTATATTAGATGGATAATCATAAAGTGTTTTTACAAACCAAATTAAAGGTGCTCAATATACCCACCTTGGGATGCATGGCATATGTCTATACGGTAGTCAAATTTGTTCCAAACTTTTGCAAACCTGTTTGCATCCACTGCTTCCACTGCTGCTGTTATGCATATCTTCAGTTCGGCTAATGTAGTTGGAGGAGTCATATAAACCTAGTCTTTTGTAAACCCCCACAAGAAGAAATTGCACACTATGAGGTTCGGGGATCTTGGAGTCCAGTGATGTTTAACTGAATCGTCAGGTCCCGTATGATCGATTCATCGTTTAGGAATGCAATTGTTCAAAAATTCTCGAACGTCCAAACTCCAGTATGTTGGTGCCCCGTTCTGCTGGAAAACGAAGTCATCCGAATCAGTTTCTAAGTGTGGGAAAAGCCAACCTTGACAAACACTGAGGTGATGGCTGAAGTAAGAGTGCCACTACCTATTGGCAACTGCATAAAATTCGAGATTTCCCTCTTTCTACTTTATTCTACATTATTCGATCAAAACAGATTAAAAGCTGAATAGTTATTATTTTTTTTAAATCAAGATGATTCTTTGTAAAAACACTCTGTACTATGTCAGCTGTGGCAATCACACATTTTGGCACTCATGCAATGTAGAATGAGCAATTAAAGGGTGAATTTGACGCACTTACTGGTTCAGTGCCAGAGACCGGACCTGCCTGCTGTCCTCTAGTTGTGACCCTGGGGCTTGATAAATCTCACGTTGCCATGGCAATTGATTTTTTTATGTGTTATCACTAAGTTGGAGTCTGAAGACACTAAATTTTCAGAATTTAGGTTGGCATGTCTCCTAGCATGAAAAAATTCTATATGGTCTTGTAGGTATTGTGACGGACTCTCATTGTGAGAACTTGGGTTTGGTCACTGCAGGTGGCGCAGTGGTTGCACACTGAAGTTGGCTTTCTGTGATTTTCTAACTTCCTGGTGTGAATGTAGAGCCAGTGTGTCATTTCAAAAAGAGTCTGCAGACAGCAGTCATGCCTTCAACAAGATATTTACATAGAAACAGAAATTTAGTCATCTGCCATTTTCACTTGTAATGTATTAAAGTCACATGTATACTTGCACAACACTTTTCCTGCATGCTCTGATTTGTTGGCAATTTCCTAGAGGAATGTTTATGCGAGGTGCATGTATGTGATAGTACAGTAGTAGTACTGAAAAAAGTCCTAACTCTTAAAAAAATCTAAAAAATGTAAGGGTGTAAAAATGTAATCTAGGGGAAATGTAAATGGGTTAAATGCATTGATTCTTGTGAATTTGGTGAGTAGAACTAAAAAAAAAAGAGATTGATTACCTGAATGTCACATCTAGTCTCCCTTGTTTGGGGATCATGATTATTGTCACGACATAGCTAATTAACATGAACCCCCATTCATACTTTATGTATTTTTATTCAGATCTCTCTCTTCACAAAGGTTGTGCCAGATTTCTAAACTTGAAATATGGGACACAGATTTCCTGAAGAACTGTGAATTTAAAATGTAGATAGAGCAACACCAACATTCATAATTGTGTGTATTATCCAGAAAATTTGATGAAATTTGCTTGCTTCCAGGCTAGTCTATATGGGTTGTGTAATTGAGAAGTCAATTAAATTTTAACTTAATTTTGAATGAATTCAAACACAGAAAACTTTATTTCAACTCATATCTGTTAAACCAGAGTTGGAAACTTTATATGCAAAAACTTTTGCAGGTAAGAGTGAAATATAGGTCCTAGACCATCAAATACCATAAAATCATATACCAGCAGTTCTCAACCTTTTTTGACTTGTAGAGCTCTTTCTGGTACATAATTTCTATAGCAGAGCCTGTAGGTCTGCTATAGAAATACTTTTTATTTATTAAGTTTCGATTTATTTTTACTATTTAAAAATATTTATAATTATTTTTTACAATTTCTGTTTTTTTTAAAAATTTTCCTTGAGCAGCTGCAGAGCACATGGAGCATCGGTTGAGAACCACTGGCCTATAATATATACTTCTGAGTAAGAGGTTCAATTGGAGATGTGATGTTCTCAAGTTTGTTGCAATATAGTTAAACCCAGATTCTCCAAATCAGATAAAACTGATTATTTTTTTG
Organism: Pholcus phalangioides; assembly: GCF_987345545.1. Classification (NCBI taxonomy): domain Eukaryota; kingdom Metazoa; phylum Arthropoda; class Arachnida; order Araneae; family Pholcidae; genus Pholcus; species Pholcus phalangioides. Next base: position 3,490,323 of record NW_028301619.1, read on the forward strand.
TTAAATTCTGAAAAATTGTTATATCAGGGTTGAAATAATACAGATATACATATAGGGACATCTAAAAAAATTTTGTTATATGGGGGAATTCATTAAATTGGAGTTTGTTATAATGGGGTCCAACTGTATATTGCTAAAATAGTTGCAAAATACTGATTAATATACTTGGTTGATACTTATATACTTGGGTTGAAAACTTATAAACTTGGTTATAAGACCTCTTACGAAATTTGCTAGAAGCTCCTGACAAGCTTGGTTAAAAACACACTAAAACTTGAATTATATTAGTCTTTTGATGTCATTGTTTGCACTTTGATGGAGGGATTTCTGGCTGTTTGGTCAGTGTGATGTGCTGTCGCCAGTACTAAGTACAAAAATTATTTGGGTTGACTTTGCACTGTCTCCCAAAAATGCTTATCACTTCTGCGAGTTAAACAGAGTTTAACCGCTCATTCATATTCACGATTTCCAAGCAGTCAAGTTATTCTATCACTGACACTAATTAAAAAATCTTTGGAGGAAATCTTAAGGAGATCTCATAGTGCAATTCAAAGCAGTTGTAAGCGGTAACAGAGCATCAACACTAGAAATTTATTTACTTTTTGTCTAACCAATTGTTTTAAAATCCCTATAATTTATTTTTCTGCATATGTTCATTAAAAACATCAAATTTATATGTATATAGGTTTTCTTGTGTCGAAGTGTGAAACAAATTAATTGTATTAAGCAGATTTATCATATTTGATATCAATTTGTAGGTTTTATATTAGCCGATGCTGGGTATGATGTATGGCTTGGAAATATAAGAGGAAACACTTATTCTCGAAGACATATCAAGTTAACTCCTGACATGGATGCATTTTGGAATTATAGGTGAGCATAATTTTGCATACTTTTATTTATTTTCACTTACATGTACCCCATTGTTTAATACTATGCACTTTTGCAGCTTTAAAACAATTTTTTAAATGAACACAATTTAAACCAAATGTAATATCTGTGATCTTAATCAGTTTGACAATGATAACAACGCAGCAGTAATTCTCAGATTCTACACAGGGAAAGTTGCTCTTATTGCAGCTCTTAAAGTGTTAATATTAACATATTTAATATACAATTGTTTTAATATTATTTAACATATTAATATAATTCAGAGATGCTTGTTGTTAGGAACCATCGAGTCGATTTCGACTCCTGGTGACTCTATAGATCATGGCTCTCCAAGCTGGTCTGTCATTCACAGCATGTCTCAGTTGTGCTAGCTTCATTCTAGTGCTTTGCAACACCTCTTCTATCCATCTGGTGCTTGGTCTGTCTCTCCCTCTCATTCCCTCCATTCTTCCAAGCATTACCATTTTTAGAGAGATAGATGGCTTTTTCTCAGCCCAAGATATCAAGGAAACATTATTTTCTGGATATTGCGCTGAAGTGAACTCGGAAAGAAAAGTCATCTTGTCTCCGTCGGGACTCGAACCTAGGCCCTCTTGCATACCGGGCAAGCATGCTACCATCTACACCACTGGAGACACGACCCAGTGTCTCCAGAGGTAGCCCCATAACCAGAAGTCACAGGGGTTGAGGTTTGGTGACCAGGTAACAATATTGCATACAGCGCCATTCCCTGCTGGTGATGAGTTTTTAGCATATCAGGAAGAATGTTATAGGCATGTCGGTGTATCACATTTTTCAATTCCGCCAAATTGTTTATGTTAAAAACATTTTAAACCAATGTCTTCATGTCTTATTTTGTTTAAAAATATTGCATACAGCACCAGTCCACGCTGGTGGTGAGTTTTTGAACTTTTTTTTTGCGGAAAATTGAATCCAATGACCTATAAACTATTATCAAGTTTTATAACATTTTTTCCAGTAGTTTTCCTTTTAAGGCCATTTCAAAGGGGAACTTTAATTATAAAGACTCCGCATATTTACTTATAAATCAATCTCTTCTGATTGATTTTCCATTTTGGAAAACCTTAGCTTTTTCAATTAATATCTTCTGATTAAACTTAAAGCCAATGATTGTGACGCTCATTTCCTAATCACTATTAATATAAATCCTTGTGAAGCGATTTCCTGGTGGAATGATTTTATTTCCCCACCCTGATGATTCACAACTGTGGTCTACCACCTTAACTGCCACATATTTTCACACCTGAATATGGGAGCTATGTCAAACTTGTGTTGGTGAAACTTAACAGTGTGCTTGTGTGTGTGTGTGTCCAGCAATTGGCTTGTTTTGTGCTCAGTAGGTGGTGCCATCTATCCTCTGAATTTTTAATGTATACATATTTGTGTTGTAGGTCTGTGTGATGGTCATAGCAACCAAGTTTTTTTTAAAGGATAGCCAACTCAAAGTTGGAAAACCTTAGAAAATCATATTTAGCTGATTATAACTGTGCAATCGCAGGTTCCAAACCCTGACTTGCCAAAGGTAAAATCAGAGGAGGGCATGGGAGACCTGTGCACCCCCCGCAAAAAAATAACAATTAAAAATATTTTGAAATATTTTTGTATAAAATTAAAATATTTAAATAAAATACATTTTTGTATTATCTGTTAATTAAAAAATTTTTGTTGAGTGTTAGTTACCCAAAATTTTTATGGAAGAAATCCTTGTGCCCCTCCAAAGGCAGATTCTGCATATACACCCCTGATTTTCACGGCGCAAAACAATGATGACCACATAGTGGCTAGATGACAAAACTGTGGGTATTCAAGGTAGAGTTTTTACGGATTCAGTATTTTTCCAAATGTTCTAGGGAAATTTAAAATAATTAATTAATATTAATAATTAATTAATATTAATAATTAATTAATATTAATAATTAATTAATATTAATAATTAATTAATATTATTAAAATAGATAATTTTAAAAAAAATGTCCATTCGTAATCTTGTAGGAACAAAGCAAAATTATAGGGTATCGATGCTGTCTTTGAATGCTGGTAGATAGTTGCAAAAGTACCGTAATTTCCGGTATGTAACCCGCAAGAGAAAAACTCTAAGACGTTTAAGAAATGTGTAGTTTTGCATATTATTTGCCCTTACTATTAGTGTTTCGTTTTCATTATATAGTAAAACCTCACTGCAACGATACTCAATATAACAATAAATTCCTCCATAATGATAGTCTTGTTTGGAAATGCTTGCAATTTAATGTTAAATACAAATACAAAGGCCACAACAGGCAAAAATCCAATGAGGTGGCTAAAAAAAAGATGCCCATAAAAAACATGGTTGTTAAATATAACGAAAATGCAGCAATCCAAAATAATAGCAGTTATCACGAAAAAGCTAATACACTCACTCTCTTTTCTCTTAAATAAAACTAATATAAACTAATGATTTTATATATATATAATATATGATAAATTAAAATACACTTCCCATAAAATATTATGGTTGTCTTATCTAAGTATGGATAGCTTCTCAATTCATCCCATAATAAACATCATGTTTCTTTTTAAACATGTCAGTTGGGGTCGAATTCACGACTCCCCAGGGTAGAGCTATTCCATTTCTTTACAACCCTCTTAGAGAGAAATTCCCTGCAACACACCATAACCTGGAGTTTCCCTTACTAATTGATACTGGTGTTCCCTTGACGAAACACCTTATTGACTGTGTATTAATAATTTGTGATCCATTCTAGCAAAAAATGCAAAAACTTCTGTCATATCCCTATACATCTGTGTTCTTCCGATGTAAACATATTCAGAAAATCAAGTCTCTATTTATAACCTATATACCAACAAGAGCACATGTGGCTCTTCTCTACACCCCTACCCCCAACCAAATCTATGTCCCTCTGTAGGTATGGTTTCAAAACCTTACAGAATATTTCAGTCCAGGACTATTTAAGCCCCTGAAAAGTAGAAGAATCACTTCAAGAGAATTCAAAGAAATGTTTTTAAGAATGAAACCCCCAAGCATTCTATTAGCTTCTTTGACTTTTTTTTTTGAACTACTAGTTCTTGAAATAACAATAATCCCTCAACAATGTTTTTCTTGGTCCACAGAGTATCATTAAAGAGATTTTACTGTATTAGCTTTCTGATTTTCTTCAAAAATATTACTGTTTGAAGATATATTTAATTACATTATTAAATAATAGCTCAAAGGTTTAAATTAAAAATCTAATGTATTTACAGTGTTACACATAATATAATTACTGTTGCTTATTGATTACAGAAAAATTTTATTAAGCTCTGAGATGGACCGCTTGGGTCTCTAAGAGCCGGAGTGTATGTTTTGTTTTTGTTCTATTGTCTTTATTTTGCATATTATTTGCATTCATTTATTTGTGTGTGTTGTTTTGTAATTAAAAAAAATATTTATGACAAATGAGTAGAATGACCATGAGTAGAATGACCATGAGTAAAATTATATCATGAATTCTTTTAGCTTTGATCAAATGGGTCAGTATGATTTGCCTGCTATGATTGACTTTATACTTAAGAAATCTGGCCAGTCTCAGTTATCGTATGTTGGACATTCCCAAGGGACAACTGCTGCATTTGCTCTTCTTTCAGAAAGCCCTGCTTATAATAAAAAGGTATACAGAACTTCTTTATTTTACAGGCTAACCACTTTTAATCTTGTGTGAATAAACAATTGCAGTATTTTCAAGAATCTATTGTGCATTTCCCCACCTTCCAAAATCGATCTTATTTATATTTGTGGATATTAGAATCAATGAAAATATTGTGAAACTTTATGAATTTTTGCAGATAAAGAATTAGATGCATATTTAGATGCGAGTAAATACTGTATTGTTTTCAGTAGTATCTGTTAAGTGTCTTTTTCATGAATGAGAAATAACTGTTAATGAGAAATAACTGTTTGCATGGTGTTCTTAAGTTTCCTCGCTGGGGTGAATTACAGGAGCTGGTTTTACATGCTATAAATTATTATACTTGTTTTAAAACTGATGACTCACTCTGTTAAATAAATTCAAATACAATGAAATCTCAATATAATGATATTCTGTGGGCAAAGAAAAAATATTGTTGTATAGAGATGGTTGAGATCGTCATGCACTAACACATTTATGCTGTTCTTAACATCTCTTCCAAATCAGTGCTTTGAGTATCACTGCAAAAAAAACTAACAAGCATTAATTTGGCACAAAAATTATAACTAGAGCCCGGAAGTTTAGGCACTAAAAATAGTCGAAATAGGCAGACAAAAAGGCACTAAAACAAAGCATTTATAGTTTTTGGAAGGAAGAAAAAATAACTAAAAACAAAAAGGTATTAAGGGTCCGAAAACTAACTGGAAAATTGGATGCACTTAATCCGTCTATTGTTTTAATTATATTTTATAACTGCATTATTATAAAAGTTAAATTGATTTCAAGCCGAAAATAAAATGTTAGTAGACCTCAGGATTAGGCTAATTCCAGGACCACCATTACCAGACACGGAGTCAGTAGAGAAAATGATTTGTGGGGCTACTTTGAGTTGTAAATAATTTTTGTTTATTTGTTGTACCTTTATCATATCTATAGTTGAAACATGGCTATCTTGTTCTATTTTTGTAAAAAAAAGCAAAAACTTTTTATGTCACCATGTATTTGGGAGTCCTTTAAGCGTGGGGCCCTGTGTGGCTCCATCTGTCACACACCCCCCCTGAGGGTGACTCTGGTCAATTTAATCAAATACTAAATATGTATGTTTAATAAATAGTCATAGTTTGTGCAGTGCATTTATAGTGCAAAAAATAAAATCAAAACAATATGGGCCCAGAGCCCTGTCTTCTCCTACCTGCATTGTGTGAGCCATGACATCAATTCATGACCTCTTGGGACAGCCAGTAAGCTATACACAAACAACGCAGTCGAATGGCTGAGCAAGACGTATTATGTAAAGCATGTGGAGAAACAAAAAGTTGTAATTTTGTAACAAGGGCTGCGTTTATCTGAAACAAAATCATTTACATTGTAGCAAAATCTACTACTTCCCGAGATTCATATATTCATTAGATAAGTCTTCAAGCAAATTTCCGATTAAGTCATTTATTCACACATAATTCATATTAAATTACATTAGTTTCTAATTCCACATTATCATTAAATCATGTTAACCATGTTCTCGACATAACAAAAGAACAATCTAACTGTGCATGGACAGCTAGACCTAACTAAAGCCAAAACTCATGTGAATGACATTGCCACTAGATGGTGACTTATCCGAAGGTGATCTCACTCTATGCTATTAATGCAAAGGTTTCGACAGCTGATTGATACAAAGATAAATCCAGGAAAGAGAATTCAACTGCCTTTGTGCAGAGTCGAACCCATGTCCTCTCACTTTACTGGGTGAACGCCTTAGACCTCTAGACTACAAAGGCAAGGAGAGAAGTTTTGTTGCTCAAATTTGGCCTGAGTTAGGTCTCACTCTCCATGTATGGCCCCGTTCAGCACACAAAAGCTCTAAGGAGAGCGGATTTGTGTTGCCTTTGTAGTCTAGTAGTCTAGGCTGCTCCCCCACAAGTGGGACATAGGTTCGATTCGCGCAAGACCAGTTGAAATTTCTTTCCTGGATTTATCTTTGCATCAACCAGCTGGCTGTCAGAACCGCATTAATAGCGGAGAGTGACATCATCTTCCGAGGGGATAACTTAATTAACAGTTTTCTGTGACAAGTGGTGTAAAATCATTCTAACTTCACTGTAAGTTCTTTGGAGAGCAATTATGAGTGAGGTGCATTGTCATTCATACATTGAAGTTGATTTTGATCGAGATATAAACAAAAGATTTATAGTTAGTTAATCTCTTAAAAAATATAAAGATTTATCTAGTCTACCATATCTTTAGATGAGTACATCCTCTGTTGCCAGTTTTTTTGTTCATTTTTGATTTTCAGTAGTTTATATTGTTGAATGAATTGTGATCAGACAGTCAGAAATTAGGAAGTTCATTTATCTTGCACTATCTGGAGATAAAGTAAAGAATATCCCACTTTTTTTTTTCTCAAAAATATTCATAAAAATTTAATTCTTCTAGTTCAGCGGTGGTCAAAAAAGCAAATAGAATGCTCGGTTTCATTTTCAAAAAGATCTCTTCGCGTTCTCCTAAAGTCATTCTTCTGCTTTTCTGAGGCTTAGTTCGTCCTGGATTGGAGTATGTGGTAAGGTTTTGGAGACCATACCTACAGAGGGACATAGACTTGGTTGAAGGGGTGCAGAGAAGAGCTACGTGTGTCCTTATTGGCACACGGGGCTTGAGTTATGAAGAGAGACTTCATTTTTTGAATATGTCTACATTGGATGAACGCAGGTGTCGAGGAGATATAATCGAAGTGTTCAATTTTCAATGGGATAGATAGGATGGACCATGAACTTTTAGTACACTGCCAATCAACTGCTTTTACAAGGAGACACCAGTATCGATTGGTAAGGGACAATGCGAGGTTATGGTGTCGCTGGAAATTTTTCTCTAATAGGGTTGTTAATAAATGGAATAGCTTACCCCCAGAGGTAGTAAATTGTAACACAATTAACATGTTTAAAAAGAAATACGATAAACAAGTTGAGGTAAATTGAGAAGCTATCCATTCTTAGAATAAGACAACCATAATATTCTTTATGGGCATTGTATAATATTTTATCATGTGTATATATTGTTTATAATTTTTGTTAATTGCATTTTTAATTGGGTTGCTGTATTTTTCAAATATATTACATCCATATTTTTATGGGCATCTTTTTCTCAGCCACCTCGTTGAGCATTTTGCCTGTTGTGGTGTTGTATTTGTATAATTCTATGGTCTATATTTACTTGGTAAGACACAGGTTCTTCCACAACTTGGGTTCCAAGGACCCAAGAACTGAATAGTGGTTAAAAATAACAGAAGAACTTAAATTGTCCAACCCAGGGATTAAATTTTTTTACATTTGCAAATGTTTTATGTTTATGCATCCCATTGAAAATATAGAATTTAGAATATATTTACTGATACAGGTTTCATCTTGGTGTACTTTGGTGGCAATTAAAAGTGCCATAACATACTAATTGGGAGTTGCACTATATTATGTTCCAAATAATTTTACCCCAAAATCCTTCTTGCAGAATACCTGACATATATCATGGCAGCATTGTGTGCTGTTGCTCACTGTTTAGGTGTCACGCATTTGTAGTGATTGTCTTGTGCAATTTTTGTGATTCAGTGGAAATAGGATCTTAATCTTTAGAATTCAGGTTAATGGACTTATTTTCATGTTCTGTATCTTGCAGCAATCTTATCAATTTCTAAGTCAATTTTTATGTTGGGAAAAGTCATGATTTTAATCTTCCTGTGCAATAGAAAAATCAAAGCATCAAGTATTGATGCTGTATCTATGCAAATTTCATAGCACTCTGACTTTCATGTCTTCTGAATCATTTTTGTGTTCCAATATAAACATCCCAACTCAGAAAATTACTTCTTATATGAACTCATTGTATTGCTATCTGGATAGCTGTGCAGCTATGCTGAAGCTGTTAATGTTGTTAGAAACTAATTGCAATAAGCTAAATGAAACATCCATCCAAGATTTTATAGATTTGTGGAGAGCTAACATCTCCACAAAATTTGCACCTTCTCATGTGGTGACACCATTTTTTCTTTGTGTGCTTGTAACAATGACAGCATACATAATGACGCTTTCAGATAATTTTTTTTCAAACTCTTGGTTGGACAGCCTAATTTTTCTAATATCGCCACCATATGTGACATTACTGAATTTTAATCACTGTTTGAAATTAGGGGCATTTGACCTTGATGCTCTATATTGTAGTGAGTATTGACTACATATGTGCTTGAGTAATAAAAGAAAACACATGAGAAAGTTAAATTTTATCATAAGAAATTGTAGCATTTACATTACTTTAATATAAAGTGTATGTGACTTTGTTTTAATTATATTTTGCAATTTTTGAATATTTCTAGTGTATTTATAGTTTTTTATATGCTTTTATATAGTTGAAGAACATGATTGCATTGGCTCCTGTAGCACATGTTGGACACATAAGAAGTCCTATACGCTATCTTGCTCCATTTAGTCATGATTTTGCGGTATTATAAATTTTTTTTGCTTTTTGAAAAACTATGTGCATGACAATCATTACAATTAAACTACACGCTTAAGGCCAGGTTAAAGTTAATAGCTTAGAAAAAAAAAATACAGCCAATTCACAAAAACTCAAACTCAGATTAGTCAAATATCTGTTTAAGTCAAAGTTTTCTTTTAGCCCTAGAACTTTTTTTCATATTTTAGTGTTAAATTTTTTAACTCAAGTTTATTGGAATGAGTGAGAAATTTAAAAAAGCATTTAGGTATAACATTCTAAAAGCCGGAAGGGTATTTTCTAGCACCTCAAATAATGATGTTTCATCACAAACAATTGTCAGTGGTTTTAAAGTTTGTGGATTTCTTTAATTATATCCTGGGAAAAATTGAAAAAAATATGTTGGGACGTTTTCCTTGTTAGTTAACTTCCGTTACTTGAACTGTTCCGTTTTGGTACATAAGGCTTTTATGGTGACTTTTAAGCATATGGCAATGTTGTTAACAAGCTATTTTTGTTAAAGAAAGCCACAGAAATGATCTGTTCCTCTCTAAAACTTTTCATGGTGACGAGTTAACCGAAATTAGCAACAAGTAAATGAGGGTTTATAAACATTGTTGTCTATGGAAGCTGGACAGACCTGAAGAAAAACAACGACTTAAGCGGAGTGACGACTTAACAAGGTTTTACTGTATATGTATATTTTCTTTGTTCAGATTAAAAATATCTAAATATATATATATATATATGGCTTTATAAAATATTAACCAATTAGTACTGTAACAAGGCTGTTGCATAATTCAATTAATTCTCTAATTTAACTATATTGACCCATGGAAGGACTATCAGTCCCTTGGGGTCACAGAGTGTCTGTGTCATCATAATGTTACTTTTTGTGGACTTTGTTTTGTGTTTTTCTCAGTTTGATTGTATGTTTTATGTGTTGTGTTCAGTCCAATAAATGAAATTAAAAAAAAAACCATTTGCTTTTCTCCTAAGGCTGGTGCCCATATATTCTAAAAATTGTCAAGCTCTAATTTATGCACGTAATATTCTATTTTGATGAATTCCTGAAAAATCAGCATGTTGCAAAACTTAGATGAAGTTTTTAATTTTTTCTCACTGCTTCTTTCAGCTTATAGCAAAACTTTTTGGAGTACAAGATTTTCTACCATCTAATTCTATTTTGAAGTACCTGAGTGCCTTAGTTTGTAACACTCCTCTTAAAATTATTTGTGAAGAAGTGATTTTCTTGATCTGTGGAACTGACATGTCTCAACTGAATACTGTGAGTGAATTTTTTCTTTCATAAAATCATGTCCCTTACCTCGCACGAATATCTGTTTTATGTAAAAATTATTATTTTGTATAAATTATAGTTTGGTGGAGGGTGAATTCCCCTTCTGATATTTTTAAACATTAATTTAGATGAATTTTTGCAAGAAAATTTGACAATGTCAAGTCCCAGCATAAAAGTTCCAAACTTTTTTGAATATTTAAGAAACAAGAAAAAATGAGTGGATTTGATTATTCTATTGTTATTAACAAACACCCATCCTCATGCCAAATAAACAAACATGATTTTTTCTTCGACCATTTATGGTAACCAAGAAAAATAGCTCAAATGCATTTCTTCTAAGTAGATTAGAACAAGGTAACTGAAGTTCACATGTCAGAAAAGCAGTTACCATAATTTCCTGCCTATAATCTGCTCAAGATGACCCCAGACGATTTTTTCAGTTTTTAGGCAAAAAATTACTTGAAATCAACATTTATTTAAAAAAATAAAATTATTGAATACTATTAATTAAAATTAGTAGTCAAAACAATCAAAATGAAAAAACTATGAAATTTATTTGCCTTCATTTTTGAAGAGTTGGATCAGTACATTTTCATTCATTGTTAAATGATAAAAGCTGTACGGGCAACAACATCTACTGAAATATTGTCAATAAATGATGGGAAATGTCACAGTAGTATCATTTTCATAACTCTCATGTGAATGCACAGTTGTCCATTTTCAGAAATTTAAAGAAGACAATCAACAACAATTTTTCAACAACACAAAATATAATCTCTTCGAAATACTTTTAGTTTATTTCTGTACACAAAATTATTGTAGTCTTGTATAGGTTTTTTTTTAAAGACAAGAAACGTAATAAAAAAGAAATTCTTTATCAAAGTTCCAAGATTTTTTTTCAACCTCCTCCCCCCCCCCCCCACACTAGTGAAAAACCTTGATTGCTTCTTCAACTTTTTATTTTTCGGTAAAACGTCTCTTCATTAAGATTAGATCAAAATTGGGAATCTTTGTCAAAGAGCCCTCTCATCCTTGAGTTTTCACTTTTTGATGTGATTTCATGGCATTTCATGCTGACAATTTGCTTTGAAGTTTAAAAATTTGAAATAAATTGTTGACTTTTTTTTGTTATAACAGACTCGCTTGGGTGTTTATGTTGCTCATAGTCCTGCTGGCACTTCTGTTAAAAGCATAGTTCACTATGCCCAGGTATAATTTTTAACTCTATATCATGATTTGAAAGGTAGCATGTCTCATTCTGAAAATGGTTATTCTATATATTTTTCCAAAAGCTATGAATTTTTAATATTGTTTTAATTTCAAGAACTTATACACTTATGAAGATTCATCACACATTTTTAACTCTTTTATGTACATGCTTTTAGCAACAAATTTAGAGTATGTGCAGTTGAAGTAACATCGATTATCTTAAAAGTGGATATAACTGTTAATATATAAGAAATGAAGGGGAAAAAATGAGTAAGAGCAGGTTTTCTCTACTGCTCCCCACCAGCCATCCTTTCCCTTTATACATGGTACTATATTTTTACATGTCAAACTGCAATGAGTGAAGTACTGTACAAACTGTAATGTAGCAAGAAAGCAAAAATAATGTTAAGGTAAAAAAACTAATTTGTTTACAGATTTAACCAATGAAGAGGGGAGAGAACTTGGATGCATTTCTTCCATTTACTCTAGGCTGAGATATCTTGCTCCTGTACATCGAAACCATTAGTTTACTGCATCATTCCATTTAGTTTTTATATTATACCACACTATTTTTATGTTATAAGATCATTTTATTCTTTTATATTGTGATGTAAGTATTCCTTGCTTTACACAATTTTGGTATAACATGATTTCGAACAGTTAATTTAAAAAGTCACAATAGCATAGTTGAAATGATAAAATCTGTTGGATTTGAGAATGTAGGTAAGACAGATGTGGATGAAATTTGCAAATCCAGCCCACCAGAGCTTGCTGAATATCTTTTGATCCTATCGGTTAGAAATTCCTTGGAATATGTAAAGGGCCATCATACAGTTAACCAGCTGAATGATGTTAAAATATGCATTTGATTATCAATAAACATTGAAAATTTCCAAATTAGTTTAGTAATTTTTTTTATATACAGACAAGTCATTTCTGAAGTTTCTCATTAGTAATCAGCATCTTTTTCTTGGGCTAATACCCCACAAGAAACCTTTTTACAGATTTAGACCTGTAAAAAATACCAGCAGATTAGACCTGGTTCTGCTGGTATTTTTTATTAACATCTGTAATTTTTGTTGAGTTTAAAGTTCTGAGTCCAATGGAAAAATAAATTCTGACATGTTTTGGCATAAAGTGTTTTTTTTTAAAAGAAGAAATTTTCATTTTTTATTAAAAACTACTTTAAAATCTGCAGTCCCAATGAGGACTGACCTGACATTTCTTTGTATGTTGCTTAGTGTACAAAATGACAACATGGATATAAAAACCAAATGCTAAGGTCAAGAAACAACAGCACCTATTATGTGCTGTTTTTTCCAGATTGGCAAAATGTACATCAGTATTTAAACTTTTGCAAGATATGCAGAAAGCTAGACGATGTGAAAATATTTATTTTTTTGAGATGTTGATTTTTTGAGGAAGGAAAAAGCTTATCTCTGCCTCTACCGAGAGACGAACCCGGGTCCCTTGTTTGCCAGACAGGTGCTCTCACCACTAATATGGAGGAGATAGAGATTTTCCTTCATTGGAGCATAAATATATGCCAAATGGGAGAGACAGAGATGAGTTTGTTCCCTCCTTAAAAAAATCAACATCTCAAAAAAATAAATATCTTCATAACATCCAGCTTTCTGTATATCTTGCATTAACAAGTGGAGAATGACATCATGTCATATAGTCATATTTAAACTTTTATTTGACTTTGAAGCAGTCTGACATTACTTAGAATCATTACGTACAATTTTTCCCACACTGTCCACATTCATTCAGACTGATATTGTGATTTCCTTTTTCATCAAACTTCAAATTATCCAAAAAAAATGTGTAAAAAAATTGAATCAAACAGGTGATCTCAACATTAAATAAACCTGGAAACTCAAGGGGGTTCCCAACAATTTAAATTAACCAAGATCCACTGTATAACAGGATTTCATTTGATTTTGAATACATTTTTCTTCATGTTGTAAGGATTTCTTTGGTAATTTCTATTCTTTCATTATAGAAATGCAACATTAATTGTATAGTTACTTATATAATTTTTAATTTTACTCATTTAGTTGGTTAATTCTAAGAAGTTTCAGAAGTTTGATTATGGTCCAGAAAAAAACAAACAACAATACAATCAGGTAATATTTGTGATTTATTATCAAGTTAAAGTTGATTTACTGAAAATTTCATGTAAGTTGTCTTTTTCATATTATCAGGGCTCGGCACGGGTCACTTTTTTCCCTAAAAGTCACTTTTTTAGAAGCTGGTCACTTTTATTACCTATTTTCGGGCCCAGGTCACTTTTTCCACTTTTTTTAACAAAAAAACCTCGGTCTCGCGCGCTTTTCTGCTGTCAGTGTTTTTCTTTTCTTCAAGGAGGAACTTTACCGGTTCAAGGTCGCTAATTTTCTCCCTCCCTTCATTGAACTACGATCGTACAAGGAACCCCTATATATATATATATGAAGGCGTCTTTATCTTCCCGGGAGCATACCATGTGACAAAGCCGCTTGAAAGATCTCTTAATGCAGCTTTGCCGTGTGACGTCAGATTTTATGGAAAAGCCGGTCGGAAAAAAATAGCGTAAAAGGCTTATTTACAACAAAGAAATTTTTCCCCTCCTCTACTACTATTCTTTCTTATTTCCCCACTCGTTCTTTCATTTTCATCTTATTTTAAAATTGATCCTTTATTTTATTTATTTATTTATTTTATATGGTAGCGGAGAGTGACGTCATCCTTCCATAAGTCGTCATCTGGTGGTAGCGTCAGCAGTTGTGAACTTGGCCTGAGTCTGGTCTGGCCGTCCATGTACGGTCCTTTTCAGTGTACACGAGCTCCAAGGAAAGATTGAGAGATTCGTTGCCTCTGTAGTCTAGTGCGTTCACCCGAAAAGTGAAAGGACGTGGGTTCGATTCCCCGCAGGGGCAGTTGAATTTTCTCTTCTTCCAAAATATATCTTCGTTACAGCCAGTTAAAGACCTTCGGATTCAACGTTTAGTTTAACCAAATCAGGTGAAAATTGGTCATCAGGCTGATGAAAACTCAGTTAACGTGCATGCGAGCCGTATATAGAGGGGGATTTAACGGTGGGGGGCACACCGACCGCACCTTTGGCCCTACTTTATACTTTTTTCCTAATTTAAGGGGCCTAATATTAATTTTTTTTTATGCCCGGGGCCGTCAACAACTAACCTTTATCCGCTTCTGGCCGTAACTTAATTTAGAGCATCTTCACGATGCTGATTGTTGACTTAATATCGACATATTGCGCTCCATTCTCTGTGTTGTGTAAAAAAATCCCCTTTTTAGACCTCGGAAGTTATTAAAACGTTTTTGTCTCGAGTCGCTGTTATGACCGCAATAGGAGAGGGCGGGGTCTGGTTCCACGGGTGTTGAACGAGGAAGGGTGCCGAGTTTACTCTTTTTTCCGTTAAAAAAAATGGATACCGGCCCCGGGCGATAGTAAATTTTTGTTCGTGCTTGCGGCCCGGGTTGCTACATACCGTGATCAAATCCAAAACTGGGGGTGGGGGGGGGGGCAATGCCTCGAATGGAATTTTTGATGGAATGGTATATTTAAGAAAAGGAAATAAATTCCTTTGCAAAATTATCGAATTTCGCAGGCAAGGGGCAGTAAAATTACGTTTCCCCTCCAGAAAAAATATCGTATTACGGCCATGGTAAATCGGGTGCCCCGGGTGGGGGGGGCGAATTCACTGTTTTTGTTCGTTGAAAATTACGGGAGGAGTCAGAGCTAACGTGGCGACTTTTTTTTCGCGCTAAAATAAGTAGCCCTGACAGCAGCATCCATAAACTCTATCAACCGCATTTATAAACCCCGTATGTCGTTGATTCGATTTTTGTGTTCATTTTATCGTAATTTTCCGTATTTCCTGATATATTTCTATCGATTTTCGCATATTGCCGCATATTTGGTTGATTCATGTTATAAATTATATATTTTTTTGTAATTTTATGTGCCCTTTGTCAGCCATCTTGAATTGACCGCCGCAAAACGGCGATTGATTGGTGCCACATTGGTGCTTACAAGGTTCATGGGAAATTTACCGGGGAAGACCGCAGAGTCTTTTTCTGTTAAAAATTATGGGGGGGGGCAAAATTATATTGTTTCTGGGTAAAGTAGTAAATGTTTTTTTTGCAGGGGTGTATGTTGTGTGTAAAAAAAAAAGAAAAATATATAACAAATTTTTCTGTCAAAAACCAAACTATTTCAAAACTGGTTTATTTTCTCCCTCACCCAAGGGCAGTATTATTTTGGAGCCCCCTCCGCCTGTAAAAGAGTAGACCCACCCACCCTTCCCCCAGTCCAGCCATAGGTGGAGATAGACTTGAAGGTCTTAGGGGTGCGGCAGATGACAATTGATATACATCAGTAGGCTCTGCCATTGACGCTGAGGGGAAGGATGGATTGCCCTCCCTCAACGTATAAGGGGCAGTTTAAGTATTACCTAAGCAAATTTTAAGCCATTTTTTTACCCCCCCCCCCTTGTCAGCAAAATTTCGTCATCAGCTCTGCCCCTCTGAATCCTAACTCATATTTTCATAAAGGGTGGTTGATGACGTAAGCATTATCCAAACTCCCCCTCCCCCCCTTTTCATCAAAAGTCAGCAAGTCAGAACCCCCCCCCCCCCATCGATGATGACGTAATACTTGAATGGCCCCTAACAATTAAAATAATTTAAATAATTTATTTAATTCAGTAATTTAAGTAATATTTTAATTTAATAATTTAAAATAATATTGTTAGAAATGTAATTTTAGTTTTTTTTAAAATCAATCATTATAGTAAATTTCTTAAAATTTGTTGGAAGGTATTATACAAACCTAATTATGTAAATCAATTTGTACTAGTTAAAAAAAGTTTGAGTACATTTTGTATACTGTCATTCATAGCATAACATGAATGAAAAATCCACTAGAATGTAGATGGGACAAATTCTCTCATCAAATTTTGTGTTATTTCATTTTTTTTCCTTCTTTGAATGTGTAAACTTTTTCCCGTTTTGAAGTTTTTCCTGCTTAAATTGATTTTAAGATGGGCTGTGGAAAACAATATGGGGCCATTCAAGTATTACATAAGCAAATTTGTAGCCATTTTTGACCCCCCCCCCATCAGCAAAACGCTGACCCCCTCCCCCCCCCCTTGTCAGCAAAATTTCGTCATCAGCTCTGCCCCCCTGAATCATAACTCATATTTTCATAAAGGGTGGTTGATGACGTAAGCGTTATCCAACCTCCCCCCTTGTCATCAAAAGTCAGCAAATCGGGAAGCCCCCTCCCCCCCCCCCATCGATGATGACGTAATACTTGAATGGCCCCTATGGGGGGAAAGGCATTGCTACTGTTACTTAGAAAGGATGTAATGTTACTCTCTCTCACATAGTTGTTGATAAATTTGAAAAGTTATTCAAAACTTTTCTGGTTAGCAGAATGCATTTGAGTTTGATTTATTTCACACTATTATGTAAAAAAAGCTATTTCGATGAGCTCCATTGAAATACAAAGTTTAGTAATAACTAAATTCAATTTCAATTGATTCAATTTGGTAATAATCAAAATTCATTGTCCATTTGGTCTCTTTCTAAAATTATTTTTGTCACTATTTGGTCACTTTTTAAACATTTTGGTCACTATTTTCACTAGTTTTGAGGCCATGATCCGTGCCGAGGCCTGTATTATAAATGACCTGAGCTGTTTATGTCATGAAATAAAAGTACTGAGCAAATTTCATGCCACCTGGCAGTCCAGTGGTTAGGGAGCTAGCCTCTGACTGTGCAGGTCTGGGTTCGGGCATGGATGTCTACTAACAAAATCCCTGGACAGATCATGCTGACCCCTTGGGAATATGTGAGGATCACGTTATAAAATACATATATATATATATATATATTGCTCCAGCTGTTTCAGCCCAGCATGATTTCTCTGTATAACCTTTGAACCCCTTAAGGGTCAAATTTTGGAAAACCCCTTCTTAGTAGGTCTTTACTTCATGAAATGAAACTACTGACTAAATTTCATATTCATAACTTCAGTGGTTTCTTCTCGGCGATGATGAATTAGTCAGTGAATCAGGACATGTAATTATTTATATATATATATATAGATTTATCTGCCGTGGCAGCGCCACTATATAGGCAGAGAGAAAAAACTTCATTCTACGATATTCTTGTGAGGTCTTTACACTTCTCTTGGCTCTGCCACATTGTAAAATCATAGCTCTTGCCAGACTTGCTAAGTTTGTTGTCAATTTGGTGAGATTTACAGAGAAATGCATTAATGATTATAGGTGAAAAATTACATGATGAATAGTGGCTATTTACATAATTTTCGTAACAATAGCATTAATTTTTCTCTCTCTTTTTTACAGACAGAACCACCTGACTATCATTTGGAAAGCATAACTGCGCCAGTTTCATTGCTATGGTCTAAAAATGATTTACTTGCAGATCCAGATGATGTGGGCATATTACAAAAAAGGTTGTCATCTTTAGCCAACTCAATATGTATTAAAGATCCATTGTTCAATCATCTGGATTTTGTATGGGGAATCAATGCAAGAGATTATGTATACAAAGATGTTCTTTCAATTCTACTAAAAAACTGAAATCAATTTTTGGACTCGGTACAGTAACTCTTTCAGGCACAATCCATTCCGCTATGACCATATGTCCTGTATTTTTTCACATCTCTGCATTTATAAAGATATATTTTTCCAACAAGAGTTTATTAGAATTTGTAATCTCTACTGAGAGAGAGATATTACAAACCATTGATGAAAACAATTTTTAGGACTTAAATATTTATAGTCTTACAAATTATACTGTATATAATTATATCTCACATATTTTCTTCCATAGATGATTTATTAGCAATTTTAGAGCAATATTAGAGCAATTATTAGCAATAATTGACAGTTTTTCCAACTGTTAGGAATTCTTTTTGTGATGATTAGGGATATCCTGTACAGTATTTTGGATCATAATTTCTTATGTATTTCTTGAAGTATGGTCACTGAACTCTTACCCCAATTTCATGCAATTGATTCAAAAAGAGACATGTTGATGATGATTCAGATAATTTTCGAAAGTTTAAGTAGACAATATGGACACTGGTTGTCTTACTCTTGGTTCTCTGCTATAACAAAGCAATATTTTTATTCATTTTGTATTAAATTCAAGCACAAAGGTGTTTTTTTCTTTTAGTTAAAGCAATCAAATTATCTTTCTTTTTTAAGGCGTTGCTTCATATGTGATCTCTATGCTAGTTCCTAAAATAAGTTGTATTACATTTCATACATATAGAGAGCTATGCTTTTTATTTTTTGTTTGCCATGCTGCTTGGTAGGTAGGGGGGAAACATAGATTTGCAATGTTTTTACCATTGTCATAGAATTTAAAAAACTGCACTAAAAAGCTTTTTAAAAACAGAAAATATGTTATGAAACATGCAGTTTCTTTCAAGTGGCTATTAACATATATGGTTTTGTTCCTATTTTCTGAAAAATTGCTTCACTCAAATTTTTGAAGTTTATAATCATTTTATATATACATTTTTGTAATATCTCATTTATATTTTATTTCAAATGTGCATTAATAATGTTATGCTGATTGACCCATATCCTCAGAGTTGGATACCATCTAGTCAACTAAAAACCCCACTTTTTTATGGTTGTTCTACTTTTAGTTTCAAATTTAGAGCTACTTCTGTGATTCTGATTATGTGATATACTGAGACAGTAAAAATTGTTTCCTCAAGATATACTTTTTTTTCATTGTGTCAACTTTTTATGTCAATTATATGTACTAATAATTTATTAAATTGAAGGCAGTATAATTTAAAAGTTATTATTAACTCTTTCCACTGTTTCATAATTTTTACTGATCTGCATTACGAAGGCACAGGGGAAATCGCTATATCCTCTGTGAAATGCCACATCTTTTTTGAAGACGACTTTCTTCTGATTTTGTGCAGGTGATAGTGCCTTCCCAAACTCAGAGTATTTCTCTTCCTGGTTTTATTGTTCTCAATCTTTTCTATTATTTATACTGTATGCATATAATATGCACACTTTACTATCCCAAAGGGAAATGCAGAAATGCAGATTTCAAACCCCCCTTTCCTTCTGTTACCAAAATGTGAACAAAACCTGGCTTAGCCCACTGGCAGGGGGGGGAGTAAGAAAATATCCGACTGAGAAGCACACTAAATAAAAGGTTTTTAAGGAGGCAAGATATTTTGTAAATATATTTTTAATTTGTTAATGTTAATTTATCATGTAAAAATAGTTTTTAGTTTTATAATTGAATTTTTAATTAGGTTGATGCATTTTAGAAATATATGATATTCATATTTGTTATGGCATCTTTTTCTCAGCCATCTCGTTGGGCATTTTGCCTGTTGTGGCCTTTTATTTGTAAATGCTGTAGAGAGTGTTTAGTCAAGTAAGTTTTTAGTCAGGAATGATGCTGTGTGCAGAACATGATGTGGGTCATTTCAAGGCCTACATAGTGTTTTGCATAGTATAGAACTGAAAAGTTCTATTCTTTGGACATCAATGGCATGAAAGCATCAATTTCCATCAGCCGGTTAAAACCTGCTTACGTGCGCTCAATAACTCCTTGGTTCATGACAGTGCTGTGATTACACTCTGGTCATCGTTTTCATCTGGTTGTTTGTTTATTGTGATCGTCTTTAGGATTCAACAGAGAATATTTGTGGCAGACTCGGAAAACTGAACCATCATTACATCAGTGGAAATCTAGTATAAATATCAATGGAATTATTTGTACATTCAGGGACATTAACCCTTTGTAACTTCACTTAAATATAGTTTATGCAAAATAATAATGTAACTTCCATTTAAACCCTTCTGATATTGTCATCCAAGTTTAATAAATAATTTTGTTATTAATGGAGTCCCAAATCATAGGCTTCCCATTCTTTTGAAAATTTAAGAGGGTGTTTTAATTTCTAAAATCACATCATGTATATTCTTGATACCATGGACTTTTATCTTGCATTGTTTGGTGTGCTGTTGGTGATTAGTTAGAAAAATAAAAAAAACTGTACCTCTCACACAGGGTGTAGTCCTTACACCCTTTATCAATTTTGAAACATTGGTTGTAGAAACATACTTTCAATCAGAAAACTGTCCAAATAACATGCCTGTTTCAGTCATCATTTTTTTCTAGGAACCAAGATATAAAAACTTCATATGGTTCCCCTTTCATAAGTAGATAAAGGCTCCTCAAATGGGGGGGAGGGGGCTGAATGAATCTCGGGTTTTGGGTTTTGTATAATGTGAACAGAGATTAGGAAAATGTCCACCCTATATGTCAATAAAACAATTTTTTTTACTGAGCCCACCCTCCATATCCACCTTAGAAATAATTTCAGATTTAATGAGAAAAGATTTCATAATTGTTGCATGAAATAATTTCAGAATTTGTGAAAAAAAAATTTTACAATTCA
Source organism: Pholcus phalangioides (assembly GCF_987345545.1). Lineage (NCBI taxonomy): Eukaryota > Metazoa > Arthropoda > Arachnida > Araneae > Pholcidae > Pholcus > Pholcus phalangioides. The sequence continues at coordinate 3,511,372 of NW_028301619.1, forward strand.
CACACACACACACAACATGAAAATTTATAATTCACTTTTCGGTCAAGGACGTAATATTGCATCCAAACGACTGGAATAAATTCAAATATCTCTGTTTTCTTTCCTCTCTTCTCATCACGACGGAACTTTTTTGAAAACCCTATGAAAAAAGTAGTTCTTTTTACCTCCATGATGAGCAGGTAAAAAGCTTCTACTCCAAAATTAAATAGGTTCTACTATATACATGCATATAGGAGGGGAAAGAAAACAGGTAGGTGAGGGTGAAAATACAAATATACTTCATAACTACTCTCTCTCTTATCTGTAATACTTACAGATAAGAGAGGCTTACCCAGTGTCATTGACAGAATTGTAGATGCTGAAGTTGGTTCTCTGTGATTTTCCAACTTCGAGGCAAGAATGCATTCCTTTCAAACAGAGCCAGTTTTCTGTTTAAAAATGTTTCTCTACAGAGAGCAGGCAGACACACAAGCACAAAGACTACTACAATTACAAAAAATCATACACTCGTCAACTCTCAATTGCGTAAAGTTACCGTCATACGAACGGAGGTCTGGGGAATTTTACTGAAATTTTATTCGTTTGAATTGATTTTTTTTCTTACTTCAGTCAGTCTTATTCTGATGTTTCCCTCGCCGTTTGGACTGTATCACACGCACATCAACTTTCCCGACGGATCCTCGTTTCGAAAGCCATCATTGTCCTTGGGTAGGGCTCCTTGAGACCAAAGGGTGACTTATTCATCTTTTTTTTTTTCAATTTCTCAAATATACCAACAAATAACAATAACGGGAGAATTGCCCCGCACAGGGGGTACATAAGTGAAGTGTGATGTCAGTATTACCGCTATAACCAATCGCTGTTTCCCATCCTGCTTCTTTTTACCGATTAGACGTCACATTGAACAAAAAACTGGTTTTACCGCTCCAAGATGGAGGTCTCTCTAACACCTTATCCTTGGGTAGAATCGGGAACACGTCAGATCTCCGTTCGCATGACGCCGGTGTTAAATGATGAATATACATTGGTGGGCAAGATTAAAAGATAAACGAGAAAACCGGATATTTAATTATTAGCTTTATGAAAATGCACGTGTCGCCACCAGAGGGCGTTTCATTTTGAATACCTGTAGTAAACACGTAAATTTATGTGATGCCACGCAGCATCTGTTTTGAAACCTAGAAACATTCGCGGAGATCTTGTTTCTCAATGTGTTTGCTGCTCACAATGACGATAAGTTTACGAGATCGCGCTTTCTTGGTCAAATTGTTTTACTAAAACAACAATTTCGCAGTAATTGCTCTACGGAAATATCGGACTTGGAAGAGGATTCGAAAAGCTCCAATCGATGTTAAAACCTTCGGAGTATGATAACGAAATTTGAAACCACAGGATCGTTGGCTATTCGTCCTGGAAGTGGAAGAAAACCAGTTTCTATAGACACAGTACAGGAGCTTTCGCTTCAGGTGGAAGAGGACAGAGCTTCAAATTCTCGTGGTAGCACTAGTGTCAGGCGTGTAGCACAGGCGTTGGATAGGCCACGTTCAACTGTATGTTTAACTGCGGAATATCCTCTGATATTATCCGTACAAACTTTCACTTGTGCAGCGGTTGCTTCCACATGACCAGTTCTCACTGCAGTTTCTAGCTCGGGTTGAGGTCGATTCATAGTAGACTTGGAATATCCTCTGGACAGACGAAGCGCATTTTCACTTGGATGGTGCAGTCAATACTCACAACTGCCGAATTTGGGAACCAGAAAATTCTCACGCTATCTTAGAGGTTCCGTTGCATTTACCAAAAGTGACGGTATGGTGTGGATTTACTGCATCATTTATTCTTCGTCCCTACTTCTACGAGGAATTACGTTCTACAGGTCCAGAGTTCCATCACCGGGAAGCGATATGCATCGCTGTTACAGAATGAAGTTCTTTTGGCTCTGCGAGCACATCATTGCCTTGCAGACACAATCTGCAAGATGGAGCTCCTCCACACATTGCAGTGTGTGTTAAGAATGTTCTTAAAATACATTTTACAGAAGAACGTGTCATCAGCTGGCACTTCCCAAATCTATGGCCTCCCCGGACCTTAATCCATGCGATTTTTGGCTTTGGGGGCATTTGAAACGTCTGGTAAGTCGTGACAATCCAAGAACTTTACCTGACCTTAAAAGCAGCATTTCACGCCACGTGCTGAACATTTCCTCGCACACACCTCGGTCAGTTGTGGAACATGCCATCTTGCGATTTCACATGGTATCTGAAAATGATGGCCATCATGTGGCACATGTTTTGTTCCAGTAACAATTGTAAAAGTGTTTAACAGTTGTTAAAATTGTAAACGTTTGCTAAATGTGTCATATCTTAATAAAACGCCCTCTGGTGACGACATGTGCAACTAATTTTTTTCCCCTGAAACAAATTCCCATCACTCTTCATGAAGTCCTTAACAAAATTTCATAATTTTTTGATGACTGGTTTCGCTTGTAGGCTACTTTAAAATAGGGTCTTTCCAGGAGGGGCTTATTGAAGATGTTGCTGTGCCCATTTATGACATTGATCCGAAATGATTCGTCACATATCAGAGCCGTAGCGTGCTTTCTCGGGGAAGCGGGGCAGACTTTTCTTAGGGGCCCTTGAAAAAGGTTATTATGATGCAAAATAAGTAAATTTTTTTTCCATTTGGCTCGGGGCCGCCGTTGCTCCAGCCTAGTTAGGGGCCTGTCACAGATTCTGTTCATTGATAAATCCTTCAATAGTCAGGATAGTAACTGTCGATAAATTAAAAAAAAAATTCATCAAATGCACTGGAAAGGTAAAGTTTTTACCATGATTGTTCGGCTGAAAGGTGCGAAATTATCATAAAATTGTGTGGCACAGATCTCTACGTTTCCGACAGATTCGGAGACAGGCATGAAGCATAAAGGTGAAGTTCTCGAATTTTATATTAGTGTTTTCAAGGCGCTGCTGGAACCAATTTCCGGCTGATGAACTAATTTTTGGCGTCATTGTTGAATGAGAGGTTAATTTACGCGGCAAGATATTTGACATCCATTCATAAATATTTGATTTATGAAAAAACTTTAAATTTTTTTATATTTGAATTTTTTAAATGAGGTTGATTCAATGAAGTTTCAATATTTTGCCTAATTTGATAAAATTAACAGTTTTATTTATTTTGAATCAATTTTTATTCAGTTATATTGATTTTATGCTATTCTATCATGCACGCAAAGTGTTGGTGTAATAATGAACAATGAGGCTTTTTGGATCACGTGATATTTCCCTTTTTTTTTGAGGGACATACAAGGTAACCAATATGGCGACTTCCCTGTGCGATTCATGAAAGAAACAAATCTAAATTAAAGAAACATAGAAATGAATCATTTTTTTCTTTTTAATGGGAGAACTAGATATTTCGATTTTTTTCAACTTCAAGTTATCGATCTGCCTGTTTTTCCTTCAAATCCTGCGGAATTTTTTCAATGTAATTTATATGGGCTCGTAATTAATTTAAAAACATCCTAAACTATATGGATTGATGCAATTGGATTATATAAGACAATACGGAGACATTCTCATTTTCCCGCTCCAGAAGATATAATCAAAAATTTGAAATCAATGTTATTGCATGAATATCCACCTCAAAAGTGGGTCTGGCCAGAACCGTCTCTATTCTACCTAGACTCTATACTACCTGGTAGAATAGAGACGGCCCTGGTCTGGCTCATTATTTTATATTTAATTTTCTGGGCTTCGTATCTTTAAGCGAGCTCAATATTTCGAAAACCAAAGATTCAATTCAATTTTTAAAATTATTGATGTGGCGGAACACCCCTCTAAATTTCCGCATTTCTACGCTAAAATCGGCAATTATAACATTGATCTCTATGGGGATCATCTAATGTATGTCCCTCAGGAGTGATACTGATGGTGATTATGACGTCTATTCGAAAGCCTCATACATTTTAGTAGTAGTGTTTTGTGCGCTTCGGCTGCTCCGAAAATTCTTGGATTGGATTGGATTTTGATTTTATTGGCGCAAGGACCATCTAGGTCAAGCTGCACCAAAACAAATGTCCATATAAAAAGAATACAAGACTTGTTCTTGTATATAAGACAAGTTCTTGTCATGTCAAAAGGTAAAAGTATGCATGAAACGTAAAACAATGACATAGATAGTAAAAATTAATTTGTCATATAAACCAATGGCTTTGATAAATTTAAAAATGCGAGATGCATCGCAATGGTCTGCTAAAATGTCACGAAGTGAAAGATGATTCTGACCAAAAGCGGTCGTAAAATGATGACGATGATGTGAACAAGTAAAAGCATGAGCAGTGGTCAACGGACTTTGACAATGTGGGTGCTCAGGTTGACTCTCTCGCAATAATAAATATGATTGCGTGAGGCGACTGTGTTCTATGCGTAACCGGGCAAGCAGAAGTTCCTCCTTTCGGTTAGTCCTGCAGCTCGAATGCCAATGGCCAAGTGTGGGCTTGATGGCATGTAGTTTATTATTTATTTGAGTGTCCCAATGATCCTGCCAGTGGCGATGCATCACTTCTCGGAGGATTGGGAAGTGGTCACTGGCAGGGAAACCGTAAACCGAAAATTCTTAATGTGTGAAAATTTGTAAAAAATGATCACTGAAGAATTGTAGTAGTACAGCATAACAAATACTGCACAATCGGAAATATACACAGTAGGCTCTCGCTAATCCGGCATATATCAGATCAGGGTGTGCCGAATTACCGAAAATCTCTTCATTAAACAAATCAATTATTTTTACCCGTACATGATACCCGTACACGAGACATATTTTGCAATAAACATTAAATAAAAATGAGTGTGAAGAAGATTAAAAACATTCATAGCAACATTATCAGTCTTGTGAATATTGGCTTTCTTCACACGTATCAACAAACGAAACCAACACATTAGCATTCGAATTCCCCATCCTGAACCACAGTTATGTTAATTAAGTTATGTTAATTAGGTTATGTTAATTAAGTTATGTTAATTAAGTTATGTTAATTAAGTTATGTTAATTAAGTTATGTTAATTAAGTTATGTTAATTAAGTTTATGTCAATTAAATAATTAATTGACGATTTTTATACCAACTTACTTTTTTAATTGACGATATTTATCAACACGACCTTGGGATTAAACATAATCTTATAGTTGAATATGATAAATTCTCGGTTTATGAGTAAAAATTAATAAATATTAGAGTTTGCCTGATTTTGCTGTCCGCTATCGAGCGTGTCTGCTAACGGGAATAAAATACATTAAACCCCCCTATTTCACGGAACCGGAACCGGGATCAGGAAAATGTCCGTTAGGGGAGATTCCACTGTAGACTCTTTAACGTATAATTCGCGGATTATACTGGGAAAAAAAGGTTAAATGCCTTTCTTGGGGGAGCATGGGAATTTTTAAGAACGGTGATGATACGACATGTGAGATTTCTCTGAAATGTTCGAATGTTGCAGAATATTGAGCATCACCAAGACTTCTAAGCACTTCTCTGGTTTTCCCCCTTCTCCAGACTTGAAACAGCACCTCCTCTATCTTTAGGAGTTGCTTGAACCCAATCAATCACATTTGGGCACAATTCGATCATCATTGTTTTCTCGTTAGTTCTTCTGCCACGTACTTTTCAGCAGCTATTCAATGGACTGCAGTATGCTTAGATCTAGATAAATGTAACAACTTTCTAACATCTTATTGTGTCACTTCCTGTGGACTGCACACAGGGCCGTAGCATGCCTTCTCGGGAGTCCTGGAGCAGACTTTCCTTGGGGGCCTCCTTCAAAGAGGGTTATGCTCAGAAAAGGGAGGGGTTCTCCCCCTCATATTCTCCGGAAAATCGGGAGCGAGGCTATTTGAGCCCCCTCAATAAATTTTTCATGTGGGGCTTAGCCCCACCCATTAATTAATGAATATTCAATGCAATGCACAACTAGCTCTCCTGCATAAGGGCTTGAGTCCCGTGTATGCGGGACAACTGGCAACTATCAGCTCCCTTGATTTTTTCTTCATATCGGCGCCTCTGCATCCTCTCATTTTGCAGATTTCAAACAAGAAACTGTCAAAATTTCTAGGAAATATGCAAAATAAGTAGCTTTTTTACCAGCCTAGTTTACCAGCCTGACTGCACAAGACAGTTTTTCTAGATATAAGCTTGTCGTCACAATGTGATTCGACCGTGTATTTAAAAAAAAAAGTCACCCAATAAGTTTTTTTTTCTTCAGAAATTGTAAAAAGTATGTGCAGTAATTTCTGTTATGTTAACAAGACGTTTAATCCCTTCGGGTTATATAGAGTGTCTGTATCATCGTTAAGTTTGTAATTTTGTGTTTTTTGTTTTGTCTTTTCTTTTGTGACGTATATCTCACTTGTCTTGAACGTACGTTTTACGTGTTGTGTTCTTTCAATTAAAAAAAATATTTGTGTGTGTCAACAATTCTTTTTTCCTCCACGAGTAAAAATCATTCTAGGATGGTTAACTCAAAGTAAAACTCCGAAAGATCCCGTTAAGGAGATACGGGACTTTCAAATGAGGAAAATGACGAAATATTTTTTATTACACAAAAATATAGCAACATTTGCGTAAAATATTTTCCAACAAACCGCATTAAAATCTGATTTTTATAATTGAAAAATCATGGTTGTCTACGGGAAATAATATCTTCGTTTCTAGTTTTCTCCGTGTTTGTTTTTCGTCATAAACTGATATTCAAAATGTGCTTTGTGAACTATAAATTTTATTGAATTTATTCCAAATTTTATACACTTCTTTCTTATGAACTACCAGCTGTAACCCGCGGCTTCGCTCGCGTGGATATGGTAACCAGAAAATTGTTCTACAATGACTTCCCCCATATAACATTTGGACCCCCATTGGGGGTTAAATTTTCAGAAATCCTCGTCGGAGTGATTTTCTGTATTATAAAATGTAATACTCACCAAATTTCGTATTTATAACTTCTGCTGTTTAGACTCAGCGATGATTGCGCCATATAAACTTTGAACCCCCCCCCCCCATACGACCCCCTTAGATGCTTAATTTTGAAATATCCCTGTTTACCCTTTTTAGCGTGTATGTGTCTACATTACAAACTAAAACTACTGACAAAATTTTATATTAATAGCTTCAGCGGTTTCAGCGCAGCGTGATTTTTCTATGTAACCTTTGAACCCTTTTATGATCCCCTTAGGGGTCGAATTTCGAAAAACCCCTTCTTACTGAGTTCTTACATGATAGAATGAAAGTATCGACTTAATTCCATATTTATAGTTTCAGTGGTTTCGGCTCGGCAGAATTTCCTTTATTGAATGTATAACCTCTCTTTAAACCCCCTTAAGGGTTGAATTTCGGATAATCCTTGCTTAGCGGGTCTTTACTTTATGAAATGAAACTACTGACCAAATTTCATAATCATAACTTCAGCGGTTTCAGCTCCGCGATGATGAATCAGTTAATCAGTCAGGGCATGTCATTATATATATAGGGGAAAGTGACCTATAATGAGATACTTTTTCTACAATAGCTTTGCTGATTCCCTGATGAACAATTTAGTAATCTTAAAATTGATTTTGTACACCATAATTATACCTGATTCGAAATACTGATTGAATTTTCAGAAAAAAATATTGCAAGAAAATACTCAAAAAATGATTTTATTAAAATGTTCGAATCAGGTGTTTTTGGAACAGGTTGCCAAATATGAGACACTATCTAAGATTGTGCAGTCACACTGAGAAAGAAACATTTGCATGAAAAAAGTTATTTATTGAATTTAACTAATCGTCAAAATTAAAAGATATAACAAATTAATTTTTTTTACGAATAAACAGACATTGCACAAAAATACTGTCTCCTTAATTTCTCCACAATCCTCGTGAGACCATCGAGAGCATATCATACATCTTGCCCACTTCTCTCAATGGGTGTCCTCTGAAAATCGGGTTGAACAGAACATACATTCTGGATCCGACTCATCGTAATTAAAATATGAATCATCTGAGTCCTGTAGAGGTGGTTCTTCGCCATCGCACGTTTCGTCTTCACCAGAATCTTGTCTTCTCATTTTGGTTTTATCTAACTCTTTCTTAGCTTTCTTTTGCTTTTTTCCTCTTGTCAGCCCCAGTTTTCTTAGTACCTTTTTTATTCCTTTTGTTACTTTACTCGCGATTTTTCTTCAAGCTGTTTCTTGTATGGTGAGTTGGTGAGCAATATTGCTGAACCCGACCGTGAAAAAGACGATGTACTAGGCCTTGAGGGGGGATAGGGCTAATGTCTGACGGCTTCACTGCCACACCAGAAGGTCCAGAGATGGCTGCCAAATTAGAAGTAGAAGATGGAGAGTCTTTCCGAAGGCGTTCACTGAATTTTCCATTGTCGCGGCTTTTGTGTAGGCTACTGCAAATAGTCTCATAACGAGACTTACCGGAACTACTTGAGTTTAGAAGCGAGCACGCCCAGGCTCTGCCGCTTTTGCGATATAAGCTCATTGATCGTGAGATCGTGGGCTTGCCGGAGAAAACTCAAACCGGCAAGCCGGCCGGGAAAGCACACCCGGTTCGGACCAACATCCCGCCAACCTCCCAAGCAGCACAACCACACCCCCACACCCAAACCCCAATCCCCGGGCACATCACCGCTCGACAAAGTCAGGACAGCACCGCGAGTGCGATTCCCCTCAGTCTCGACACCCGTGACAAGGCTCCGCCGGCGCGGTCCCCAGCACCCCAACACGCCCCGCGAAGGGAGAACCCCCGACCACCCCTACCATTCCCACCCCCAAGAACTTCTATTGTGGATATGAGAGAACAATATGTTACAGGACGGGAACATCGTTTCTTATCAAGGAAAACATGGAACGCCTCAGACAAGGGCCTCAAAATCGGCGCTTTATTCTCGACTACGTATGAAGTTATTTGATTTGTCGACATTCAATCTTGTTCTACTTGTTATTTCCTGCACCTCCGAACGGTCTGGTCTGAGCCACGATTGAGGAGCCACATGCGGGTGCGACAATCAAAGCTGCAATTTGCCAAAAGTCATGTGCAAAGAAATGCACGTGGGCCACATCAAAAAATACTCCAGATATATTTAAAAAAAACAAAAAAAAACCATGTACAGTACAAACAATCCAAAATCGTGCGCCGCTTATGCATGTATGACATATAAATTCAAAAGTTGGAACCACAGCACTAAATGGGCGCGCAATTTACATGGGGCGCCGTTGGGCCAATCTGCCTCTTTTCCAATGTGGCCGGCTGGGCTTTCTGCCCTTCTTTTTCCCTGGGATGTTACATGCGGGTGCAACAGTCAAAGTAACAATTTGCCATGGGTAGTGTGCAGAGAAATGTACATGTGCCACACGAAACGAAATACAATTAAAGAACATGTGCAGACAGAACAAACAATACCAAATCGTGCGCCGCTGATGCATGTACGACATAAAAATTCAAATTTGGTGCCACAATACCAAGGGGGGGGGGGCAAATTACACGGGGCACCGGTGGGGAAACCTGCCTCTTTTCCAATGTGGCCGGCTGGGCATTCTGGCCTTTTCCCTGAGAAGTTACATGCGGTTGCGACAGTCAATGTGCAGAGAAATGTACATGTGCCATGTCGAACGAAATACAATAGATACAATTAAAAGGGGGGGGGCCTTGAGTTATGAAGAGAGACTACATTTTTTTGAATATGTTTACATTAGATAAACGCAGGTGTCGGGGGGATATGATCAAAGTGTTCAAAATTTCCAACGCGGGATGGACCGTTATAAATACATCGTCAATCAACTGCTACGACAAGGGACACCAGTGTCGATTGGTAAGGGACAATTCTAGGTTGTGGTGTCGCAGGGAATTTTTCTCTAATAGGGTTGTGAATAAATGGAATAGCTTACCTCCAGGGACGTCAATTCTAACACAATTGACACGTTTAAATGATGCTTACAATGGGAGGAATCGAGAAGCTATCCATACTTAGCTGAGGTTACGGGATTGCACTATAAAAGTTTTACGGAAGTTCTTTTATAAAACTTGAAAATGCAACCAATAAGTATATCGGTTACATTCGAGCGAATGTATTCAAAAAGTTTATTGGTTGTGTAATCCTGTCCTAAGGTCGGAGTTTTTACACTATAAAAGTTCTTTAGTACAAAACTTAAATAAAAAAAACAACCCATAAGCCTATTGGCTTCGAATGTAACCGATATGCTTATTGTATTGCGTTTTTCAAGTGTTATAAAAGAATTTTTATAAAACTTGAAAAATACAATCAATAAACGTATCGGTTACATTCAAGCGAATGTAACTCACATTTCACTTTTTCCTAATTTCAACGTGCCTTATTATATTCAACAAGCAAATAATACAGGTTACTTCGTGTATATGTTACTACCAAAGTTGCTCGACAGTACAACTCTTAAAAAAAAAAGAATTGATATCAAAACGTGATAATATACGATGGAAGCATGAGATAAGGCCGGCATTACACTATGAAAGTTTTTTAAATGTTCTTTTATAAAACTTGAAAAATTCAACCAATAAGCGCATCTGTTACATTCGAACGAATGTTGCCAATAGGCTTGTTTGATATTTTTTTTAAAGTTTCATATCTTTTGTCAAACTTTTACAGTGTAATCCCGGCCTAATAAATGATATTAAAGATTAAAAAAATGTGTACGTAGATATTATTTGAGACATCGATATCATGGGCGGAGATACGGGGGGGGGCGTTGGGGGGGGGCAATTCCCCCAGCGTCAAAGGTGAAGTTGACTGATCTAATGTATATATGCATATTGAAATCATCATCATCGTGCTCCCCAGAAATAATGACCGTACCCCCCCACCCCCAGACTTCCAAGTCTATCTCCGCCTATGATCGATATTCCGATTCCTTTGATCGTTAGGGTTGCCGTGATTCATAACTACGTCAGTGTTGGTCATAAAATTAATTTTTTTATTTTATTTCACATGTTGGAGGCATGAAGCATATTTTTCTAGATATGACTGATAGGACCCAGGGACCGTATAGAAATTTAAATTTTGTGACTCTTTTATGAATAATTTTTTTCATTTGAACAACATTTAAGATTCTGGGTGACATCATTTTAAACACTTTTTCTAATTGAAAGTTGTCTCTAAAATCAACTGTTCAGGAAATAGCCATTGTGGACAACAATAAGAGTGGTTTATTTACACCCTGTATATAATTAAAAGTTTGAAAATTAGTGGCTGCAGACTATACTGAAATGTTGAGAATGTGCATTAGCTAAAAAAACTAGAGCAAATTCCGAAAACAGACACTAGTTTTAGAATCAGCACGCACGCACGCGCGCGCGCGCACACACACACACACACACACAGCCCCGATATACCCTAAAATCGTTAAAACTTCCTTGAAAATTTTTTTTCGTTAGGCAGTGTGTTATTACAGTGCACCACAAAAGTTTAGGCACAACACTAATTTTGAGTTTTAAGTTATTTAATGTAAATTGTGAGGCTTTATAAATTTTTTAGCGGAATTCCTGTGACAAATGAACAACACACAACAAAAACAAAATAGAAATCGTGAATATTCGCTATATTATAGCGAAAACAATAAAAATGCATACCACAAAAAGTTTACGCACAAATTTTAAATATTTTTTTTAGAAAACATGAAAATATTATTAGTAACTTATGTGATCGCCATTGCTTTTTATACATCGAATGCACGTATTTTCATCGCAAGTACAAGGTTTTATAGTAATTCTGGACAAATCGAACCATGCTCAATTGCATTTTTCAGTATTGAAATCGAAAATTATTGTTTTCCTCTGCTATGCATGGCACGTGTGAGGGTACTACATAGGCTTCCTATGGGGTGGGGATTCGGACTGAAGGCTGGCCAATCCAGAATCAAGACGTTTTTAGCTCTGAACTTTTTTTTTCGTTGACTTTGATGTGTGGATGGAAGCATGATCCTGCTGAAAATTCCAGATTAAAACACTTAATATTTCTCCAAAACTGTAATAAATGGTTTTCAAGTGTTTCTTGGTACATTTCTGAATTCTTACTACCATTTAAGAATGCCAATAAGGTTTGTCCATCATAACCAAACGCTCCCCATACCATCATAGAACTTCAACCATGCTGTGCACTGAATAAAGTTCATGGATCTTTCTTAGATCATGCCAATAATAAGAATAATTGTCTGGGCCATCGATAAATTCCACTTCTTTTCATCATTGAAGAGTATTTCAGGCATTCACTGAATACGACACATGGTTTCAAGTCCAGTCCAATTGCACTTGCTTATGGTGATGTTCGGAGAAGGGTACACGAATCATTTTGTTCATTTGCATGTAGCCGACTTCGTGGATTCGTCTGCGAACACTTTCTCTCGAAATATTCAATTCTGTTCTATGTTTTATTTCACTAGCAGAGTGATTTTGTTGCGAAACATACTCCTCGTATTTTTCTTTCGTCATGTTAACTGGTCACTCGGGGTCTTCTATGTCTCGATTTCGGTTTATAATGTCCAGCACGTGGTAGCACTCTATAGATGCTTCGTTCAAATCGATTTAAGGCTGAGATTACACTATAAAAGTATGGTAAAAGATCTTTTACAAAACTTGAAAAAAAATAAAACACCAGCAAGCCTATTGGTTGCATTCGCTCGAATGTAACTGATGCGCTTATTGGTTGCATTTTCCAAGTTTTATAAAAAAGACTTATAAAAATTTTATACAGTGTAATGCCGGCTTAATTCAATAGAAATTTTAGAAACATCTTCACCTAGTGACCTCAGTACCCGTATCTACAATACTTCCTTATTGGAGGACTAGGTAAATTTTGGCATGGTGCTGGACTCGTGAAAACATTCGAGGTTCATGTAGCAACAATGAAATACACCCCTTTGTGTACGTGAATCTACGTGGCATATTGAAATTTGCTTAAATTTGATTCTGAGCCTATACCTTTGAGGCACGTAAAGTTCAATTCTTTAATTTCTTTTTTTTAAGTTTTAGTTTTTACTAAACCATCATCTCTTATATTCTATAATACCTGATTTCTGATCTCGATTAAAATTATTAACAAAATCTATTAGTTATTTTTAATTTTATGTTCACCAACGATAAATTTCCAGGCTCTGATCACCTCTACGAAACAGAGTCGCCCGTAAGTAGTGTTTTCCTAAGAGCAGGAACTTGCGCCGATAATGCATCGTGTGGGTGGGAATTGGTTAAAACACTCGAATTTCAGGTTTTTTAACCAATCCCCATCCTCACCCTGCACGCGGCGCAAAAGACCTGCTCTTAGGAAAACACCGCATTTAGGGTGTGCGACAGGTTTTGGTCGCATCGGGATCCGCGCTCTGTTGGGCCTCGCACTCACGCTAAATTATTGGAGGCTTTCACCGATTCTGAAATTATTTTTTGCATTAATTCTGAATTTTCAACAATTCTGGAATTTTTTTCTACCATTGATTCTGAATTTTCATCGATTCTGGAGTTATTTCTTTCAATTCTGAATTTTCATCGATTCTGGAGTTATTTCTTTCAATTCTGAATTTTCACAAATTCTGGAGTTATTTCTTTCAATTCTGAATTTTCACAAATTCTGTCGTTATTTCTATCAATTATTTTTAATTCATCAAATCTAAAATTTTCATTAGTTTCGGGAATTTTTTCTCTCATTAATTTGAAATTACCTTCAGCAATGGTTTTTCATCCATTTTTGTGTTAATTTACATTTAATTGCATTTAAAATTTTTTTGTACGGATATTTTTCAGCATTCCTGTATATTCTGGAATAATAGATGCCGATTTCCCCCTCCCCCACAAAATTGATAAAATCGGAGCAAAGGGAGTCCTAAACATTTTTGGTGCCCCAAAATTGTTAAAACGCATCTGTGTGGTTTCTCTATTATTTAAGGGCTTATTTTTCTCTAAGGGCGGCCCTGATACGAAATTAACTAATCAAGGAAAAGAATCTAAAATCCAGCTCCAGTCCATACAGGGCCGCAACTACATACTTTGTCAGTCGGGACAAGCATTCATTTTGAGGCCCTCTCTGGCCGAGACCACGACCTCCTAGATTATACAAGGTTCCTAAATTATTCTTAGGCTATTTAGGAGGTAGTGACCAGATCTCCAGATTTTGTTACACACTGTATTTTCACTCTCAAACCTGGTACAGGGTAATTTTTGAACGCCCGTTGAGCGTTTTCTAAATCGGAATCATACCTCTACGACGGACGGTTGATGAGATGAAGGCCGTGCTAGCACTTACAGGACACCCTGTATATCACACTATACTGCTTATCTAGTTTTTGTTGATATATTTTTCATGTCCAAATAGACCACATGCGTACGCAGGATATTTCCTCAAAATAACACTATAATTTCGTCTCAAGGGGGCACTTTTCGTACGCCAATGCAACAGACTCCAAACTTAGGAGCTAATGGGACAAAAGGGTTTATATATGTATAAAATTAATCATCACCGCAAAAGTTATCAGAATTATTTGTTTTAAATATTTTTTATCATTATAGAGTATAAAACCTGTCTTCAACGGAATCGCAAGGGACCGAGATTTTTTTTCGTTGAACACAGGTTTCCGCTTAATAAAGGTTCAGTTGATATAATGTGTAAATTAATGTAACGATCTCGTGTGTGATTGAAATAAAATTAAAATAATAAATAATAGAAGGTATATAAACTAAATAATTTAAAAATATATAAAATTAATAAATGGTAAACTGTAATAAATGGTTTTCAAGTGTTTCTTGGTACATTTCTGAATTCTTACTACCATTTAAGAATGCCAATAAGGTTTGTCCATCATAACCAAACGCTCCCCATACCATCATAGAACTTCAACCATGCTGTGCACTGAATAAAGTTCATGGATCTTTCTTAGATCATGCCAATAATAAGAATAATTGTCTGGGCCATCGATAAATTCCACTTCTTTTCATCATTGAAGAGTATTTCAGGCATTCACTGAATACGACACATGGTTTCAAGTCCAGTCCAATTGCACTTGCTTATGGTGATGTTCGGAGAAGGGTACACGAATCATTTTGTTCATTTGCATGTAGCCGACTTCGTGGATTCGTCTGCGAACACTTTCTCTCGAAATATTCAATTCTGTTCTATGTTTTATTTCACTAGCAGAGTGATTTTGTTGCGAAACATACTCCTCGTATTTTTCTTTCGTCATGTTAACTGGTCACTCGGGGTCTTCTATGTCTCGATTTCGGTTTATAATGTCCAGCACGTGGTAGCACTCTATAGATGCTTCGTTCAAATCGATTTAAGGCTGAGATTACACTATAAAAGTATGGTAAAAGATCTTTTACAAAACTTGAAAAAAAATAAAACACCAGCAAGCCTATTGGTTGCATTCGCTCGAATGTAACTGATGCGCTTATTGGTTGCATTTTCCAAGTTTTATAAAAAAGACTTATAAAAATTTTATACAGTGTAATGCCGGCTTAATTCAATAGAAATTTTAGAAACATCTTCACCTAGTGACCTCAGTACCCGTATCTACAATACTTCCTTATTGGAGGACTAGGTAAATTTTGGCATGGTGCTGGACTCGTGAAAACATTCGAGGTTCATGTAGCAACAATGAAATACACCCCTTTGTGTACGTGAATCTACGTGGCATATTGAAATTTGCTTAAATTTGATTCTGAGCCTATACCTTTGAGGCACGTAAAGTTCAATTCTTTAATTTCTTTTTTTTAAGTTTTAGTTTTTACTAAACCATCATCTCTTATATTCTATAATACCTGATTTCTGATCTCGATTAAAATTATTAACAAAATCTATTAGTTATTTTTAATTTTATGTTCACCAACGATAAATTTCCAGGCTCTGATCACCTCTACGAAACAGAGTCGCCCGTAAGTAGTGTTTTCCTAAGAGCAGGAACTTGCGCCGATAATGCATCGTGTGGGTGGGAATTGGTTAAAACACTCGAATTTCAGGTTTTTTAACCAATCCCCATCCTCACCCTGCACGCGGCGCAAAAGACCTGCTCTTAGGAAAACACCGCATTTAGGGTGTGCGACAGGTTTTGGTCGCATCGGGATCCGCGCTCTGTTGGGCCTCGCACTCACGCTAAATTATTGGAGGCTTTCACCGATTCTGAAATTATTTTTTGCATTAATTCTGAATTTTCAACAATTCTGGAATTTTTTTCTACCATTGATTCTGAATTTTCATCGATTCTGGAGTTATTTCTTTCAATTCTGAATTTTCATCGATTCTGGAGTTATTTCTTTCAATTCTGAATTTTCATCGATTCTGGAGTTATTTCTTTCAATTCTGAATTTTCACAAATTCTGGAGTTATTTCTTTCAATTCTGAATTTTCACAAATTCTGTCGTTATTTCTATCAATTATTTTTAATTCATCAAATCTAAAATTTTCATTAGTTTCGGGAATTTTTTCTCTCATTAATTTGAAATTACCTTCAGCAATGGTTTTTCATCCATTTTTGTGTTAATTTACATTTAATTGCATTTAAAATTTTTTTGTACGGATATTTTTCAGCATTCCTGTATATTCTGGAATAATAGATGCCGATTTCCCCCTCCCCCACAAAATTGATAAAATCGGAGCAAAGGGAGTCCTAAACATTTTTGGTGCCCCAAAATTGTTAAAACGCATCTGTGTGGTTTCTCTATTATTTAAGGGCTTATTTTTCTCTAAGGGCGGCCCTGATACGAAATTAACTAATCAAGGAAAAGAATCTAAAATCCAGCTCCAGTCCATACAGGGCCGCAACTACATACTTTGTCAGTCGGGACAAGCATTCATTTTGAGGCCCTCTCTGGCCGAGACCACGACCTCCTAGATTATACAAGGTTCCTAAATTATTCTTAGGCTATTTAGGAGGTAGTGACCAGATCTCCAGATTTTGTTACACACTGTATTTTCACTCTCAAACCTGGTACAGGGTAATTTTTGAACGCCCGTTGAGCGTTTTCTAAATCGGAATCATACCTCTACGACGGACGGTTGATGAGATGAAGGCCGTGCTAGCACTTACAGGACACCCTGTATATCACACTATACTGCTTATCTAGTTTTTGTTGATATATTTTTCATGTCCAAATAGACCACATGCGTACGCAGGATATTTCCTCAAAATAACACTATAATTTCGTCTCAAGGGGGCACTTTTCGTACGCCAATGCAACAGACTCCAAACTTAGGAGCTAATGGGACAAAAGGGTTTATATATGTATAAAATTAATCATCACCGCAAAAGTTATCAGAATTATTTGTTTTAAATATTTTTTATCATTATAGAGTATAAAACCTGTCTTCAACGGAATCGCAAGGGACCGAGATTTTTTTTCGTTGAACACAGGTTTCCGCTTAATAAAGGTTCAGTTGATATAATGTGTAAATTAATGTAACGATCTCGTGTGTGATTGAAATAAAATTAAAATAATAAATAATAGAAGGTATATAAACTAAATAATTTAAAAATATATAAAATTAATAAATGGTAAACTGTAATAAATGGTTTTCAAGTGTTTCTTGGTACATTTCTGAATTCTTACTACCATTTAAGAATGCCAATAAGGTTTGTCCATCATAACCAAACGCTCCCCATACCATCATAGAACTTCAACCATGCTGTGCACTGAATAAAGTTCATGGATCTTTCTTAGATCATGCCAATAATAAGAATAATTGTCTGGGCCATCGATAAATTCCACTTCTTTTCATCATTGAAGAGTATTTCAGGCATTCACTGAATACGACACATGGTTTCAAGTCCAGTCCAATTGCACTTGCTTATGGTGATGTTCGGAGAAGGGTACACGAATCATTTTGTTCATTTGCATGTAGCCGACTTCGTGGATTCGTCTGCGAACACTTTCTCTCGAAATATTCAATTCTGTTCTATGTTTTATTTCACTAGCAGAGTGATTTTGTTGCGAAACATACTCCTCGTATTTTTCTTTCGTCATGTTAACTGGTCACTCGGGGTCTTCTATGTCTCGATTTCGGTTTATAATGTCCAGCACGTGGTAGCACTCTATAGATGCTTCGTTCAAATCGATTTAAGGCTGAGATTACACTATAAAAGTATGGTAAAAGATCTTTTACAAAACTTGAAAAAAAATAAAACACCAGCAAGCCTATTGGTTGCATTCGCTCGAATGTAACTGATGCGCTTATTGGTTGCATTTTCCAAGTTTTATAAAAAAGACTTATAAAAATTTTATACAGTGTAATGCCGGCTTAATTCAATAGAAATTTTAGAAACATCTTCACCTAGTGACCTCAGTACCCGTATCTACAATACTTCCTTATTGGAGGACTAGGTAAATTTTGGCATGGTGCTGGACTCGTGAAAACATTCGAGGTTCATGTAGCAACAATGAAATACACCCCTTTGTGTACGTGAATCTACGTGGCATATTGAAATTTGCTTAAATTTGATTCTGAGCCTATACCTTTGAGGCACGTAAAGTTCAATTCTTTAATTTCTTTTTTTTAAGTTTTAGTTTTTACTAAACCATCATCTCTTATATTCTATAATACCTGATTTCTGATCTCGATTAAAATTATTAACAAAATCTATTAGTTATTTTTAATTTTATGTTCACCAACGATAAATTTCCAGGCTCTGATCACCTCTACGAAACAGAGTCGCCCGTAAGTAGTGTTTTCCTAAGAGCAGGAACTTGCGCCGATAATGCATCGTGTGGGTGGGAATTGGTTAAAACACTCGAATTTCAGGTTTTTTAACCAATCCCCATCCTCACCCTGCACGCGGCGCAAAAGACCTGCTCTTAGGAAAACACCGCATTTAGGGTGTGCGACAGGTTTTGGTCGCATCGGGATCCGCGCTCTGTTGGGCCTCGCACTCACGCTAAATTATTGGAGGCTTTCACCGATTCTGAAATTATTTTTTGCATTAATTCTGAATTTTCAACAATTCTGGAATTTTTTTCTACCAT
This sequence comes from Pholcus phalangioides, assembly GCF_987345545.1. Classification (NCBI taxonomy): domain Eukaryota; kingdom Metazoa; phylum Arthropoda; class Arachnida; order Araneae; family Pholcidae; genus Pholcus; species Pholcus phalangioides. Next base: position 3,530,381 of record NW_028301619.1, read on the forward strand.
TGATTCTGAATTTTCATCGATTCTGGAGTTATTTCTTTCAATTCTGAATTTTCATCGATTCTGGAGTTATTTCTTTCAATTCTGAATTTTCATCGATTCTGGAGTTATTTCTTTCAATTCTGAATTTTCACAAATTCTGGAGTTATTTCTTTCAATTCTGAATTTTCACAAATTCTGTCGTTATTTCTATCAATTATTTTTAATTCATCAAATCTAAAATTTTCATTAGTTTCGGGAATTTTTTCTCTCATTAATTTGAAATTACCTTCAGCAATGGTTTTTCATCCATTTTTGTGTTAATTTACATTTAATTGCATTTAAAATTTTTTTGTACGGATATTTTTCAGCATTCCTGTATATTCTGGAATAATAGATGCCGATTTCCCCCTCCCCCACAAAATTGATAAAATCGGAGCAAAGGGAGTCCTAAACATTTTTGGTGCCCCAAAATTGTTAAAACGCATCTGTGTGGTTTCTCTATTATTTAAGGGCTTATTTTTCTCTAAGGGCGGCCCTGATACGAAATTAACTAATCAAGGAAAAGAATCTAAAATCCAGCTCCAGTCCATACAGGGCCGCAACTACATACTTTGTCAGTCGGGACAAGCATTCATTTTGAGGCCCTCTCTGGCCGAGACCACGACCTCCTAGATTATACAAGGTTCCTAAATTATTCTTAGGCTATTTAGGAGGTAGTGACCAGATCTCCAGATTTTGTTACACACTGTATTTTCACTCTCAAACCTGGTACAGGGTAATTTTTGAACGCCCGTTGAGCGTTTTCTAAATCGGAATCATACCTCTACGACGGACGGTTGATGAGATGAAGGCCGTGCTAGCACTTACAGGACACCCTGTATATCACACTATACTGCTTATCTAGTTTTTGTTGATATATTTTTCATGTCCAAATAGACCACATGCGTACGCAGGATATTTCCTCAAAATAACACTATAATTTCGTCTCAAGGGGGCACTTTTCGTACGCCAATGCAACAGACTCCAAACTTAGGAGCTAATGGGACAAAAGGGTTTATATATGTATAAAATTAATCATCACCGCAAAAGTTATCAGAATTATTTGTTTTAAATATTTTTTATCATTATAGAGTATAAAACCTGTCTTCAACGGAATCGCAAGGGACCGAGATTTTTTTTCGTTGAACACAGGTTTCCGCTTAATAAAGGTTCAGTTGATATAATGTGTAAATTAATGTAACGATCTCGTGTGTGATTGAAATAAAATTAAAATAATAAATAATAGAAGGTATATAAACTAAATAATTTAAAAATATATAAAATTAATAATTAGTCTATAATTACTAAATACTGTATTTAGGTTTTGACAGCATCCGTATAAAATTCCGACCTTCACTGTTTTTCTTCTAAAATACCGACATATACTTTTTTTTTAACTTCCTCAAAAATTTTCAATTAGGGTGTCAATATCTGTCGTGTCAGGTTCAGTTTTTACATTATTGTCTATGTTTATGTAAACCACAGCATCAGGGCCGTAACTAAGAATTTTGTGAGGGAAAGAGAGAGAGAGAGCAACAATGATTCTGCTGTCCCTACCACTGTAGAATTCGATGATTTTGTAACGATGTTTTTGTTCCCACCTAAAATTTAAAATTTGCTACCCCCTAAATTTTGCCACCAGGGCAGTTGCCCCCTTTGCCACTCTCTGATTAATGCCGACCCTTGATATCACGGAATGCAATAGCTTGCACACAATTTTGTAAATCTTACATATATCATCTGGAAATTCAACCCTTACATTGATTTCCTCCGTGGGAAAGCCTGCTTTTCCGAAAAATTTTGTTACAATTTCACCCAGAAAACAACTGCTTTATTACGTATGTCTTATCAAAACCACAGCATCAAGTACGGAAACGGTTTTTGGTAATCTAAAGGTGGATGATGTAGAACTCACATTTGCAAGCATAGATTGCGTAAAAAATTTTGGCGGAACACTTAACATTTTGTATGATTGTAAGTCTAAGAAGACAGAAAAAAAAAAGAGGAGTTTAATTTTTTAATTTATTTATTAAACTTTGAATTAATTGAAATTAAATTTTTGTTCCATAAAACCTACCCCCCATACTCTCCTTACTATAAAAGCAATAAGAAAATCGTTTTATTTATGAAGCTCACGGATCCCCCTGCAATTTTTCAAAGCACCCATGGTCAAGAACCCCTGTTCTAAGATAATTGGGAACTATCTGACGAGTTCCGTTTTCAACTCGTATTAGGCAAATACTGTAAAAGGAGGTGCGTATGATGAAAAACCCATCGAGCGACAGATTCTACATGCCAACAGGGAATAGACAACACAGGCAGGGCGCACGCAGTGGGCAGGAACATAGGAGACTCGTTAACCCTTCCCAAGGCGATGAATTATTTTAAAAAAATTCAAATATTTTCTTATAAAAATTAAAATATCAAAAAAATGTACCCGTTATGCAAGTTCAATCGATTCCAGTTAATTTAAATGCTTTTTCAGCGTTGGTAACTGAAAATTTCTCTGGAATAGAGAGCGGTAGACGGTTTTTTCTCAGCCCAAGATATCAAGGAAACAGATATTTTCTGGATTTTATGCTGAGGTGAACTCGGAAAGAAAAGTCATCTTGTCTCCGCTGGGACTCAGGCCTCTCTACCATCCCACCTGTGGGGGGGGGGGGCATTTCCTGAAGTTAAGAGAGGCTACTACTCTACTTCAGCGCCTCACGCCACAGGGCGTGAAATAAGGAAAGCAGGTCGTGTCTCCAGTGGTGTGGATGGCATCATGCTTGCCCGGTGTGCAAGAGGGCCTGGGTTCGTGCGTCCTGGCGGAGACAAGATGACTTTTCTTTCCGAGTTCACCCCAGCATAATATCCAGAAAATATCTGTTTCCTTTTTCTCTGGAATAAATTTCTTGTGCCCCTCAAAGGTCGTCCCGGTGTACAGAGGCTGGAGCTGCCACAAATTGATGTAACAAGGGGAAACATATCTTTGCACTATTTTCAGCCATTGAATTGGAATTTTTAAATATTTTGTAACGCCCCCGAAAGACAGCAACCTACATGGCATATGGCGCGACAGCACATACTGGAAATCACTATTAACACAGTTTAACCCTTTATATACTGACGGTACTTGGTGGTATACTGATGGCACCTTGGTGCTTTATACGTTGTTTGGAACTGTTTCAAAAACATTGTTTTTTTTGTCTTTGAATAGAACTAAAATGACCTACGAAATAATTTACATGATAACTATTTATTATTATCATTATATTTATACTTTTATTTTAACTTATTATAATTTCTTCTTATTCTACTTTTCACAATGTCGTATATAAAGAGTTAAACACTGTTTGGCTAAACACCTTTTAAACACCGGAATCTACTGTTAAAAATATATTACAGTCGAATCCCGTTGTAGTGTCCCCGATGTAGCGCCAACATTTTTCAGTGGACAAATCGTCCATATCTGGGCATCACACAGGTTAATTTGTGATTCGATATAACGCCAAACTCGTTATAGCGCCAGAAATCTGCGAGACAAATGATGGCGTTATATCGGGTGTTCGACTGTATTTGTCTTTCCTGAAGGAGCAATAGCATTCGACCACCGACTGGATTTATCATTGATGAAAAAAAATAACTTACCATTTTCCCCCGTCTAACTCCGGTAAAATACGATATATCCTTAATGTGCTCCGAAACATTTTCCCACCTGTTGATTTGACCAATATATTAGAGGGCGGGTAAATTATGCACCAATCGCTAGTCTCGAGTGTCTGGTGACTAGTGAAGTCCATCATTTTTTCATCACTTCTCTTGTTGCTGAAGAGCGCTCCTCGTCGTCGTACTTGGGTTAGATCCAATTTTAATTTATTGCCTCCGGTTTGTTGTACCTTGCGTTTCCCGGTTCCGCTCTTCCAATGAATAACCGTAAGTATATTTGATGATTTCTTATTATTGATGATGAATTTCAACTTTGTTGATTTTTTAACGGGTTATAGAAAAGTTTCTTGTACGGCTTGTTTCATAAAATGCATTGAAGAGGTTCTAAAAACCGAGACATTGAATGGTTTATGTATTTCTTCAACTTTTGTTTCAACTATAAAGTCTTTAAAATTTTATTTATTCCGCAAAATGCAGGTTTACACGGTATTATAAATACTATATGAATTTAAATCTTCTTGGAATTAAATTAATCCGTAAAAATTGCATTCAAACGCCGGCTTTCTCGAGAGTTTAAGCATTCTTATAAAAACGTTGCACATTTTTTGTGAAAACCATATAGTGATATTGCGTTTAATTTCCTATTGTTGTTTGGAGGTTTATGGTGTCTCAGAGGATTCATTTTCCGACAAGTTTATATCAGCCTAAGATACGTTTATTTGTTATTTTTCAAGTAAGTCGCGCAAAATAGAAATCATTTATCTTTTTATTAGTGTATTGCGATACCCATCAGATCATGAATCAGTTCTTTTAATGGGTTTGAAGATTATAAACGCATTTCATAGTAGTGTAATCCGATGCGTTGAAAAAAGAATAAATGTTACTGTTTATAAATCTATCGAAATTCTGCTCGTCTGAGTTTCAATCACAAATCCCAATGTGAAGAAAGAAAATAAACAAACATGATGAAAGTGTGTGCGAACATTAAAAGAGAAGTAATAATTTATCAGTTCTCTCACGTGTCAAAATTAAGTAAACGGACTAAGGTTTTGTAGTATGTGGCATTTCCAGTATTTACTTAATATGTAGGCTATGTCGGTTGTTCTTTTTTATGCATTTCATGCTCATGAAACTGAAAGATACTAAAGAAACTCACGATAAATGCAGAAGCAAGACAAGCGTAGGTTCCAGCATTTTACCAATCAAAAATACTGTTCGACTGAGCAGTAATCCATATCAGATGTTGAAGAAAAATTAAAAAAAATTTGAGAGCCTAAAACAAATTTTTTTATAGATTATTATTACATTACTAGCAGTGGAGAAACCTTATTTTACGAAGCTTAGGGCCGCCTGTATATCATTAAAAAAAATTTCTAATGTCCGAATCTTAATGTTCAAATAGCATGTTACTTTTGTATCATCAGATTCAGGATTTCATGGATATTTTAAATGCGATATACATAAATGAAATTCAATACCATAGTCTTCTTTCAAAGAATAAATCGCTTTCGAGTTGCTGAATTTGACAGAGTGAGGCAAATCCTTTATCCCTTTTTCGGTTGGATAGAAAATTTGTGACATTCGTAGAGTAATAGAGTGTCGTGAAACTTTATTTTTTAACATCGTTGGCAAAATTTGCTTTATTAATGCATTAATTGCACAATAAAAAATTGCGAATAATTTATTTCAGCACAGTTCTTCAATATGACAGAGTAGGCTCATATTCATGGTTTCACATTGTAGCCTTTGCTCAACATTGTTAGTCACACAAAGACGTAAATTTCTGTGAAATCAATTATACATACCGAAAATTTTTTTAATTAAGGTCTATTAGTAATAATTTCATTCACAAAAGTATTTTTCTGCTGTCTTACTTTTTGAATGCCTGTATTTTCATATGATTGAGGAGCTTATTTTCAAAAAGGAACATTTCCATTTTTTTTCGGAATTCATTTTTCAACAGGGTTTGTTCCAATGAAAATATTTTTTGTAAAAATTACAATGTAAAGTTAGTCGTTTCTACGAAAAGGGATCATATTCACTTCGGTATTTTTTGGTAGAACCTCTCGATAACGGTCATCCATGGGAACTAAAAATTTTGTCCTCTAATGAGAAGTGTCAGTTAACGGACAGCAAAATACGTTGAGTCCCGTCGACGTGATTCAAAAAAGTGTCCGTTAGTAAAGGTGTCCGCTAACGGGAATGTCTGTTATGGAAGGTTCCTCTGTAGGATGATGGTATTTCTATATTAATGAGAGAGGGCAAAAAGGGTACCTTCTTGGGCTAGGTAAAACCTTCTGAAATCAAGTGACGTAGAAATTTTAAATTTTTTAGATTTGGACAGCTCCAATTTTAATCAAAAGGTAATATTTCTACTATAATTTTCTTTCAAAAAGAAACATTTTCAAAATTCAAATGTAGATAACTCCCTTGAATTTTGATGACGAAACATAGAGAGAGAGTATTTAAATATTTTTCTACCATTCCTATATGCTATCTGTTGGGCTATTTTCTACTTTTGTAAAGCATTTTTTCACTTCTACTGTAAATTTAACAAAAGTGGAAATGTTCCCTTTTTGAAAATAAGCTCCTCATTTAATCTTGGTGTTGAGTTATGCAAGTTGCTGATACAATACATGTACAGTAAAAGGTCCGTTATAACGAGAGCTCACAATTGAGGGAAAAACACACTTCTCATTATAGACAAATTTTGATTTATTTTTTGCTCTGTCACATAATAAGTTGTAGAATATTCTTGCTTTATCTGAATTATAATAGTCTTTTATATCATTTTCGTTTTATCGAATGATACGATTCAAATCGTGAAATTGATTTTTTTCTCACAGCGATAGATTCTCTATAAAATTTTCTTAGAATTTCGTATTCCCAAAACGACTTAACCGACCGACTGAACAATTAAAATTTTCAGTTGTTACATTTCACTGCTCAATTCCATGACTTCATAGATTCGTTCTTTCATAGATTCTTTCAGCCACCTCGTTGAGAAATTTGCCTGTTGTGGCCCTTGTATTTGTACTTGTATTTGCATTAAGATTTTTCCTCTGATCGGAAGGCTTTTTTTAGCATGATTTGTCCAGCAGTTACGGTCAAATAAGCTCTGGCAGTGAAATATGACTGTAGTCCGTCAATCACTGGAACTGACGAAAGTCCTATGGAATTTTTACATGTACCATTAGGGTAATCCCTGAGTAAGAGAAAGGTAAAGATTCAGTTAATCGAAAAGTATGGTCAGTAACACGATGAGGTTTCCGCAAAAACGCGCAGAAAAAAGTGGGATTTTTTTTAATAACTAAAAATTTCATTTCCAGAATAGTTTTTTTTTTACCTCCATCGGGTAGCGTTATAGTTCTCTCAGTACAGTAATCTCTCTCTCTCTTGCGTTTTTAAATTATCTTCCTTGCGTTTTTCTCACTTTTACGAAGTTGTCTGCTCTCCCGGCCAGAAAAATAGTGATATTTCTTATTCATTTTATTTGTATGACTTTCTTTTATATAACAACTGGTTTTGTGATGCACCTCTCAGTTATACGTCGGAGAAGGTTTTGATTTTTTTGATTCTTTTCATCCAAAATTGCTTTTTAAACAATATTTAAAAAAAATGTAAAAGTTATCAATTAAGAAGCTATTATATATTATATGTGTCAAAGAGCATATTCTTTTATATTCTTGGACAGTATCGCTGTTTATGACTGACTGGCTATCAATCAGAATAGGTTCTTTCGCCATCCGTACCATGTCATATCCCTTCACTGGTACAAGGAATTCCAACTGAAGGGGTTAATTGAATTGATGTGATAAGAAAATGGTGATAGGTATAAGAAGTTGAAATCAATTACATTTGTATTAGAAAGGTGGTTTTCAAACGTTTTGAGCAAAAGATTGGGTTTCATGTTTGCCTTTATTGGCTTTGCTATATTTCCCATACCTTAAATAGGTAAAAGTTATCAATTCCATTCAAAATGAACGAATGAAAGTTGGTTGATAATTGAGTTAGGCAGGGATTACACTATAAAATTTTGATAAAAGATCTTTTACAAAATTTGAAAAAACAACAACCAATAAGCCTATTGGTTACATTCGCTCGAATATAACCGATACGCTTATTGGTTGCATTTTTCAAGATTTATAAAAGACTTTTATCAAACTTTTATAGTGTAATCCCGGCCTTAGGAGAGCTACGGAATATTGCAAAGGAAATGTACAATTACAACGATGAAGAGATTGATGCGCAGGATAATTAAGAAAAAAATCTTCCCCCCCCCCACATTATTTGCAAAATCTTTAGAAGCATTACAAACTCCTCATAGTTTACGACAGTGGGCCTCAAACTTTTTCCTCCCTTGGCTCTCTTGCTCTAGTCCATATATACTTGCGGCTCCCCATAATGAGCCAATAACCACCAAGCAGGCACAAATACCGCCAGCCTCCCGGACGTCTCTGTTAAATGTCGGCGACGCACATTTTGAGAAGCACTGGTGTATACGAGATGCATATATGGTTGAGTATTCGAAACTGAATTGAGACTAGCTCGCCGGCTCCACGGCGCATAGTTTTTGGCCGCTCTACCAGTCTTATCAATGGGCACCCTATTGCGAGGACCTAAGAGGGATGTGTAGAGTGGCCAGTAGTAGGGATGTGGCAAAAGTAGTATAGAAACTCTTTATAATTTTAATACAACTAACTTCAGAAATCGGTGCGGCTTCCGTACGAATCGAAAAGGTGGTTTTCTGGGATAGACGCAACAAAAACAGTAGGCCTACTCGAATTTAACCCTTTGACTACTGACTACTTTAAAGTACCACTTTCTTTTTAACCCCCGTAACATCCCTTGTATACGTTGTTGGGTGTTTCAAGTGCAAAGATTGTATAACTACTTTACGATTACCAGATAGCAGCACAAGTGTGGGACAATTAGTTTTTTTTTAAATATGTTAGTTAATAAAATTCAGTTAGATGTTTAATCCCCCTGTAAAAGGGTCTACTGCATTACATCTTGTGTGATGCAGTAAAGCACTGCATCCCACAAAGTGTTCTCTAACAAATGTATAAAACAAGTTATGATTTTCTCTGTAGTAAAATAAATAACTATTCATGCAATTCAACATATTTGAGTTGGAATTTTTAATTTTTATTGTAAGCGTATAGTGTTGGCGGTACTTTAAGATACCGGATTAATTCATTTTCCTTGAGTACTATATATATATATTTTTTTGTTTTTAGACTTTAATTAAAACTAAAATGACCAACCCCCCAAAAAATTAACATGTTAATTATTTCATTATTTCATAATGTGGTAAATAAAGGGTTAAGTTGTTTTAAAATGTTACAGATGTAACTAGGTAGTGTTGTAATCATATGACGTACAGTGTATTCACATGATTTTGATGAAGAAATATGATTATCTTATGATCTTTAAGAATAAAGCCAAATACTTATATTTTACTTTAATGCACTTGCATCTATCTACTTTCATTTTATGAATTTTTTTTCCTTGTTCCCCCGCATCAATGAATAAGTGAGAGATCACTGTAGTTTGTTCTCTATTTTGAAAAAAAGTCCATGTCTGTTTTGTGCAAACCACATTGTGCTATTGCGCCTATACTACTGAAATAATTGAATTTTTACTTCTATGACTTTTGGATCATCTGGTAAATAATTTTGGATCATCGGGAAAGTCTAAGAACGGGTTGAGAAAGTAAAAGATTTACTTTTCTTCTGTGCCCATCCTCCGTTACGAGTACCTCAGAATAATTTTTAAGAAGAATATGTGCGATTATAGGCGACAGTAATCCATACAAAGTTCAATTCTTGAAGAGAGAGAAAGAAAACTGGCATTTAAGAGAATTTCGTTGACGTTATAGTGAAAGCTTCTTAGTTTTGTACTCGTTATAAACGCATATTTTTATGTCTTTAATATTAGCTCTTTGACAATTTCTTACAAATCACTCGTAACGGTAAGATTTTCGTTATAAGCCGTTCTCGTTATATCGGACATTCATTGTATATGACACTGAAGCTATAATTATTATAATAAATAATTATACATCATTCAGAAACGTTTACCGCCGGTGAGCCATCAAAGAGGGAATCTCCTGAACCACTGAAAACAAAGAGATGTCATTACTATATGGGAGATCTGTTTAGAGGTATTTTGATTTCACGTTTACTATTGTGATTTTTGTTGCGATCCACGAAGAAATTGTTTTTGAGAAGGCTCAAAGTTTTGTTCTTTAAAAATATTATTGTAATATACATAATCGCAAATGCGATAAGCACATAATGGCTATTTGAGCTATGTTAAACGGAAATTATAACGTTTAAACCACAGTAAAAAAATATGCAGTTCTTTGGTATCTTTCAGACCACTACGTTCACAAAGAACTCCAGGCTGACTTTTATTAATTAATTCAGGCGTAAAGAAGTTGAAAACTCTATGCTTTTTTTTAGCATTTTGACAGCGTTTGAGCATTTTTTCAGCTACTTTGACAGAAATGGCATGGAGAGGCACGAATAGATTTGGGAAGCTCAGACTATAAGAATTCTGCCCTATATAAGTGTTGGGAATCCTGCTGTGGTTTCTCAAAACAGGTGATGCGATATTATATCGAAGATATCCATTGACGTTAAATTGGTAATTGGTAGCAAAAATAAATCTATAAACTGGTATGTAATTAACTTTTTTGGGGTAAGTGACTTATAAAAACCCAGAAAAATATTTGATATTTCACAGACTCAATGAAGCTGTCCTTATTTCTTAACAGTTGTGCGTTAAAATATCTGTTGAATTATGAAGTTTCAGGGAGTTTTTAAAAAGACTCCCGGGAGAATGTGCCTCCTGGAAAAGTGTGATTTATTAAATAAATTATACACAAAAATTTGGCAATAAAATTCCGGAAAAAATGTATGAAAAGATGAATATATCCTGCATCATCTTGGCTGAAAAAATTTGAACAAAGTGAATTATTTCTTCACAAAAAAAAAAAAAAGAAATTGAAAAACAAGATTTGCTGACAAAAAAATTATGCATTCGATCGACAACGTTGGTTTTATTTGTACATAATTATATGTGTGAAGGAAATCTTACGCCACTTATTTTAATTTAACTTTTATGGCAAACTACGTGTCTCGTGAACGTATTGCAAACTAATAAACTGGTTAAATGAAGAGATAGAAGCGACAATCAAATGTACCGATTTCCATTGGGAGTTATGGATAATCGACGGTGAAAGTGATAAGCACATTAAAATTCATTGAATTGACCGAGGCGATCGGTGATTATGCATAATCACTAATTTAACAATTTTCCCATAACATTTATGGATAAAAAATAATTTGGAGTGATAATTTGGAGTTGGGTTTCCAAAAACATTCGACATTCTAGTGATAAAAAAATAGTTGAATTTTAACAATGTGATGTGGATACAGCCCCTATACAACTCCTATTCACTTCAGGAAGGGAATAAAAGAAGGGGTAGAAAGAAAAAAAAGGTACGGAAAAATGCAACGTGTGGATCTGTCACCAAACCGTTCAGTGAAAAAGGTCCAATGTCACCAAAATTTTTCATCAAATTCGCAAAACTTTTCATGTAAGTCCTGTTTGAAGCCGTAAAAAAATCATGACCCTTAAGTGGGCCAATCTGACCACCCCTCGAATCTGGCTCCGCTCTCGATTCGGGAGTTATTTCCGTCTCTCCCAGTCAGATCTATACTGAGTAGGATGGCGGCGTCCGATTTACGTAATTTGCCTGTATGGCCTTAGGGCTTGGTCAGGGGTGTGTGAGTGCATATTGGAATTTTGATGTAAAATACAGGTATTTCAAATGATTCAATGCCCAAAATCAGCTATATAGTAATCGAAATGTTAGTCTGTATTGCGAGTTGAATGGTGTCACTATACCGGATGCAACTAGGGTCACCGATTTGGGAATTCTCATTGACGAGCGGCTTAGGTTTTCTGAACATTGTTCAGCGGTGGTCAAAAGAGCGAATAGAATGCTTGGTCTCATTTTCAAAAAAGTCTCTTCACGTTCTTCTAAAGTCATTCTTCCGCTTTTTCGAGGCTTAGTTCGTCCTGGACTGGAGTATGCTGTAAGGTTTTGGAGACGATACCTACAGAGGAACATAGACTTGGTTGAAGGGGTGCAGAGAAGGGCTACGCGTGTCCTTATTGGCACATGGGGCTTGAGTTACAAAGAGACTTCATTTTTTGAATATGTTTACATTGGATGAACGTAGGTGTCGAGGAGATATGATCGAAGTGTTCAAAATTTTCAATGGGATGGATAGGAGGGACCATGAACTTTTAGTACACCGCCAATCGACTGCTTTCACAAGGGGACACCAGTATCGATTGGTGAGGGACAATGCAAGGTTATGGTGTCACAGGGAATTTTTCTCTAATAGGGTTGTTAATAAATGGAATAGCTTACCCTCGGAGGTAGTAAATTGTAACACAATTGACACGTTTAAAAAGAAATACGATAAACATGTTGGGGTAAATCGAGAAGCTATCCATGCTTAGGATAACACAACCATAATATTCTTTATTAGTATTGTATAATATTTTATCATGCATATATATTGTTTGTAATTGCATTTTGAATTGGGTTGCTGTATTTTTGAGAAATATAGAACATCCATATTTGTTATAGGCATCTTTTTCTCAGCCGCCTTGCCTGTTGTGGCATTGTATTTGTATTGAGTACATATTTATAAGTTAAAAAATTAAAAAAGCGCTAGCAAAGTTACTGTGGGAATGGGGCAACTTTGCCAACTGCATTAAAATCAGTGGAAATCAATAAAAAAACACGTGAGAAAATATTTTTCAAACTATGAAAACACCTTACATATTAGTATCAACTATTTATTGTAAAGAAAGATACAACAGAGAAATTTTCAAAACATTAAAATTGGAAAGTTTAAAATTCACAAAGTTAAAAGAAAATTTTTACATTTTCGGGTCAGAAAAGGTGAATTTGCGATTGCTGAGAAACAATGCAAGGTTATGCAAGGGAATTTTTCTCTAATGGGGTTGTTAATAAATGGAATAGCTTACCCCCGGAGGCAGTAAATTGTAACACAATTGACACGTTTAAAAAGAAATACGATAAACATGTTGCGGTAAATCGAGAAGCTATCCATACTTAGAATAAGACAACCATAAGTATTCTTTATGGGCATTGTATAATATTTTATCATGTGTATATATTGTTTATAATTTTTGTTAATTGCATTTTTAATTGGGTTGCTGTATTTTTTAAATATATGACATCCATATTTTTATGGGCATCTTTTTATCAGCCACCTCGTTGGGCATTTTGCCTGTTGTGGCGTTGTGTTTGTATTTGTATATTGAAATAGTAGAAACACAGCTTGCATGTTTTCGGACATTACAGCTTGAGGGCGTTTTGAGCATACCTCATCTTCCGGACTCTTTCGACCACATTGAAATTCATGGTATCAGTTTCCAACTGTTGCTGTAAAAATTTCAATTTCACCAAAAATTTTCGTAACTTTCCATGAAGATCCGCTTAAAATCATAAAAAAATCATGACTATTAAGAGATGTTCCCTTTATGTTGCGCACGTGTGTGGCCGTGCAAGGTAAAAGTACATCGACGGATTTAAAATCTCGAAATTCACCATTGTACATGACCAATTGTCTCGCCGCGTACTGAGGAAACAGGTTGGAGCCAGCAAAATAAATAAATAAACAATGATAAATAAAATAACAAAGGCAACATTATTGTTAAGTGTGGGGCCCATTCCGAGATAACTTTTTTCCTGGATTGGGTTCATCCTGATGTAGGTTAAACGTTTTCTTACCCCAAACTATGCAACAAAATGACGGAAGTTTCTGGATACCCACAAAACATATTGCTACATGCCAAGTGGCCATATTAGTCATTCGGTTGACATCGAATGGAAGGATGCTAAAAACTCTTTCTGAGTTATCAGCATCTCTCCAGGTGCATTTCCGATACTTTAAGTAATTCATTTTTCTTTTGCAGAACACGATTCGAATCAAGCCGTACAGCCATCAGATGTTGCCTCTGGAGTAACGCCGCCCGATGGTAGGCTTGTTTTCACTATATTTCAAATAATTCCCGTAAAAAAATTTCGTAGAAAATACACACAAATATATTATTTAAGTTTTTGATGAAATCTTGCTTTTATACTGATTGATCTTTTTTGTTCCTAAACTGTGAAATTGACAATTATCGTAATATTTTTGGCAGTTATCAGTTCCATCTTTCATTATTAAGATTGTTATATTATGAACTTGGTGATATCAAATAGAATGCATCAATGATACGCCTCGCTGCAAAAATAAAAAAGCTTTGGAGTTTTGCAATATTCACCAAGTTCACGTTAACACAAGTATTACGTGTATAATTTTATCTGATATTCACTTAAAGATGAATGCATTATACACTTTTGTCAATACCGTTTTTCCGAAAGAATCTAATACAGTCTTCATGCAGAGCCCCCCCTTAGGGGTGTGTGACACGTGCGGTCGCACCGGGCCCCGCGTTTTAGGGGGAAGCCCGCATTTACGGTAACAATAATTTCTTTGATAAATTATATCTAATTTCTAAATCTATTTGATATCTAAATTCTAAATTTCATAAATTCTGAATTTCCACCACCATGTCTGGAAAATTGTTCTTTTAATAAATTCTAAATTTTCATCAGTTCTGAAATTCTCATTTCTCAGTTTAAATTATTTCTTGCATTTATTCGGAATTTTCATGATTTTCATTTTCTGAATATCTTCGATTCTCCTCCCTCCCAAAAGAAAAAAAAAATCGGACTGAAGGGGCCCCGCTATAATTTTAGCACCGGGCCCCGCGTCTGGATAGTACGGCCCTGTTGTCACGTCCTCTCTGGTTCCCAGATAACGCGCGGGATCTTGATAAGAAAAAAACATTTAGGGAAATGAGGAATGGTAGATGGTCAGAGAAATTATATCACATTTATCGAGATAAAAGGAAGTTGAAGAAAAGCGGTAAGTAATACCGCATTTTTTGGGTATAAGTCCGCGGATTGAACGTTCAAAAAACATTGGAATTTCTCCATTCGGATTTCATACCGCTGAAGCTTATCCCTGTAACTGACATTTCATTATTGAAGAATGGAATTCACACATGCGGATTATATGCCATTGCGGACTATACGATGATATTCTTTCTCAAAATAGAGAAATTTGCATCTGCTGAGATTATATGCAGGAAGTTACGGTAGCAGCGCGCTAAAATCCAAAATTTTCAGTTTTGAAGTATTGTTGTACACAGCCAACTTGACGGACACGAAGTGGAGGGCAACAAAAAATACGTGTAGGGCAATCAAGTGAGTTGTTGCGTCAACATAGGCGTACGCACAGTGGTGTATTTAAAGGGGAGCTTTTGGTGGACTATAGCCCAGGGCGGGGCAAATTTGAGGTATGATTGACCAAGAAAATTAGTATTAGTATGCAAAATTTGTATGACTCTAAATAAATCCGCCTCAGTTGAGACAGCAAGGGACTAGGTCAGTGAGTGACCAAAAGAGTGACCTAGAGAGTTTGCAAGCACATGAATGAGTAAAAGAGTGACTTAGAGCGTGAGCAAGCATGTGAATGACCAAAATATTAAGCTAGAGAGTGTGAAAACATGTGAATGACCAAAAGAATGACCTAGAGCATGTGTAAACGAGTAAATGATCAAAAGAGTGACCTATAAAGCAAGGAACCATGTCAGTGAGAGACAAAAACAGTTTCCAAGAATGTGAGGGACCAAAACAATGTGCAAAAATGCGAGTGACCAAAACAATGTGCAAGCACGAGAGTGACCAAAACAATGTGCAAGCACGAGAGTGACCGAAACAGTGTGCAAGCATGTGAGTGACCAAAGCAGTGTGCATGTATGCGAGTGACCAAAACATTGTGCACGCATGTGAGCAAAGCTGCATTAACTTTCAAGCGGCTTTGCATCTGAGTGATCAAGACAGTGTGCAAGCATGTGAGTGACTTAGAGAGTGTATGAGCTTCGAAGTGACCAAAAGAGTAACTTAGGCACACAGGTGAACTTGCGTGGGGGGGGGGGAATGGGTTATAGCACAGGGTGGTGAATT
The DNA here is from genome assembly GCF_987345545.1 of Pholcus phalangioides. NCBI lineage: Eukaryota > Metazoa > Arthropoda > Arachnida > Araneae > Pholcidae > Pholcus > Pholcus phalangioides. Next base: position 3,546,180 of record NW_028301619.1, read on the forward strand.
CGAGGAAAGAGTAATCAAGAAAATTATACTTGAATGGGAGAAGAGCGGCAAAAAAAATGTGCTTCTGCGTACGCACCTAAGCAAAAGGAAGAGCAAGTTGACCCCACCTTCAACCGAGATCATGGTGTATTTTTGCAGTAAAAATGAACCCCTTTTCCCACTTTCAGACAATCCTGTATGCGCTACTGTGCGTCAAATACTAGGTAACGAGAGTAAAAGTAATGTAATACAATTATCATGCGATTTGTATTTACAATAATATAAGTATCATTTTTTTCTTAAAGATGCAGATGCAAACGGTGCTTGTGGATCTTCTGATGTGGGTAAGTACATGTATATAATAAATGAGTAACTTAATGACTCATCACTATGTGAAACCCCTCTTAACGGTCACCCCTCTTTTACGGACGAATTTTTTCCCCCACCGGTGTCTGGTTTATCGTACAAAGGATCTCCATTCCCTCCCCCCGAATAAATTAGAAAAATAACCATGTTTTGTAGAGTTGGAATGAATGAACAGAGATACAATTGAATACATTTAACTCTGAATACGACAAGGTGTAATCCAGAAAGAGGCATCGTACCACTTGTATATACCAGGGCCGTCTTAAGAGCGTCGTGGGCCCCCGGGCCAATTGATTTTTCTTAGGCCCTACCTGGAAAATTCTCGAAAATTTCAATTAGTTCCCATTTTTGTGAGGCCCTCTTCTCTTGGGGCCATGGGGCTGTGCCCGGGTGGGCCCATGCGTTAAGACGGCACTGCTATATACCGTATATAATCCATACCCTATTTTTACACCTTGAATACTTCGATACTTGAAGTACCGCCAACTTGAGAGATGGGTGACATGATGAAGGATTGAAGGTACGTGATATCATAAAGCACTTGGTAGGCCCGTGTGTAAAAAATAATTTAAAAAAAGGAAATATTTGGGGTTCACGGAATCAATATTAATGCATAAAGTTTTAGTTTGAGAAATGCATAATTTTTGTTATTCTAATTTTTTGTGTGGCAGTTTCAAAGGAGAAACCGGAAAAGAATAGCTCAATGACAAGGTTTTTTCGTCGCGTTTATGGTTCTGTGCGAAAACGATTCACTCGTACATCGCCAGAAAAAGGGAAGAGATTTCACCTGAAGACTTTTCCTACACGCCTAACTTTGGATCGAAAGAAGCTTATCGAAAATGATGGTAAGTGTACAAAATGCAATTCGTGTTATTTGTTTACCTCATTTATTGGAGATCGTTAACATATCCAAGATAGGGAAACGGAACGGATGTAGGTTCACAGTATACACACACACACTGCCTTCTCTCTAAAAGTTAAGCACGTGACAGCTTATACTGTATATCAAAACGACGCCACTTTAATCTTGCCCCTCTGGATTGGACAGTTAGGGGAACACAAACACGTGGTACTGGAGTGTGCAGTCCCTTCATGTGAAACCTTCAGCGCACAGTAGGCTACTGGAAGATATTGTCTTAATAAATGACGCTACAACCATGAATGTAAGAGTTGTGGAGGTCGTTCGTTGATTCCTCTTGGCTACTAAGTTATAGCAATATACCGTTTATGGAAACAATTTTAATATAGTTATCCGGAGACCTGTGCCTGGTTTCATCATTTTGATCGTTTTTGTCACATCACGATCATTCTCACCGAGAGGTTGGTGCGCTAACCCCTCGATGTGGGACTCCATAGCAATCTTTTTCTGTGGTCATGTCGCCGTTTCTGAGCCCGGTCGATCAAGGCTAACTACCCCCCCCCCCCACGTTGATCGGTTTATTGTTATATTAGCCAAGCGCAATCGACGAGCGACCTCTACAACTGCTATATACATGGTTGTAGAGTCACTTGGTAAGACAATAACTGCCAGAACTGTGCGCCGAAGGTTCCACACGAAGGAACTGTATACTCGAGTACCGCACGTTTGTGTTTCACTAACCGTCCAATACAGAGGGGCAAGATTAAAGTGGTACCATTATGTTACATAAGCCGTCGCGTGCTTACTGCTTAACTTTTGGAATCTAATGTAGCTAATACTTTGAGCTGGCTATAGAAATGAATCAAACGTCTAGGTTTTGTTGCATGGGTGTCTGCTTCCATGGAATGGAATGGAAAATTATACAATACTGTATTATACCGTATATAGAGGTTATATATGGTCTAACTCTATATTGTTCTGATGCATACGTATAGAATATGATGAACCATGTCCCTCACGAGGGTGGGGCTGACAGGGCTCAAACCCGGGGTGAGAGATGATTCTTGTCATTTTTTGATTTTTTAGTTTAAATTCACTATTTAGGGGCCCCACCAAAAATCCAAAGTTAGGGGATGCTTAGGATCATCCCTGCTGAAGGATGTAGGGGGCATGGGACTGAGTATAAAATGTAGGAAAGATAGAAAAATTTAAAGGAATTAAAACTTTGCATTAATGAAAAATTCGTCTAAATCCCCTGTCGATCATAGAGAAACACTCGTTTATGTTAAATATAAATTTACACCAAAAATGTGAACAAATTACGATGCTCTGAAATTTTAATTGGTTTTGGATAAGATATATGTACATAAAGTTTTAAATTTTCATTTCAGAATTATCTCAATCAGATAGTGAGTCAGGTAAGCATACATGCATTATGCAGCTTTGTTAATATATGCTACTCGTCTCGAATCAAGTTTCACTTTTTCTCTCAAAACCCGTAAAAAATAACCCTGCATAACTAACTATATAATAAGTAATTACCGCACAAGATCTTGACTTAAGGTACTTCTCAGATGGGTGTCACTGCTAGATCATGGTGGTAATAGTTCTGCAAGGTCTATGCAAGACGTACTTAGTATACGCTGCAATCTATTTTCAAAATTCAGAAATTTGCGTCATGGAGTGAAGTATGGTGCGGTATGTTTCACGATATATGACGAGTCTGTGCTAAAGCAACGCCAACTTTTGGACGCAAGATGGTATTAGGCTCCCCTCATGATCACATAGCTTCTAGATTAGTTGCTAGAAACTGTTTCGCACCATCGTTATAAGTTCGCAAATTTCCTGCGAATTGTTGTGAATTTAGTAAGTGTTTTTTATCCTGAATATATACACTTTATTTTAGACGCTGAGCCACTTCCAAGTGCTGATGACGATAAACAATTGCGAGTTAAACCATTGAAGAGGAGCGTTTCGCTATCCATGATATCGGATGATGTGTGAGTTACATCAGACGGTCATATGAATTTCATGATAATATAGTTTTAAGATATATATATAGTTTTAATCTATTTTGTAATCCCATTAAACTTTATCATCTAATATATGAACTCATTCTCTGTATTTTCAAACAGTTTTATGAAGGATGACCAGTAGAGAAACACAGTAGCAAAAGGTGAAAGATTTTCAGAACATATTTCTGAATATTCTGAATATGAACATATTCTGAATATATACATATTTCAAATATTGTTGATGCTACAAAATGATTATTTTTGTTGGACTGGTATAAAAATGATATAAATAATTATTTTTTAGAAATTATAAAACGTTATTTTGTGAACCGATGTCTTACAGAATGTTGTTTAAATATCTGTGAAATCTATTTGAATTTTTATGACATTGTTAAACACACACCTTATGCACATATAATTTTTTGTTTTGATATTTGTGAAAAGGTGTTTAAATAAAGAAACGTTCAATATCTTAGTCGAAGTTGAATTATTCGTGAAACCAACTTTAGGAAAATTATTATATAAATATATTTCTGTTACCTTTCTCGTCGTTTGTCAGTTTTCCGTATATTGCCAGAGAAAAGGCGAAGTTTAGTCATTTAGATTCTATGGATTCTCGACAAGCGATGGGAACTCGTAAACGGCAAAGTAAAACATTTCAAAAAGCAGGCACAGAACACATAGAAAACAGAATCACATAGGAATGTATGACCGAAAACCCTAACTTGATCAGCTGGAGGATAAATGAAGATGCAGAAATGACAAGCCGATAATGGGTGGAAAAACTCTTTATATATGTAGCTATACTTTACACGATATATATATATATATTCTCATCATCACAAATTGATAATGAGAAGAAATGGGATTTGAAAGCATTATATAAAAATTGAAAAATTCAAAAATGAAATTAATCGAAGCCAATGTCTAGGGCTCTCATCAGGGAAAAACACCCTGACATTGGCTTAAAACAGAACGTTTCTGAGAGCAGCCCGAAAGTCTAAATAAATGCTCGATCCCCCGACGTTCTGCTATTGCACCAATGAAATAAATATAGAAATATCAAAAGAATAAAAAATATTAAAGCCAAAAAATGTTGTCTAGAAAAATATTATAAGCAAGGAGTCAAATCATAAAATTCTTTAAAAAAAATTAGCCTCTGTTGAGGCAAACAAAAAGATTCCACGTTTCTAAATTTGAATTCTAGAAACGGAGAAAATTTGTGAAAAAACAGCGTTAACTGCGGGTAAAACGGTTTTCCCGCATTTAGAGAGAGCTGTTTTTTCAAAAATTTCCTACCGTTTTTCGGATTCGAATATCTCGGTGAATATTGCACATAGAAACATGGATTTTTTTTTACCTCAGAAGAGACACGGCAACAACTTTCCAATTGGGTTTTTGATAACCCGGGGGACTGTATAAAAAGTTAATTTCTTTATTTCTTCATGTATATGGCCCCTTAAACAAATTTTGAGGTTTTAAGTAAATGCACGACATTTGAAAATTTTTTGTAATTGAAATTGTTTCGAAAGTCAACGGCTACCGAGATATCCGCTCTGCAAACAAGCTCGTATGTGTTTTGTTATTTATTAAGAAACAAATTGAAATGAATTCAAAATCAGCTATTCGGAGGCAAATTTATAAATATAAAATTGATTTTCTGTCTGTCGGTGTGTTTGTAATGTTCCCTATAACAAATCTACAATTTCAGATCTATCGTCGCCAAATTTTGCATATATACCAAATGGGACCCGACTTGAACTATAGGCTAAATTAAAAGTTCGCCAGAGCTGGGCAAATGCCCGAAATGGGAGAAAAACTGTCGGGCAACAATGGTTTTGGGACCCTCAACAATCACTTTCGGAACGTTTACTTTGGTTACCGTGGTTCCCTAGCAATGCATTTCGGACGTGTTTATGCTTTTACAATGGTTTGTCACTTCTTTAATGCTGCCAGTAAATATATGTATAATAGTTTATGCCTTTTTATAATGGTTTGCCACTTTTTCAATCCTCCCAGTAATGAAGCTTTTTGAATAGAAATCAGAATCATCATCAGCATCACTTTGATGGTCAGGCAAAGGATGATCCCCATAGAAATCAGTGTTAAAATTCCCGATTTTACTGTAGAAATGCGAAAATTTAGTGGGGTTTTCCGCCACATCAATAATTTGAAAAATTGTATTGAATTCTAGATTTTCGAAATATTGAGTTTGCTTAGAGATACGAAGCCCAGAAAATGAAATATGAAGGAATTAGCCGGACCTACTTTTGAGTTGAATATCCATGTTATAACACATTGATTTTAACTTTTTATTTATATCTTCTGAAGCATGAAAATTAATGTCTCCGTATTGTCTTTTGGTATTCAACTGCATAAATTCATATAGTTTAGGTTTTTTTTAAATTAATTATGGGCCCGTAAAGTAAATCGAAGAAATTCCACAGCTTTAATTAAGCATTTTTGGAAGCAGAAACAGGCAGATGGAGAACTTGAAGTTCGGGGGGGGATCGAAATACCTAGCGCACCCCTTAAAAAGGGGGAAAAAATCATTTCTTACGTTTCTTTAAATCTAGATTTGTTTATTTCATTAGTCGCACAGGAAGTCGCCATATTGGTTAACTTAGACACGGTTTGTATGTTCCTTAAAGAAAGAGGGAGATATCACGTTATCCAAAAAGCCTCATTGAAGAAAACCCGGGCAGCGCCGGGTATTATAGCTAGTACATATATATATATACAGAAGACATGCGTTTACTTAGTCGTATAAGAATACTGTCAGATGGGGTGAGAATTGCCAAAATTTCACGTATTTTGCTGTGGTAGCTGTGCTTTTCAACTTGGAGCAACGCAATTTTTTGTCAGTTGTTTTACAGGCCCTAGTGTACAATTATTTTTTATCATTTCAAATTTCGAGGAATACCTGTATGTCTGAAAGTAGAAATTGGTGATGGCAATACATACCCTGCGTTAAAGGTAAGAATTGTCCTGGCTTTAAGTCATAGTGAATATCGAATTTTTTGAAAGAGTCACAAATTGTCAGAAAGAGAAGATTTCAAACTTCAAGAATAATTCATTTCATTTCTGAAAAAAACTTTTTTCTTAACACAATAAAAATAAAAGTCAAATGACCCTGAAAAACGCAAGTAATTAGCTTTAAGAAAAATTCAAATGACATTTCAAGTGTAATCAAATATATTTTGAACATGGAATAATGATTTGGACTAGCGTAGAATAGAAAAAAAAATCGTAAAAGCATTATTTTGAAAAAAAAGAAAAAAAATCGTAAAAATTTTCAAAGTTTTAAATTTACCCTGTTTGAATGTCATAATTTTTTTTTATTTCGACAGCAGTAATCTCCGTATTCATAGAAAGAAATTTTCAAAAATTTTCTTCTTCACAAATCTAATACGAACCCTGTCTTCATCATAAACTTGGCCTTATCTTGTCACTTGCCCAACAAAATGTTAGCAGTACCTTTTTTTCCCTGTATTTGAACAACTACAAAAGTTCCTAGCACAGTTAGGCTGGTTTAATCCTCTTTCAGTGCAAAAAAGCCTGTGAAAATACTCACCCCAAAATCAAGCAAAATTCTATGAGTTTTTGAAAATTTGTGCTAATCTTCATTTGAGCAATTAAATGTGAGAAAAATGCTTATCTTCTCTCACAGTCAAGGACGGTTTAGGCGAGGGTGCAAGGGGTACGGTTTACCTGGGTGGCAAGTTGTAAGTTCTAGTTTTGCGATAAAACGTAGTCTGTAATGTTTTGAAAGCAGCCGAAGATACTACTGATGCTGCTATTCAGTAATTTTAGTTGCCTTATTCGTATTATACAGCAGTGCTCTAATATCTAACACCATTTGGGAATTATATTCTATGAACCGACGAGATCCGAAACATATCGTCATGAGGTAGTTTGCTGCCATGTAACCAACATCATTTGACTGTGGGTTCACTCACTTTTTTTTTTTCATTCAATACTTCAAATGGCATAGAAATGTATCAACTTTATCAAGTTCAGACGAGATTCGCTTTACGACTTTTTTTCCAGAACCTCTCAAGAATTATTATTAAAAAATAAGCTTGGTGAATCGCGTCTAAAGATTTCTTCCACTATTGTCAAAGAGAAAAACTTAAACCTCAGGTCTTAGATGCAGGAGAGATCATAGATAAAAGTAGGTAGTCACGTCATTAACTACACGAGTGGCATTCGAATTCAACGATAATGCAATAGAATCTTCATCAAAGGTATTAAAATAAAATATCTTATTCGAACAATTGTCGAATCAAAAACTCCGATTCTGTTCCCAAAGTTTTGTAAACGTCTTAGGTTGGGCGCACATCGGTTAGACACGACTAGACAAGACAGCTTCAAACCAGCTTAATCATTGTTGTTCACGTTGATTTGTATGGCGCAGCGCAACGCAAACCGGCTAGTCAGACAAATTGAAACGTTCCGCCATATAAATCAATGTGAAAAAATATGACTAAGCAAATAGATATTTTATGGATATTATGCCGAAGTGAACTCGGAAAGAAACGTCATCTAATCTCCGCTGAGACTCGGCCACAGGCTCTTTTGCAAACCAGGCAAGCATGCTATCTACACTACACCACTGGAGACGACACGACAATGCCTTCCTTATTTCACGCACTTTTAAATAGTGGAAATTTTTTTAAAAAACCCATCTCGTTAATCAAGACCATTTTTAGATCAGATTTATTCCGTCGCAAAAAACATGTATCAACAAATGCTTTACTTTTCCACATTAATGCTGGACACCAGGGTCATAGCTAGAGGGGGGCAGGGGGAGGGAAAAATTTGAGGGGGGGGTGGGAGTAAAGAACACCATTACAAAATTACCGAATTTTAAAGTTGGAGGGGGGGGGGGCGGCGGCAAAAATCCTATTTACGGCTCTGCTGGGCGAACATGGGTTAGACACGACAAGAAAAGACAGCTTCAGACAAGCTTAGTATATTTTTTGATAGGCTACTTATATACAAATATAACGCCACAACAGGCAAAATGCCCAACGAGAAAAAGAAGACGTGGCTGAGAAAAAGATGCCCATAAAAATATGGATGTCATATATTTCAAAAGAATCATAAAATATTTATGATTATTACCACTTCAACTTCATCAAAAAGAAAAATAGCCTTCTGAGAGAATAAGAAAGCCTTAAGAGCCCTTTAAAAAAAACGTTTTTCTATTTCGTCAGATTCCCCGTAAATTTTTCCAGACTCTGCCACGAAGCTGGGCTGGAAGAGATCTCGGCAACGGGATAAGTCCGGTGGCAGAGCCCCTGGCGTTCATTCATTCATTCAGATTCCCCGTAATTGAGAATTGCGAATGACTCGAGTCAAGTGTGACTGCCACTGTGGTGGTCGATTGGTTATAGTGACGGACTCGCGATGCGAGGATCCGGGTTCGAACCCCACAGTGGTGGTCGGCTGAAGTTGGTTTTCTGTGGTTCCCAACTCCAAGGCGCAAATGCGAGCCGATCTCCCCGTTAAAAAGTCTCGCCACAGAGAGCAACAGTCCTACAACGATAAATCATTCAATCATAACACTTCACTCATAGTTAGAAAAACTGGTGGCAGATGGCAGCACTACACATAACAAGCATTACAGAGAAACAAAAAAAAAACTTCACGTCAGGTTTCACTATACGCACATTCCCGCATGTACCGTTTCGTTGGGGGTTCCGCGGGGGGGGGGGGTGTTTGGTGTAGCAGTAGTAGGTAGGGCCTCCAAAGAATGGCTCGGGGATACATGATGTTCTTAAGTCAGCCACCTCGTTGGGCAATTTGCCTGTTGTGGCGTTGTATTTGTATTCTTCCATAACGATTGACCGAGTATATAGTTGTATTGTATTCTTCCAAGTAATAAAATGCCAATAATTTTTGCAATCAGTCAAGAGAATTATATCATTAAAAAAGGCCAAATTGTTTAAAAATCTCACTGAAAAGGGAGACCTTCTGGGATTAAACCTACGAGATAATCATTAATAAAAGTAGAAAGAGGGTCAAGATAACAATCCTATTAATTTTACCCCAGTTAAAAAAATGAAATCACTTCAAGGCCAGTGAATTTGAAAATATGAGTGTTTATATGATTTTCAAATGATATGAATATTTTGAGCCTAAAAAATAACATCCCTCTGAACTTACGTAAAACTTTTAAAGAAAGTAGATTTATTTGTACAAAAAATATCGAAAGTGATAAAAAAAAAATTGAAATTTTGAAAAATGGAACAAAATGACAATTAAAAATTTGAAATTAGTCAATCGCCAATTATAATTTGTTACTTTACTTCGGTCAATAAATCATAGCTGATTTATTGACCGAACTGCGACAGGAGCAAAGGGCATAGCCGCACCTATGGCTCCCAATGAGATGAACGGACATAGTCCAGCCCAAGGGAACCTGGGATGACTCTCTGATTGTTTTTTTACCTATGTATTTACTACAGAGAAAGACCCATGAAAAATTCTCCAAATACATCAGTCCATGAATCCAGTTGCAGGATATGAGGGCCATGACCGCACCAGGCCGCCAAATACTGTACCAATGTTTCTCAAACTGTGCATCGCGGCTCTTAGGAGCGTCGCCAACTTTTGTCTCGTGGTGAGCTGGAGATGTCAAATTGTGTGCCTATTTATACTTTGAAGTGATTATTTTATTAGTGTGTGTGTGTGAAAATATCTACTAAACTATTTTGAGGAGCCGCAGACGAACCCAGAATTGGATAAGGGAGCCTCTTTAAGAAACACGGTACTATACTGTATTACGGCCGCAAAAGTTGATAAAAATATTCTGATTACACGATGTATCATGACTGTCTCACAAAGCTTTTGTGTCGAATTTCACGTAGTGTGTTGGAACAACTGCACCATTGTCGATGAAAAAATTTTAGATTGCAAGAATTTAAATTTTTCGTCTTTTCCATATGCCCACGTCGGATATGTGGTCAAACAAAATACATGCCCGATCAAAAATTTTACATACCTCTTGCATGTCGGGCAATATATTTGTCCAGTCCTGCTCCCTCTTTGTGTGACCCCGGACTGTAAAAGTTTCAACTATGGGAACTGCTTTACACTTTTCAAATTTTTCATTTTGTCACACTACGGTCATTCATTTCACGCATGGCTCTTGTAGATGGCCAGAGCAAAAAGGAAGAAAGGGAAAGAATATAAAACAAAAAATAAGACTAGGTCTGAGCAAAAAACTGCAGCAGAGAACATAAGCTCTTGAGAAAGAAATTAATTTCATTTTTCCAGTTTTACGCGAATAAATTTGTGTTTTATGGCCAGAACAAATGTCTCGAACGGTAACGATCAACATAAACATTTATTTATAGAAACGTTCCTTCCATATATGAGGAAATCGTTCTCGGTGCCATTGGGTTAACATTTCGAAATGGAATAACGATGGGTCTATTGTAAATAACTGAATAATACTTTCACGTCCACTTCTTCCGTTAAGTGTTGGCTGGAGAGAAAAATATGTCCCTTGGGCTTTTCGCGCTACCATCGCAGCCCAACTCCCACGTTAAATAGAAATATATAAAAGTATAGCCCGGACATTCTCGATAGACTAAACAAACTAACGAGGCTGTAACTCTGAAACTCCACACACAAAAAAAAAAAAAACACGATCGTAATGTAAATGAAAATAAAAGGGGTAAAACATGAGGAAAAAAAAAATACAGTACATGCGTGAAATGATTCAGTATAAATGTGAATTTCTAGGAAGAACTTCAAACCGACGGTAAAGCTAAAACACATGACCAGTGCACGGACTAAACAGAATTAGGAATCCTGATCCCTGGAGAGGCACTTGTAGCTTATAATGGATATTAAAAGGAAAAGATGTATATAATTTTAAAAAAAGTGTGAGGCTTCTAGGAACTCGCTACACTTATGTTCCTATGCGTAGTGAATGGAACCGAACAATTATGCAATGAATCCTCTGTTTATTTTCACGGTTGTTATCAATACAATGATTGATACCCCGGCTAACGAAGATAATTCGTTCCAGAATCACGTTCGTTAGCCGAAACACGATTTCCTATAGGTTTCTATGGAAAATCATTTAATTTGTTCCAGGTACTGCCCAAAACTTAAAGATAAGTTTATCTTTAAAATGATCTTTTTAAGAATCATAAATCATTTATCTTAAATTCATCATAACTTAAAGATAAGTTTTTTAAAACACCAAGGAGAGTGCTATAAGAAAGACAAAAGCTGACTGATAGCTAAAATGAACAGCTTTACAATTGAATGAATCAGAATTTTACAGGAAGATAAGATACTTAACCCTACAGTGCATACTGTTGCCAATTGGCAACATCTACTTTAAATATGTTTCTTTTCCCGTTGCCAATTGGCAACTTCGTGTTCGAGACATTCATTATTCCCATTTTTAATTTCCTTTCGAAAGCCATTCACAGGTGGCAGTAAAACTCCTCTATTAAAAAAGGAATGTAAATCTTCTGTCACCTGTCAAAAAAGAAAATTGTGCACTGTAGGGCCGAAATGACTTATTTGCATTTCTTTTTTTTTGCGTTGTGAAGTTTGCACAATCCATTTTTTTTCTATAGTTTGAATCATAAAGAAGGTAGTTATATATTTGGAAAGTAATAATACTTAATGATTTGACGTCTTCTGTACGTCCTCTTTAAGACCCTGTATAAGGAGTACAATTCGGAATAGATTTTTTCAAATATTTTTCCCGGCTTCCTAAAGGCTTCAATAATTATGGAAAAAATTATAAGCTCAAAATAAAAAAATCATGCATTGTAGGGTTAGGATATTTTTATTTTACACTGTGAACAAATCAGCTTTAGTGTTGACATAGTGTTGTTTACAACCCAGTCGAGTTCGTAGGTATCCCCATCCGTTTGTGTTTTGGTCAACTCATTTCTGTGTCTGATTCATGGAGATGGAATAGATAAGCTCATAGAATGTGTCCAGTCTGTTCAGTTTGATGCTCAGAGTCTTGCACTGAAAGAACGAGTGCTCTGAAAATATGGGCTTTTTTTTTTTTGCAATACCCCGCAGTTCTATTTGTTGAATCTTTCATTTTACACGAAACGGTTAAAAAGTTTCAGATATAGAAATGGAGGTACACCTGGAAAAAGATTACGAGGTGCACATAAGTTTTAATCAGACTCGAGAAACAGTAATTTTGATGATGATTGGTGCCAAAATTCAGCTCACGACGTGGCTGTTCTATGTTAGCGGGTGCATTCCTATGAACGAAAAGGTTCGTTAACCGAATACGTATTCGTTAGCTGAAACAGAAAAATCAGAAAAAAAATCTTCGTTAGCCATAAAATTCGTAAGCCTAGGTGTCACTATAAAAAAAGCAAAATCTTATTCTAAAGAATGAGAATAGTATCAGAGCCATACACCCTAAGGGGCGTGCGACAGGTGCGGCTGCACCGGGCCTCTGACTCTCTCACTGTAATAGGAACAAAACAAATTCTCTAGTTATATCAAAATATATCGCAATGTGGCTTCGCTTTAACAACGAAAATTCTTATGAAGTTCTAAATGATATACGGAATTAGTTGAGATGTCAGACCTTTCAATGCCGATCCGAGATGAAAGAACGAAAATTAAAAAAAAATCACCAAAAAAAAAGAGGGAAAATTATTTCTGTCCGCTCTAAGAGAGGCAACAAATACGAGGTGAAAAAGGGCGACAAAAATATTTATTTTCCGAAAAATATTAGAGATAATCAGGGCCGTAACGAGGGGGGGTCTGGTCCCCCACCCGAAATGTAAGAAAATGACTGAAAAAAGGGGAAAAGATGGCCAAATGTATTGTTCTATCACTTTGGTTCCCCTCCGAACAAAATTTCTGGCTACGGGTCTGGGGTAATGATTTCTGTCCGCTTTAGAAGGGAAGGAAAATTCGAGGTGAAAGGGGGAAAAAATATTCTATTGGCCGAAAAATTTTTGGGATAATGACTTCTGTCCGAAAAGTTATTGCACGGAAAATATTTGGAATGATATTATATAACTTCTGTCGTTCTAGGAGAAGTGCCAAATCCAAGGTTATAGGGCGAAAAAGAACATTTTTTTAACCATAAAAATTAGTGAAAATTATTTCTGTCCGCTCTAAGAGCGGCGCCGATTCCGAGGTGAAGTAGCGAAAAAAAATTTTATTGACCGAAAAATTTTAGGGATAATAATTTCTGTCCGCTCTAGGAGTAATGCTAAATATGAGGTAGAAGGGCGGCATTTGTTTGTTAGGAATTATTGGGAGGAGGATAAATTGGGCGGTGGGGAGCCGAAAATATATATAGGCTCAGTACGGGTGGAGATTTTGTCTCGAACCGCCGCATGTGGATTTCATTCAATAAATTTTTTTCGAACTGATTCTGAGAAACTGGATCTCTTTGAATAGGCAGCTGCGTCTGATATCATCGATTTTCAAGATGAAATAAAAATAGCACATTTTCAAATCCGAACTTTATAAAAACGAACCGATGTTAAGCGACAAACATAATTTTTGAGTAACTAGAGAGAGTTGGTATTTTTTTATTATATTATAAATGTAGTATACATATGTTACTGCCAAACCCCGAAATTGGCTAACAGGACCGGCCACTTCGCGAATGGGCCAATTTCATTGAATATTGACTCGGCCAGTTCACGAAGGGGCTGGTGATCCGTGATCAACGTCCGATAACAAAAGACATGATTAGGGATCATCGTCAAGTTGGCGTATTTTTTCGTGATGATTATGTCCACATTAGCTATCCCAACCCATCATATACGGTCACGATATGCGGCAATTATTTTTTCATCCAAAATTTGGCAAACGAACTATATGTTTACGTAATTATTTTATAGTTTTTTTTTTTCTCTCAAATTTTCACTTTTTTCTCTCGTCAGATGGAGCTAATCCAATAGAGCTCCTATACATAGACATGTATAGCAGCGTTGACGATTTAAAACAATGGATTTGGCTCCTACCGGGCCGTCTTACATCAGCACATTGTGCTTTGGCCCGGGATCTCTGGCTACTTCGCGAAATGGCCGGCCAAAGTCCGAATCATTTCTGCGATTCGGACTTTTTCTAAAACTCTTGGCCAATTCGTGAAGTGGCCACGGGATATATATTCAGTTTCTCAAAACTGATATATATCCCGTGGGTTTTATTACTGTTTGATTAAAAAATAAATAAATTCTGAAGAAATGTGGTTTCCACATTTTCAGGAGAATTACAGTATTTAGAACTTGTAGCAAGCATCGTGCCGCTGCGACGGGGTCAACATCGAATGCAAGGAAATCACGTGACTCGTTGAATAACACAGTTCCTGCCTGGTAATGTCCCCCATTGAAATGTAGTTCAGACTCTAAATATTGCGTTAAAGATTTAAAAAAACGGATAGCGAACTCATCTAAAGATAAAAAAGATTAAATTATTTCTTTCATTAATACTGGAATAATTTCTTTCATTAATACTGGAATAATTTCTTTCATTAATACTGGAATAATTTCTTTCTCTAATGTGCTGAAAAATTTCTCTCATCAATTCTGGAATTTTCTTTTATTAATTCTGGAATAATTTCTTTCAACAATTCTGGATTCTGTTCTTTTATAATGCTGAAATTATTTCTTTTATTAATGCTGGAATTATTTCTTTCATTTATTTTGGAATTATCTTTCATTTATTTTGGAATTATCTTTCATTTATTTTGGAATTATCTTTCATTTATTTTGGAATTATCTTTCATTTATTTTAGAATTATCTTTCATTTATTTTGGAATTATCTTTCATTTGTTTTGGAATTATCGCTTTCATTTATTTTGGAATTATCACTTCATCAATGCTGAAACTATCTGTTTCATTAGCTCTGGAATTATCACTTCATTAATGCTGAAACTATCTGTTTATTAGCTCTGGAATTATCACTTTCATTAGCTCTGGAATTATCACTTTCATTAGCTCTGGAATTATCACTTTCATTAGCTCTGGAATTATCACTTTCATTAGCTCTGGAATTATCACTTTCATTAGCTCTGGAATTATCACTTTCATTAGCTCTGGAGTTATCACTTCGTCAATGCTGAAACTATCTGTTTCATTAGCTCTGGAATTATCACTTTCATTAGCTCTGGAATTATCACTTCCATTAGCTCTGGAATTATCACTTTCATTAATTCTGGAATTACCTTTTATTAATTCTGGACTTATCACTTTCATTAATTTTGGAACTATCACTTTTTCACCAATGCTGAAATTATCTCTTTCATTAATTCCGGAATTATTTTTCATTAATTGTGGAATTATCTTTCATTAATTGTGGAATTATCTTTCATTAATTGTGGAATTATCTTTCATTAATTGTGGAATTATCTTTCATTAATTGTGGAATTATCTTTCATTAATGCTGAAATTATCTCTCACTAATTTTGGAATCATCTCATCGATGCTGAAATCATTTCTTTCGTTTATTGTTTTAAACTCCTATTTATGCTATTAGAAAATAACGGAGATTGCGCGTTATTCAACGAGTCACGTGATTTTCCGACGAATGATGTTGGCAACACCGTCCTCTCTAGGAGGTACGTGTATCTCTAGGAGGTACGTGTATCTCTAGGAGGTAATGCTCAGCCACGATCTCAGCCAACACAAGTTCCAAACACTTCCAACGCCCTGTGTGAAGCAAAGATAAGAAAAAATTTCTAATATACTATGTTTGAAGTTCATTATTGTATTGAATGCTAATATCAAAAGACAACTTACCAACTATAGCTTGGCTTTAATCCATTTCTTACCTAACAAATTATAAAAAGATTACGAAAATACTACATGCTCATATCTGTGACACTAAAATACCATGAACGAAAAATCTTTCGCTTAAATATAGTGAAATAAGCAACTAAAATGTAAAATAAGCGAAGTCAATAAAGCACGTTTTGTATGCTGATGTCGTCTGTTAAAAAAATTAGCAGGGCCGTGACGTCACACTGCTCCTCCGAGACCACGTGCACTAAGCCAACGTTATTGTTTCAGCACTGCCAAGGCGGCGACCGCTGACGTCATACTCCCTCCAGTAATATAAGCTCGATGGTAGCAAGATATTCAATTAAAGGACAAGTTCAGTTCATATTTTCGACGCTCAAGGAGTAGCGTCTAGAGCCTCAGACAACACCTGCTAAAGCATAGTGCTTTAGCTGGTGGTTGGCTCTGTAAGTAAGGATGTAGCAGTGGAGAGGAAAAGAAACGTTCCACGCAGTTTGTTATGCCTTCTCGGCGCGTTAGATACCGCGCCCCAATGACGGTAACTAGTGATAAATTTCCCATATCCATGGAAAAAATTGGCTAAAATTGATGTACGTAGGAATTTTCTTGACATTTGTGGAATTTATTTATTTATTCAATATTGGTTGGCCGAGACCTATACGAGGGAATGCGGTGGTGAAGTTTGACAGAGACGATTGCTGTTACAAAGGAAATCGGAAACTGTTGTACAATCAATAATGTTTGACGGGAGGTTGTTCCAGCCGGTTATTGTTCGAGGTAAGAAACTAAATTTGAAACAATATCTGTGGATGCAAAGATGGGTTTCAATTTTTGTGAATGGTTAATTCTTTTTTAAAAGTATGAAGCTGGAGTTAAAAAATTCGAAGTGTCGATATGAAAATGGCCGTGAAGGATTTTGAAAAGGAAAGATAATCGAGAGATATATCTACGGGTAAAAAGCGGTTGCATATTGAGTTGGCGCTTGGGTTCAGTGACGGAGGCAGAGGATGACCATCAGTTAAGAATGAAGGGGGGCGAATTTATTTTGAATAGATTCTAATTTGTTTATGTTTGAGAGAGTATGGGGGCCTCAAATTTCACAGGCATATTAGAGTACAGGAAGGATCTAGGTTTGGAAGCAGAGATGTCTGAGGTGATGTGTGGAGTTTTTGAGGTTCGACGAAAAAAAAAGAGTTTTTGAAGACACTTATGAGAGAGAGAAAGACCTAATCAACATGGAGATTCCAACGGAGGTCGGCAGAAATAATTACACCCATCACTTACATTATAATTAGAAACTTCGGTGATTAAGGAGTTATTGAATGAGAAGTGTAATCAAGGGGATGTCTTTTGTGAGTAATTTTCATAAAAACTGTTTTTGAAGAATTGAGGGGTAATTGCTAGGACGAGCACCATTCAGAGACAATGTTGAGGTTATTTTGAGAGATGCTTGGTCAGATTCGTTGTGCACTGTTTGGTAGATGACGCAATCATCTGCAAAGAGTCTAATATGACAATTGATGGAATTTGGGAGATCGTTAATATAAAATGAAAAACAATAATGGCGTGAGAACCGAACCCTGGGGCGTGCCAGACTCAACTTGGAGAAATGGGGGAGTTCTGGCCCTTGAAGGAGATAAACTCTCTGACGGCGGTTGGTAAGGAAGGCTTCCACCTATCTAAGCAGTTGAGCACATAGGCCAAGGTTTTGGAGTTTAAGTAGAAGTTTATTGTGGGGCACCCTGTCAAAAGCTTTAGAGAAATCCAAGAAAATTACATCAGTTTGGACGTTTTTGTCGATACTGCTTGATAAATCATGAGAGCTAATAGGATAGTTACTGATAAAGATGGTCGAAAGCCGTGTTGATTTGAGAAAAAGAAGTTTATTGAATCAAGGTGTGAGCAGTAGTGTATTCACAGGGGGCTAAGCGGGCTAAAGACCAGGGCGGCAAATTTTGAGAAAACTTTTTTTTTAAATTCACGTTTCGTAAACGTATGGAAGTACCATGTGTCATTTCTATCGTAAATAATATGTAATTATTAAAGCATATTGTTTATTTTTATTTGTTTGTGTGTTTTCTCCACACAGACTGCGCTGAAGTAAAAAGTATATGATTATCTAACCTTCGTATTTACAGTGGTATTCGTCGCCTTCCCAAATAGTATTGTCACAAGTAGCGGTGGAAGGGTGAGTAGGCGTTCACAGCGAAGCAAACAGCATTCATTTCAGATTAGCCTACTTAAGGTGTTGGAAAAAAGATATAGTTCAGCCGACATCCCCTAAGAAGGAGAGGGAGAGAAGGCATCTTCTTTGGAGGGCTATGTTGGAGGGTGTTGTTGGTACAGTAGTGCGGAAGGAAAAAATAAGGGGGCCTCTTTCAATACCTCTAGGTTTTCTGAATACGAGGGGGGGAAATATCCTCTTTTTTAGTCCTAAAAAATGTCCTGTAGAATGAGTAAAAATAAATAAGAATAATAATATAATAATAATAAGACAATAAGAATCTGCTGCAACAAAGATTCTCTTATTGGCGTCGGTCGGGGCTTTGATGAAAGTCTTCGGGATATATTAACCATCTGGGAAAGCAGGCTAGGGGTAAACACCAATAAAACAGAATCAAGTGACTATAACTCGAATGGATGAATTCGTTTACAATACGATTTTTTTAACTTGTTTGGGAACCGAACTAGGAAGAAGTTGGTCAATCCAGAAGAACATCCGTTTGCAGTCCCTAATTGGAACATAAAGAAATCATAGTACAGAATGGTAGGCTGGGTCACGTGATTCCGTTTACTGATCCTATAAGGATAAGGGGCAGCTCTGCTTATGTGACGTTTTCCTGAAAACAAAAAAAAAGGGGGCAACAAATGTGGAACTTGGCAGAACCAACATTTTTATTAATTGTATACAGTATTACAAAACTAAATTCAGCTATAAACGCAGGATTACCAACAAGAAAAACGGAAAAAAGCTCCTCATCATTATACACTTTCCTGACGAACACAAAGTAAGCAAATGTCAAATATAGCTACTCATTTCTGCTAAGTTCATGGTTCATGCATTTTGTCTTTTGTGAGAGTTTTCTTTAATTATAATTTATGAACAATCACCACAATTCAATCTTAAATAATTTGGATTTCTCTGTAATACTTGCATTCAATAAGGCGTAAGACGCACGTGTTTTTATACGATACACGAATAAATTGAAAAAGTTTGAAAGTTTTAAAGAAATTAAAGTAAAAGAGGAATATTTTTTTTTCTTGTAATTTAGTTTCATTTTTTGTGCATGCAAAGTCACATGAAATCGACTCATATCCTGGTCTTAATAGTTAAATCGTGTTTTCTCTGCAATCTTTATATTGCTCTCTTACTTGCTTTTCAGATGTGTAACGAACACGACAGGTGAACAGTTTAAATTTTACATTTGCCGTTTGAAATATTTCTGTATATCGGAGATAAAACCATGTGCCAAAAGGGAAATTTTCTGAGAGCCGTTTGAAGTGTTTTTAAAGTGGACATCACTGTTATTTATTGAAATAGGATTTGATGTTCTATACCTATGTATACATACTGGGTGTTCTGTTAATAGACCGACAAACTCAGTGGGTTGTTATTAGACATCAAGAGGAACAAAAATTGCAATTGGAACTTGGTGTCGCAAACCACGTTGAGAGGGTGAACATCGCAAAAAACGCGTGCAGGCTGTGTCCAGCTGCAACCGCTAGTGTACTTGTCGAGGGGAATCGGCAAACCATTGCAGCACGATTTCTTCCATTTGAGAAGTGCGTACATTGAGCGGTCTCCCTGCTTCACGCCGTGCTGGTTGGAAGATCCCCGTTTCCTGTAGTAGTCGATCGATCGTGGCGAAGGAGTATGGGTGCGGACAACGCCTCATCGGATATTGCTGTTGGGTACATCCGCTGTGCTAAGCACCCATTGCCATTTGCTCGACCGTAAATCAGATGTATATCAGCGTATTTCTCGTTCGTGTAGTCAGCCACGATACTCATTGAAACAGACAAATAACTGCTACACATGCTTGCTACTGCAATAGCGCTAATTTACGTCATCCGCAGCGCGTGATCGTACCCCAGCGCATGCATTTGCCGACGCTGCTTACGTCAGATATGGTGAGCATTCAGCGATGAACTGACATCTACCTTTCGTCTCCTCTGGACTCAGAGCCTGCATGCGTTTTTCGCGATTTTCACCCTCTCAACGTGGTTTTGTGGCACCATGTTCCATCGCAATTTTTGTTCCTCTTGACGCCTACTAGTCGAGTTTGTCGGTCCATTAACAGAACACCCTGTATAGTGTTACGAAAATACTGCAAATTAATAGCGTTATCTCAGTATACACGAAAATGGACATACCTTTTACATATACACAGTATTTTAATTCCAATGTTATATTATTCCCCTTATTTTATGGAACGAGCATCGCGTTTCGAAAACGTGATTTTAGAGATTGGTGGAGGTACGCATGTTCATTTTCGTTTAAAAAAACACAATTTCTAAGATATTGGCCTACTGCATTACGTGATATATTCAACTGCCAATTAACCGAATAGTATTTTTTATATGGGCAATCATTTGACAATCTGACAATCATTACTGAGCATTTAGCAAGTATTGCTGAAATTAAAAATGAGCATTAAATAAATTTTATATCAGAAATGTGTGGTGGATGCGGGCCTTTTTTTTTCCGAAACAGCGATGCATACGTTCATGTAGTGCTTATTCCGAGAAATACGGTACTGTATTAAACTACACATACTACAATAAAAAAATGCGGTGGAACTTCGGTTAACGAGCTTAATTTGTTCCACCAACGTGCTCGTTATACGAATTGCTTGTTATTCGAATCAAACTTCCCCATAAGAAATAATCGAAATTTGTTTTGGCGCAGTCGACCAAATTGGTCCTTGCGCCAATAAATCCAAAATCCAATCCAATAATGGAAATTCATATAATTCGTTCCACAATTATTCATTCACATAAAAGTGACTAATAAAAATGGTTTCATTCAATAATACAGCACAATAATAATATAATAAATAATACAATAAAAAAAAAGATATATATATATATATATATATATATATATATATATATATATATATATATATATATATATAATAATGCCATAAATAAACATGCAATACGATAATGTTTGCATATTAACTTACTCTAAACCAGCGGTTCTCAACCTTTTTTGACTCGCGGAGCGCCCTTTTAAGTAAACAAATTCTATGGCGGAGCCCCGTAGGCCGATCTTTTAATTATTCATCAAAGATAGTGATTTATTTTTTTTTTAATTTTACTGGTTATTTTTATTTTTCTCGAGTGGCTGCGGAGCCGCTGGAGAGTGCACAAAGAGCACCAATGACTCCGCGGAGCGCCGGTTGAGAACCACTGCTCTAAACGACGAGAGAGAGGAGGACTAGTGTTTTGGACGACTTAGGGCAGTGTTTCTCAACCGCCGGGCCGCGGCCGTGACATCATTCATACCGGGCCGCGACTGATCTGCCGTTTAGTTTTCCCCCATTCATGTTCCGTTAATCATGTGTTTAACCGGGCATTCCACTTACAAAAACAAATGAACCCGGGCCGCGGGCTTCCAAAGGGTGAGAACCACTGACTTAGGGGACCCACTTTTTTCTGCAAACTTTTTCTCTTTGTCCGAGTTTGAAAAAGAAGGTATCTAATGACATTTGCTTTTACCTCCTTTTTTTAAGATTTCTCAAAAATGGGTAATTTGCATTTTTCTTGGACAGATTCATTTCTCGCACACTGCTACAGCTTTATTTGACTGGTTCTTTTTTACACAATTTTGCACAGATTCCAGCATTTTACACATCTCTCTCATCTTATTTAAAGTGAGGCACTTTTCTCTTCCACAGAAAATATATCCTCCATAAGATCTTGCTGTTGCAGGCAATGGAGGTCCATCAGTTTGTTTACAGTCACCTCCTGAACTAGCTGAACTTATATAAAAAAAAAACAAAAAACTCCAAGCGCTCATACGCGTGGTTACAATGCGACATCTAGTTTCGTACCGTACACGGGTATTCATTTTTCGAGTAAGGCACGCTGACTGGAGACTGTGGGGGAGAATATTACCCACAATTCCACAGTACTGTGTGGACGAAAGCGAAAAACCATCAGCTCAGTTGTGATAACATGACAATAAATAAAGCGCAAAATTTTTGCTCGTAATGCGAATCATCGTTCGTTAATTGAATCAAAACTTTTTCAAAATTTTTGGTCGTTATGTGAATTGCTCGTTCACCGAAGTTCCACAATAAAAGAACAAAGTGTCATGAAGCATTTTTGTCACTGATTTTAAACGTGGCTCATTTTGACTATCATGTAAAGATTTTAGAAACGTGGAAATTTCTTTGTTATCATCAGAAGAGACAGGGCAGCAATTTTCTAATTCGGTTTTTGGGCAAAGGGTGTCCATATAAAAAGATAGTTTTTTTTTAAATTTTAATAACTACATAATTCCTTTTGAAACATTACTGAAATTCCTGACTTCGCACATTTACATTCCGCAAGAATGACTCAAATATATGTCACCGTTTTCTTGCTATTCCCATTTTGAAAACCATCAGGCGATTTACGAAACAATTTTGGAACAGTATTTTATTATTTCAAAATACACTTTAGAGAGAGAGGACGTGCGGTTAAAGATAATATGTATAGAAATTATGTAATGCATTATTGATTTTGTTGCTAGACTATAACCAAATACACAGAAAGTATGGTGCATACATTCGAATTAAATCTATCAGTGTTTTTCATCGATGTGTAGACGCCTGAGGGCCCCCCCCCCGTTATATGGCAATCATTATATCGCAGTAGGATACGAATACAGGGCAGAAAAGTAGAATTTAGGCTCAATTATATACAGTCAGTGCCGTCTTAACGCATGGGGCCCACCCGGGCACGGCCCGGGGGTCTCACAAAAATGAGATCCGGTTGAAATTTTCTAGGATTTACCAGGTAGGGCATCCGAAAACCCACTTAGCCCGGGGCCCCATGATACTCTTAAGACGTCCCTGTATACAGTACCATTTTTTTTCTTTTGTTTGTTTATGATTTATAAGATTCATAAGTAATGGCATGGGACGGAAGAAAAAGTTAGACTGAAATGGGAGGGGGCGGCAAAAACATAAATACGAACCCTGCTGGGTGTGAGTGGATTTCCTTGGCAAGTATGTGCTCAAAAAGCTTGCAGCAGGTAGAGGTGATAGTGACGGGTTTGAAATTAAGGGAATTCGAAAGAGAACCTGATTTATATATATATAATATATATATATATGAATCGGGATAATCTTATTAATTTTCCAGTCAGATGGCAAGGTTGATGAGTTTAATGAGATGTTGAAGATAATCAAAAGCCAATCTCATCAGCGCAGAATTTGAGAATATGATTTGGGATCCCATCGGGGCCAGTGGAGTGGGGTTTCAGGTTTTTTAAAAGGTTCAGAAGGCCTGCTTTAGAGAAAAAGACAGAACTATAGTGTTGAATAATGAATCGGAAAAGGAGTACCGAGAGGAAGTGTGGTCAGAGAGGAAAAAACTGACGAAAAAGCCCGATTAAGTTCGATATCAATGTTGTGGCGATATCAATGTGAGAAGTAAGGTCGATATTATCAATTTTAAGGAAAGATGGGCCAGCTGATTTAGGGCGAAGAAAATTCCAAAATTTTGAGGTGTTAGTTTTAAGGTATAGAAATTTTGAGTTCATAAAAAAAAATATATTATATAATATATTATATATTTTTTAAATTATAGCATGCAGTTCAATATTTTACTAGAATACTTGACTACATATTTCCACCGACAGGTGGCAGCACATTTTTAAAAATGTACGTGAAAAATTTACTCAAAAGAAGGCTCACCATATTTCCTTGAGAAAAATACGGGAAATTTAGCTTCGAAATACGGCAAAATACAGAACATTTCCAATTATCACCAAAAATGATCCAAAAAGTAAGCAAAGTCGCCAACTAATGCTAAAATAAGATAAGTTGCGAATCGCGAAAACAGGCGCCACTTCAAATTTCAGTGAATTAAAAAGAAAAGAAAAACAAATGTGTGTTAAAGATGAATATTCTTGTTTGTAGTCATAATTATCGTAATTCAAGTATTACGTCAGGGGAAAGGGTTTCGGATTTGCTGACTTTTGATGACAAGGGGGGGGGATTTGAAGGTTGCTTACGTCATCAATCACCCCTTTTGGAAGATATGAAATATTCTAAGCTGTTGACGAAATTTTGCTGACGGGTGGGGGGGGGGGGGGTTAGTGTTTTGCTGACTTTTCTGTCAAGGTTGGAGGGTGTCAAAAGTCTGAATAGAAATTTTTTTTTCCAATATGATAACATGGGAAGCCAACATCATGCACCGACCCTCTTAATATCCATAAGGTGATCAAAAAGTAGCAAAAAAGGTAAAAATTCAATAATTCCAAAAGCACGAGTGCTTTAGTTTGCACAAAAAGACAGGATTTTATTAAATAAAAAAATGTTATCAAAATAGTTGTTTATTGCCAACAGGTGGTGCTAAAATTGAATATATTTTGATGGCGTCGTCTGTCGATAACAACTGTAACTATTTTGTCATTGAAATCTTTCGTTATTGATGTGAAGACCATACATCCCGTATCTTTCGGGACAGTCCAGATTCTTTTTGTTTTTCTGTTGTCCCGACTTTTTTGCAAAAATGTCCCGGTTTTTCACGTATTTCCAATGAAGCCAAATTGATATTTTATTCTTCATTTTAATCTTCAAATCAACGATTAAATTTATCTTTTCAACCAAGAAATTTTATTATGATAATTTCGACTACAAATGAGAATATTTTTCACATATTTGCCATGTTTTTTACTTTAATTAACTGCAATTTGAAGTTGAGCTTCATTTCCCCTGATTGGCGACTTATCTGTGATTTTAGTATGAGTTGGCAACTTTGCTTACTTTTGGCAGTATTTTTGGCGATAATTAGCAATGTCCCGTATTTTGAAGCCCAATTTCCCGTATTTTTCTCGAGCAAATATGGTCAGCCTAATTATTGATAAATTTCGTGCTCTTGTGTGAGAAAACCTTACGATACTCGCGTACAATGGATATAATAATTATTAACTGATATTTTTCAGTTTTTTTGAAAAATAATGAAAGTAAACTTTACTTATAGCTCAGTGGGTTAAGCTGGTGATTTTGGAAAGGTGGCCATACTTCCCGTATTTCCTGGGACAGTCCCGGTTTTTTCTGTTGTTTGGGCTGTCCCGACTTTTTTGCAAAAATGTCCCGGTTTTTCACGTATTTTCAACGAAGCCAACTTGACTTTTTATTCTTCAAATCAACGGTTAAAATTATCTTTCCAACTCAGAAATTACATAACGATTATTACAACTATGAACAAGAATATTCATCTCAAATATTTATCGCGTTTTTGTTTTAATTAACTGCAATTTGAAGTGCCACTTCATTTCCCGTGATTGGTGACTTTTCTGAGATTTTACCATTATTTGGCAACTTTGCTTTTTTTTGGCATCATTTTTGGCGATAATTGACCATGACCCGTATTTTCCCGCATTTCGAAGCTCAATTCTCCGTATTTTTCTCGAGCAAATATGGTCAGCCTTATGATGGCCTAACTACGGCCCACTGGACAGATGTGGAAGCTTAGAGGTTCTATACGGTCTGCCGCAGATTTAGTACCGTAGTTTTAAATTTCAGTGTTTTCAAAAAACTCATTCAAGAGGTAGTTCCATTTTTTGCATATAGAAAATATAGTCGTGAGCAGTTAAATAAAAATTGATTTAAAACACCTTTTCATATGCAAAAAAAATTGACATAATATGCAATTCATCCTGATTGAGCGTGAACAGACGTATTGAAAATAAAACTTCAAACGCAGATTATCTAATTAATTAGAACAAAAAAATTACAAAAATCATATTTGTGAAAATTGATTACTGGTATATTGGAATGAAATTTTGTTTTGACGCAACCCCGCCCCCTTCCCCCCCACCCAGAACATTCGACCACGAGTCACCACTGTTTCACACACAATGTAGATTAAAGAAATTTTTGCTTATTTTTAAAGTTGGTCCAATTAATCGATTAATCGGGTCGATAATCTATTTTTATCAAACCTTTCGAAAAATCGATTCAACGAAAACTGATGATTTCAGATTCAAATTGAGTTTCATGGGAGTTTTATATTTCTTGTTTTAGAAGAAAAAAAACCAAAGTTTATTGCCTCCACTATGAACAGTAGTTTTTCGTATTATTGGAAGCATCAGATCCAGTGTTATCCGAAAAAATAATTTTGAAGAGTAATTTCACTACTCTACAAAATGTTTTGGGGTAATTTTGCACATAGAGGGATTTTTTTTAATGAAAAACAGAGAACTAACTCTTTAAAAGAAAAAACTACTTAAAATTTGAAGGGGGTGTATTTTCACTGCTTAACAAAATTTAATTTTGACACGTATTGGTGAACACTGATGAGGTACGTATTGGTGAACACTGATCAGATCCTCTTCTCACATGTATCATTTGGGTAGAGTTTCTATGTAGAAAAACAAACAACAGTATGATCGGAAGTAGTTTTGAAATCAGGGACTAACCTAAAATAAGCCGACAAAATTCCAGGTTTTGACAAAATATATTCAACATATTAAATTGCATCAGGCCGGCATCCTTAATTTCTTAATCTATGTATTCAGTGGCGTAGCCAGGTTTTGGTCAGTGGGGGACCGAAATTCGGAAAGGCGCCATTTTTTGTTCCTGTTTTAAGCGCGAACTTAAAATTATGCATTAGTAGAAATAACTTTAAATTTTCAATTAAAAAATCAAATTAAATTTATCTTCTGTTTTCAGTTGATGTTATTTTTCAAATTAAATTATTACTGTTCAATGGATTAATTTATTTTAATTTTTTTAATTAATTAAAAAAAATGTAAATTCTATTTTATGTTTTGTGTAGCAAAACAAATTATACAAATGCAAACACCAAAAACAACTGGGAAATCGCCTTAAAAGGTGGTTGGAAAAAAAATTTAGATTAAAATATAAAAGAAAAAAAAAAGAAAAAAATATATTCTTTCTCTCTCTAAAATTAATCCAAGCTATATGAAAGTACAGAAAAATCTTCGTGCTTCCATTTAATCGCTTTCATTATATTACACTCTTATCGTAAGCACATATCACATGTACACTACTACTACTCAATCGTACATGTACTTCCAAGACATATCTCTTATAGAATTACCACTAAATTGGTGCATGCCGGAAAGTTCTTTCTTATATTATGCATGACGTATCTATGATGTCATAGTTATACGTGGTTTGTGTTCGAGAAGTTTTGTCATCTGTTTTCCATATTAGAAGTAAAATTGGCAGAGATGCCTGAAGTTTCGTGCTAAGCAAATACCACGGTGAAAGCCTGCCTGCTCTCTGCGGGAAAACTTGTCAAACGAAAGATCGGTTAGCATTCATACCTCGAAATTGGAAAAACGAAAAAAAAACACTCACTCCAGTCAACCACCACTCTGCTGCTGGTAGGGTTCAAACTGGGATCATCGCGATACGAGTCCATCATGATGATCACTAGATCGCACAGTGGCTATCACATACTACTGGATTGCAGACGTACAAGCAGAGAGTGCCATGAATCCAAAAAGGTTTGGGAACCACTGTTTCAAACGAGTTGGTGTGCGCCGGAAATTGTCGTATGTGTCCATAATGTATTTAAGTGTGCTGAGGCGTGTTTGAAATGCCACTGCTCATCTTCCGAATCGAAGTGAAAGTGGCAGGTGTACGAATCGATTGAAATTTTTATGTTTGATGGTCTACCGGCTTCCTTAGGAGAAATTATTTGAAGGGGAGCTCTCTCTCTCTCAGGTTGCACCGCGTTGCCCCCGACAAAGGTTGGCGGCACACAGTTTGAGAACCCCTGGACTAGGGAGTTCTTGATTTTTTTTCCCCTCGTTGTTTGACCAGAGCGCCTTCGGGTAAGTGTTCGCAAACCGCACGACGGCAAAGTCCATATTAGTAAGTGTCGTAAGCCCTCGGATAAGTGCTAATTGAAAAATACTAAATAATCTTTTAAGAGTAGATTCAATATTTCGCGGACACTTTCTGTTTTTCCAGAAATAGTGTGTATACGTATGTATTTTCAGTTACTTCTGCATTTTCCACATAATACATGGTCAATTCTAAACTCTTTCCAGGTGTCTCAAGTGCAAAAGGGACTTCATAGACAACCAATGTGTTGTTGTGAGAAATAAAAAACAACAAATAATGCCTGAAATTCCGCTTTAAAAAGCGATGAGTATGTGTAGTGCATTTATATTATTTTATTTCGGAAATATTCAACGGATTCTCAAAGTGTGCGCAACCTTTATCTCAACCCTCATCGTCAACCTTTTTTTGAGGGGCATCGCCATGGCCCCCACATCCTGCATCGGGGCCCCTAGGCTGGGATCTTTTGCGGGCCTCTCGGTCAGACTTTTAACGAGCCCCTTCTGTAATTAATTTATAGCGTGAAGAAGCAAAAAATGATGAGAACTGTCCCGGGCCAGAGGGCTAGAGCCCTGTCATGGCGTCGCAACGCGTTGGTGTTGATGCGTGTTCATTCAGTTCTTTGAAGTGGTTCTTTTTTACATTAGGCCAGGGGTTCTCCAACTGTGGACCGTGGCGCCCAGGTGTGCCTCCAACCTTTTTCAGGGGTGCCACGGAGCGGTGACGCTGACAAAGGTTTTTCGAAAATATTTTTTATTAAAAAAGATCTAGGGCGCAGGCGGAGCTCGAGGATAAGAATTGAATAGGGAAAGAGGTGCCTCGGGTAGAAAAAGTCTGAGAACCCCTGCGTTAGCCTATTTTGGGCAGCCGTGAATTAACGATAACGAAGTCAGGGGGGCCACGGATATCAAAAGTTTAAGATTTATTAGTCCAATTAATCCAAAACACTGGATTAATTGGACGTGTCAAACACACCAGTCATAACTTTTTTCGGGGAATAACTTCTCCGATTCAGCACACTACTGTATATACATAATGATGAGAGAAACAGTGATTCAAAGAAAAGAAAAACTTCACCATGAAAAAAGACAATGATTCTGAGAAAGTCACATTTCAACACAAAATGACGCATTATCAATGCATAGTACAATATATTATCGTACAAATGTAGAGAAGACTAATTTCCTCTCTCATTTTCTGCAAATCAGAGCTCTATTGACTCAAGATTACAGGTTTTTATTTCACCCACCTGAAAAACTCTTCCAGAACCCCTTTTGTGTTTTATCTTAGGTTTTTCGGGGCGTTCCAATTAAACACCTTGGAGGAATTGCATTCAAGGATTGAAATCATTTTTTGCATTCGTATGTTAAACTTGCCGTTACGGTGCTCTTCTTCTGATGATAGGAGCAGGCAGTGCTCACGACTGGAAAAAGGTTGAAGACCTCTGCTTTAATCCTTAAAGCGGTTTTTAAAATTTTCCGAATTCGCATTATAACTGCCACAGTGGA
This sequence comes from Pholcus phalangioides, assembly GCF_987345545.1. NCBI lineage: Eukaryota > Metazoa > Arthropoda > Arachnida > Araneae > Pholcidae > Pholcus > Pholcus phalangioides. The sequence goes on from NW_028301619.1 coordinate 3,575,713, forward strand.
AATCACTAAACTTTCCAGAAATTGCCACCTATTTTCAAGAAGAATATTTTTTTGCGTGAGCTGCGTGTGTGTGTGTGGATAAATGCTCCCCCCCCCCACCAAACGCAAAATAACAATAATAATAATAAAGAAGGAAGAGGAAAAAAGATCGTTTTCTGTTACTTTGCTGTAAGCATAATCGTATATTACCTCGAAGAGAAAGGAAAAACATCCTTTCTCTCCCTTTCTGTTATCATACTTTGAAGAGAAGTTGATTCCGCCCACTGGCAGTTGATTGACAGGACGGGGGGGGGGGGGGTAAGGAACACATGCTATCAGGCAATGCTTCTTATTCATTCATCTTTAGGGGGTGTTGGCTCAGAATTGCTGATATGAGAGGGTTTTAAGAAGACGAGATATCTATCTCGAGATTGCCGCTGCAAATTCTTTACGTGAGATTGGAATCGGGAGCACTTTCTTGAATGGGATGATAGATTCAGAGCCGTCCTTAGGGGTGTGCGATAGGTGCAGTCTCAACGGGCCCCGCACTTATGGTAATGATACTTTTTTTTGCACATTCTATTCTGGAATTCTGAATTTTCATCAAATGTTATTTCTTTGATTTATTCTCGCTTTTTTCTGAATTTTTATCAGGTCTGCAATTATTTCTTTGGCCGGTATTACATTATAAAAGTTTGATAAAATCCCTTTTATAAAACTTAAAAAATCCAACCAATAAAGCTCATAGGTTACATTCGAGCGAATGCAACCGATAATCTTATTAGCTACATTTCTTAAGTTTTATAAAAGGACTTTTAGAAAACTTTTATAGTGTAATACCGGCCTTTCACATATTATGAATTTTCCTCAGAGCTTTAATTATTTCTTTCATTTGTTCAGAATTTTCATCAGTTCTAGAAATTTTTATTCCGAAATTTTTTCAATTCTGGAATTCTGAATTTTCGTCAATAATAGAATTCTGAATTTTCGTCAATAATAGAAATCTGAATTTTCGTCAATAATAGAAATCTGAATTTTCGTCAATAATAGAAATCTGAATTTTCGTCAATAATAGAAATCTGAATTTTCGTCAATAATAGAAATCTGAATTTTCGTCAATAATAGAAATCTGAATTTTCGTCAATTCGCTCTAGAATTGTGAATTTTCGTTAATTCGTTCTAGAATTCTGAATTTTCGTCAATTCGCTCTAGAATTGTGAATTTTCATCAATTCTGCAAGTATATGTTTTTCATTTATTTTGAATTTTCATGAGTGCTGGGATTATCTCTATTAATTATTTTTGATTCTCAACTTACATTTGTTCTCAGACAATTTCTTTCATTAGGTTTAATTGGTTTTGAAGTTATTTCTTTTACCAATTTAAAATTTATTCAGTAAGAAATTTTCATTGAATTTTTTTTTTTTTTTGTTAATTCAAATTTAATTGTGTGTCGAATTATTTTTTTGTATGGAAATTTTTCAGAATTTTGGATGTGCCGATTCTCCCTTTCCCACTGAATATGTAAAGTCGGGGCTAAGAGGCCCCGAAATTATCAAGATGCCTTTGGCCTCGCTATTATTTTCGCACTGGGCCCAGCGTCTGATAAAGGCAGCCCTAGATTCATGGTTGAGGGATAAGTCGGCGGTTGTGGTGAACGGAGAACTTTTTGATTTGATAGGTGTCACAAGCGGAGTCAAGGAAGTGTCGAAAGTGTTCAAAATCATAGCACCGCAGTTATCTCATTATCATGGAGCAACCCTGTGCACCCGAGGACCCCAGGAAAGGGTCGTAACTAAGATTTTTGGGAGAGGGCAAATAAGACCTTGCCGCACTCATCACTGTAAAATTAGATGATTTTATGATGATGTTTCTATAAACCTTCTTTAAAAAGCACCCCTCTGAAATTCAGCGTACGAATAGTTTCAAAAGCGGATGTGTTTCGGTCGGAAAACTCTCTCTACATATTGTGGTATTCTTTCTTGAATGGCTCCATCTGCCGCATACATATTTGAACCTTGAACGACGTTGGCAAAGGGTGAGCACGCATACGTCCTCATTTTTAAGTTTTGGAATATGGTAACCCTACAAATTAAAAGTGGTTCTACTCACGGCCGTTCAATTCTGTGTCCAGTTCACTTTGGGTGGAAAAAAAATCGTTTGTAGTTGATAACGTTTTTAGGGTCATTGTCATATGAGAAGTGTTTTTTCGTGCTCGGAGGCCATCATTGGTTTGAATTTGTCTTGTCCTCAAGAGTAGGTTTTTGTTGGTGTGTGTGTGTCTTAATTTTTAAGTTTAGAAATACGGTAACCCAACCAGAAACTGTCTGTTGATGTTGCTCAAAATCTCCACCTACAGTCAACCCTTGGTTTACGAACACCTCGGTTTGCAAACAATTCGGTTTACGAACAACAAAAAATGATTCGGTTTACGAACTAGTCTTCGTTTGCTAATACGCAAGCCACAAGCCAGTGAAAAATAAACCACACGAACACGCAAAACAGACCGAAAAACTCATTACTGAGCACCTTTACAAATTTAGAAATTCTCAAGCCGTCCTCAAGAAACTTCAGTGTCTTCGCAGGAATAAGGCGCCTAATTGTTTGAAAATTACTAAACTTGCAAAATCACCCGTATTTGTCTGAATGAAAGAAGTTAGACAGAAAGAAGTTGACATCCAAGGATGACGTCACTCTCCGCTATCCATACAAAGGTCTTTAACAGCTGACTGATGCCATGGGCCGAGATACGTGGGGGGAGGCATTGCTCCCCAGCGTCAAAGGTGAAGTTGACTGATCTAATGCATGAAGGAAAAAATATATTTATTCTTTACAGTTATTCTTTCCTCCATGGATCGAATGTATATATGCATATATGAATTGAGATCATCATCATCGTGCCCCCCCCCCCCCAGAAATAATGACCGTGTTCCCCCAGACTTCCAAGTCTATCTCCGCCTATGGCTGATGCGAAGATATATTTAGGAAAGAGAAAATTCAGATGAAATATGTCAGAGTTGGACAGTCCCGTTTAAAACGGGTTGTATGGTCATCATATTAAAATCATGGTAATTCTTTTTCTTTGTAAGCGTTATTTTTATTGGTAGACGTCACACATCTTAAAAAATCAATAGTAAGCAATCGGTATTATTGGTTGATATGAGAGAACCTTATGAATGGGCGGGGTTAAACTTTAAGTGTGTTTATGTGTTTAGCATGTCTAGCTTTCGTCTACGCATATTATTAGCGATGTGAGAGGTTTTCGAGCGGCTTATAGAATTGATTTCGTTGTAAGATTTCGAGCGTTTACAGTAATTAAAATCAATAGTTATCAAAGCTAGCTTTGACCATGGAGGAGGGTGAGTTAATTTCCGCAAAATCTAACTTATTGATTTACCTATCTCATTATTTTTATTTGGAAAGAAAAGTTCTTGACCATAGCAAGTGGTTGATTGTGTGGTGCAAAATAAACATATTCAAAGCCCTCCCCCTTTTAATACTTCTTTGAAAATGATTTAAAATCTCAAAATTCCGGACTTGATGGAGCTCTTACATTGAGAGCTGAAACCCAAAGTACTCATTTATTAACAAAACGCGTTTCTTTTTCGTAATTCTTCACAATAATTACAATGTGTTTACATATTGTCATTCATTTGAGATGGGAATTTTTCAATCACCATCTGCTGATGGTGTTTGCTACCTGGCGCCAGACTGGTTTTTTTCTTCATGAGTGGTACTCTTAATGAAAATAATGATTCATAATTTCACTCATACAAATATGAATGCACTACTAGGCATTCAAAAAAGTAAAGGGAGCAGATGCATTTTCTTTCGCATTTTGCGAAAAATGCGACCGTACCTTAAACCCTGGTATGTGATTACTATGTCACTTTATGCAGTTGCATAGGTGGAGATAGACATGAAAGGTCTGGGAGGGCATGATCATGATGCCAATTCATATATATGTATGTATATACTAGGGCTGAACAAATCCTAGGCACCAGGTTACCACGGTGACTAAAAAAAATTTAAGAAACCTAAAATTTCCGTTGTATAGTTATTAAATTGCAGGCTGAAAGTAGCACAAAATACTTGGAATTTATAGCAGTATATTTGCCAACTTATATATATGAAAGAGGGTCACTATACCCTGAAAAAATCAAAAGCATTATGGAAATTTTTTTAGAAAGAATTTTTTGGGGCCTAAAAATATTATTCTGCCGCCTAGATTTTTTTGTGATTTGTCCAGTCCTGGCATATACATTAGATCAGTCTGCTCCGTCATTTAATCTGGGGGGACATTGCTCTCCTCCTGTACCTTTGCCCATGGCAAGTTTTATATAACTGTAACAATCATCCATGTCACCATGTGTGCATTGTTTTCTTAGTTACTTTCCCAGGCGGATTATTTTCAAACGGTCTGTTACTTTCAGGCAAAAAAAAACTTAATTCAGCAATAACTTTCATTGCATCTCTAAAGTTTGAATAGACCATTTTAGAGTTTCGCATAAACTGTTGTTTGGCCAAACCCTTCAAATAATGTACAATGCAGAAAAATTTAAGAGACTTAAATAAATAGAGCCCATATTTGTTTAAGTATATTTATTCCTATATATACCAAACATATTATTTTTGAAAACAATTCTTTTTTTTGTATTTTTCTATTTACTGCAATGGTCTATTTCAAAAAATGGTCTGCTCGATTCATGGTCCCCAAAAATACGGGGCCCAGGACAATTCTCGTCATTTTCGTTTTTTCTTGCTTTAAATTCACTGCAGAGGAGCCATTGAAAAGTCTGGTCTAGGGAGACGCCTCCAAGATGTGGGGGGCCATGGCTGGATTTTGAATTCCTTAAAAGGAAATGTAAGATATATTTTTTTTCTCAGAATACACACACATAGTAGAAATGTCAGCAAATTACTATTGTTTAATAGGCTGTAGGCTTTCACAGCTTGTGTCAAGGTTAAAAGATTTTGAGCTAAAGAACAGTCATCCAGATAAATTACTATGAAATTTTTCTGCAATATCAGTGGCGGGTATTCTTAGTGGAGATAGGGAGCAGAGTTGAGATCTTGGCTGTGCGGCAATGACCAGGAGTGGAATAGTGTTTCTGTGGAAAAGGCTGGTTTGAGCTGCTTCATGCTTGTGTCAGGTTGCAGGCCGGAGTGTTCAGATCGAAATGGCGTATTTCGCCAGTTTTTTCTCTAACAGTTAGTGAATTTTACATAAGATCTGTGTGATCAACATGTCATTTTTACAAAAAAGTCAGGAAAGCGAAAAAAAACAGCAAAAACTGGGACTGTTCCAGGAAATACGGGATGTATGGTCACCCTAATTATGGCAAGCTTGGGGAGGGAGGTCGTGGATGAAATTCTTGTCAAAAGAGGGGGTGTAAGTAAAATTTGGGTCAAAAGGGGGGATCAAGTTTCAAAAATGTTTGGGAACCACTGATGTACACAGTACAGATGTATCATTTTACACTATTAATTGGTTCGGCAAGTAGAGCACAGTTTCCCCAACTGTTTCATCGTCCTTTTCTTAAGAAATTTTTTTCTCTCATCGATCCCCCAGTTCAAGCAAACCTATAGGATCCGGTGTTATATTGGCAGCTTCCATCACCCCAGAGGAACATTGCCCACTTTGGGATAAACTAGTGTAGAGTAAATGGAATTCTCATCATGGGTAAGGTAGAAATAAAGGGAAATCTCTTTAGAGGGACAAGAAAAACTTCATTCTATCAGTAAAATAAATTTTTGGAATGAATTAGTGAAACAAAAATTAATCTTGTGAATTTATTTTTTGAATGAAATTTATTATTTTTAACTACTCACTATCATCAAGCAGATGATGAATAGACTGCTTCTGATGAGTATAGACATTTTACAAAGAGCCAGGGGTTATAAGCTTTAAAGTTTTTTAATGAAGCAGTTGATATTCAAGTGTCACACAGCTTTCTTTGTCTGTTTTTTAAAAATATTTTCAAGAAGTTGATCATTTTGTTGTACCAGGGTTTTCTGCACGTGAGGGCTAATTAGACCAGGACCTGTAATTTATTGCTGATTTTGAATGACAGTTTTTTTTTTTTGTGTATATTCACAGAAGGGTTGGTGGGCTTATCCCTTGTTGTAGGACTCCCTGCGGTAGCAATCTTTTTCTGTGATCATGTCGCTGGTTCTGTTGTACCTCCACATCAGGAAAGCTTTTGACGAAAATGAACTGGGTATCAAACTCGTGACACCTCTAAAAATCCTTTGGTACTTTACCTTAGTGATTACCTTATCCATCTGTGCTACTGCTGCACCTCAAAAAGTTAATCATTAACATATGAAGCTTCATGGTATAAAATTTAGAAATGGGAAACGTATGCAACTTCATAAATATTTTCTATTGTGTTATATTTTGGAAAACTTTATTCATTTTTTTTATTGGTAAATCTGAATAACTTTTTAATCTTATTTTTCATCATTAAATAGTATGTTCATATTTTAGACCAAGATAGTTCATCAGTTATAACAGAGGGAGAAGCAGGAAGTTGCCATTCTATGAATAGCACAGCAGCATCAGACATTTCGCAGGTCAGTATCAGTTTTTGCTTTTATTGATCTTGTTTGATCTATGTAATCCAGGGGGCAATCGCTACAAGACATGTAATACATTCCCCTTCCTCCCAATGGATTGTTTTTATGAAACCTAAGATCTTTAGGCCACCTAAGCTTTAAATTCTTGTTTAAGATGTTGACAACAGTTAAATTGAATAATTCAATTTGAATCATTCTAGTGTATAAAATTGAATCTTTAATCTTGTGGTATAAAGATGGAGCATAAGGTAGGCCTACCTTTTCAGCCATACATGCATCTCGTAAATATTCCTCTGGGGGAATTTCTAATGAATTGGTACATGCTAGAACATGGTTCTGACTACGTGTACCGCTAATGTATTTATGTTGTCAGAGTTATGTGTGTGATGCTCATTTCTTCTAAATTAAGTTTATCTGAGCAGATGTCGGAGGCTCTCTTAACATATGGAAAAAAGTTCAAACTTTGATGGATAGGGTGGCACGATCTGGCATGGGAGGGCTGAGCAACTACAAATGGTTTTGTGTAAACTGATGCATGAAAATGAGTTTGTTATTTTTAGATGTGTTCATAAAAAAACTAATAATCTATTTTATTTGAATTCTTCATGATTTTCTAATTCTTTGATTACGCTTGAAGAGTCACTCGTCTGTTTTCACCCTCCCATAAGGCAAATGTGACATCCTCCAGGGCCCAAGCTTGACATAAAGGGGCCTGGGGCAATGTAGAACTTAGAGCTTGTAACTAGGTTCAGAGATGTTTTGTTAGCCAGAGAATATTTTTACTGAGAATCAAAATCATATTTGCCCATGCAGAAATCAGGCCCTAACATTCACATAACCCGTGTAGCAAAAAAGTGGGACAATTTTTTACAAATACAAATTCCACAACAGAAAAAATACCTAATGAAGTGGCTGAAAAAAAATTTCACCTAGAGAATTATCCATATAAATATATATAAACTCCAAAGCAATGGGATAAAGAAAATTCCCATCCCCCCCCATTGCCAAACAATTTCTACCTTAGCACCTGAATTATCAAATGTGTTATCATTCTGTCCATTGAGTGGTGTGGAGAAGTATCAGGCTAGTCCCGGAGAGATCCCAGTTCAGGTAGGATCATATTGTTGATTATTGGCCATCTCTTTTCTTTTAAGACAGCAAAGGTGTGTCAAAATGTTAGAAATTTAAAAACCTTTTCATTTGTGTCATTTCTATTGGTAGTGATGTCCAAGACTATGTCAATACTCATAGTATATGCTAATGCATTTAAATGAACTACACCTTTAATCGAAGTCTAAATCTGGATTTATTATCAGCATTTAAAATTCTTTTTTCCCCCATGAAGGCATTCAGTGCACCTAGCGTTGCTGAAACCGAAAAGAAGCCTAGAATTGATTATAACTCTATGCCTGTGCGTCAGTATTTGGATCATACTGTTGTCCCTATTTTGCTTCAAGGTTTATCACATCTGGCAAAAGAGCGGTAAGATTTTTTTTTCCAGTTTATCCTATTTAAATTAAAGGCATTTTTCAACTGTCATTAGGAACATTCAACAAAATGTGCTTAGTTGTACATTCTATAAAATAAAAAAACGTAAACTGTTGGAGGATGGAACCATATTTTATCTACGTAAATCCTGATATTGACGCTCATTTAATTTTACGGACAATGCATTGATTTTTTTTTTTTTTTTTTTTTTTTTTTTTTTGCGGATAATGCTTTATTCAATACCTTTTTTTATATTTTATACTTGAATACAAAAACTTATGTTTCAGTTTTAAAGATCAGTTGCCAATATTGACATATGCCAGACACTTGAATGCTGAACTGTGATATGAGATACAGTATAAACCATCTGCATGCTAATAAGGTGATTTTAGATGTCTGGAAAAGTTCCACTTAGTTTCAAGTGTTAAGGATTTAATACAGTAAAATATGTTGACTTGGACACCCTTGCATTGGATGGTTTTGAATATAACTCCATAATCCTATAACAATGTCCACAGTACCGTATATCTTGATAGAAGATTTTGATAGAATCATAGGGGTGTAACATAGGCACAGGTTTATACAGTATTTCATTTGAGGTGAATCAATCGTTCATGTGTAGTAAACTAACTAGTCATATGCTATACACTGGTTAATTCAATATTAACTACAGTAATATGTCAATGCAAAACAAATATTGCATACATAATAGTATACCATATACATTAGGGCTGGATAAATCACAAAAAAATCATGCTTCTTTTGACTTTGCATAATGACCCTCTTTCATGTTGGCAGATATGCTACTATAAATTCCAAATATTTTGTGCTGCTCTCAGCCTACAATTTAGTAACTGCACAAAGGTGTAAATACCAATATTTTAATTGCCATGATGACCTGGCACCTGGGATTTGTCCAGCCCTGACATAAATGATTTGAACACACATGGAGTCACGTGTAGTGCTGCTACATGAATTCATTAAAGTATCATAAATAAGCCAAACCACACAGAAGAAAAACTGGGGGAAAAAGGTTTTATAGAAAAGCTGCGGCTTTGCATATACCACTCATAATTTTAATCAAGAACTTATAAGAAAGGACAAAAAGCATTTAAATTAAATTGAATGTTTCTGCTTAGGCTTTCATGTGCAGTCTTGAATAATTTCGGTTTCAAATTGCAAGACCGCACCGAACCTGTAACCACATCATAAGTGGAGATAGACTTGAACGTCTGGAGGAGACATGATCAGTTTATACTTAGTGTCCAACAAAGGACTGCCTTACTTTAAAATGAAATAACTTTGAAATGGAGATGGAACAATGAAACAAGTGGCATGTTCATTTTGGAAGCCATAAAATTCTGATACAGAAGTTTCAAAATTAGTCACAAATATCGCAGACAGGTGGCACTGTACATCATAGTTGTAGTACAGAAGTAGTTCAAGATTAAATCTTGAAGCTTAAGTGTGTTGCAGGATCGTTCCGATAAAGTGTCCTTCAATGTTCCCCACAAAAAAGTATGAGATTGGACAAATATGCAGGCAGGCTAATCCATGCCTGTTCCTGTAAATGTGGAATAGTTTAAAGCAATGACTTCATTCCTGAAGTATTTCTCAAAGTCAAAAACCACTGTGGTACAGTGTGGTTGGGGCCCTATCTTGCATGAAGTGCCTGATTGATTCTCCAATGCTTGTATTGTAGCCACAAATTGTTCCAAAACTGCAATGTACCGTTAAATGTAGCAATTTTTTCTCACAATAAAAAAGGACCAATGATGCCTTTGTTGGATACTGCAACCCAAGCAGTAACTTTCGGATAATGCAGTGGTCGTACTGGACACAAATAAAGGTTTTTGGAACCCTAAAATTGTCAGTTCTGTCTGTTCCCATAATCATCCAGGTGAAAAATGGACCTCATCTCTGAACCATATGCAACCAACATTAAATCTATCATCAATTATTGTGAGCATATTATTTATGAACTCCTTGTCGTACAGCTCTTTTTGTTATACAGCTCAATCTGACATTGGATCCTGTACAGAAACGTGCAGGGTGTTCCTCAGTATTCTATGTGTGATGGATTGCTTTAATCCAGAATTCGCTGCAGCTCTTTGAATGGATATCCTTGGATTATGCTGAATTACTGCAGAAACTGTCACATTTACACGAGTAACTGCAGATTGCGTAGGGTCATCATTTCCCACTAACTCATTAGCCATGTGCCTGTTTATTGAAATTCATTGATAAGCTGGTGAATTGTGTTCGCTTCAGGACCTTTTGCAACTTTGAATCAGGATTGAAACTGTGTTGTTGTAGGACTGATTTAACCAGTGATACTAGAAAAACGTTGCTCCATAGAATACATGACTTTATCCACTTCCTTCAGTATTCTACCTTGCTTTCATGTTTCAACAAAAACTGTCTGAAGACATAGTTCTGTGCTTCACAGCACTCTTTTTATAGATTGACTCTGCAACTATGATATACAGTGCTGTGTCACTTGTCTGCAACAGTTGTAACTAATTTTAAAACTTCTGTATCAGAATTTTACAGCTTTAAAAATAAACATATCACTTCAGTGTTCTATCTATCTGTTTCAGAGTTATTTAATTTTAAATTAACGCAGTCCTTTGTTGGACACTAGGTATATACGCATATAATACATTAGATCAATCTGCTTCACGTTTGACGGGGGGGGGGGGGGTGTAGCAAGCATTGCTTCCCCCTCCTGAACCACATAGACAAAACTGTTGGCCCCCTGTTACCTTTGGGGACATATCAAACACTGATGAAAAACCTTGAAGCTAGGTGAAAAGAATAAAGAGTAGATTCATATCTACAGACATTTACAATTTCAGACATGCATTTTTAAAATCAGTGTATTCATATCTACAGACACTCGTTGTTGCGAGCAAGGACAGACATTTTGCATTGAGTGGCAACAAAACAACAGTTGCAAAAAAGTGTATGTATTTGTTCCTGATGTTTTATATAAATGTTATGTATTATATAGACACACAGTGAAATCCTGATGTAACAAATACTATGAGAACCAAGAAAAAATATTGCAGAGCAGAGGTGTGCAACCTCTTGGGGGACCAGTTATAACTATCAAAAAAAAAAAAAATTATATATATATAAAAAAATAAATAAAATGCAGATAATAAATAGTTTTAGAAGATCTTAATTCTGGGATTTAGATTTCTTTAATTTTTGTATAAATATGCTTCCCTAAAAGTAATCGTAATAGTAAATCTTTTGTCATGTCTAAAGTGTATCTTTCTCCTTTAGACCTGCCGATCCAATTGAATATTTGGCTGATTACCTTCAAAGGAACAAAGAGCAGTTCCAGCCAAGTCAATCAAATTAAATAGACATACTTAAATGTCTGAAATATATCTTTTCACGTATGTGTGTATGTGTATATATATATCAGGTGTGTACAAAAACTATTTTTCATTTCAGCTTTCCTTTTGATTTTAACTAGCATCTTTATCTGGTATTTTATGTGCAGAAAATAAAACTACAATGTTCATATTTCTCATTAAGCTTAATCTTTGATTTAATAATTTTTAAGATGTTTTGAATTGAATATCTCGTAGTATTGTGCACGAGAAATAAGCTTTCATTTCCATTTGGTTGTACAGTTTGAACTATTTTGTCCAGAACAACTGAAACACTTTTTACATGAGCATTTTCAAGGATATCTCGCGCACACTTTCCATCAGCATTTGAGTGGCTGAAGAAGTAGTGCAAATAAAATTAAAAAGCTAATTTTTAGCAGATTTTTGTGAAACAATATAAACAAAACAAGCGTAAATTTCTGTAATTTTTTTTGCCCTCCATTAAGTTCATTTGGAAGTTCTTTATTTCAGTCTTTTTACAGAGATATTTGCTCATATCCAAAATGGGTTCAGTTCCCCCAGTTTTAGATGTTCCACTGTATAAAAAAATTATATCCATAACTTGTTTTTATTGAAACAAATAGTGTATTTAAAGACAAATCTATTGTATCAAATGCAAAAGTACATAAATGATGCAAAAGGGTTTTCCCTCCAAAAAATTAAGATTTGATTCCTGCTGTATGTTAATGAAGGTTTTATGTCATAAGCTAAAGCAACTTGTAAAAAATTAAATTACAATAAATCAAACAAATCATCTAATTAATCTTTGTTGTTGTATCATATTCATCATAATATATTATAAGCCTAAATAAAAATTGAATTTCTGTTCATTTCATTATTTTGCTAACAATAATTAATCTCTTCAATTTCTATATATGATGTAATGAATGAAGTTTTCTTTATTTGTCTAGTGTGTGAATAAATCTTGTTAGTTTTAGATTTAATTTGTGAAACATACATCGTTTCAGTTTTTTAACAGAAGATCACTTTTGATGACAGCTTTTTACTATCATTTGTGAATAATCTGTTACATTAAACTTGAAACATTGTGTTGGTTAAATAATGTTCTATTCTTTACAAAGGCTAAGATTATGATTGCTGTATTTATAGGGTGTCCACTCTTGTTATCTAATACCTTATTTTTTCTTGATTAGTTACCTTGATTTTAATTACAAGAATGCTTCAAATGGTAATTATCTTAAAAGTTCAGGTCAAAAAAAGAAATTTTTTTTAATTTTTGATTGCTGGGTCTTGTAATAGTTGAAAAACTTCTAGTGAAAAGTCAGTGAATGAAATCTAAAGAAAATTATATTGTTTATTGGATATAAATTTTTATATGACCATTACAGCTTAGCTGAAATGTGTTTTCAGATGCGGAAATGCGTAAAATTTAATTTCTCGTAACCCTGTCAATTTTGATTGTAAAAGAATGAATTTTTTTCCACATGTTCAGTGCTTGAAGATTTTTCAATTAGGTTTAATTTATCAGACAAAAGGACTACAAAAATTAAGACTATTCAAAATTTCAAATCTAACTCTAAAACAATGCAAAGTAGAAAATGACGGTTACAAGGTTGTAGAGCATGGTTTCCACAGGCCCGTCATTTGGGGGGTCGGCTTTAGGAAATACACTAGACCCTCGGAAAAAGTTGAAATGATGACCCTGGTTTCCCAACCTTTTTGTCCCATCGCCCCCTTCAGAAATTTTTTCTTCCATTGCCCCCAACGCAATCGAACCCATAGAATCCTATGTTATACCCGTAGCTTTTACCACCCCCTGGAACATTCCATTGCCCCCAGGGGGCATTAATGCCCACGTTGGGAATCACTGTTGTAGAGCATCATTAAATCATTAGGAATCGTCAACAAGGAGGCAGTGTCACCAGTCATTAAATACAAATACAACGCCACAACAGGCAAAATGCCCAACGAGGTGGCTGATAAAAAGATGCCCATAAAAATATGGATGTCATATATTTAAAAAAAAAAACAGCAACCCAATTAAAAATGCAATTAACACAAATTATAAACAATATATACACATGATAAAATATTATACAAAGATTATTAAGAAGCTTGTTATGGATTTGTTTCTAGGGGTAGAAATTTACAACAGAAATAATCAGGTTTTCATCATACAAAATTAAAATGTCATTTTGTCTGGTTTACATGTTCATATTAAGCAAAAATATTACTGTTTCCCAATATTAAAAAAATCAATGTCAAAGGTATTCAAAAATTCATATTAAGTGAGGTTTTCTTAATGAGGTTTAACTATGTGTCTTCAAGACTATCCTATCTAATGTTACTGGATGATATAGTCCTCTCTTTAGACAGGGTGGAAACCTAAGTCTGTTTCAGCTCAAATAATTCATAAACTATTGGCTATAGAAACATTGTTACAAAAAGTATCTAAATAACACTATTTTCTTCTCACTTTTCCCCATCTTTTAATTTTTCAATTGAAACACTGTTCCCTGTCTCTTCTGAGCCGAACAAAAAAAATTGCTGAAAATGAGGGGAAGAACAATGCCCGTTATTATATGGTGTTCTTTTCCTTATTTTTAGATATTTTTGAATTCTAATATCTCTACTAATATCACACTCGGAAACATGACTTTTTTGGGGGAGGGGGTTCAGCAGAGACACCTTATTAAGCTGAAGTTAAAGGATGGGGGGGGGGGGAAGAATTTAAAAAAAATTAAATTTTGTATTGTACAAATATGGCCTTTAGTAAAATGGCACATCTAAAATGTGTTATTTGGATACTTTTTGTAATTATATATAAAAAAATGTTTCTATAACTAAAGGTTCAAGAGTTATTTGAGCTGAAATAGTTTTCACCCTGTGTATAGAAGGTGTGTGTTACTGCCAAAGTCCAAAATTGACGATTACATATGTAATATAAATAGATATATCAAGTCCTGAACCTTATATAGTTGAGCCTGTTTTAATGTCATCTGTTTCACTGAATTCTGGTACCAAACATATTTTTGGTATTGCATCAAATTACACTTGAACCTATTATAATTTCTATATTTGGAAAATTTGTTTGCTTAAAGTTTCTGGTACTGTATATCAAGGTTTGATTTTACATACATGACATTATATCGGTATGCCAGAGTTAAAGGGCACAGTGTCAAAAAAGGGAAATTGCCTCCCCATATTTTCTCTTAAGGCACATAGAATGTTGGAACTAAAGTTTACTGTTGGTTGCAATAAGCTCGGAAGAGGATGCTGGAAAAGTAAAGTAACATGAAAAAATAACGAAGAAAAACAAAGTTCATAAAAAAATAGACTTGATAGAAATGAGTTTGTAAAATAGAGCAGAATTTTTAACATTAATGTTCTATGGTGTGCTGTTCAGGACAGAGGATCAGTTCGTAAAAAAAAAGTTTGTGTAAATTGGAGGTTTGTAAAATCGAGCATTGACTGTATATTGTTTTAAAAGTAGGTTGGTTTAAATAATTTTCATATTCAATAAGTGAATGTTTTCAGCTGCGGTGTTGAATGTTGGATACAGTAAAACCTTGTATATCACTTTTTTAATGTCATCCCATCTATAATGTGTTTTAAAAGATCCCTGCCAATATAATTAGCAAATTGGGCTCACTCATTATTTATTCATCATCCTTATGAAATCATTGTCTACAGGGGTTCACAATATACCATAATCTGACTGTTTTAGGCTGAACTTGAAAATTCAATGAAAAATTATTTTTTTGCTAGCATGCAAGATGCTTTTTCTTTGAGAATAGATCTGAAAAACAGTGTCTTATACACCAGCATAATATGGTATATAATTTCATTCTTGTGGCTTTCATTTGTTTGGTTTTATGAGATGGTTATGGAAAATTCTTTAGAAGAATATTTGCTGTAAAAAGGTTAGTCTTTTACATGCCTATGCATTTTTATGAGTAAATTTATTCTGTTTAAAATGCAAAACTTTTTCATCCAAAAGACAATTTTCCTTCACTAGTTTATCACCTGGAGTTGTGTTCAGTTTAAAAGAAAGTTAAATCATATCCCAATCAATAACCATTGCCCATGCAGTTGGAACCCTGTTGCACCACTACATCCTGAAGTACCACAGAATCACATTTGTCACTGGTGCCATTAAGATTCACGTTATGTCATTGAATTGAGTAAATTTGCATTTATATATGTACTGTTATAATATTATGGTTAACCATGTGTACCCCATATACACATGGTAAAATGAGGTTCTCCTATATTTTGTAATAGGTTGTTTTTGTTGCATTTTTTTTTTTTTTTTTTTTGTTCAAAAAAATTAAATATCTGCTTTTTATAAGCTTTTTTACAACAATAAAAAAACTTTAAAAAATAACGAACAAAATATTTTACTTTTATTGTTTTCTTTTTGTTTGTATGCCTCCAGGATTTATTTGTATGCCAGTGGTTTTCAATTTTTTTTAATCTTTTGATACACCTGAAATTCTCTGTGCTTTATCAAAAGTAATATTTCTCATTATACAGTGTGGCTTCCTATTCACAGTTAGTCATACATAATTGAAAAATGAGGTGTATATACACACATGATTGAAACATTTAATATGCAAGCACCATTGCAAAAGATCTTGTGAAATCCTGCCGAAGTTGAGTTGCAAGCACTAGCGTACGCAAAGGGGAGTTTTGGGGTTCTAACCCCCCCCCCCTTCCCCGAGCCAAGATTATAGTGTTATTTTACAGGAAAAAATTTACCCCCCCAGAAGAGAAAAAAATCTGAAACCCCCTCGAGAAAATTCTGCGTACGCTTATGGTTGCAAGATTGCATAATTTTTTTCAACATTTTCTTTACGTGAACCTTCAGCTCTTCAACACTGGTTAAAGTCATTGATCATGCAACAGTTAATAATCTGAGATACTCAAATAACATTGATCTTGAGTTCTTAATCTTATATAAATTTGTTGCTATAATTAAGTGATAGTTATAAATGGTTGTTGTAATCACAGTTCTGGCTAAATGTGATAAAGCAATTTATTGGTTGGTTTTTGAATAAATAAAATCAGTTTGGTGTGCAAATAAACTTTGTTTTATTTTGTTCTAAGTTACTAGAGAATTAATCTAAATCTTTGTAAACATATGTCTCATTTGTTTTTCTTTGATTGTGCATGCTACAGTAGAATCTTGATTATCTGGAACATTCTGTTAACCAATGTCTGTTTCTTCAGAGATAATTCTCTTTGATGAGGAAATTATTGCATGCTTCCAAAATTCTACCCTGATGTGGCTCCAAGGCCCTTTCACACGAGCACTAAAGATGCGGGCGAAACAAGTTTTTATGCAGGAATTTCAATTTTTTTTGTATTTATTTTTCTCCATCCCTAATTGCCCCTAGCCTGCCCATAGGCAGCCTAGAGCCCCATAGAATATGGGTATAAAGATGCCTTCATTCCCCGGTCCTCACAAGCAGTCGATGGGAGAAAATATCTTAAAATATTTTCAAAAGATTTTGAAAAAAATGTCTTTTTCGGAAAAATATGAAAAATTTTCCAAAAATATCCAATGATGTTCCAAAAAAAAAATTCAGGAGATATCAGACTTTGCAAGTAGAAAAAAAGGGGAGGGGTGGAGGTTTTCAAAATGTCGACTTAGAAATATTCACATCGCAATTGTCTTAGGCCGGGATTACACTAAGTTTTGTAAAAACTTTTTGATAAACTCAACGAATTCAAAAGTGAAAAATTCAACCAATAAGATCACCGGTTGCGTTTGCTTGAATGCAACCAATGTGCCTATTGGTTGAATTTTTCAACTTTTATATTAGATTTTTTATTAATGTTTATAGTATAATCCCGGCCTTTTAAGCCCGGATTACACTATAAAAATTTTATAATTCTTTTAAAAATTCAACCAATAAGCTGATCGGTTGCATTTGCTCGAATTCAACCGATAAATTTATTGGGTTTTTTTTTTCTTCAAGTTTTATAAAATAACTTTCATAAATCTTTGAGTGAAATCCCATCCGTAGATTAGTCACTTCTGAAATTTCAACTTTTTTTTAGTTTTGTACTCAATATAGTGTAAAATATACTTGTGGACATCGGGGGACCACCAAAACTATTCAAGTACTTAGGGCCTTCAAACGTGAAGCGGTGAGTGAACGCCGCACGTGAATAACGTTGTTTAATGAAGGTATTTTTTTTTACCTTAGTTAATGAAGTTTAAAAAGATTAAAAAATATATATTTTTAAAAAGAAAAAAAAATAATTTTTTAATTAAATTTAAAAGTTATATATATTAAAGTATGTAGTCAATTCGTAATGTGTGTGTGAACAGAACGGCTTATAATTTTGGTCCCGTGTCAGTGGCCGTTGTTGACAAGTTTTATTGTATAAAATTGTAAAGTATGGACAAAAGGTAGTTAAAGTTGCTATATCTCCATCTCAGAAGGAAACGTAGGGATAGACGTATATGGGTACATACAACCTTCATATGGTGTTTTTAAGGGTATTTATGGCAAATAATTAAAAATTCCTTGCAAAATCATTTTTAAAAAGTAGCCAAAGATGCGGATGAATTCGCTCCGCATCCACATTGTGTGAATAGCTCCGAATAACCCATTTGTCAAAACTTCTATGTGCGGGTGCGGAGCCCGCACTTAGGTTTTGACTCATGCAGACGACGTCCGGACCCGCATGAACATTCCGTAGGTGCGTGTGAATTTCGGCTCGTCCCCGAAAGGCTCAGTATATTGCAATTGTTAAAACTTCTTTTGGACCCGTATCCGTTCATGCGGGTGCAAAATCCTATGTCGCCCCTAAAGACTACCCTGGTGGGAGGCTGAAAGGGGTTCAGCTAAGGGGACTTTGGAATAAACCAGTTTTTTTTTTTTTTACCGTGTGTGTGAAGGGCAGAAACTAGGAAAGTATGAGAATGTTCTGGCGGTCCAAGCCCTGGACAAAGAGAAACCAAATTCTTTATTTGACCGCTCCCGAAAATTTTCTGGGTAGAGCGGTTGGGGCCCCGAGACGATCTTTTTTTTCCACGCTATAAGTTTACTATAGAGAGGCCCATGAAAAATCTGACCTGGGAGTCCACCAATAATCCCAGTCAACGGATTCCTGCTGCAGGATGTGGGGCCATGGCCGAATCAAAATGCACACTTACCCTGTGTGATAATCCATTCTTCTTTCTGGTATTGCAGCCCCAGGACCTATCAGTACCATCAAGTTTTCTCAACATTTTCGTTGATTCAAAAGTGACAGCGCGTAGTGTCGCATAAATTTTTATTTTAGAATTTGTGTCTAAACTAAAGCTTAGGCTCCCATCGTTTACAATCTGCCGTCCGAGTGCACCGCATCTTTTACACCCTTAAGCCGCTCCTATAGATGAAAATGAAGACTGTAATTTCAAATTACTAATAACAATGCTTCCGAGTGTTTCTTCAATTGCAATGTTCTTTCTGTTAGATCAGCAAGGAAATCCAAATTCATCCGAAATAATCTTGCCGTCTTAAGAGCATCGTGGGCCCCTGGGCAAAGTAATTTTTTCTGATGCGTCTACTTGGCTACCAATTTTGCATGATTTATTCTTGAAATTTTTAACCAGATTTCATTTTCTCTGCACTTGAGGCTCCCGGGTAAAACAACTTCGCGAAACTTCTGTAAAGAGAGGATGAACAAACCATCTATACGTCAGTTGAATGTATGGTATAATATTCGACATTCCTATGTATATTCGGTTGTAATTAATATAGATCGGTGTTTCTTGATCCTTTTTCGCATCCACCCCATTTTTGACAATGTTTTTCTTCTAATCCACTGTCTTGACCAGTGCCCCACATTTAAGACCGAAGACCTTTCTACTTATAAATTGATATTTATGTACAAAAAAATTTATAAATAAGATGGATTTTCTGGCCCTTGGCTAGATACCCATCAACTTCCCTCTTGTGAGTGTTCTACTGAATTCTAAAATTATTCACACTTTTCCCTATCCTATTTCACTTGATCATTCACTTCATAAAAATGATTTGCACATCGCTAAGCCGTCACCATCGTCATCTGATATCAAGATGGTGGTGGCTAAGCTGGGGAAAATAGCGATGTAGAGAAAAGGGGGGACAACTGAGGTAAATGAAAAAAAACTTATATTCATAAGGGTTACCAATTAAACGTTTGAGATTGAATTAAGCCGGGCTATTGGCCACGATGACCATTCCCTGGCTGGGAGAATGAGGCTTTTTGGATCACGTGATATTTCCCTTTTTCTTGAGGGACATGCAAGGTAACCAATATAGCTACTTTCTGTGCAACTCATGAAAGAAACATTGAAATGAATCATTTTTTTATTTTTAATGGGAGAACTAGATATACGAAGGTTTTAACAGCTGGTTGTTGCGAAGATATATTTTGGAAAGAGAGAAAATTCAGCGGCTCCTGCGGGGAATCGAACGCACGTCCTTTCACTTTCCGGGTGAACGCCCTAGACTACAGAGGCACCGATTCTCTCAATCTTTCCTTGGAGCTCGTGTACACTGAAAGGGACCGTACATGGACGGCCGGACCAGACTCAGGCCAAGCTCGCAACTGCTGACGCTGCCACCAGATGGCGACTTACACATCGTCCATGTACGGTCCCTTTCAGTGTACACGAGCTCCAAGGAAAGATTGAGAGAATCGGTGCCTCTAGTGGTCTAGGGCGTTCACCCGGAAAGTGAAAGGACGTGGGTTTGCTTCCCCGCAGGGGCCACTGAATTTTCTCTCTTTCCAAAATATATCTTCGCAACAGCCAGTTGTTAAAACCTTCGTATGGTAGCGGAGAGTGACGTCATCCTTGTGTAAGAACTAGATATTTCGATTTTTTTTAACTTGATCGATCTGCCAAAAAAATCGCTTCAAAAAATGCTTGATTAAAGCTGCGGAATTTCTCCAATGTAATTTATATGGGCACACACATAATTAACTTCAAAACCTCCTAAACTATATGGATTGAGATGCAATTGGATAATATAAGACAATACGGAGACATTAATTCTCATTTTCGCGCTTGAGAAGATATAAATGAAAAAGTTTAAATCAATGTTATTGCATGGATATCTACCTCAAAAGTGGAGGGGGGGGGGTCTGGCTCATTATTTTATATTTAATTTTCTGGGCTTCGTATCTCTAAGTGAACTCAATATATCAAAAATTCAATCCAATTTTTAAAATTATTGACGTGGCGGAAAACCCCAATAAAAATTTCCGCATTTCTACCACATTGAGAAGAAATATAAGTTCCTTATTTCTCCTCTAAGATTTCTACGCTAAAATCGGCAATTTTAACATTGATCTCTATGGGAATAACCTGGTGTTTGTCCCTCACAGAGAGATGATGATTATGACGTCTATTCGAAAAGCCTCAGGGGCGTAGCCAGAAATTTTGTTCGAGGGATGACCAAAATGATAGAGAACAATAGATTTGGCCATCTTTTTCCCCTTTTTTTCGGTCATTTTCTCACATTTCGGGGGGGGGGAGACCATACCCCAAGTCCCCCCCCCCCTCCGCTACGCCCTTGAAAAGCCTCATTTAATATATAACAAATCATTAATATAGAGAAAAAGAACAAAGTAGTAGCTTACTACAAAAAGAATGGAGATGGGATGATATGAAAAGAAGAGAAAGTTTTCAGATCTAAGAGACGATGCGTGAAAATAGGGGGAAAAGTCCCGGAAAATACGGGTCACGCAGGCTAAAGTGGCACAATAAAATGGTTCATGTTTATGTATACCGGTGTGTAGTTACGACCGGCCAGATCAATACGAATCGAAACAATTCGTGAAGTCGCGAGCTAAAATAGTACTTCCCTCGAGTAAATTGCGTTTCTTTTTTGAAGATGGCTTTCGAAAAAGATGATCGCTGGAAACTAATTCAGCAGGTGTTGTATTTATTTTCTGCATTTCTCTCCGGCATTCAAATAAAAATGACATAATGGAGAAAATTTGCTGTTTTTATTTTGTAAATCTTCATTTCTAGATTAACGGCTTTTTTAACCCGTGGAAATGAATATTCGGTGATGTTAATCATGTGTGTAAAGATATTTTGAAATTATGGACGTCTCCCTAAGCTAGTTTATAATCGCTTATAATTAATATCCTTCCATTTTTTCTAACCAAGAAAGAAAATAACAATAATTAATAAGAACAATGCAAATTTTGGATTTTCATCAGCCGTCACTCTTTTCTAGTTATTATCTACACATTTATTTTTATTGGAAACTTGATTGAAAAAGTGTTAACCAGTGAACTGTCCAATTAATTTCTCCGAGCGTTACCCGCAATGCCCACTTTTTTTTGAAGATGCGCACGCTTTTTCCCTTTTTTTCCCTTTTCTTGGAAGTTTGAAATCTTAAAATATTTTTTTTATAGCGCGAATGTGTCGAGACATAATATGACACCCCAAAAGTGGGGAGGGGCGGTCATAATGTCTTGTGACTAAAAGATATGCTGTTGATGGATTTATGTGGAACCATAGTAGTTGAAACTTTGCTGAAAGATATATGAGTAATAAAACAGATGTGCATCTTCACAAGGAAGTTGGAAATTGAAACAAAAGCGATGGGGATGCAGCTTTGCAAAACATGACAAAGATAATAGTAATAATAATCTCAGACCTTGAAATATAATTGTCAACTCCATCTAGTGATGAGATAATAAAGAAGAAGGATGGCAGCACATGTATGACAAATTATTTTGTCATATCTATGTGAAAAAGACAGAAAAGTCTGCGTGTTGGCAAATCAACAAGTCTGCGTAGGCAACATCATTACGTATATCAGCGACGGCAAACGCCGTCGTAACCACTTGACTGGTTAAGATCTCTTATAATAAATTTATGGAGATGAAAACATGTTTATACATTTTTATATGTAGGTTAAATAAGTTTATGAGTAAATAAATTACATCTAAATTATTTAGTGATCCGAAATCGCAAACAAAGTTTTTGAGTTTTGTTGTTGATAGACACATATTGTTGTACCACTTGAACTATTTTGAACACTTTACCAGTTTTAATATATCAATAGAGACCAGGGCTGTAGCGTGCTTTCTTGGGACCCTGGGGTAGACTTTTTCTAGCGCCCCCTCATGAAAGTGCTATTATGTTAAATGAGGGGGAAAAAATTTTAGGGGCCCTATTCCACTCTTGGCTGCCCTGGCCTAGCTGTGGGCCTGATAGAGACATTTTTCTTTGTTTTATTTTTGGAAGGTTTTGTTGTTGATGTTCCAGGCTTGTATTTATCTTTAATGGTGATATTTTTTTTGCGTTTGATTGGGCTTGTTTCTCCTTACGCTCTTCCATCATTTCTTTCTTTTCCATAGAGGATTTTAGAGATGTTTTATGGAGACTTCCTATCACCAAGAATGAGGTCCTGGCTCTATGAGACATTAAGGCTGGATGACTGGAACTTTCTTGATGTCTCTTCATACATCAATCAAAATGAGTCTAAGACGTTAGGGAAAAAAGATGTATATCCCAAGAAAAGTACATTATGAGTGTCCTAAATCCATCCCCGGGATTAATTTAAGATACTCACAGAGATGCCACTGGACTCTAATTTACCTGGGTCCCGGGACCCAGGTTATTTGAAAAATCTGGGTCCTTTTTGAGTGAAAGTGGGTCCCTCTAAAAAAAAAATGTATCTTGGAAAAACTTATGCCCCCCCCTCCCCATAATTCACTGGTATCTCTATGAATTTTCTACCAGTATGCCCCAGGTCTTTGATAACCTGCTTATATTTCCTCGTTGAGACTGAGCGGTGGATCATGTTCTGGGTAAGAGAAGGTATCTGTGAATCAAGTTATTCATTTCTAAAAACATGTTCTATCCAAAGGTTCATTTACTCTCATTGTCTACTAGTGGGAAAAGCTTGCGAAGAAGCTCATTAGCGCTGAGAATTTTATGAATGGAATTCCGCACATGTAATAAATCTAAAACAAATATACAGTTGATCCCGCTTACAATGTTTCTCCCATTTAGAATGTTAAAATATTTTTCCACTTAGTACAACTTATTTTCGTGGTCCTAACAATAAGTAATTCTCATTGGGATTTCCTGTTTAAAGTGTTTTCCTATTTATAATTTTTTTATGACGGTTTTTTGAAAAACGTTATAAGCATGATCCACCTTAATTAACAGTTGAAGGCACACATTTACATATTTACTAATAATCAATCTATAAATTCCCTTCTGATTGATTTTACATTTCGTTAAAAATATCTTAGCATTTTCAATATCTTCTGATCAAATTTGAAGCAAATTAGATTCTCTCTCTCCTCTCTGAGACACTCATCCCTATTCATACTTTGGTTTTCCTGGTAAAATTATTTTATTTTCCTTCCCTGATGGTCCACCATTCTGATCTGTCGCCATTTAACTGCCACATATTATAACACCTGAATATGGGAGCTGTCAGATTTGTGTTGGAGAAACTTAAGTGTGCTTGTGCCCAGCATTTGGCATGTTTTGTGTTCAGTAGATGGTGCCTTCTATCTAGCACCACAACTAGATACTTTCTCAAACGGGGCAAGTACACATTTTGGCACACCCATGTAATGTGGAAGAAGCAGTTATAAAGGTTGAATTTGGTGCCCCCCCCTCTAATCCAGAGCCCAGGGCACTAGGTCCGCCTGTTCCTCTCCCTCCCAGTTGCGGCCCTGCATCTATTCTTCAAACTGGTAATGCATGCATTTGAAGTTCAATGTATGCATATTAGTGTTGTAGGTCTGTGTGATCGCCATGGCAACCAGGAGTTTTTTCAAAGGAATGGCCAACTCAAAATTTTAAGTTTTTAGAAAATCACATTTTTAGCCAATTACCATTGTGCGCAATAGCAAGTTCCAAACACGGATTTCCACCAAAAGTAAAATTTGGGAGAGGTTATAAGGGGCCTCTTCCTTTCTCTCTCCCCACCTGAGATCAAAAATTAAAAATATTTTTGTAGAGAATTAAAATATTGGAATAAAATAATTTCTTTTATATTATCCGTGAAGAATTAGATCCTTGTGCTCCTCCAAAAGCCGATTCTGCTTACACACCCCTGATTTTAGCGATGCAAAACGCTGATTACCACATAGCAGCTAGATGACAAAACTGTGGATATTCAAGGTAGAGTTTTTACAGATGCAGTTTTTTTCCATGATATCGGGAAGGTTTTACAATTTGAACGGGCGTTCCAACCCTTTACGATTTGAAAAATAATGTGCATTCACGATATTGTAGGAACATGACGAATTTACGCCATATAAACGCCTAATACAGTCTTTGAATACCGGCCGATAGCCTCGAAAGTTCCGTAATTTCCAGTATATAGCTGGAAGGGAGAAAATCTGCAGGTAATAAAAAAATTCAAAATTTGAAACTTCTGTACACGCGGCCCCTCATTCAGGGAAGCAACCAGATATCCCTCATCTTATTCTTTAATAACCCGCGTGTATATCAATACAGTACAGTTTACGAAGTAGTAAAACCAATTTTTCAAGGTCCCGCGATCATGATACATGGTAAAGAGAAAAAAGTTGGGGAGGTTTTTCTCTCTATTTTTTTTCTAAGAACTAGGAAAGAATGCGTCCCGGAGGATGCGTGAACAAAATTTTTACGCATCCATTTCCAAAATTCCGGGTATTTGACGCGTTATAATGCGTCAATGGCATCTCTGACTCAGATGGGACAGTTTTAGAAATTCAGCTATAGCAAAAGTTGGGACTACTCCTGACTAAATGACCACAGCTACATGACTAAGACAATTGCAATGCAATATTCAATTAGCAACCTGTAATTATCAATTGCCAACTGATGAAAAACTTTCTGTAAGGCATAAATATATAACTGTTCAAAGTTGATTTCGCAATGTAACAAGTTATAACAAAAACCATTTTTATAAAATTAAAGTGTAAATAAAAAGATCAAGGCAACTTTGTCACTGCGAGTAGTCAACTGAATGGTTCTGAAGAGTTTCCTGACACTCTTGCAAGATAGCAGCTCTGTTCATGTAAATTAGAGAGAGGTACGGATTTCTCTGGCTCTTTCCCTTACCTGAAAAAATAATTGGAATTAACTTTTCTGAAACTTTGAGGATTAGTTTTGTAAAAATAGGGGTATGTTTTTTATGAATAACAGAGAAATAATAATATTAAAAAAATTACCTAAAATTTGAAGCAATATTTTCACTCCTTAACGAAATTTGGAGTAGCATAATTGAATTTTGATGCATGATGATGCATAGATGTATATTGGCAAACACTGCTGCTGACCATGTTTTCTAATCTGATTCAAAGCGGTACACGTGGTTTGCAGAAATCTCTAAAGCAATATGTTTGCAAATTATAAATGCACAACAGCGAAACCACAAATCAGAAATCTTGGCATTGGAAAATAAGTCAACAAGTTAGTGATTAGTGTTCATCATGCTCATGGAATCATTGCCAAACAGAGGTGAATTTATGTGGGGGGGGGGGGGGTTAAGCGGGCTATAGCCCAAGACGGCAAGTTAAGAGGGGTGAAAACTTTTAGTAATTGGTGGTCAAGAACAGGGCAGCAGCTAGATCAGTGATTCTCAACGTGGGCATTAACGCCCCCTTAGGGTGATGGAAAGTTCCAGGGGGCAGTAGAAACTACGGGTATAACATAGGATCCTATAGGTTAAATTGTGTCGGGGGGGGGGACAGTGGGAGAAAAAATTTCGGAAGAAGGGGGCGATGGGACAAAAAAGTTGGGAAACTATGAGCTAGATGGGCGGTCACCCAAGACAAGCACACATTTTGAGCCCCCCCCCCCCCCGTAATGTTGAAAGAGATGTTAAAAGGTAAATTTTTGTCCCTTCTAGTCCAGCACCTGGAACACCAGACTCCCCAGTTGCAGCCCTGGTCAAGAACATTAAATTAGAATAGAGAAGGGTGGCAAAATTTGAATAGCTCGCAGGCAGCAAAGCATAAATCTGTCTTTGTTGCCATATATTTCATACATATATAAGTCTATACAGGGGTGGCTTAAGCAAGGATGCAAGGGGTGCAGTGCACCTGGGTGGCAGGTTGTAAGGGGCAGCAGCATAGACTTTAGTTAAGACTCCAAAATTTTTAAAAATTTTACACACAGTGAAAATTCACATGTGGGATCATGCTTTTGAGTCATACCACAACAACGGAGATGTTCAGAAAACTTAGAATAAATAGACAGGGCTTACGATTGTAATACTAGAAACAAGAATGTAAGTTATCAGGGCAGCTTGAGACAAAATCTCTATTTGGGTTCTCAGATTTTTGTGCCTCCTATCTATTCACCCCCATAGCCCCTACATCTTGCTTCAGGGCCCCTAGGCTGGAATCTTTCATGAGCCCCAAGCCAGATTTTAAATGGGGGACTCTTCTACAGTTAATTAATAGCAGGAAAAAAAAATGGTAAAGATAAAGTCCCGGGCCCCCAGGCTGGAGCCTTGTCAGCCCTACCCTTGTGGGTCATGCCCCTCCCTCATCCTCCTAAAAATTCCTAACAAATTCCCCTCCCTTATCCTAAAAATTCCTAACAAAAAACTTTTTTTTTGCCCTTTCATCTCGGATTCAGCGCCTCTCCAGAACGGACAGAAATAATTTTCTTTGGCCAATGAAATTTTTTCACATATTCACCATGGATTTAGCACCTCTCTTGAGTGGCGTCCCGTGCGGCCGCAATAGGAAGGGTAAGTATACATTTTGATTCCCTCACCCAGTATTTTTTCCAGAATGGTCCGAAAGCAAAGGAAAAACTTGGCTTCTCATTTATCCGGTCCCTGGAGTACTAGAAACACCTTTGAAATAAATTTTTTAATAAAAATAAGCTTGTTATACATTATCTTCATAGGATAAGTGATGATGGCTCTCCAAATTAAGTGCTGTTTTAAGGATTAAATTACCTGTTATCTGGCATTAAGAACGGGGAAATAATTCTGGATCAAAAAGCCGAAAAAATCTGCTTAAAAAGCAGGACATATGGTCACGATCATTTTGCAAGGTAAATAATGGTGTGCGGCTTTCTTCTGAAACAAATCAGGTTTATCTAGAGGTCCCCCTGACTGAAGCCTTGCCAGCCTCCCACTAGAGTCGCCTTTAGGGGCGGCATATGAGGCTTTGCACCCATGCGGCAGGTAAGCTTGAGCCATCCATGGGTCTATACATCATTTTGTGTATAAAATGTTGCTCGTCAGCAACAGATTAGTGTGGCTATTTCATTTGCCTTTTAATAAGGCACTCTAATATTCCATATTCTCCAAATATTACAGTTTACTCAGTGTCTCAAAGCTTTGTACCAGTTTCCCAATTTTTTTTACATCGCCCCCTTTTCTTCAATTTTTTTTTCTTCTAATTGCCTCCAATTAATGGAATCCAATACTAAACCTATAGCTTCTACCACCACCTTGGAGTTTTCCATCACCCCTCCCAGGGGGCGATATTGCCCACTTTGGAATACACTGGTTTATACAAATTATACACTGGTAATTATACACATGTTGGGGTAAATCAAGAAGCTATCCATACTTAGAATAAGACAACCATAAGTATTCTTTATGGGCATTGTATAATATTTTATCATGTGTATATATTGTTTATAATTTTTGTTAATTGCATTTTTAATTGGGTTGCTGTATTTTTGAAATATATGACATCCATATTTTTATGGGCATCTTTTTCTCAGCCACCTCGTTGGGCATTTTGCCTGTTGTGACGTTGTATTTGTATTTGGTAAACAAGCAAGAATGACGAAAAAAGTATTAAAACTTAACTAAAATCAAGCAGAAAAAACAACGAACTAAATAATGACAAATTGTCGATTCTCAAACAAGCAAATTATACAATTAATTAAATTTGAACTGTTTATTTGTTCTCAATTTTACCCATAAATTTAAATATGTGAATTATATGTTTATATGCATAACTATTTTTTAACTGTAGTGATTTTTTGATGTGATTTTTTTCAGATTGCCTTACTAGCATATGTTCACAAGGGTGAGGATTCAAAGCTTTTATATGAAGCTGTGTTAGCAGCAAAAGTTTTCAATGGCCTTTTTAAAGAACTTGTATCAACTGATTCTACTGAAGATTATAGGGTAACTGATGATGTGATTTATTTGTATTCACCAGTCATCTGAGTATTTAAACTCTCAAAGTGCAACCATGGTGGGTATTTAAAGGGGTTAGGGAAGTGGCCTTCTTTTTTTATTAAAAAATTATTCTTGCAATTATTCATTTGGGAATAGCATTTCCATTCCATTATGACCCGCTGTTGCATATTAAACACTCAAAAATTTATAGATTACTTGTACTACATAAAGGGCTGATTATGTTTACACATACCCATAGGCAAAATGGCAAGTAGATCAAAAATGTGCATGACAGCTATAGCTGTCTGCAGACCCACACCACATCAGAGCAATCAGCCATGATGCATATACACGTCACTCATACCCAAGTTTGACTGGTCAATTAAGTTTCTATAATAAATATGTAGTGAATTAATATAGTCGATGCTTGTTATAACGATTCCCCCAAAACGCTCATTCCAACCAAAATGGATATTATATCAGGTGGTTGTTATAGTAAAAAAAAACCAAATAATATAAGATAATCCTTGTATGAAAACATTTGGGACTAATTGTGCTGTAATGGAATGGTCACTATAATGCATGGTCATTATAGCAAGCATCTATTGTAGATATATGCTTTCTGAAAATATCTTTTTTTCTTTAAGAAATAGAACCTGAAATATTAATTTATCACATGTGCAAGTCCAAATATTTTACCTTAACTTAAATAACAGAAAACTATATAATTAATTGTGCAAAATTTACATATTTTCTTAAAATATACATAGGCTATTTATTTGAAAGAATCCATGTTTTTAAAGATTTACAATTGCAGTTTGAATTGTTTGATGGACATAAACTATAATGTTTCTCCCACAATTGGCCTTCAATTTTCCATACAGACCTATACAATCCAGCTCACTTGTAATAATGTGGTCAGTTACCCAGATGACAGCCAAAATGGAAAAATTAGTCAAGCCTACAGGGGTTGGACAAAATAACTGTCAAATGAGAACACCTGTCAAATGAGACAAAATATTTATTAATAGGCTGTTGGCCCTCCTTTTGCAGTAATTACAGCTTGTATCCGTCATGGGATGGAACAAATACAAGTCATGCACCACAGTCACGGGGATACATAGCCACTCCTCCTGTAAAAAGGTCACTAATTCAGAACGTGTCTTTGGAGGTGGAAACCTACTGCACAGTTTGGCCTCCAAAATACCCCACGAAGATTCAATTATATTAAGATCAAGGAACTGAGTGGACCACACGAGGTGTTGCACTTCATTATCGTGTTCATCAAGCCAGTCTCCGACAATTCCAGCAGTGTGAACGGGCGAATTACATCTTGAAACACAGGTCGAGAATCAGGGAACTAATATTGCACCATTGAATGAAGATGGTTGGCCAGAATACTGACATAAATCGATGCTTTAACCCAGTGGTTCTCAACCTTTTTTTGTCCATGGCCCCCTTTCAACCATTTCTCATTCCTGTGGCCCCCTTGCGAACATGAATAATTTTCTACTCCCCCTTCCTTTCTCTCCCCCCCCCCCCCCCCCGTTTTCTCATTAGAAGATAGTTATTCAAAAATTGTCAGAAGTATAAATATTTGTGAATTTAATTTGATTAATTTTTAATTTATGAAAATAACGAAAAAGCAAAATAAACATAATAGAATACAGTAAAAATAGAATAAATCCCTTGGGGTCACAAAGGGTCTGTATCATCGTAATGTTACTTTTTGTGAAGTTTATTGTTTTGTGTTTTTCTCAGTTTGATTTGTATGTTTTATGGGTTGTGTCAGTCAAATTAAAAAAAAATATTTTTAATCAATGTAAACTCTGTGCTTGAAGACGGCACAATGTCATCAAGTTACTGTACTGGATGATGAAATTTGTATTTTTTCCAAATTAGTTTTTTTTTTGTGCGTAAAAGATTATGGTTTCATTGAGAAATGCCAGTTGTAGCATCCAAAATATGCATTCTTATAATGATAAAAATCGCAAAAAGTGGTAGCAAGCAGTTTTATTAATTTTATTCTCTTTGTGCGGATAAATGTAGTAGTGAGGGAGTAGCCACACAAATGAATCACAATTGAAAGTTCAACCTTCCACATCGTTTTCAACAATAATACATGTATCACGGATATAGGTTCATGTTGTAGCCCTACTATGAATTTTAAAAAAAAACTAAAATGCGCGTGAAAATTTTTTTAAATATTTGTTTGAACCATTCATTCCAGAGAAATCGTACGCAGTGACAAAACTGTTCGTGTGAACCTAATAATGATTCATTATCAGGATTTCAAGCCCATCGGAAAACATAAATAATCAGATTTTCAAATACGAAAATTATCAGTTTGTTGACTTCAATTTCGATACAGTGAAAATCTGATATTTCATTGAATGACAAGCTTCCTTCAAGTGGCTTTTTGGTTCATAATGTGACCGCTCTCTCGCAGGCGAACGAAGCAACGTGCGTGTTGGCTTAAATACAACACAATATTTCACATAACAGTCCGTACTATATTTCATATACAGGGCGCATAGGTAACGGGGCATATGGCATTTTGCTGGCGAACCATTGGTCCAAGAGGCATACTCCCAGTTGGAAAAGTACCCGAATAATGTGTAGTACTCAGATATTTGATTCATGTTGCCAGGGGTTACAGAGTTATTAAAATAAAAATGTTAACTTTTTATGTGGATACCCTGTGCCCCAAAACCCAATTGGAAAGTTGTTTCCTGGTCTCCGACAAAAAAATTCAACGTGTCTAAGTTTAAATTTTCACTGAGATATTCCAAGAAAGTTGGAAAAAAACAGCATTAAATGAGGGGAACCCATTTTACCCGCATTGAATGCTGTTTTTTCCCAAATTTCTTCAACTTTTTGAATTCACATATCTCGGTGAATATTACACTTAGAAACGTGAAATTATTTTATTTGGCATCGGGAAAGACAGAGCAACAACTTCTTAATTGGGTTCTTTGGCACACGGAGACGGTATAAAGAGTTGTTTTTTTTTTATTTTATAGCTATACAACCCCTTACAACATGAATGACATATCTGAGTTTGACACGTGATTTGGATACTTTTTCTAGTTGGGTATGTCTCTAAGATTAATGGCTCACCAGTAAAGTGCCATACGCCCTGTTACCCATGCAGCCTCCAAATACACGTAAAAAAATAGCTTGAGACGAAATACAGTCAACTCTCATTGTAACAAATACCATTACAACGGGAAAAATATAGTTTTAACAAAAACGTTTTTAATCCCTCGGATAGGTTTACATAGGAACAATATAAAAATCTGGAATTCCTTTGTAACGAAATTTCGTTATTACGAAGTGATTTCTCGGGTCTCTTGGAATTCCGGTCTAATGGGGTTTGACGAAAGCGTATTAATAAAGGGTCTTTAATACGCTTTGGGTTTGACTATATTTCCCCCCAAAAAATCTGACATTTTTGCAGTAAAGTAATGGAACTTCGGCAATTTGATCTGAAAATAGTCCTTTTTATAATGATTATGTCCTTTTTACTTTTATAAATTTAGGAAGGAAACAAAAGGAAGAAAGGGTGGGGAGAAAAAGAAAAATGGCCAAGACTAGCTCGGTTGTGCTTAAATGCCTTGAAATTCCACTTGTGTGCAAGGGGATTCGTGCCTCACTCTGTTTTACGACAAAATTTCACTTACGACAAATATTTCATTTATACAAAGCACAATTTCAATTATTTGACATTTTCATTTTTATTCGAACTCTAAATCTTTGGCATTTAGACATCATTTCCAACTATCAAATCCAAGCAGTTTTTGCAGATTGTGAAAACGCATCGCTGAATTGGTTTTGCATGCGTAATATCAACACTAAAAACTACAAATTTTAGGTTGACAGATACAAAGAGGCGCATTGAGCGGGTTATGGACATTTCAAAGTGAAGACTTAACGTGAGAATTTATTGGACTTTTTGTAGAAATCAGCAGATGCAGCGAATCTCTAATAAACGGATTTAAATTGCTTTAAATGTAGTCATACGCCTTTTTAGAAATTTTTTTTTGATGTCCACAACATTGTTCTTGCAGGATAGGATAAAATTAGTAGGGCAGTTAAAAGGAAGCATTACAGTAACGATTAAAAAAACTTTAAAGATGTGGTGTCAATCTTGGACGAAGTCCCAATACAGGGGTAGCTCGAGCTTACCTGCCGCCCGGGTGCAAAGCCTCATGTACCGCCCCTACTGGCGACCCTGCCAGGAGTCTGATAGGGATTCGGTGAAGGGCACCTGGAAATATACCTGATTTTTTTTCAGAAGAAAGCCGCACATAATTGTTTACCGTGCAAAATGTGCGTGTCCATACGTTTTGAAGTCGAACATTTTTTGTTCTAGAATTATTTTACCATTCTTAATAAATGCCAGATAACTTAATCCTTGAAAGAGCACTTATTTTTGTGAGCCATCATCACTTATCCTGTAAAAATGATATTCAATGGGGTAATTTTTATTACGAAAATTTTTTCAAAGGTGTTTCTGGTATTCCAGGGCCGGACAAGTGAAAAACTAAAATTTTCCTTTGCCTTCATTTGACTATTGTGGATCAAATTCTGAGTGAGGGTATGGGCCCCTAGGCTGGGATCTTTCGCAGGCCCCCTCCCAGTCAGATTTCTCACAGCCCCTTCTATAGTTGATTTAAAGCCTGAAAAGGCCAAAAAAGTATGAGAATTATCCCGGGCTCTTGCAGGGGCCATGGGTGAGGGAACCAAAATGGCCCTTGTAATAGAGTACAGGGGTGGCACTTGGCCACGCGACCCATTGCGGCCACACAGGGCACCGCTTAAGAGGATGCTAAATCCGGGGTGAATGGGTAAAAAAAAATTCAATTTGCCAAAAAAAACCAAACTGTCGGCTCTGGAGGGGCGCAAAATCGGAAATGAAGGGCCGAAAAAATGTTTTGTTAAGAATTGTTTGGATAAATTGTGAGGGAGGGGCATGACCTTCTAAGGGTAGGGCTGACAGGGCTCCAGCTTGAGGCACGGAACTAAATCCTTATAACTTTTATTTTTTCACTCTATAAATTAACTGTAGAAGGGCCCCCGTGGAAAATCGGGCATGGGCCCCACGAAAGATTCCCTGACGCAGGAGGTAGGGGCTATGGAGGGAGCAATAGGTAGGAGGTGCAAAAAATAAGTCCCACACGGGTACATATTTTGTCTCGAGCCGCCCAGATAGCTTTCTGGTATTACGATCAGAGGTCTTGTCTATTTTCTCAACGTTTCCGTTGTCGAGGTATAGTAGGACTCAAAAGCGTGATGTCGTGAATTTTTACTGTGTTAAATTTTGTTGTCTTAAGTAAAGGCTACGCTGCCGCCCCTTACAACCTGCCGCCCGAGTGCACCGCACCCCTTGCACCCTCGCTTAAGCCGCCACTGTCCCAATACATTATCACAGCAATGTAGTTTTAAAAAATTTTAAATTTCGTGGGTATTTTTCCCCATGTATGATTTGATTTCTTGGAGTTCGTTATAACTGAATTCGACTTTATTTCTTTTCAGCAGAGGCAATGGATTGGCACCCCCTTTCAAAATTCATAAAAAAATACCCCAGAGCAATCATTCTCTATTCGATTTTTATAAATATATTCCTCATCAGACCACTCAGTGCTGGCTGAAGATAGCTTTGTGCTAAACTAGATGGCTATCCGTCTGTAATTGCATGAAAACGATGGGCTTTTTTACAAGCTTACATTTTTCCACCCATCTACTTCTTGGATTACATTTACTACCAGCACTCAAAAGAATGTCAATGAATGGTCAACAAATCTTTGTCTGTTTTCTTTATGGCAGCCCTCTTTGAATGAAAAGTCTGAACACGCAATCTTCTGTCTTTACAATTATTCCATTTTGCTTAAACCTCTTGTATAGTTTGTGTCAGGGCCTACTGTCACCCCCAAGTCGTAAAACCACTGAGATTACATGAACCACTTTTTTTTATTTCCTTCTTCCTCATGTTAATGTTACTTGAATGGGGAAAAATTACGAAAAAGATATTTTATGCATTTTGTATGAAATTAAATTTTTTTAGTCAGAGTGACTAAAAAAACTTAATGTCACAAATTTTTTCGTGGCCCCCGTATCAGTAGCCGTGGCTCCCCTTTTGCAAGATTTTCATCCGTGGTCCCCCCTGGAATATCCTAGGGCCCCCGGTTGAGAACCACTGCTTTAACCTGCCCATTCAGGACAACAAGTGGGCTGATACCATGGTGAGACATGACGCCCCACAGCATCACTGATCCCCCTCCATGCTTAACAGTAGAAAGGAGACAGTCACCATCATAAGATTGTGCTGGCATTCTCCAAACGTAAACACGTCCGTTAATCTGGAATAATGTCTGACCAGATGACATTCTAACATTGTTGTTGTGTCCAATTCTTATGTTCGTGACACCATGTTCGACGTTTCAAGGCATTGCCTGGTGTCACCAATGATTTTGGAATAGTCACTCTACCTTGTATGTTTGCTGCATGCAGTTCGCAGCAAATAGTTTTTGTCGATACACCTTCCTGTAGATGTGTGTTCATCTGAGATATTATCTGGGATGCTGTTATCTTGTGCTTTCTGGCCACAATCCGCTTCAAAACCCTTCTGGGTCTATCAGCCATCTTCGACTTTTGGCCACTGTTATGCTTGGTAGATGATGTCTTTCTCTGTTTGCTATAGGCTGTCATTACTATCGACACAGTACTTTTCCTGACACCAACAAGGGTGGCCGTTTTCATTACTGTGGCTCTGGCAAGACGGGCTCCAATAATCATGCCTCTTTCGAAATCTGTGAGGTCAGTCATAACGAAGTTTTAACGCCCCAATATACATTGCATCTGAACGCTATCACTGCTACGACTAGACTGATGTGTGCACATTATCGCCCACTAAGTGGAACTCTTCCACACTAGAGGGCGAGCGTATACGACAGGTTCCCTCGAGTGTTGTTTTTTGCACAGGTGTTCACATTATTTTGTCGAACCCCTGTATGTGGATTGAGAGTTTAAATCACAAGCAGAAATAGGAATGCCAGAGTACATTTAAAAGCACTTCAAATTATGCTAATTTGAAGAAGCATGCCAAAAGTCATCCCGATAACTGACCACCACCCAAATTTAGATATAATGCTTGCAAAGTATTGGATATAGCAACTTTTTTTTTTAATTTTGACCCAGCAGTGTAAAAACAAGGTTAAAACAATTGCTTGTAATGAATTGTGAAGTATATAAATATTATGTACAATGTTCAAAGCAGTGAGAACCAATGGTAGCCCTATGATTCGCAAAGCTCAAGGTAATTTTGTTTTTCATCAGGTATCTGAAATGATGATTGTTAAAAATTATTGTTTCTGTTACACATTTGAACTCTTCTCATCAACAGCTCACTTGCTGTGATTTTTACAGACCATTGTTTCTGTATTTCGTCATTGGCTGAACTTAGCTTTGCACAATACAGAAGCAATACAAACTTCATCACAAAGATGAAATTTTTAACTATGACACCCACAAGGAGTTTAAAATGTTGCTTTGCACTGAAAATTTAGAATGATTCAAGGTGTACAGATGTTTGCTTTTAACTTTTAACACACATATTTTTAGAGTTAACTGATTATTATTTCATTTTATTAGTGTTTGTTCTCATGTTTGATTGATCATTCAATTTATTTCAGAATGAAGCTATACTAGCAATCGCCAAGTTTGTGCAAGCACATCCCCATGCAACAGATAAGCAAATAAGAGATGAAGTAGAAAGACAAATAGCTCTGTTTGTAGCCAAAATAAAATGACAATTGTGTGTTTTTATGCAAGCTTGATAAGTTATGTGACCGATGTGCTTATGACAGCACACACAAATAACAAATTCAGCAAAAAAAAGTTTTTTAGTTATATTGTGTGAACAAATTATTTATCTTAAATTTTGTTATAAATCTTCTTTTATTTATATTTGTTTTCAATTAGCATGTTTAGTTAATTTCGATAATGTGACTGTCCCAGATATTTGCATTGTAAATTTAAGAATAAATTAATCTTTTGACTGCTACTGAAATACAGTAAACCCTCAATTCAACAGACCCCAGGTTTAAAAAACAAAATTTCACAGCATTTTTTTTCCTTCCACAGCAATGCTTGCTCCTTGTTTTTGATGTAATATTATGTTCTTCCCTCCACAGTTACTCCCTTACCTCATCTCAACTATGTGATATTTAAT
This sequence comes from Pholcus phalangioides, assembly GCF_987345545.1. Lineage (NCBI taxonomy): Eukaryota > Metazoa > Arthropoda > Arachnida > Araneae > Pholcidae > Pholcus > Pholcus phalangioides. Next base: position 3,612,470 of record NW_028301619.1, read on the forward strand.
CTGGTTTTGGAAATTGTAATGCATGTTCAGAAAGTTTCCTTGACAATTAAATAAGACATGATGTAAGTTTTTAAAATGAGACAAATCTCACTGCATGTTGAAAACAAAATGCTATCCATGTCTTAGACATTTGAAAATAACAAGTGGTTGATATTGTTCTGTTGTTAAAGTTTCATATGGTTATATTATCTATGCTTTATTATTCAGTGAAATTTTGATATAATGATACTCTGGGGACCAAGAAAAATATTGTTGTAAAGGGATTATCAGATCATGATCGAGAGACAACATTGTCATTTTGCGGCACGAAATCTATGCTGGTGTTGACATTCACCGCAAAAAATTAGAATTCCAAGCCACATTTGAAAAAAATATTGTTATATCAAGTATCACTGTATACAATTTAGTTATGAGTAGGCTGGACCATGGCTTGGCAAATTGAAAAAAATATTTATCCTCCAGCCCAACTTCTTAGGGGCCAAGCATGGTATTTTGCAACCACATTTAGAAAATTTCAAGTGCCAGTACAGATTTTTTAGTCGCCATGATGACCTGGTGTTAGTCCAGCTCTGGGCTAGACCATGTTTATTTTGATGAAACAAAAAGTGCACGTAATAGCTCTAGTCAGAAATGCTGAAGTTGCATGACTTCATGCCACTGATGCATATTCATTACTATGTATATATAAACTATGTTGATTAGTAAATACATGACCATTATTTAATTATTTTTCCACCAAGTAGGTATGATGAACTTATTTTATCGAAGTTTTTTTTGTGTTAAAATGTTTGTATATGTATTCAAGTAATATGGAAGAGTAAGTAATCCTTTGCCTGATATAATCTCTGAAGGAAGAAGTAATCATTCAAAGAAATTAGTTTCATTGAAAGCAATCAAGTTTCATTGCATTCATTTCAAGCAATTAGTTTCATTGAAAGCAAGCTAAAAAAATAATGATAAACATAAAAAAATATTTGCAAGATTATTACAAGAGCCACATTTTTTGATTTATGCACTACAAGACAATAAAATTTGATTTCTACATAATATGAGTTTTTTTATTTTTCCAAACATCAACATATTCAAATATAATTCATGTTTATTTATTGTTTGTCAAAATATTTGCAAAAAAAAAAAGTGCAAAGTGGATTCTGAATACAATGGACAGTTCAGTAAACTCATATTTGAAAGTAATATATATATATATATATGATGTTTGCTTATCCAGAAAATTATTATTTTGCATTTCCCAATGTTTCTAAGAAACTGAATAAAATGCTAGTAACATACACTAATAATCTTATATTCATGAGCTTAACTAGTTTAGCTCAAAATTTTAAAGCCTTTTTGAGTCACACTCGGGCATGGACAAATATGTCAATTACTAGTACCAGTCATTTTTTTATGAAGTATGAATGACTTTTTATTTTTTTTTTTGTTTTAAATAAGTGAACAAAGTTCATTAACTTATGCAGTGGTGTATTTAAAGGGGAGGCTATAGTCCAGGGTGGCAAGTTCAGAGGGCTGCAAATTTGAGGAATAAGTGGCCAAGAAAGTTAGTAGAATGGGAGAAGGGGTGGCGAAATTTGTTTCTCAACCTCAATAAATCCACCTCTGCCCAGACAGTAAGGGACTGGGTCAGTGAGTTTGCAAGCACATGAATGAGCAAAAGAGCAGCTTAGAGTATGGGCAAGAATGTGAATGACCAAAAGAGTGATCTAGAGCAGTGTTTGTCAACCGCTGGGCCATGAGAATATATTCATTATTACCCTTTCATTTCTCAGAGCATTTCCACAAATAATTAATTGGTTTATTTCACCACACATTGTGGAATATATTATTCAAATTTTTCAGTCTAAATGTCATAGAATGGGGGAAGATGAAAAACCTTCCTGTAGTTCCAGAACGAAAGCTTCCAGCTGCAACTGTAAATTATAGGAATTTGGAGGATCCCTCTTCCCCTATCGCACTGAAAATCATTTGTTTTGTTGCAAGGCCCTCAAGGAAAAACATGTGTCACTGGTTCCCCCCCTCAAAACTAGTATTTTTAATTCTATTTTTTTTTATTTTCACAATTTTGAGTATCCGCAGTCATGAAACTCGAAAAATACAACAGGGAAAATTTTTTTTCTTCCATACTCTTATCTTCCCCCCCCCCCCCGAAAATATCATTACATCATTTCGACAATTTTTTATATCGTTAGCTTCTTTCTAGCTAAGATTGAACACAAAATTTGATCATAAAATATGTTTTACACAAAATTATTAACGAAGTGCTAATTAATAAGTGTTGCATTGATATCAGCCCAAATAAATATAATTGCCCGCTGTGAATAAAAACGTTGTATTTTTGCAAACTATGCAAAATTATTCTATAAAATTGAATATATATTAAGGCGTTTCGATTGATTTGCGATCAATTAAATTTTCTAATGAGGCAGAGGCACCACAATGAAGAAAACATTGAGGGCTGAAAGTTACAATTGTCCCATATACACTGGTTCTAGCCCTGATGCAGGAGTAAGTGGTGTGTTGCATTGTATATGCATTAATTGTTGAGGGACCCTCATAAAATTTATTAGGGCGTTCAAACAGTCTCAGTACCCAGGTTCCAGCGCCTATGCAATGAGGATGTTTCGTTTATGTTTTGACTTCTGCACGTTATTAATACAGTATCAAAAAAAAATGTCTTAGTCTGTAAGATAATAATGGATTCAATTCATTAAAAGGATTTTAGTTAATTGAAATGGTGGTAATCAAAGTGCTTAATTTATTAGAAGTATTTAATTAATCAATTAAAGGGCTTTTAATGAATTAGGTGAATAATTAGCACAAATTTTTAAGTAATTGGTTGTTTATCAATTATTATCTTATGGACGAGTAAACTATTCCAAATCGGGCCGTCATTTCAACTTTTTCCAGGGGGGGGGGGCAAAGCACATGTATTAAATGTATGTGTATATATATATATTTGTATATATATACCAATTTTATGTATTTTCAAGAGCCGGGGGGGGGGGGCAACTGCCTCCCTTAAATGACAAGCCTGCGTAGACTTATAGAAATTTGATTCACCGGGTGGCTGTTCCAAAAATGTTGAGAACTACTGATCTAGAACATGTGCAAGCTTGTGAATGACCAAAACAGTGACCTAGAGCACTTGCAAGCATGTGAATGACCATAAGCATGACTTAGAGCAGGGGTTCTCAAACTTTTTACACATGCGGTGCCCAGCTCCCTAATCAACACTTATCCGTGGCTCCCCAGAGAGCAGTTTGACAAAGAATTTCTCAAAAAAACCTTTGTCAGGGGCACCATGGAGCAGTGGCCCTGACAAAGATTGGTGACACCAGGGCACTGCATCGCAAAGTTTTAACACCCCTGCAATTTTTCAAATAAATAATTCATAATTTATGAGTGGGTCAGGAAATCTACAAGAACAATATAGTAATTTCTGAAAAGACAAAATAAACTGCTCTCAACATCAACAGATGCCATTGGGGAATAGTTGGAGGGGATCTGATCTAGTCACAGTGTTAATTTCAAAACTTTTAGATGTTCCCGAAAGCCATCAAAAAATTTTCTGCCGGCAATAAGACTTCAAATTCAGGATAGCAAATTGGCCTACCCCACTTTTAGCACACTGACTTTACCGATAGTATCAATGAGTTCCACACTTTTCTGTAAAACTGAATGGTGGAAACTAGAATGCTGAAGATTGATCTTATGTACGTCATCAGTTCAATATTACAGAGGCAAAATGAAGCTTACTAAATCTTACTGCATGCAGCATTCTTACAGATGAAAATCATCATTCAATGTGAATTTGCAGATTTCAAAATTTTCTCTGCAGTACATGTAAGTACTATTACTATATACCAGTTCTCTTTTATATAAAAATTTCTCCCTCTCAACATCCCATATAAGATCAGAATTTTTTAATTCTCACTTTCATTTATTGTTTGGTTAAGTGTGCCCAGCTCTTGGAATTTTTGATGAATACTAAATTTACCTGGAATTGATTCTAAACTTTGTCATCTGTAAAGGAAGATACAAGTTGAGTGATGGAAATAATGTTTTTTTTTGTTTAAAAAAGTTGTAGTCTACTTTTTATTTTGGCAAAAATTTCAAAATTGAAAAAAACATCCAAAAAATGTCTTAACACCTGAAAAAATGCCTTAACCTTTCCAGTGCGGTGTCCCCATAGTGAAACCACCCTTTCAAAATTTCATCAAAAAATAACTAATATTTGCACAGAAATAATTTAAATCCTATTACCTAGCTTAAGATTTAGATTTTCTATCAGAGACGGCAGCATCATACTGGTTTTGTTTTGCAAGTGGTAAAAAAATCCACCATTTTCTCTATTTTTATATATGATACTTGTTTTAAAATTTATTTCCTAATGAAATTTTTTTTTTTCAAAAATTGAAGATGGTTTTTTATAGTTTTTGCCCTATTTGTTGAAATCAAGCCATTCAATAAACTTAAGAATAGTTTAAAATCAAATTATGGAAGTTTTAAAAAGGTGGTTCCATACTGAGGACACTGCACATCTAGAGTGCAGTGTGTACTGCACTTCGATGTAAAGTTTATTGCATGATGACAAATATGATGGTATACATTCCCCCAATGCCTGAATCTTCTTGACAATTTCAGATGGTTTGGGAGAAAAAATCAAGAACCAAATTACCCCTAGTGTGTTGTCAGTATGAAACCACCACTCTGAGATGAAGCAACATTTTTTTTCTGTATTTGTGGAGGAGTTTCGGGGGTTAGAATGGAAGACGCAACATGTTATTTTTTGTCTTGTACATAACCATTCTTTCATTCTAGTAGTTTTAGAGCGACTGTTGATGACTACTTTCTATGCTCTCTCTACTGTTTTAATTTTATTTTCTGAAATTTCTTTTGCCTTGAGCCCCCAAATATTGTGCATTTATTACTTTTATTGGTGGTGAAATGCCTATAAAATTCCTTAGTGCAGAGGAAGCAATATTATACTAATTTCGGAGCTCTCCTCTGATCTGGAGTCTAATGCATCTGATGATACCTCAGATGAAGAAAATAAAACAAAGTTTATTGCATGATGACAAATATGATGGTATACATTCCCCCAATGCCTGAATCTTCTTGACAATTTCAGATGGTTTGGGAGAAAAAAATCAAGAACCAAAATCCGGATTTCAAGGAAAATGTGGGCCATCTCAGGAAATTCTATCAATGCCAGATACATCGGCAATCTTGATGCTCTTATTCTTTTTTTCAGTGTCACTGATGGAAAATTTGTCATTTCGAACAAATTTATACACCACTCAAGAAGAAAAACGTACACTGCCATCTCATTGAAAAGATGTACCAGCTATCAATATGCTTATGTTGATCATTTTGGCCTACAAAATCGATGGAAAGGGAATTTTTTAAACAAAATGTTGCTTTTCCTGCATTACACCCTAGGGAAGTTTTCAGTGTTCTAGGTGGGTGAAAACTCTGCTGTGGGACCACCTATTGTTTGCTGGATTTTGTTGAAAATGAAAGAGAATAGTTGCAAAATATATTTATATGAGACCTATGTACCAAGTATATGAAGTTAGTTTGGCCAAAAATTTTTTTTCTATGTAATACCTCTCAAACGGTTAAAAGTGAAAAAGTATTGAGAATTCAAAAAAATGCAAATGTCATCAACATCCTGGCCCTGATCATTACATTTCAAATTTGAAAACCACTGATTCACTAAAAACTAGACAAAAACCAAGACTTCAATCTAGAGCTTAATATTTGTAATTTATTTAATACCATTTAGTTACAAAATTTCAATAATATATGTTTTGGCACTAAAACTTATGAACTTAAGATAATTTGCCTAAGGAGTATTGTTTGTACTGTGAATTATATTTCTATTTGATCTCTCTTAAGGCCACTATATACTAGATGACCACGCGACTATACACATGCAATGGTCACATGTCACATCAGTGACGCAAATTCTGATTCATGGGAATTCTGTGACATGGGTCCCACATATCAGAATTCACTATGTCACTGATGAGACATGGGACCATGCAGTGTGTGTAGCAGCCTTTATACAGTCGAGTCTTCATATAACAAAATGACTTTATTCCACCAAAAAGTTTTTAAAACAAAAAAATTTGTTACACAGAAATCAGAATGATAATTTTTATAGAAATTTACATATTTTAGATGCATTAGAAAAATATTAATGCATTTATTTAGTTACTGTTAATTTCAGAACATTATATGTACTCCAAATTTAAAAATTTAATTCGTTTAAAAGAAGAAAATAACTATACCACAATACATACATTTAATTTTCTTAAATAAATCAATAATTCACTTTATTTGTCATGAGACACACTGACATGTTCATAAAAATTTGAAAATGAAAAAAATGATATAATCAAGAACATTCTCTTCCATACATTTCAAACCTTTTCAAAGAATAGTTCTAGTTGGTTTTCTTTGCATTTCTGTTTTATCACTGTGCTCATCTTAAATTATAGTGTATTGAGCAACATTCCCTGTAATTATTTTCAACTTAGAAGACCTGTTTTTTTCTGCGTATAGTAAATGCAATATGCTTTAAACACAGATGGTTATATTTAATAATTTTTGGTGTGTAACAGCACACACACACAGCAAAAAGAAAACATTAGCCCTGAGATTTATTACATTTCTGTATTCAAATTTTCAAGAGACACATCAATGTTCTTTTCCTTGCCTGATACTTTACTTTCTGATTTGACTAGCGATTTTTAATAATTATTGATACACTGCTTGCAGCAATGTGGAAGCTTTTTACATCACCTTTTTAGGACTGCAACTAGATGCTTGGTCAGCTGGGGCAAGCACACATTTTGCTGCCCCTGTGTAATGTTTAAGCAGAGGTTAAAGGGTGAAATTTGTGCCCCCTCTGGTCTGGCACACAGGGCACCAGCCCTGACACTTTTCATGTCTTTATGCATGTGTGAATTGAAATTTCAATTAAAATCATATAAATTTAACCAATCATCTGGCTAATTTCTCATTTTTTCCTTTTTTAAAAGTTTAAAGCTGATAAAATAAATTTACCTGATTAAAATTTTTTATGAATACATTGGCACTAGGGTTGTTTGGTTTAAACCATGTTGGTTTTAACCAGCTGGTTTTTTTAAAAAAAATTCCAGTTTTTTTCAATATCATACTGGTTCATTATTAGTTAAAATTTTCATTCTTACCACATTTTCTATTCTTGAGGGTACATTCTTATGGTATATCTTTAAATGGTATAAGATGGCATTAGTGTTTTTTTAATCTCATGAAAGTGACCAGAATATAGCCTGTAAGAATATAGAAGCTTCCTCCCCCACACACAAAGAAGAAACAGTGACTTCATCATCATGCTAGGGACACACACACACACAGATGGTCTTATAATCCAATAAAGACACCAGCTGCGCCTAAAGAACAAAGACCAGTGTACTAGTAGTTAAATTTTTTATCTCACAGATATTTTTATTTTCTTTCCATAAGAAGCAGCACAACTCGTACTGTATATCACCACTAGGCTTAATGTTCAATAGTTTTTTTTAAAATACTTTCACCATTACCCGCAGTTAATGAGGGTTCAACTGTACAGTAGTAAGTGATTTATGAAAAATAAATCAGTGCAAAAAAAAACCAGAGTGATATAATTAAAGTTCTGATTCCAAAACTGTATACAATAAGAACCATTGGTCAGAATGACGAAAATTTGCATGGATACTTACAACATCTGGCCACCACATTCACCACCCTTGCAACTTTTGGCTTTGGGAGCACCTCAAAATGTTATGTACAGTGGTCGGATTGCAAATTTGAATTAGAAGCACATCCACATCATTACCATGACATACTCTGATCTGATAAAAATTGTTTTTTCGGATCAAAGTCTTTGATCCAGTTTATCTATTCTCCTGATGATGCCAACCACTAGTGTTGGGGAAACGTTGAGAACTAACTCAAACGAACGACGGTCTTCGAACCCGAAAAAACAATTTTTATCAAATGATGGCCGCGAAAACCTTATCAACTATATATACTCTAATCTGTTTTGTTGAACAAACATTTTTGTGCTTCCACCTCATAGTCAGAGTACGGTGTCAACATATTTAACATTTCTAATTCGATCATTTTTATTGCATCAGTCATTTTCTGCATGCAAGGGCTAATTAGACCAGGACCTACAATTTATTGCTGATTCCAAACGGCAGCATTTTTTTATACTCTAAGAGTTCGGTGTGTTAACCCCTCCATGTGGGACTCCCTGCAATAGCAATCTTTTTTCTGTGGCCATGTCACCAACATTTCTCATATTTATTAAATTATAGTTGTTTGTTTAATGACTTCATTTTTATGATGTTTCTATGAATTATGAAACTGTGTGATGCTAATTAAGTTATCATTTCCATTCTGGGAGCAAATTTCCCATGTGTTGTGTGAGTACAGCATCATCTATTTTACATTTTAAAGTATTTTTCCCCCTTTTGCCAAACAAAACTCCATTGCTCAAGGAATATTCATGCAAATTTTCAAGTCATTCATAACCAATTGTTCTCATCTGACAGTATTTTGAAATTGGAACTTTAGTTATAATCACCCTCTGTATCGTAAATCATTGCTAATTAATCTTCATTAATTATGCTTCATTAAAAATGTTGTATTTACCTAGTTTTTATCACAGTTTTTTTTAATATCTTTCTAATTAAGCATATTGAAAGTAACTGGAGAAAACAAACTGGATAAGCATTTATTATATGGTTAATAACACTAAGAATTTTCAAAGAAAACAATTCCTTGAGTTAAGCTATAAAATAATTTGAATTGCAAAAGTTGGTTTTTGTGGAAATGCAAAAAAAATTTATGGATTAATTTATATGGGAATAGTGAATTACATTAATACAAATTTTATTTTAATTAGTTATTAGAAGTTTGAATGATTTTTCAGAAATTTTATTATTCTTAATGTAAATGTTATTTAAACCAAAAAAAAGTTTTTTTGGAAAAAAAGAAGTTTTTTTACCAACCCTGATTGGAACTGACTTCATCATGCTTTTAAATCATCAACAACATAAAATTATAACAATTGAGATAATTACTAATTATTTTTCAAAAATTGAAATAATTAGACCAAAAATCAGCATGAAATTATATGCCATCATAGCCAGATGACTGGTTAAACATCTCCTAGGCCAGGGGTTCTCAAACTTTTTCCACTCATGATGCCCCTTACCCTAATCAATGCTTATCTGGGAAGGTTAACAAAGGATTTCTTCAAAAAACCTTTGTTGGCAGACCATAGTGCCCCTGGCAAAAGTTAGCAGCGCACAGTTTGAGAACCCCTGTCCTATGCATAATTTATAATCAAAATGAAGAAAGTAAATGTACTCAAACTGTTCTTCATGTGATGTAAGAGAAAGGTTGTAAGATATGGTAGAGAAATTTATGTTGCAATGATTATTATAAATTAATTTTTTAACCTCAGAAAGTTGAGTCCTAACTTCAAGGATAATGACTGTTATATCATTGAAGTCAGGGCCAGGGCCGTCATTTCAACTTTTTCCAGGGGCGGGGGGGGGGGGGCGGCAAAGCATATGTACTCAATGTATGTATATATATATATTTGTGTGTATATATATATATACCATTTTTAGTGCATTTTTGAAAGCCGGGGGGAGGAGGTCCCCTGCCCCCCCTAAATGATGGGCCTGGTCAGGGCTGAACTCTCTGAGGTTAAAAAAATATATTTACAGCGAGAAAAATAAAAAACTCCACGTTTGTGAGTGATATTGGATTTGAAAGGGATATAGAAAAATTTGTTAAATGAAAGTTTGTTATACAGAGACTCAACTGAATTTGTTTTATAAACACAGCAAATATTATATATATATATACACACAGTAAAACTCAGATATAATGTTGCAAAATTGTACACAAACCTTTCATATACACCCACAATGTAATGTACCTAACCTATGTTTAGATATCTATGAAATGTATGTGCCAGGCTTTGCATACCGATTTACGGTAATTTGCCATAATAAAGATATGGCTTATGTTGCTTCAAAAGTTAATTTTTACCTCTTGTGGCCAATTAAATTCTTTTGGGAATTTTTTAATGCATTTCTTTTAAAAATCCAGTTCAAAAATTACATTAATGTACTCTTGCATAATATTTATGAAATTCTCAAAGAAAAATTGGGTGGTATATCTAAGTAGTTTGTTTTTAGTTTCTTAAGGGAAATTTTTTTCTGCTTATATGAAGTTTCAGCACGTAAAAAAGCAGTGACAGTGTCACAAAAAAAAAACCTTCGGAATGAGGAAAATTTTTTTCTCATTTTTCTTAAGTGTGGATTATAAAATTCTGATAGCTTATTTACCAAAAATTGCTTCTTTTTTTTAGCATTCTTATTTTTTCTCAAAAAGAAAATGAGCCACATATACTCTACTTCATTTTCAGTTATTCTATTGTTTAAACAAATAACAGAAGTTCAGAAAAAACAGCTTTCAAAGACTAAAGTAATGAAAGTCGCTCAAAACCAAAATATGTAAAAATCATGATAACATAGTCATTCTACGACAAAATTGAATTGATAAAGAAAAATACCTACAGGTAGAGGAATGCCATGGCTTTACTTTATGCCAGGGATTTTTTTATCTGGTGTTCTTTACATTTCTAGCTATGAATTACTAGTCTATAGGAAAAAAAACTTTTTCCTTGATCCTGCTCATACTATCATTTAATACATCTAAATATTCAATTTATGAAAATTGAAAAATTTAATATTTCTAAATATATATTCAATTTATGAAAGTTGGGGAATTTACAGGTCCAAAGCAAGGAACACACATGCATCACTGCAGAACATACCAAGTCTTTTTTTTTTGTTACGGGTATATAAGAGAACTGCTCATTTAACAGAAATGACATTTACATGTAAACCAGAACCTGGTAAAAATAAATCACTAAATGTAGTCATGTATGTACATGACACATTATATATATGTATGTGTATGAACATATTTCAAAAAAATATTTCAAAAACGTTAATAAGAAATCATTAAAAGCTGCCTGGCAACTGAGTAATTAGCATACTAACTTTTGATTCACCAGACTAGTCTGGGTGTGAATTAAGATGGATTGAGACATTAAATCAGAGTTTCACTGTATATAAGAAACAAACAGTAAAAATAAGTTATAAATAAATGCAAGAATAGTTTGAGAAAAAATATCCTTGTATACAAAATTACATTTCAACAAAGAAAATATGTAAGATTGCATTCAATAAATATAACTAGCTGCCACTGACTTTAAAATTTTTACATCTATTGTTAAAATAGCACCTTCAGCAATGTCTAAATGTCACCATATTCAAGACTGGAATGTGAGTCACTCTCAGCAGAAGAGAGCTTTGCAGGTACAGAATTTACGTTTCCTTGTTCAGCACCTAATTTAGCTTCTCCATTATTAGGTCCATCCAATTCTAAGGACTTACAGTTGATTTCTCCATGTTCCTCACTACTAGGAGAATCTAGTCCATTGTCCCAACCTGGTGATGAGGCTGGTATTGGCGAAAGGCTGAGAGACATGCGGTCTTGAAGAAGCTGCTTATACTCTTGAATGGATTCATTTAATGACCACAATTGACACAGAAGAAACATATCTAGTTGTCGTAATCCCACCTGTAAGATGATAGATATGAGGACTTAAATTCAAATTATTTCATCCATGTAGAAATGATTATAATCTATAAACCGTACTGAAGTTCACAATCAGATATATTCAATTTTTGATTATATACAGGCGTATACAGTAATACCTCGGCTTACAAAATTTTCATGATCAAGTGATCATCTCAGTATATTTGATAAATTTCACTACATTTATCACTTTTATCAGCAATTATTCATAATAACCAAGTAGGTAAATTTGGTAAATATGAAAGAATATTATAATATATAATATGAAAGAATATTATAATATATAATATGAAAGAATATTATAATATATAATATGAAAGAATATTATAATATATAATATGAAAGCATATTATATTATTATATAATTATAATTATTACATTATCTTTCATATACTATTATTATTATATATAATAATATTATAATATGAAGAATATATAACTACCACTTTTACCAATGATTATGAAAACAACAATGAATATGAAAAGTTGAAAATATAAATAAAGCTTTGATCTTACATAAACGTGAAACCATATTTAGGTTTTAATTTGAATTAGGTCAAATCTAACAAATTACAGATCACAGAATAGTTGTAGATATTAGTATCAGGAGCCAGTTTATCACTCACTTTTGTATGTGAAATAAACTTAGTATTCTTTTAATGTGCATCTAAATAAATAATGCAAAAACTTGAAATATCTGGGACTGAATGATATGCAATTTTTTTCTATATAATCTGTACTTCTGAATGCTTTTTGAACACAATATATTTGGAAAAAAAATGTTCTGTAAATGTCAATCTTTTTTAATTGAAAAAAAAATAGTTTTATACAAATGGATATGTTTGAAAGCCCTTATTGGCTAAAATTTAAATGTATGTAGAGAAATATAAAGATTAACCCTCTAGCCATGGGAAATGTGGTTAGAGGGTTAAATCTATTAATAAAGATTTATTAATAATCTTTTTTATCTTGGAAATATAAAGATTAATTCTCTAGCCACGAGCAGCGCTAATATCGCCATTTCACATATTTATAAAATTTCGTGGGGTACACTATTATCATGTTCCATACACATTGCGGATAAAAATAGCAAGCGATTTCTTACAGAAAAATTTAAAAACCATCAGCAGCTAGAGGGTTAATATCACTGTGTAGGGCCAGTTTTTTTATACTGTAATGTACATAGCAAAAGTCAGCATTATAAGGCTGATAAAATAAGTTTTATTCATTTATTTGAGTACTGTAAAAGATTTTCATCAAACCATCAGTATATTGCCTGTATGTGATACCTAATTTATAAAAGTTAATTTACAGGAAAATAAATAAATGAAGATAACAATATAAAATTATCATGTCTTGCAAAACCAACACTAAACTGCTTATCAATCAAATTCACCACCACAGAATGATGATTATAATATAATGTCAGGTAAATTAAATTAATTTATTACGATTTATTATATTTGCTAATGCTAACTGGCGATTGTGCACATAATAAGTGGTGAATGTGATTAATTCATAGTGAATGAACAAAATTTATCACAGTCACTAAAATGATTTGTGATTATTGGAACCTGGAAGTTCATGCAAAATGCCATAAATACATTTTTTGACTATTTTCAAACTTTTTTTTGCAAAAAGGCCTTTTTGAATTTTTCCTGCCATAAATGTCTATTTCAACATTTTTATGTTTATTCGTGAATTTTAGAGGCAACATTCTGTAGAATTTACATATTTTTAGCATTGAGAATTTCAAAATTTTTTTTAAAAAATCTTCAACCCTACTAATCCCATTTCGGCGTAAATAGGCATATGTGCCTGAGAGAGAGATGGAAATTAGTGTTAGGCATAGAAGCAACAGACTTTTCATCTCTGCTATACATAGCTTTCAGATAGCTATCAACACACACACACACACATACTGTCAAATTCACATCAACATTGTAAGAGCTCTAGACATAAGCTGTGAATAAATTAGAAAGTTTATTTCTGAACAGACTTCCATAACATGTCTTGCTCACACATCACACAGCATTATAGATGAATAGCTGACCAATGAGTGTCCATCTGCAATGCTGTGTCAATTTACTGCTGTTCCAATACCCCATCAGTCTACGTTATGGCTCCAATAGACCAGGGTGAGAGTTAACAGGGCTCCAGCCCTGGACCCTTACTGTTTTGATTTTATTTTATCTTTTACACCACAAATAAAAGCTCTGAAAATAAACATGGCGAGTTATTTTAGGTAAAACAAAAATCATCCATTTTGTTTTTTGCTTTTTCATTTTTAAATATTTCTAACTTTATACAATAAAAATTTTTTGGTGATATGGGCCAATTTTCCACTAGTTCAAATGATGCAAATGGGTTAAGGGGTGTCATGACCCCCTAAAGTCAAATTTTCAAAAAATATTTAATTCGAATAGAAATAAAATACTAAGAATTTCCTGTCAATCGGTTAATTTGTTCTTTCAATAGGCCTATAAAAGAAAGAAGTAATGAATTATAGTGTAAATGTTTCCTCAGATAGCAGTTTTTAAGTTCGTCCATAAGATTTAAAAAAAAACTGCTACACCAAATATTCTGAAATTTTGCAGAAATGTTTATTTGACATGTGTTAGTAAAATGAACCTTGGATTTAGCAATTGAATAAGGGGAAGTACAGTAAAACCTTGATAAGTCGTCACCTCAAGTTATCAAAAAATTATGACAGCTTAAGAGGAGTTCCGTCAGTTTTAATGTGCAATGTTATGAAAATCGTATAAATTTAAAGTAATATGACATTTATTAAAGTATGAATCAAAATAACAATATTAACAAAATTTATAGATTGCGAAAGAAAAAATAATAATTTTTTGATCTCTTATTACTTAAATTATTGTGGTAAAATGCACTTTGATTTAAACTAGTAATTTTTAATTTATAGACTAACAGAGCAACTGTTTGAATAAGTAGCTTTTCTTCATAACAGAACTCTCTATTGCACATTAATTTTACATATACATCAAATTTAATTTTAGTGTTTGAATTCTTCATCAGTAGTTCATGATGCAACTACAAAGTAATCTCGAAAACTTTTGACTTGGTGGAGGGGCCCTGGGCAGGGAAAAGTAAACAGAAGACCTCAACTTGGGAAAGAATGTCTAATTTTTTTCAACAAAGATACTTTGCTTAAATTTCAAGCCCTAAATTAGTAGAGCCCATGCTTTCTATGATTATTTATTATCCGTGCCCGTTGCACTTTGACTTTAACTTGATTAATTTGATTCTTTGATTTACGTAATTTTTGATTTCCTTTATGTAATCTTTGACATATCAATAAATTTTGGTTTTTCTGGAGATGCCCTGCCCCCCCCCCCCCCGGGGAGGGAAGTGGACGAAGCGCTTACGTTGCTTCTTGCGACAGAGCTTGAGTGTCTCACGTTTTGTCCAGTTTCTCCAATGGAGCCCAGGCAGAAATGAGATCTAGCTTGAACAGTCCCCAACGTTCCAAAAACCTTATAAGGCAAATGAACTTCCTCAGCGTAACTTTTGTTACTTAAATTGTTACATTTGGGTATATAGGATTTTATGGTGACTTTTAAGCATATGGCAATGCTGTTAACAAGCTCTTTTTTTAATGGGAGCCATAAAAATAGTCTGTTCCTCTTTCTCAAACTTTTTCATAGTGACGACTTAACTGAAATTAGCGATGAGTAAACGAGGGTTTAATAACATTGTGGTCTATGAGAGCTGGAAGGGTCTGAAGAAAAATGACGACTTAACCGGAGTGACAACTTAACGAGGTTTTACTGTATTTTTAAAAAAAATTTAGATTTTTTTATTAGAAAAAAAGGTTTAGATTTTTGAAATTTATATATTTTTCTCTCTTCTAACTTTAAAAATTCATAAAATTCTAACAAATTGTCTGATATTCAAGTTTGAGGTTCATTTTACTAACACAAATCAAATAAACATCCCTGTAAAATTTCAGAATTTTTGGTGTAGCAGTTTCTTTTTAATCTTGAGAATGAACTTAAAAACTGCAATCTGAGAAAATCACGTGTTCACAGTGTTTTTTCTTTGTGTGTGTGTGTGTCTTTTATATTGAAAGAACAAATTAACTGATTGACATGAAATTTTTGGTATTTTATTTATAATCAAATGAAATATTTTTTAAGTGATTTTTGAAAATTTGACTTCAGGGACCGTGGCACCCCTTAATGCTATTTTTTTCCAAACTTTTCTCCATTTTTAGAATTTGATTATCTCAGTGGATATTGCACTCAAAAACGTGGAATTTTTTTGTTGGTAGCAGGAGAGACAAGGAAACAACTTTCTAATTGAGTTTTTGGGCTGCATAAAAAATCAATGCTTTTATTTTAATAACTATGAATCCCCTTGCAATATGAATGACATATTTGAGTATTACACACGTTATTTGGATACCTTTTTTTTCCTAATTGAAATTATGCTGTAGGATCAACGGTTCACATTTAAAATGGCATGTGCCTTGTTACCTATACAGTCGGAACTGCGTCTAACGAGGAGCTGATTTTCAGCAAAAATACTCGTTTTATCCGGTCATTCGCTAAATCAATTATTTAAATTAATTTTCAGATAAGATTATATTGTTATCTGAAGTATATTTTATTTCACTTTTTTGCCAGCATTTTTATGATTTTTATTTCATCTTTCACAGATTAAAAAACCTTTCATTTTTACATTTATCTTTTTTCACAAAGTCCTCCTCTTAATTCCTCATTAAATCCGGGCTACCTAGAAAACTCATCTTGCTGAAAGGGACAGACTCCGTCAATTTGCTTGTTAAATCCAGACTATCGTAAATGCAGCAAAATAATGGTTCTTGAGATGAAAAATCTTATTGCTGTGTGTGTTGTGTTTTCAATTCCTCCCTCTTACCACCTGTTTTTTTATCGGATATATTAAAATTGACTATTCTTCTAGTATTCACAGCAGGGACTTGTGTGCACAAAAATGACCACGGCGAGACATAAATAATCCCTAAATGACTACAGAGAACCTGACGAACGTTTTCTCAGAAGAGGAACTTTTATCTCATGTAGCTGAGAGCTGTGCAATATTGACAATCCCTTTTTTTAATCATAATAGTTCACACAAAGATGAAAAGTCATGTTTTTTCTCCTCACTTTGGTATTACTGGTAACTGTTTGTATCTATTCGGAATCCTTGACAAAAAAACTGAGGAAAAATAAACTTCCTAAGAAACGTGTGGGTGGAAATTTTTTTTGTAATAACGTTTTCAACTTTTTTTATTCAGGATTCAGTCATTTTGAATTCTGCAGTTTTATTTGTTTCGAGTATTGTATGAAAACTTGGCAAATGCTTTGCATATTATTTTTATGTCATGTATTTTTCCCCTCATAGTTTAATACCCAATTGATATTTCCATTTTCAATATATTTTGATGCAAATCTACATCTATATATGGAGGGTTGAGAAACCAAGTGGTGTAAGTCCAGATTTGGTTAATCTGTACTTAGTCGCATAACGTACATAAAATAACTAAGAATTTTGATGCTCACTTAGAAATGAAGTGATGCAAGTTCAAGCTGATAAAATAGCCCACAGATGGCAACAATATAATTTTCCTGACACGATAATTGCTAATAATTTCAAATGTTTTTTTCTTTGTCTTGAAAAAATTTTCAAAGTGACATACTAATTCAATTCTCAACCCTCTCCCCCACATACATATAAAATTGATTTTCTGCATGTCTGTCTGTGTGTTCTCTATATCAGTGTTTCTCAACTGCCGGGCATAAGTGATTCACAGTTTCATTTTCTATATTTATTTCCCATTATTCGCGTGTATGACAGGGCGTTCCACTCAGAAAAAAGAAACCAACCAGGTCGCAGGCATCAAACTGTTGAGAACCACTGCACTATACTAGTGTTTTTTAGCTTTGAATTCTGAGGACGGTGTCATCAACAGAACCACGAGGATGGAATGCGTATCTTGAGGATCCCGTAATGTTTTGATTCCTTCGATTTTAATTCTCTCCCAATATTTTCAATGACCCACTTCTTCATAAAAAAACTTCGTAAACAACACACTAGCATTATTAATTTTTTATAATATAAAATTTAGACATTTCTCTTTATGTGCTCATATATGTTACACATCGTTCTGTATTTGTTATTTCTTTAAATACATAAAAATATTTTAAAATCTGTTGATTCTTTCTGGATCACCTATATAAATATTAACTTGATCTATTGATTATCGTACATGAAGAATTTGATAAAATTACATAATATTATTTAAAAATATAGGGCATTTTAAACATCTGGTAAATAGATTTGTAATCTTTTCTTACTACATCACGCCATTCCGTTAATCATACCTATATTTCACAAATGAGAGCAAGTAAATTTTGATGCCTTTCAGACAACTGATTTATATTAATAGAATTAGTAATAATAGAGTGCTTCTGATAATCATGTTAAAAACATGTGTGTTTACATTTAAAATTTTGAGTGATTCCTACCTTATCATGCTTTTTAATTTACCAGGGAAAGTAAGAAAAAAATCTCTTAAATAAGTCAAAGAATGATGTGCAGCGCTAAGAAGAAAGGGGTTAATCACAGGGTGCTACCACCTTGTCACTTGGATTCAGCCCCCCCTCTCGACGGGTTATCATACATGCTGGTTACCCATTGTCACATACGGGAGGGGGATAGTCATTTTAGAATCACATGATCTCTGGTTTTTATAAAGACATTTTGTAAAAACAAGCAGATTTTTTTGAAGAGGTTTTGTGTTTGACCCCCAAGCCTTTGAGAAGGTTAAGTGCCTTTTGCCTGTTTATTTTGACCAGTTCTAGTGTCTGAACTTCCGGGCTCCAGTGATTATGCAAAATCACCAGATTTATCACTTTTACCAGAACATAATTATATATGAACAGTTTTTTTTAATACCAACAATGACATTTGAAGTCCTGAAATTTTTCGGAACTTAGTTATTTTAGCACATAAAAGTGAAAAAATTGAGAATTTCAATCATTGATGTCTCAGCAATTTTTCAAATACAGTAAAACCTATTTTTAATGAAACTTGTATTAAGGGAAACCTGTCTTTAATGGAAAAAAAATTTTGGTCCCGTGATTTTTATGCCAAATTGCGTATCAAAAAACCTGGATTAAATGGAAAGGAAAATTGTACCCTCTTAACAGAAAATTTTGCATCAACAGTACAAGTGTTTCACGACCAATATACCAAGGGATCATACAAAATGTTAAATTGCTATACAGAAAATTTTTTATGCAATCTCTGCTTGTCGATATGGGTCTTTCATCATCCACCAAGACATAGAAAACTCTTATTGACCACTGAAAAAAAATAAAAATGTATTTATTTGAAGTACTGCTTTTAATTTTTTAATCACTAAAATACATGTATGTATTTTTAACAAATAATGGAAATAAATATCAAGTGATAAATATTTTATAATTATAGGATAATTATGTACATTACTTTATTTTTTTTACATTTACTTTATTTTCAATTAATTTCATCAAATTTAATTCAATTTTATACAAGATCATTACATAATTTTACACAGTGTGTCAATTGAGCCTCTATTAGTGGAAACCTGTGTTCAACGGAAAAAAATCTAGGTCCTTTGCGATTCCGTTAAAGACAGGTTTTACAGTATAAAAGATACTGGCAGGGTTGGATTTTTGACATGACAAGTGTCAAAAACTGGTTTAAAATGTCAAAAACTGTCGAAACCATCAAAAACCTAAATGAATGCTTTTGGGTAATGTTTTGAACATAATAGATAACTAACATGATGCAAAACTTGCTTTTTGCATATTACAATGTTTTATTTTTAAAACAATTTATTACAATTAAAACAAAAAATAACTATAATTTGCAATTTTGAATTTTTTGACATAAAAAAAGAGTCTAGAACATATAAAATATAATTTTGTGATTTATTTTATCTAAACTACTGATTACTTGTGTTCAATTTGGTAAGCAAAATAGAGCTGTTTAGTCAAAATATGTAATAGATCATCAGAGTTAGGTTTTTGACCTCAGAAACTATCTCAGTATTAAAACAGTTAAAACTTATTGTCAATGTTGTCAAATACTTTTTTAACCTGATAAATATGTTGAATAACAAAAAAACTTACTCTTATGTAGCATAAAGTGTTTTATAGTTTCAATTATAATTACTGATTCTTACTTTAGCACTAAGAATAAGCTACAGGAGTTTCTTAAGCATCATATACAATCAGAACACTGCCAAACTAAAGGACATTTCAGTCCTACAACTTCGTATTTTGATTACTAGATATATTCTAACATTATGCACAATAAGGGTATTGTTTTAAGTAGAGTGTGATTACCTAGATAATTTAATAACAACAAAAATCAACATTACATTTTTGGCATAAAAGAATTTTTAAACACCTATATGTTATAAAAATAGTACAGCAGATGTTTATATCTATACAGATATAAAAGCAGTTGAAGAAAGTTTGGAAGGTGAAGAATCATTTTGTATTGAAGAATATATCAAATCATTCCATAGTTTTTCCTTCAGCTTTTATGCTATGTTTTATTCAAATTGTATATTTTATACGGAAAAAAAACATATATTGTCCAAAATAATTCTGTATAGAAAGTAGAAAATTATTTTACAATCATATTAAGTATTTATTCTTTGTTTAACAGTCACTTTAAACATTACACACAATTAACATGTGTATTTCCAATGTGAATTTTGAAAATTGAAAAGCAATATTTGAGGTTTTTGACGTGACAGTTTGACCATAGTTTCCGAAACTTTTTCTTCCATCGCCCCCTTCTTCAGAATTTTTTTTCTCTCATAGCCTCCTAACTCAAGCAAACCCATAGGATTCTATGTTATACTCGTAGCTTCTATCTTCTCCCCCCCCCCCCCCGGATAATTCCATTGCCCACCAGGGGACGATATTGCCCACTTTGGGGAAACACTGGTTTAAACCATCAAAAACCTGCCAATCCTGGTTACTGGGTAAATACTTTTCATTACATTAAAAAGGGATATAAATTTTATTAATAGACATTTTTTGATTGGTAGAGGAGAGGTGGAGACGTTAAAATGTTTAATTGTTTTTATATTTTTCCCCAGTTTTACCAAGATGCTACTACTACAGCTGAATCACTCTTTTTGTATTTTTGCAAGAATTTTTCCATATTTTACTATTATTTAAAAAAATATATATACAATTTTATTCCCTTTTGACACTATCGTGGAACATTCATATGTGTTCATAACAAATATAAGTACCTGTAACTAACTGAGAAATTTTTTTTGATACACATATTTTGGTATCTATGTTATCTCTCAAGAACAGTTGTTTTTTGTTTTTTTAATTTTACCTTTTTCATTTTGTTGCAATTACAATTAATTGATCTACATTTGAAAGTTGTTTTAGTTTTCACTCTGTTTCTGATAAATCATGTTGGATTAAATTGATAAACTGCCAAAAGTGATTTTATCATCCATGAGAGAAAAATGAGTTAATGGCAGGGTTGTTTGGTTTAAATCACATTGGTTTTCACCAAGTGATTTTTTCAAAAATTCACATAAAAGTGGCCTAAATATGATTTTTTACCTTGAAAAATATCATATTGGTTCATTATTATCACATTCTTTTTCATTCTTATCACATTTTATATTCTCTGGGTACATTCTGATAGTATATCTTTAAATGGTACAAGTGGGGCTTTTTTTTTTCAAAAATCGCATAAAAGTGACTTGAATATGTATACAGGGTGATTCAGTAAAGATGAGAAAACTTTAAGAGGTGATAGTACACACCAATACAAACAATTGCCATTAAAGAATGCAGTCTAACATGAAACGCAAACGTGCTAGCATGTTTCAAAATGGCCGCTCCGCAAATGTTAAAACAGCATTCCTGTTGAAATTTATCAGGAGGAAAAAAAACCATGCATGCAAATGTAACCTGGGGAAGAAGAAACCGTATGCAAATCTGCGTCACAGTGAATAAAAAGTGCGGACACCAGCCCTGTGAAGTTATTCCAGCATGCAACCGTTCTAACAGGTGTAACATATTTATTTATTTATACAATATTGTTTGGCCGGGACCTATACAATAGGATGTGGAAGTTCTGTATGATGAAAATGATGGTTGATGGTACATGAAAATTTAAAAATCATACAAGATAATGGCGCACTTTAGTAATACTGGAAAAGCAGACATGCATTTCATTTACAGAGCCGCAAATGGAAGTACCACAGAGGCAGCACAAATGCACGGTGAGCGCTTTTCCCACAGGCGGTTGCCCATTCCAAAAACATTTGCATGCTCGCATCTGCAGCTGTGTGAAACTGGATCCTTTCTTGCTTCCCAGTCTGATGCAGGTCGTAGAAAGACTGTCAGAACAGCAGGTGTAGAAGACAAGATATTGGAGATGGTGGCAGATCAGCCAACTACAAGCACATGAGCTGCAGACCGTAGCCTTGGTGTGCCACAATCCACAACATGGTAGGTGCTGAAAGGTGAGTGGTTGCACCCATACCATTTTCAACGAGTCCAAGCATCGAATGAAGATTATGCTCGGCCCGTACAGTTCATCTGCTGGCTCCTACAGCAGAGTGCAGCATGCCCAGATTTTGCGGCAACTGTTCTTTTATCTGATGAATGCACTTTCGCATGAGATGGTGCATTTAATACCCACATTAAATATGTCTGGGGGGTCTGTAAATCAACATGCACATCAGCGACACTTCTCCATCAATGTTTGGGCAGGAATCCTCGGCGACCACCTAATAGGACCGTACCTTCTGCTGGAATGCCTTGACGAGGGCAAATATCGAACATTTCTGCAAGAGGTGCTGCCAGACTTGTTAGAGGATGTTTCAACTGCCCTCTGGCAGCGTACATAGTTCCAGCACAATGGAGCTCCAGCTCATTTTGGGCGAGAGCTACGGCACTATCTGGACATCATTTTTCCAAATTGATGGATCGGGAGAGGTGGTCCTGTAGCTTGGCCACCACGGTCACCCAATCTGTCATGTCTTGATTTCTTTTTGTGGGGACAGCTGAAGAGTCTGGTGTATGAGAGTCCTCTTGAGTGTGAAGAGGACCTAATCATAAGACTTTCGGCTGCTGCTGGGGAGGTTTACAATATGCCTGGAATATTCCAGAGTGTTCACCAATCCCTCCTTCGCCACTGTTATTCTTGCATCACTGTTGGCTAATGCTCTTTTGAACAATTATTGTAAATTATTCATTAAAATTTCTTTTTTAACATATACGTTATTCTTGCACTTTCTCGTCGTATTTTCAGTTTTACTATGTTGCACTCTGTAGCACGCTTGCATTTCAGTTTAGACCATGCATTCTTTGATGAAAATTGTTTTTGTGTGTACTACCTCTTTTTGATGATTATAATTAAAGTTCTGATTCCAAAACACTATACAATAGAACCACTGGTCAGAATTATTTGGAAATTTGCATGGATACTCCCGAAGGAATGTAATTTTCTTTGGCGAAAGAAAAATACTTTAAAATGAACAAGTAGATAATGCTGTACTTGGCCAGCGGTATAATCTATTCTGTGCAACCACATCATTTCAGTACTTCAAAAGCATCAGTGTGTGGATAGCACAACTTTTATTAAGATGCACATTGCAACACGAGCAAAGAAAAAAGCTGCTGAAGAACCATTTTGACAATAACAGGCTGGCGCAACACCCGGCTGCCAGGGATGGATTTTTGTCATGTCAAAAACTGGTTAAAACTGTCAAAACCATCAAAAACTTAAATGGATGCTTTTGGATAATATTCTGAACACAATAGGTATATAACATGATGAGAACCTTACTTTTTTGCATATTACAATGTTTTATTTTTATAAACACTAATTTATTACAATAATTGAAATTTTTTTTTTGAAATTTTGAATTTTTCAATATACAAAAAATCTGGAACAGATTATATATAATTTTATGGTCCATTTTATCTAAACTACTGATTACCTGTGTTCAATTTATTAAGCGAAATAAAGCTGTTTATTTAAAATATGAGTGATAGGAGATCAGGGTTAGGTTTTTGACCTCAGAAGCTAACTCAGTATTAAAACAGACAAAAACTCATTGTCAATTGTGTCAAATAGTTATTTTTTAACCTGATAAATGTGAGTATTATAATTCAAAGTCTTGAGTATGGAATATCTATTTTGATATTTTAAATTTTCTGATCTGCCCATTACAAAAATTCTCATATAGCATGTGTCAACACACCAATTTAATTCATTTATTCTCACCTAAAAATTTCTTAGCTCAGGTTGTTAAAGAACATTTTCAAGCAGAGCTGGCAAGACTTGATACTCAAAACATTGTTTTGAACGTTTAAAATACAGCTTCAACTGGAAAACCATCGCATTATATATAAATGCTAGTGAATATACCATATCATGGTCAAACTTGATCATTTTAACTTTTGCGCTACAAATAAGTTATAGGAGTTTCTTAAGCATCGTATGCAATCAGCACTTCCAAATTAAAAGACACTTTAGTCTTTCAATTTAGTATGTATTTTAAATTGTTAGATAGGCTATATTCTAATGTTATTCACAAAATAAGGGTATTGTTTTAAGTTTCTATGATTATCTAGATAATTTAATAACAACAGAAATAAACATTACACATAAGGCATAAAAGAACTTTCTAAACACCTATCTGTTATGAAAAGAGTACAGCAAATGGTTTATATCAATACAGATATATAAGCAGTTGAAGAAATTTTGAGAGGACAAGAATTATCTTGAATTGAAAAATATCAAATAGTTCCATAGTTTTTCCGTCAGCTTTTATGTTGTGCTCTATCCAAATTACATATTTTACAAGCAAAATACACATATATTGTCCAAAATAGTTCTGTAGAGAGTAGAAAATTATTTTACAACCAAATTACATATTTATTCTTTGTATAACATAGTAACTTTAAACATTACACATGCAATCAAATCTTTTTTTTTTTCTTTTTTACACTGTAGGATGGAGCAAGTGTGTTGCTAAGAGCTGTATAGTGTATTTTTTTGTTGCATTGTCCTGTATTTGTATTTTTGTTTTGTATTGTATGGTATGGTGTCTGTGTTAAATAAATTTCTTTAAAAAAATCAATGTGTATTTTCAATGGGAATTTTTATATTGAAAAGCAATATTTAAGGTTTTTAATGGAGGGTTTAAACCAAGGTTTAAACTGTGATGCGCCAAACCCTGCCAACCTTGCTGGCTGCCACATTTATTTGCCCTTAACCCTTGCAACTTTTGGCTTTGGGGATACCTCAAAATGTTATGTACAGTGGTTGGATTGCAAACTTTGGTGAATTGAAAGCCCCAAGCCCCAAAGGAGAATGTTTTGCATTGTTCTGCAATGAGCCCTCAGCTGACTGCTAGAAATTCTGCAGTAAAAATTCTCATAATAGTGTTTTTACATTTTTCTTAAAATTCTTCCAGATTGTTCTGCAGTAGCACTAATTGTTCTGTGATGTATGTTGCAGATTTTGGCATATTCTGCTTTTGGGATTGAAAGAACATCCACATCATTACTATCAGGGGTGTCTGAAGTATTTTTGAATAGTGGGTGCTCACGCAGGCGTTCGCCGGGGGGTGGGGGGTCCCGGCTTGAAGGACATCAAAAATTAAAAACATATTTGTAAAAATAAATGTTTAAAAAAAAACACAAACATATTTTTTAGTAAAAATTCTGTATACCATGGGTGGCTTGAGCCTCGGGGCAAAAGTCTCACCATGCGAGACGACATTGGATACGCGTCACTATGCCGTATAAGCCGCTTCAGTGAAAAGTGGTCCCGAAAATTCGCAACTGTGTTCCTAGCTAGATAAAATGCATAAAAAATTAGTTTTCTCCGAGAGTCATTAATGCGCTATAGTTCGTGTGTTTTTACAGACACGAAACACATTCTCTCTCTCTCTCTAAACTTTTCTGCAATTATATTTCTCTTTACTCCTGACTTAACACTTTTTTCTAAAGCAGTAAGAGCGATCCCTGTTTATATGCTGCTACAATATTATATCTCTCATCTATTTACTCTTCGGCTCCAGTAATTAATAAATTTTCTAATAATTCATTATTGGAATAAACAAGAGTCATGGTTTTTCTTTATAATTATTTTTGCTACGAGCCTAATCTATGAAAATATTTTATTACGTAAATCTTTGAATTTTTATACAAAATGTTTTAATGGTTACTTGCATGTAATTATGATAGGGTAAGGTAATTAACCAGTCAGATGACCAATTAATTTCTCCTTTTTAAAAGTTTGAAGCTAATGAAATGAATTTTCCTGATTAAAATTTTTTATGAAGACATTTAGACTGATTTCCTCATTTTTTTTTAAATCACCTACCAAAAAAATTATGAGAATTTTAATAATTACTAATTAATTTTCAAAAATTGAAATAATTAGATTAAATATTGGCGCGACATCATATGGTGTCATAACCACCTGACTGGTTAAGGTAGATGGATACTTTCAGAATAGCATACAATAATTACAACCTGAAAGTGTTGACTGTGAAGAGGTCAACTAAAAATAGGGTCTTTAAGCAGACTGTCGAGCCATCGAAGAGTAAATTAAATTTCAAATAATTTGGCAAGTACCAACCAAATTTATTGTGCCGCTAATCATAACCAATTGAATTAGTATTTAGTCATGCCAGATCACTGGTTATAAATTTTTTCTACAATTGAGAGAGGGGGAGAGAACAACAATTAAAATGAATTTTTTCTTCAGTGGCAGCTCAAATGAGGTGTGACTCACGCAGGCCCATGGGGCCACAGAAGAGGCACCACATCAGGGTTAAGGAAAAAAATAATTAGAAATGTTTTCTAAGGGTGCAATGAAAAAGAGGTTTGGCTGTTCTAGCAATTTTCACGTAGTCAGGTGCACCAACTTCAGGACAGTAACTAGCTTGGGCACCGAATGCATCATTAATTTATCATCATGAAAATTTATACCGCAGTAAAATATTTTATTTTGTACTTTGAACAGTAACTAGGGGGGAGCAACTGCCCCGGGCGCAGCTTTAGATGGGAATAAAAAACACCATTACAAAATTATCGAATTTTAAAGTTGTGGGGGCGGCAAATATCCTAGTTACAGCCCTGCTTTGAATAGTGATAAAAAAATTGAAATACATATAAGGAAATCGTCGGGGAAAATGAATTTCACATGCAATATAGAATTATTTGCATTTTACATAACCTGTTCTTGTCAATCTTCATTGGATTCAGCTTACGCACTGCTTAATTTTCAAGTAATAGGATTAATAATGAAAATTAGAATACACAAACTCACCCTGATGTATTTGCATCGAAGAAAAACTTTTCTTATACACTCGAGCACAACAGTTTCATCTGTAAATCTATCGATTCAAGTCCGGTAATTAAGAGAATTAACACTCCGCCGTTAACTTTCGAAACAAGATCTTATGAGAAACAGTTTCTGTACGCAGGGCCGTCTTAAGAGTATCGTGGGCCCCCGGGCCAATTGATGTTTCTGAGGCCCTACCAAATAAATTTAGAAAATTTCAACAAATAAATTTAGAAAATTTCAACCATATTTCATTTTTGTGAGGCCCCTCTTCGCTTGAGGCCCCCGGGCCGTGCCCGGGTGGGCCCATGCCTTAAGACGGCACTGCCTGTACGAAAAATCTACAAAGATATTGCTGATAACAGTTTCGTTTAACATCGAATTATATATATGAATCTTACCACTAGCTAGTGAATTCACCTGTTGGAAAATTCAAATACAAAATGCCTAGATCTTCGATAGAGTAATTATGTTTGTACTTCATCTTCACTGTTCACACCAATGGTTCTCAACGTGTGCGTTGCGGCTATTAGGGGCACCATGCTGAGCCATCGATATTGATGTGTGCCGGTTTGGTGCTTTGAAGCGATTCTTTGTTAGACTATTGTGGGGAGCTGCGAAAGGGGCAATGCCGCTATATAGGCAATCATTCTGGCCAGCAGTAAACATGGTAGTACTGTACTTTTACTTGCTATCTAACATGCAAAAAAAAAGAGATGACGACGACTAAGGCAATTGGCACAATGCCGTTGCTGTAGGCACAACCATGCAAATAACATCCTAATAACATAAAGAATTGGCCATTGGCAAAATCGGACAACCAAAAAAATCTCACACGTTTCTACAGCTGGTTGTCGGCAAACTTTACTGATCCTTTAATAGCATTTTTAGCGTTGGGGGAAAATAAAAGAAAGAGGAATATCAATGGTTTCAAAATCTTTATTACCTTTCCTTCCTTGGAGTTACCTACCCCCCTACGTACATACCATTTACCCCACACTAATATATCCACTGCTACTTCCGCACCCAAGGGGATGTCGGTCAAACTGAAAAACCCTGTCTTTGCATATGCTCTTTGGAATTCCTTCACTAATTGTAATAGCCACGAGCACTTTTTGATGTTATCAGGGTTTGAAACTGGAAGCTGTTTCTTCTCCCACGAAATGTAAGTTTCAGGAGGGAAAAAAAATCATGTTTTCCATTTCAGAAGAAAAGGATTTCTTTTGCGAAAATTGCGGTCCCCTAAATTTTGCGACCAGGTGCAACCGCACCTTTCGCAACTGCCTAGGTCTGGTCTGCTTCAACAAAATGGAAAGTGAAAAACAAATTTGCTATACATTAATGTAAAAAGTTTTTTTTACATAAACAAATTTAGATATAAAGTTTAGATGGTTCTAAAAAGTGCACGTTGTGGCTCCTAGTGGGTGTCACTGTGACTTTGCAACATTGATGCGTGCCTGTTCCGTGCTCTAAATTGATTTATTTCAGTACTTCTAAAAGGCGGAGGAGAAACGATGGCTAGGACCAGGGCCCCCACAAGGGTGGGGCTGACAGGGCTGCAGCTCTGGGTTCGGGACTATTCTCGTCATTTTTTTTTCACGCTATAAATTCATTATAAAGGGGCCCGTGAATGTCAGGTTGCAGCCCCCCGGAAAAGATACCATTCTAGCGGCTGGCATCTTTTGTGCCTTCACAATCTCATGGCCTCCACATCCTGGAGGGGCCATGCACGAGGGAGCCGTGGTTGGCAAACACTTGAGAACCACTTGATATAGTATAAGTGGAACTATTGCTTACCTAGCTGCTTCAAATAAAAGAAGGTCCAAACACTCAGAGGACTTGCCTTGATGAACAGTCTAAAGCAGCGGATCTTAACCTTTATCTACTCACAGCCCTTTTTAGTATATAATTTCTATAACGGAGCTCCGTAGATTCGTCTCTTTTATTTATTTATCAAATTTACTGATTTATTTTATTTTTTACGAGTGATTGCGGAGCCCTTCCCAAAGTGTACATGGAGCCCCAAGGACTCCGCGGAGCACCGGTTGAGAACTGCTGGTCTAAGGAGATAAATGCACGCACAACTGCACCACTGTCAAGACCTTATAAGCAAATTATCCATATCTGCCGGCATAGGCGTACGCTGAATTTTCTAGGGGGGGGGGTAAGATTTTTTTCCCTTCGGGGAGGTTTTTTCCTGCAAAATAACACTATAATCTTGACGGGAGGGGGGGGGGGGGGCGGGGGGGGGGGTTATAACCCGAACCCCCCCCCCCCTTGCGTACGCCAATGTCTGCCGGTATCAGTCATAAACAAAGAGATAAATTTTCCTTAAAAAATCTTTGCAGGCATTCTGTTAGGATGATTTTTGACATTCCGTCGAACCAAACGCTGTATCTTCAGAGGTCATCTCATCTTCACGATGTTGAACTCTATCGTACTCCGACAAAAGCACTTCGCGTTCTTTCGCTGATGTAAACTTTCCATCTGGAAGTTGATACAACTGCATCACCATGTTGTCATACGCCTGCGGTAAATGGGCTAGAAGTTTAAACGCCACTTCATCATCAGGCACCTTTCGTCCAGCTAGTTCCAAATCGTTGACAGCTCTGAAAATTCTGCCGACGTACATAGACATCGTTTCAGACGGCATGAATTTTATTCCCATGAATTCACTTCGAAGTGCTGTCACTCTTGCTAGCGTTTTCGGTTCATAGGCTTGCTCTATATCTTTCCAAGCCTTTCTCGGATCTGTGGTTTCTGATAAGAGGTTTTTCAATTCATCCTCTATGCTCAGGCATATGACTGAGAGCGCTTTATCCCTCTTTGCGTTGAATTGCGATATTTCTTTCCGTGTAGCTTCCGATGAAGGCTCGGGTTCAGAACCATCCACAAAACCAAAAAGTTCTTGGTTCATCAGCAACATCTTTGTGTTGAATTTCCAATGACGATAATTGTCCTTATTCAACTTCGAATAAGCAAAGATGCTACCATCCGACGTCATTTTCAAAATTTTTCAAGTCCCTAATTTCAACAACTCAGTCCAAAACGGGCTCTGGGCCCATAACCCTTGTTGGGGGCAGAGCGTGTCGACTGAGCTGAAGAAAGAAAAACAATGATCGGAAGTTAATTTTGAACTCTAACTTTTATTCTATAAAAGTTGCAAAAAAAAAGATCATTTAAGTTCATCAGAAAATACGGCCGGCAATCAAAAACGGAGAGACAAATCAAATCCCGACATACATACATGAAAAAAAACAGACATCTCACATATAGAGAAAAAACCAGTCTATATATCCGTGCTCCCGAGGGTGAGAAAACGCAGCCGCCGATTTGCATATAGCGTCGGAACAACCGGTTCCCGCACGTGCATGGAGGGGGAAAAAAAAGAAGGAAAACAGTCCAACACATTCATTTATTCGATTCAAACGTGTGTCTGGATCGCCCCCATCAATGCAGAATTTCATTTATTGTAAAATACTTTTGCCCTGAGATAAAGGAAGTACGCCTGCGTGCATGGCCGCAACTTTGTCACCCGGGGCAAACCGGAATTTTGATACCCCCTTGCATGTAGAGAAAACAGTTAAAGAATGAATTTGGCGCCCCTCCTGGTTCAGCGCCTGGGGCACCAGTTCCGCCTGCTCCCCCCCTAGTTGCACCCCTGCCTGCGTGGACAGAATCATTAAAAAAGCGGGTGTGGGCTCCAAAAATACCCATCATAGGTGCCTGAAAAGGTGTCACAAATAACCACTGCATAAGTAGAGCAACACGACAGAACAAGACAGATAGGATGAAGAAAAAAATATTTTTTCATTTTTTGTTAGGTTTTTGTTTACTGCAAAACACTGGGTGCTCAAGCAGCAGCCCCCGGTTCTGACGCCACACCAAAACATATGTACCTGGATACCCTCCATCCCTTAGGAAAAACAGGGAAAAGGGACACAAGCAGAAATGTGAGAAAGCAGGGGGAAGGGATGTGTGGGAGCACTACAAGTAAAATTTTTGCTGAGGCTCTATCAATTGTGATGGCAACGGGGACTCCAGCAAGATTCAAGACTCATAGAGAGGAAACAGGCAGTTTTTCCTTTAATTTTTTTTTTTTTTGTGTTTGATATTTACGGGAAAAAAAATCAGAAATTTCTATAGGAGATTTGTATTCCTGAATCAATTCTGTGGGTGCTCTGCCCCGTTCTACAAGAGAGTAGCCCTGGCTCCGACGCCACTGATTACTATGACATACTCTAATCTGTTGTTGAATAAGTATTTTTGTGCTTCCACCTTTCATTGCTAAAACACAGTGGACAACATATTTAACATTTCTTGTGTAAGTTATAGTTGTTTGTGTAATGACTTGATTTTGTTATTTCTATAAATTATGAAATCGTGAGATGCTAATTACGTTATTGTAGTACCCTGAATGGCTATAGTTTCCATTCTACGAGCAAATTTCAAATATGTTAGATGAGTACAGCATCATCTATTTTACATTTTTAAGTATTTTTTCCCCCTTTGCCAAACAAAATTCCATTGCTTCAGGAATATTCATGCAAATTTCAAGTCATTCTGACAGTGGTTCTTATTTTACAGTGTTTTGAAATCAGAACTTTAGTTATAAAAACCCTGTAGGCCTATATAGTAAACCATCACTAATTAATCTGCTCTAATTATGCTTTATTATTTATTAAACAATACATTGCATTTACCTAGTTTTTATCACAGTTTTTGCAAAATAGTTTCCTAATTAAGCCTATTGAAAGTAGCTGGAGAAAACATCTAACTTATTATATGGTTAATAACAACAAACACACAATTTTAAAATCCAAAATAATTCCTTGAGTTAAGCTATAAAATAATTATGGATTAATTAATATGGGAACAGTGTTAATTACATTAATAAAATTTTATTTTAATTAATTATTAGAAGTTTGAATGATTTTCCAGAAATTTTATTGTTTTTAATTACCAATTGTGGTTAATGCTCATAAATTTTGTTAAAAAAACATTCAAACAATTCTTTTTTGTTCAACTTAAAATGTTGACTAGTAAACAAAAAAGAAAAACATTTGCTGATTAATGCTGTCTTAAAAAAAATCGGATGCCTATCAAAGAGTAGCATTATGTGAAATCAACATAATTAATATACAGTCAAACCTCGTTAATGAGTCACACTCTTGGGAGAGCAAAAATATGACTTGATAAGCGGAGTGACTTGTTAGACGGAGTAAGCCATAGCTGTGCCAATTCTTGCCTGAGGATAATTGGGACTTCCAAAAAGTGATCCAGTAAGCGGAGTGACGTGTTAACCGGGTGACGCACTAACAAGGTTTGACTGTATATACCTTGAAAAGGTGTTAATTGTTAAACATACCATTTCTTTGCGCAAAAGAGCAAGCTGCACATCAAGTTGATTTGCACGATGTTTTGTTTTGATTTCAGAACTTGGACTTCCTTGCTCATTTAGTGAGTTCTCTGATGGATCATTTTTCCCTTGACTGTTCATTAAACTAGATCTTTCTGCTATGCCACGACTCAAGTCCTGTTGTATCATAGTTCGCATAGCATGCAATCTTTCCATTTCTTTCCATTGTGCACTACTAAAGTTTAAAAGCCCACTTAAGCTTTTCGGCAATGGTGGTAGTCCTTGGAGTGATGCCATTTCTAAAATCTGTATAAAAAATACATTTTTGAGAACTTTCAATACCATGCATTTGCCAAAATTTTACTTTATCATACTCAATTTTTTTTCAGCACAATTCTAAATTTGCAGTCAATATAATACCCACAATAGGCACTATAATATGCTCAATATAATGATTAATCCTTCTAGAACAATATTTAAAAAAATCTTGATCAGAAATGCATATACAGTGACACCTCGGCTAATAAATGCCTTGCTTACAAATTTTTTGGCTAATGAAGATTTTCTCCTAAGTTTTTATGCCTTGTCTAACAAATACGGATTCAGCTAAGCAAACATTTTAGTTTTTTTTAAATAATGTGATCTTCACGTTTTCAGTGGATGTAGATGCATGTGCTAACAGAAAACAACCGTGGTGCATGCTAAATTTTCATGCCCATCAAAATGAATCCATTGAGTGAGTAATTGTCATTCAAGCTAGATTAATTTATATATATATATTACATATTTTTTTTTTTCAGAAAATTTTGAATCATTTCATGTAAAAAAATTAATGATTTCGCTAAGAGAGAATTCAAATAAATAAATAAAAATAAAATCCTAAGACTTGAATGCTTCAGTACATATGATAAGACTCTTAACACCAAACTGAAGATTCTAGGAACTCATCTTTTCCATCTGCATGTGAGAGAGAGAGTAATGAAATGACTATATCACATAGCACACCACCTCTCACACTTTTCTTATCAGTATGGTTTTATCAGAACGACTTAAATATCTGTTCTGTTCCATAGAAACCTACAGGAAATCATGTTTCGGCTACAAAGATTTTGGCTTATAAACGTGATTGCAGAATAAATTACTTTCGTTAGTCGAGGTGCCACTGTAGTCTAATGTTAAACTTCTCTTGATACAATGATATCCTTATCAATGATAAATCCCTCCCTCTATAACAATATTTTTAAAGAGATTTTGAAACAGACAAAACAGTACTTTTGTATCTTGCTCAAAACTGTCTTTAATATGCTTTTAAACTTGTCATCTCATTTTGTTCATCTGAGGACATCTGATAATATCGATATTATGAGTCGCTTCATCACAGAAGGTGTTGATGAAGTTGTTGGCATTACTACTTTTTACTAATTTCTGTGTAGTACATAAAAGAGTGATGTGATAAATTCTTTTACAAGAGTAAAACCCAACTGAATTTTATTAATCAATTTAAAGTTTTTGCAGTAAATAAATATTTAAAAGTGTATTTTTTGGTGGTACTGGTAATGCCAATTTGGAAGAGACATCAAGAACAGCATTAATTTGGTGGTGTGAAATGACAATGCTGCCTCTCAATTTTATGATGATAATCCCCCTCTCTACAACAGTGGTTTTTAAAGTAAGTGTCACCAACATTTGTCAGAAGCGTCAAGGTGGGCTGCCATATTCATGTGCTTGTTTTTTGCCTTGAAATAGTTCTTTGTTTGACTTTTCTGGGGAGTTGTGGATGAATGTTGACAGGGCAAGAAAGCTGTGGGTGAGGAAAGTTTGAGAACCACTGCTCTGTAATGATATATTATTTCTTGGCCTGCAGAGTATTTTTATATAACTATTTCCCTGTATAACATTTAGAATATGGTAGAGCGTATTGTTTTATTCTAATATTTTTATAATTATGACCAGTTTTTAGGCAATAGTGATTATTGGTACGAGTATTTGTTGCAGAGAATAGTTACAGCTATCAGTGACACTGCTATGCAATGAGTGTTCCCTCACAAGAAATTAAAAACCTTGTTTAAAAGTGTGATCAACCACCGGCTGACTTTCAGCACTGACCCAAATATGACAATTTATTATAAGTTCTGTCAGATGTGCTTACTTTTTTATGTAAACAATCCCACAAAACCATACAATCTTTCAAGTTCTAACCCTGAGTAATGATTTGAAATTGTTATTAACTTACTAATCTCCCACTACATTCTGGTGCTACAAAATCCATTTCAGCAAAGTCTATTGTCGTTCTTTTTACCATTATCACGATCATTCACAAACTCTGTTTGGCCATTAAAGCCAGGACATATAGTTAAAAGCAATTCTGATGACTTTCATGAACATATCTCAGATAGAATTCAAACCCAAACCATTTAAACAAAGTCTGTTCGAATTCTTGGGGAATAATTTGGTAAAATGACTGATTTATGACCATTAATACCAACCTTTATATAAAAATGGGTTTATGATGAACTTGAAAATAACATATGACCAGCCTAAAAATTACGAGACCAATTTATTCGTTATATTCGAAATTTGTGCATCACTCAATGTGTGGAAAAGCACCAAAGTATTCTCGTCCAAGTTTCGTGGCATTCATTTACAGTTTCGATCCTGAATTTATAAACAAGTGAATTATAAACAACAAATAAATAAAGAATTAACACATGTATGCTAGATTGGTCAATATGATCGTACTTAGCCAACATCAGCTTTAGTAGATGGTGTTGACTTATATAAAGCCTTTCATGTAAACAAAACAAAATAATCCAAATCTAGACGGCTTTGACTTTTTTCCTTCGAAGAACTGAATGTCCTAGTCAACCTACGCTGACCATACTTGCTCCAGAAAAATAGGAAAATTACGGGACATTACCAATAATCACGAAAATGATGCCAAAAGTAAGCAAAGTCGCCAACTCCTGCAAAAATCACAGAGAAGTTGCCAATCAAGGAAAATGAAGCACCACTTCAAATTGCAGTGAATTAAAAAAAAAAACATGACGAATGTGTGAAAGCGATATTCTTATTCGTAGTCGTAATTGTCGTAATTAGGGTGACCATACGTCCCGTATTTCCCGGGACAGTCCCGGTATTTTCTCTTTTTTTGGCCGTCCCGACTTTTTGGCAAAAATGTCCCGGTTTTTCCCGTATTTTACACGAAGCCTACTTGAATTTTTATTCTTTATTGAAGTCGAAGATTGAAATTATTTTTCAACTCAAATTATTTTATGATAGTTACAACTATATATGCGATATTAATCTCCCACATTTGCCTTGGTAAACGTTTTTTTTTCGTGGAATACATTTTAATCCACTGCAATTCGCAGTAATGCATCATTTCCCGCCATTGTGATTTTTCCGTAATTTTAACAATATTTGGCAACTTTGTTTGGGTTTGGCGTCATTTTTGGCGATAATTGGCGATGTCCCGTATTTTCCCGTATTTGGAATCCCAATGTCCCGTATTTCTCTCGAGGAAATATGGTCAGCCTAGTCGTAATGTAATTTCTGAGTTGGAAAGATAATTTTAATCGTTGATTTGTATAATAAAGAGATATAATACTCTCTCTCTCACACACACACGCGCAGTCCTCTCTCACTATATATATATTTTTTTTTTATTTATTATTTTTTTTTATAGGTATATGTAATATTTTTTCCTTGATGAGGGGTGGTGTTCCCGTCCTGTGGCGGTTCTCTCTCGTGTCCGCAGTGGAAGTTCTTGGGGGTGGGGGTGGTCGCGGGTCTCCCTTCGCGGGCGTGTTGGGGCGCTGTGGACCGCGCCGGCGGGGCCTTGTCGCGGGTGTTAGGGCTGAGGAGGTCGCGCCCGCGGTGCTGTCCTGACTTTGTCGAGCGGTGATGTGCCCTGGGATTGGGGGTTTGGGTGTGGGGGTGTGGTTGTGCTGCTTGGGGGGTTGGTGGGATGTTGGTCCGAACCGGATCTGCTTTCCCGGCCGGCTTGCCGGTTTGAGTTTTTTCTGGCACTCCCACGATGTCACGATCAATGAGCTTATATCGCAAAAGCGACGGAGCCTGGGCGTGCTCGGTTCTATACTATACTATACTATATATAGTTATACTATACTATACTATGCTATATATACTATACTATACTATGCTATATATAGTTATACTATACTATACTGTATATAGTTATACTATACTATACTATATATAGTTATAATATTTATTTATTACATATTTTATCATAATTATTGGTTTTTATCGCTCTTATTGGGTTGCTGTATTTTTGATGTAGTTTAGGTATACATATTCGGCATCCATATTTTTATGGGCATCTTATTTCAGCCACCTCATTGTTTATTTTGTGTGTTGTGGCCTTTGTATTTGTATAAGTTTTTAATCAAACTTACGGCCGTATTCACCAACACAGTTTCAACTGCAATCGCAGGTGGAAGGATTGAAGATCGAAACGGATTGGTTAAATTAAGGATTTTAACCAATCCGTGTGGATCGCTGATCGTTTAACCTGCGATCGCAGTTGAAACTGTGTTGGTGAATACGGCCGTAATTGTTTTATGAATTGGCATATTCAAAATAATTAGTGGTCTTTTCTATTGATTATTCATTGAGTCACATTTTCATATCGATTTATACATGTTGCAGCGAAGATTTTTAATTACCTTCTGACTGCAACTAATTTTTTAATCGCGACGAAATGTTAATAAATTTACTTTACATTTTTACAAGAAAGATTTGACTCGACTTCGAAATTTCCGGCTGGAATAAATAAGGCGATACATCCCAAATAGTCGCCTGACGTCAAATATGACGTGAAAATTTGGTCATTTTCTCTGAATGACGTCAGTCAAGAAAAAATCACGTCATTTCAAAGTCATTTAATGACCGTGAACAGTAAAGGTCAGGAAATAACGTGGTATTTGATGACCTTAATGAAATATCAGGTCATTTCATGACCTTCATTAGCCATGACGGTCATGAAATGACGTGATATTAAATGGCGTACATGATTTTGTGACATAAAAATCACGAATTTCTTTCGAACTGAAAAATTCTGTTTCGGATGAAAATATCAAAATTATCCAAAATGTTAATGAACCTTAGAGGGTGTTTCAAAATTACCCTAGGTCTATTCGTTACTGGTTGTCACAAGATAAATGAAGTACTTTTAATTGCCATTTTGTTTGAGTGGAAACGTAAAACTTTTCAATGAGTAATTGTTCATATAAATTTATCAACACGTTATATAAATTATAACTGCATCCATATCCACGTGTACATTGAACTAAAAAAATGAATTTTTCAAAATCTTTTTCTTTCCGATAATTATAAATAACGCAAATAATTATTAATAATTATTATTATATTGTATTTTTCAAGGATAAAAAATAAAAGAAAACGAAAAATAACTGCCATCGGCTAAACTCAGCAGGAAATTACTTAACGGAAATTGTAATATAACTAATTAATACTCGTGAAGTCTTCATAAAATAACATGCGGTGGGTACTGTAACGATAGCGCGATCGGCAGTGGCATGGCGTGAATACAGTGTGGCAATCCTGCGACGGTCTGTGTTCGAATCCGAGTAACGGCATGCATTTTATCTCTTCCAATAGTGCCATTTATCTTCTGAAAGTCGAATTATCTGCAAATGGTCTTTTTTTTTACGTCATTTTTGACGTTTCCAAATTGGACATAATGGCCATTTTATCATGTTATGTTTGAGACATTTTATGACTTCCAAAAAACGTTTTTATTGACGTCAGACGACAACTTGCGATGATTCCCGCAGAGCTAACACCTCCTATAATCACAGTTACTGTAGTTATAGATGACGATGGCAAAGCTTGGTCTTTTTTTCAGATAAAGTTTCATTTTGGGACGTATTTAAGGTGGATTCGAGTGCCTCTTAGCAGATACGGGCCCTAGGCTCTACTAATTTTGCCGCCCTTTTGAAATGGTCTTATATTTCGTTTCTTAATTTTTTTTATCAGGAAAATCATCCTCTTCTCCGTTAGCTCTCAATTTTCAGAATGAAAGCTATTTCTTTACTATTTGTTTTTCTGATTATGGTTTGATTATTGTTTCATACATAATCTCATAACATAAATGAGATGCCTTACAAATGTTAAACTGTAATTGTTGGACTTCACTATGACAATTTGTAACTCTGTGATGGATTTCATTCAACAAGCTTATTGTGTTAATCAAGTTAATTGTGTTGTATAATTACAATCAAAATCTGTGATACAACATATAAATCTTCGGAAACTTCTGAATTGGAACATAAAAAAATATCATCTCGAAATTGTTAATGATACTTTATTCATTTAAGGGGGTGTCACGACCCCTGAAGTCGATTTTTCAAACGTGACATTAAAAAATATTTCATTCAATTGAAAATAAAATGCAAAAAATTTCGTGTCAATCAGGTCAATTTGTTTTTTCAAAATAAAATTAATGAATTATAGTTTAAGCTTGAACAAGAAAAAACACTTGAACTCGATTTTCTCAAATTGCAGTTTTTGAGCTCATCCGTTTAAGATTAGTTAAAACTACTTCTCCAAAAATTCTGAAATTTTGTAGGAATATTTATACGATTTGTGTTGATAAAATGAACCTCGAACTTCGATATCTGATCATTCGTTAGAACTTTATGAATTTTTAAAGCTTTAAAAAAAAAGAAAAAATTTCAAAATTCTGAATTCAATATTTTTTTTTCAAAAATACTTGGGTTAATTTCTAAATCTGAAGTTCATTTACCAACAACACATGGCGAATAAACATTTCTGCGAAATTTCAGTATTTTAGAGGATGTATTTTTTTTTTAAATCTCACGGAGGAACTCAAAAACTGCAATCCGAGAAAATCGTAATAACAATCACTTAAAAATTTGAAAAGCACGGACACACACACAAAAGGGGGGGGGGAACTTGTTTTTGCTTTCTTTGATTTCTGTTTGGGTAATCAGATAATTACTTATTAACCACCTTCAAAAACGCCAAGTTATATGTTTGGTGCACGTTCGGTGAATTTGGTAGGGTTATGAAGTGACGTCAGAGGCGTCGTCGTGAAGAAAACAATGGGGAGGCTGAAAGAGTTTCGCTGGTCGTCCGGTATATACGGGACTCAAGCACGAACGCAGGAGAGGAAAGGTGCACACACATTGCATTGTTTTTTCAAAAATTATTTTGAGGGGCTTAAATGACCTCAACCCCTGGGTTCCGGCACCTGGAATGACATAATAAATTTTAGAAGTGTTATAACTCCTTAATTATTGGTCAAATAAAAAAAACTGAAAACACTTTTCCATATTAGTTTTTCACAAGGAATCACGTGTGTTATTATTGGGTGGTAGATAGTTACCACCCTGCATATGTATAAAAGAAACTGTTCAGTTCATGAAATGAAGCAAAAGTTTGAGATTTCATTGTCTCAATCTCATTTAAAATTAAATTTTAAATTAAAAAATTTTTGAAATTTAAAATTAAAATTTGTGAACATGTGAAAAAAAATTTGAAAGAAGCTATTGGTTAAATGGGATTTTTAATGATATTTCTATTAGAGTAGAGTTTTCACCATGTTAAAAATTATGAGGCCCCCTTAAAGGCCTGCAGCACCTTTACTGATAATTTAAGTGACCCCGCGGAATATTAACATATCACTTAAGTGATCCGCGATATAATCACATATCACTTGAGTGCAGGCGCGGCCTTAGGGCAGTGCGACCGGTGCAACTGCACCGGGCGCCAAATGAGAAGGGCGAACGCGTTAAATATAGATTACTAGAAAAATTATCTTTAAGATACGTATTTTTATAAAAACAAAACTAAAATATACATGAAAAATGACCGAGATGAGAATTTAAAAAAAAAAAACAACAAACAAAAGGTTTGAGTGTGTATAATATTACGGTTATTTTTCGAAAAGAAAATAATCGATTGGCAGTGCACCTATATACGTACAGTACATAGCGATTTTGGTCAGATAAAAATACACACTCTCTCGAGCTCTTTTCGTTTACCCCCTGCAGGAGATTTTGGGCGGAGCAGAAGCAATTTCTTTCTCTGTTGTTGTGCAGTAAAAAATAAAAATGATAGAGGAATCGACCTCGCGGTCACCCAATTTTTCTACTAACGAAAGGAAAAGTGTTTTCCTGTGTTGTGGGGAGTATTACAGGAATTGAAGTGGTCTTCTGATGTGGGAAATATTTTGAGCCAGAAAGCCTTTAATGCCTCTTTTTTCTCGACTTGTATTACTTTTATTAAAAACGTAGAATCGAATCTCAATACAGTACAGTATTTCTAAAAAAATATTAAAAAAATGAATGAATTAAAACCTATGATTAGCTGACCATTTTAAATAGGGATCTTGCACTTGGGTCACGTTCCTACCTGTCACAGAAGGAGAAACAAAAATGTGCTCACATGAGAAAACCCATGCACTTTAGCGCCCCCGATCACTGGCCAGTCTTCCGACTCACCAGACTTTCCTATTAGTTCAACCAGGGGCAGCTCGGTGGCACAGGGTGTGCTCTAGAAGGGCGTCAAATCCGAAGTGAAAGAGCAAAAAAAAAATTGGAAAATTATTTGTGCCCGCTGTAGAAGGGGCGCCAAGTCTGACGTAGAAAGGGTGGAAAAAAGTTAGGGGAAATGATTTCTGCCACCCTCTAGTAGGAGCGCCAAATACAGATACAAATACAATGACCACAACAGGCAAATTGCACAACGAGGTGACTGAAAAAATTTTCAAATAAAAAAATATGGATGCCAAATATATAACCAGAATACCAAATATAAAAGCATATATCACCCCCAAAAAATATATAAATATGTATAATATATAAATATGTATAATATATAAATATGTATAATAAATATAATAAATGTGTATACCTGCATATATAATATACCTGCCCATAAAAAGATTATGGTTGTCGTAACTAAGTATGGATAGCTTCTCGATTTATCCCATTATAGAGATATAGACGGCTTTTTTCTCAGCCAGAGATATCAAGGAAACAGTTATTTTCCGGATATTATGCTGAGGTGAGCTCGGAAAGAAAAGTCATCACGTCTCCGCCGGGACACGAACCCAGGCCCTCTTGCATACCGGGCAAGCATGCTACCATCTACACCACTGGAGACACATGAATCTGCCTTCCTAATTTCACGCACTGTGTCGTGAGGCGCTGAAGTAGAGGCATTAGTAGCCTCTCTTAACACTCAGGAAATGGCCCCCGGGTGGGACGGTTTAGAGAGATATAGATGGCTTTTTTCTCAGCCAGAGATATCACCCGTCTCCGCCGGGACGTGATGACTTTTCTTTCCGAGCTCACCTCAGCATAATATACGGAAAATAACTGTTTCCTTGTTATCCCATTATGTCTATCATACTTCTTTTTAAGCGTATCAATTGTGTTAGAATTCACAACCCCTAGAAGTAAGCTATTCCACTTATTGACAACCCTATCAGGGAAAAACTCTCTTTCGACACCACAATCTGGAATTGTCCCTTACTAAGCGATACTGGAGTCCTCTTGTCGAAGTAGTTGATTGACGGAGTATTAATAGTCATGGTCCATCCTATCCATCCCGTTGAAAATTTTGAACATTTCGATCATATCCCCCTGACACCTGAATTCCTGCAATGTAAACATATTCAAGAAATCAAGTCTTTCTTCGTAGATCAAGCCTTGTGAGAGAATATGAGCACGCGTAACTCTTCTCTGTATCCCCTCAAACAGGTCTATGTCCCTCTGTAGGTATGGTCTCCAAAACCTTATGGCATACTTCAGTGCGGGACAAACTAAGCGTCGGAAAACCGGAAGAATGACTTTAGGAGAACGTGAGGAGACCTTTTTTTCAAAATGAAACCGAGCATTCTATTCGATTTTTTGCCCACCGCTGAACAATGTTCAGGAAACCTAATCCGCTCGTCAATGAGAATTCCCAAATCGGTGACCCTAGTTGCATCCGAGATAGTGATACCATTCAACTCGTAATCGTTCGACGAACCAAGATGAGCGACTATGCACTTGTCAGTGCTAAACGGTTTGCTCCATTCATTAGCCCATGCTGCA
The DNA here is from genome assembly GCF_987345545.1 of Pholcus phalangioides. Classification (NCBI taxonomy): domain Eukaryota; kingdom Metazoa; phylum Arthropoda; class Arachnida; order Araneae; family Pholcidae; genus Pholcus; species Pholcus phalangioides. The sequence goes on from NW_028301619.1 coordinate 3,655,061, forward strand.
ATCCTGTTTAGGTTGGTCTAGAGTCTAGACTCTGGAGTAACTCCCTATCACTTTGATTCCAATCCTATTTGCTAACAATCCTATCGATACCATGACCGAGTTTCTCGATAAAAAGTGAAAAATTTATGCGGCCAAGGACACTTTCTTGAGGGACTCCACTTTCGAAACCTGTCCAAGCAGAAAATTCCCGTTATGACCATCGCCATAACCCGTTGTGACCCATCTCTCAACCAGCTTCAAGAGTTTACCATGTTGGACACGATCGAATACCCTCTAGAAATCAAGGTAAACTACTTCTACGTTTTTGCCATTCCCAAAAGCCTTAGTCACGTGATCATAGAAGCAAAGGAGGTTGGTTACACTAGACTTTCCCTTCCTGAACATATGCTGGTTTTCTGACAATACGTTATTCTCGTTTATTCACTTCACGAATTGCCTTTTGATAATAATTTCCAAACTTTTCGAGACAGAACTCCTCAAACTCACTTTACGACAATTCGACACGATTTCTCTACTACCCCTTTTAAATATCAGAACCATATTAGCAAGCTTTCAATCCCCTGGAACGATACCCTCAGCAACACTACTTCTGTAAATCTGTGCAACTGGCTCCAACAATTCATTAGCAAATTTTCTAAGTACCCTAGGATAAATATAATTTAGTCCAGGTGCTTCTGATACAAGAAATTATCAAGCACAAACTTAAGAAAATCTCTATTGATCCCAAGCCCATCGGTTCGGTAATCCTAATCGATGCCCGGATAATTAAAATCCCCTGATATTACTACCCTCTAATGTTTACACGTGTAGATATAATACAGAATCTATGGTATCTCTCAAGAAGGAAGGAGGGGATGCAAAAAAAAATCTAAGCAGTGAAGCGATGAGAAAAAAAGTTTGGGAAACTGGTCTCTAGCAAGAGAGTAGTCTCGAACCGTTATGCGTTTACGGGAGCATGTGTGATTTTTCGTAATGGCGGAGGGCGGAAATGTCCAAATTTATTCACAAAAACGGATTATATTTCATTAACTTCACCATAGTTGTTACCATTGTTACGTAGCAACTTTTTATTGGTTCCTGCCATCTTAACAGTGGCTTTCAGAACATTGTTCAGCGGTGGTCAAAAAAGCGAATAGAATGCTCGGTCTCATTTTCAAAAAGGTCTCTTCCCGTTCTCCTAAAGTCATTCTTCCGCTTTTTCGAGGCTTAGTTCGTCCTGGACTGGAATTACCTGCTTGAAATTATTTAGCTATCGTATCTCTGTGTGAGGATAAATTTTCATATCATGCAGATGATGTGAAGCTAATGGGGGTAATCGGGAATAAAAGCGATAGGGAGTTGCTCCAGACCAACTTAAACAAGATTGCAGCATGGGCAAATGAATGGGGCATGACGTTTAGCGTAGATAAGTGCATGGTCGCTCATTTTGGTTCGAACAACCCATGGTTATCTTACGAGTTGAATGGTGTCACTATCCCGGATGCAACTAGAGTCACCGATTTGGGAATTCTCATTGACGAGCGACTTAAGTTTTCTGAACATTGTTCAGCGGTTGTCAAAAAAGCGAATACAATGCTTGGTCTCATTTCCAAAAAGGTCTCTTCGCGTTCTCCTAAAGTCATTCTTCCGCTTTTTCGAGGCTTAGTTCGTCCTGGACTGGAGTATGCTGTAAGGTTTTGGAAACCATACCTACAGAGGGACATAGACTTGGTTGAAGGGGTGCAGAGAAGAGCTACGCGTGTCCTTATTGGCACACGGGGCTTGAGTTATGAAGAGAGACTTCATTTTTTGAATATGTTTACATTGGATGAACGCAGGTGTCGAGGAGATATGATCGAAGCGTTCAAAATTTTCAATGGGATGGATAGGATGGACCATGAACTTTTAGTACACCGCCAATCAACTGCTTTTACAAGGGGACACCAGTATCGATTGGTGAGGGACAATGCAAGGTTATGGTGTCGCAGGGAATTTTTCTCTAATAGGGTTGTTAATAAATGGAATAGCTTACCTCCGGAGGTAGTAAATTGTAACACAATTGACACGTTTAAAAAGAAATACGATAAACATGTTGGGGTAAATCGAGAAGCTATCCATTCTTAGAATAAGACAACCATAAGTATTCTTTATGGGCATTGTATAATATTTTATCATGTGTATATACTGTTTATAATTTGTGTTAATTGCATTTTTAATTGGGTTGCTATATTTTTGAAATATATGACATCCATATTTTTATGGGCATCTTTTTCTCAGCCACCTCGTTGGGCATTTTGCCTGTTGTGGCGTTGTATTTGTATTTACAGGGAGTGTAGCGGGCTAAAGCCCAGGGTGGTGAATTCAGAGGCGCTGCAAATTTGAGGAATGATTGGCCAAGAAAATTAGTAGAATGGGAGAAGGGCGGCAATTTGTATAACCCTCAATAAATCCGTCTCTGTCCAAACAGCTAGAGGCTAGGTCAGTGAGTGACCAAAAAATTGACCTAGAGAGTTTGCAAGCAAGTTAGTGAGCAAAAGAGTGACTTGGAGAGTGAGGAAGCATGTGAATGACCAAAAAAATGACCTACAGACCGAAGGACCAGGTCAGTGAGTGAGTGACGTCGAGCGTGTGCAAGCATGTGAATGATCAAAACAGTGACCTAGAGTGCATGCAAGCATGTGAGTGACCTCGAGTGCATGCAAGCATGTGAGTGACCTCGAGTGCATGCAAGCATGTGAGTGACCTAGAGTAAGTGCAAGTATATGAGTGACCTAGAGTGAATGCAAGCATGTCAATGACCAAAAGAGTGACCTAGAGAGTGTGAAAGCATGTCAATGACCAAAAGAGTGACCTAGAGAGTGTGAAAGCATGTCAATGACCAAAAGAGTGACCTAGAGCGTGTGCAAGCATGAGTGACTGAAAGAGTGACTTATAGAGTGTGTGAACATGGGAGTGACCAAAAGAGTGACTTATAGAGTGTGTGAACATGGGAGTGACCAAAAGAGTGACTTATAGAGTGTGTGAACATGGGAGTGACCAAAAGAGTGATTTATAGAGTGTGTGAACATGGGAGTGACCAAAAGAGTGAGTTATAGAGTGTGTGAACATGGGAGTGACCAAAAGAGTGAGTTATAGAGTGTGTGAACATGGGAGTGACCAAAAGAGTGAGTTATAAACACGGATGTACTTGCAAGAGAGGAGGGAGGCCAAGTAGGTTATAGAACAGGGTGGCGAATTCGAGGAAAGAGAGTCAAGAAAATTAGACCAGAATGGGAGAAGGGCGGCAAAATTTGTGTAGCCCGCAGGAGGCAAAACCATAAATGTGCCTCAGCGTCTTAACAGTTCAACTAGCTTTAACGTGATGTTCTACTCCCTCCTACCCACTCCCCACCTAGCTGGAACTTCCTGTCAAATAATTGCTACACTTATTCCCGAAAATCAGTGCCAAATCTCATTATCACGAAGCTCCATATGCACTTGAGGCCCTCCCCCCCTCCACAAGGGCGTAGCGAGGGGGAGGACTTGGGGGTCTGGTCCCCCCACCCCCCGAAATGTGAGAAAATTACCGAAAAAAGGGAAAAAGATGGCCATATCCATTGTTCTGTCACTTTGGTTCCCCCCCCCCGAAATGAAAGTGGTCCCCCCCCCGAACGAAATTTCTGGCTACGCCCCCCCCCCCCACCTCCTCGAGAAGGCCATACGAAATCTACACAGCATTTCCGGATGCTTCCTTGAGCAACAGGTGCAAAATCACGGGGCCCAGATCAAATGCCCCATTTGCCCATTCGATAATCGGAGCCATCGATTTTCTTTAAAAATCTGATGAATAGCTTGTTTTAACCTGTGAAAAAAAAAAACAATAACGACTGATACATTTTCAGAATGCTCACTTACATTTCAGTTTATGTTCGCTACAAGTCAGCTCGCGACTTTCGTTTTATCTCATTCGCTAAACACAGTTGACGCCAAAAATAGTATGCGGTCACTGGTCACCACAAACTGACTCGACTACGCATATTTTGAATTACCTGCTTGAAATTATTTAGCTATCGTATCTCTGTGTGAGGATAAATTTTCATATCATGCAGATGATGTGAAGCTAATGGGGGTAATCGGGAATGAAAGCGATAGGGAGTTGCTCCAGACCAACTTAAACAAGATTGCAGCATGGGCAAATGAATGGGGCATGACGTTTAGCGTAGATAAGTGCATGGTCGCTCATTTTGGTTCGAACAACCCATGGTTATCTTACGAGTTGAATGGTGTCACTATCCCGGATGCAACTAGAGTCACCGATTTGGGAATTCTCATTGACGAGCGACTTAAGTTTTCTGAACATTGTTCAGCGGTTGTCAAAAAAGCGAATACAATGCTTGGTCTCATTTCCAAAAAGGTCTCTTCGCGTTCTCCTAAAGTCATTCTTCCGCTTTTTCGAGGCTTAGTTCGTCCTGGACTGGAGTATGCTGTAAGGTTTTGGAGACCATACCTACAGAGGGACATAGACTTGATTGAAGGGGTGCAGAGAAGAGCTACGCGTGTCCTTATTGGCACACAGGGCTTGAGTTATGAAGAGAGACTTCATTTTTTGAATATGTTTACATTGGATGAACGCAGGTGTCGAGGAGATATGATCGAAGTGTTCAAAATTTTCAATGGGATGGATAGGATGGACCATGAACTTTTAGTACACCGCCAATCGACTGCTTTTACAAGGGGACAGTATCGATTGGTGAGGGACAATGCAAGGTTATGGTGTCGCAGGGAATTTTTCTCTAATAGGGTTGTTAATAAATGGAATAGCTTACCTCCGGAGGTAGTAAATTGTAACACAATTGACACGTTTAAAAAGAAATACGATAAACATGTTGGGGTAAATCGAGAAGCTATCCATTCTTAGAATAAGACAACCATAAGTATTCTTTATGGGCATTGTATAATATTTTATCATGTGTATATACTGTTTATAATTTGTGTTAATTGCATTTTTAATGGGGTTGCTGTATTTTTGAAACATATGACATCCATATTTTTATGGGCATCTTTTTATCAGCCACCTCGTTGGGCATTTTGCCTGTTGTGGCGTTGTATTTGTATTTGTAAATACATTTTTTCTCATTGTTAATTGAAATTTGAAACCAAATTTGAAATAATTTGGTTTTTTAATTTTAATTTTTGAGTCCTTCTTTTTGGTCTTCACATCCCCTCCCAAAGGATCACGCCCCTCAGGTTGAGAATCCCTACACTAAGGTATGAGATTCTGAAACAGCACGCCATCGGCTTAATGACCGACAGATCAACAAAACTTGTTCTCATTGTTGTATGTTCAATTGTAGGTATTTATTAGCGCAGTGCTTCTCAAACTTTTGGGACCCACAGCTCCCTTTCCCTAGTCAAAGTTCATCCGCTGCTCCCCAGAATAGTCCAGTACATATTCTTCGTCTATAAAAGAACCGCTTTAAAGCACTGAGAACAGAAAAACATCAATACCGCCAGCACATCGCGACGACCTTGACAAAAGTTGGCAACGCCCCTAAGAGCTGCGACTCACACTTTGAGAACCACTGTATTAGCAGATTTATGTTCAGGTTCTTTAACTTCCAAGCCTAGGCAAGTTTATTGCATATTAGAAAAGGTTAAACTGAGATTATTTTTTCAAAATGATAACAAATGGAAAAAAATTCCTAAACACTTTTTGCAATTCCTAAAGTCCTTTTTGCACATAACTCAAAAATGAAATTTTTTGAGTTGCTGCTGTCTTGAACCAGCCTGTCGAACTCTTCCATGTTTTTATAGGATTATTCATCCATTCGATTTCAATAATCAGGCATAAGTTAATTTAAAAAAATAACAAAAAACGTAGCTATAAAGTTTACAAAGCACGAATAAAAGCACACTTTAAATTCAAAATCGCATATAACATAATCGAATACAGATTTATTCGAAGTACAATACCTACATAAATTCAGTAAAGCTTAGAACATAACACATATGAAGCAATTTTGTAAGGCTCTACCGACCACTGTTATACAATACGGTACAATGTAACATAATCGCTTCTCAATTTACATTTAATCATCTGAGATAATCTGAAAATATCAAAAAATGTCATTTAATATTATCCCTCGTCAGAATCACAGAATGAAATACGGTATAAGTAAGTCCTACCAGAAGCACCGAAATGAAGAAAACATTAGGTGGGGGGGGGGGGAGAGGGCTGAAAGTTGCTGGTGCATTGCACATGGTTTTTCAGAAATTATTTGGGAGAAGCTCAGCCCCCTTACAAAAATTATTTGGGTCCTCAAACGGCCTCAGCCCCCTAGGTTCCGGTGCCTATGAGTCCTACCATATTTTCAAGTGTCTATTCAATGTGCGCAACATCTTGTGGTTTTCGATTCTTTCTGGATGGTCTGGGAGTGTCCACATTAGGTTTCAAAGTGTCCGCATTAGGTTTCAAAGTGTCCACATTAGGTTTCAAAGTGTCCACATTAGGTTTCAAAGTGTCCGCATCAGATCTGCAAGCGTCTACATCAGGTTTGCAAATGCCTGCGTTAGGCTTGCAAACGCCAACGCCAGGCTGGCGAATGTCCACATTAGGGTTGAAAGTTCCCATGTAAGGTTTACAATCAACAACACTAGGTTTGCAGGTGTCCGCAAAAGGGTTGAAAGTTCCCATGTAAGGTTTACAATCAACAACACTAGGTTTATAGGTGTCCACAAAAGGGTTGCAAGCATCCACGTCAGGTTTGCGAACATCCACGTCAGGTTTGTGGACATCCACGTCAGGTTTGCAAGTGTCCACATTAGGCTCGAACTTTGAAACAGCTTCAGATATCACAGAGTGGTTAGGAATCTCAACTTCGACAAACTCCACGCGAGGTTTTGTTCCAACAAATGATAATGCGTTTTCCATCATTTTATCTGTTATCTCTGGTCCTAATACACATTTGCTCGTGTAAGCACTTAGAATCTTAGAATTATCATCAATATTAGAAGCAACAGCTTCTGCACTCCTGTCAACGCGTGCCTTTCCCAAAGCACTAACTTCGGCGATCATTTCTTCGAAGTTCTCAGATTGCAATGCCTTTTTAAAGACAAATTGATAACCATTGCCCTTTTTATAGGGCCCCGAGACGTGTATTTCCTTTTCGTCAAAATCTTCCATCAACTTTAATCGCAATTCAACGACATCCATGTGATCGAAAACTAAAGGATTACCTTCGATATCTTCATAGAAGAACTCCTCATAGATAGCATCTTCACGATACACTAGACGAATGAGCTCTCCGGAATCATCATATATTTTCTTATAGAGGGTACAGCGAGAGTAGGTAACCGTAGTTTCAAAGACATCCTGAAAGATGGTTGGTTGTTCTCGCACGTTTTCTGACAAAAATTTTAGAATCGACCGGTAAGATACAGCATAATGATTACTACCAGTGTAGCCTATCATGTCTGCATGAGACAAAATATCCACCTTGTCCAATTCATTTTCGTCACACAAATCTATCTTTTTCCACTGGAAATTTAGCCTTTTGTATATTGAAATTCTTCCTGCATCGTGATGTTTCGGAGACAGGGAAACACAGGAACGAGAATTTTTCAACAATTCAAAACGATAAAGCATGTAACCCGTCATTTTGAAATGAAGTAAGAGACAAGTCTAAGACCGAAAACTAAACATGAACATGCCAAGGCAATGACTGAATTCAATCCCAGTGTCCACTACGATTTATGTGCGCGATGACGTACATAAAAAAGAAGAACGTAATGCTGTGACTCAAGTTCGGCTATACAGTGAAGATGTCTGCAGGTGTAAAATTCGATAAGAGGAAAGTTATTGCATTATTTTGATTACACGCATATTTCTAATAATAAATATACCAGTGGTTGTACTGTAGAATAGTTTCCCAAACTTTGTTTCATCACCCCCTTCACAAATTTTTTTCTCTCGTCGCCCTCCAACTGAAACGAATCTATAGGATCCCATGTTATATCCGTAGCTTCTATCGCTCCCCTGGACTATTCCATCGCCCACCAGGGGGTGATATTGCCCACTTTGGGAAACACTGTACTATAGGTTATGATTAAACCTCCAACCTCCTGGCCATGCCCTCTTCCCACAAGGGTGGGGCTGACAGGGATCCAGTCCGGGACAATTCTTACCATTTTTTTTGTTTTTTAACTCTATAAATTTATTGAGAGCCCGTGAAAAGTGTGGTCTGGGGGCCCCCCGATAAAGATCCCAGTCTAAGGGCCGTGTAGCAAGGTGTAACACCCATGCTCCTGGTCTGACAGCCCAGGGTGGTTAGTGCATAAGGCAATATATACGGAAAGCCTTAGGTTTGGGGAATCGGTTTTTAACTCTCGGTGAACTTATGTGGTCTAACCTTTTCCATGCATTAATGATTGTGAAATAATCAAATGAAATAAAACGTAAATACTGCCAATAATTCATCTACAAAAATCGATGAAGTAAAACTTTCTTGGAATTTGTACTCTTTCTAACGCGGAAATGAAAATTTAGCATATATAATTGTGAAACTAACATAATAAATAAATATTAAAAAAAAAAGAGTTGTGAAAAAAAAAGCAAAACAACCAACATAAATTCAACGGAATTTTATTTGGTATACATTTTGGCATACATTATTCACATGAATACATTCTGAAACATTTTTTGATTAACTTTGGAATCTCTGCGGCTGAAAGTCAGCCGGCTGAGAAAAATGTATTGTTCTATAAAACTGAGTGTCTCTCTCTCTCTCTCTCCTGTAAAGATCGCATAAACTGTGTAGAAAAGGAATTCCCACTACGAGGTGAATTAAAAATTCTCATATCTCTTAGGACCAATACTTTTCGAGTGAAATGTGAGAAAAAAAAAATTATGACACCACCTCCAGTGTGTGGAATCAGAACCACGGCAAACATCATTATCACTCGCTATCTTGCTTGCGCGGGCAATAGAGCACTGGGAATCTGTTTCGACAAGTAGCATTCGTTAAGAAAAAGCGGGTTTTCTCACAAGAGACCTCTCCCATAATGCTCTCGCGAAACGATAATGATTGAAACTTTGGTTTCAGTGAGCTCGCAAGAGAGCTGTGTGGTTTTAGATCTGTGACCCGAAGATCCGATCAAATACCGATCTTCGTTGGCCGTCGTCAATTTTGACCTTTTAGATATGGATCAGAGAAACAAAGCCGTAGCATGCCTTCTTGGGGGGGGCCCCCTTGAAAGGGTTATTATGCCAAATAAGTGTACACTTTTGTGGGGGCCTTGGGGGAAGTGCCAACACCATCTATAGCAGAAGGCCTCCTTGCGGAGCTCGTGACGTCACTGAAGAAGGTCATCTCACCCATAGCCATTGGATATACTACAAAAAAAGGTAAAGATGGCGCATGCGTTGGCCTGCTATATCGAATGGCTATAGGTGAGATGACTTTCTTCGGTGACGTCACGAACTTCGCGCGGAAGCCTTCTGCTATAGATGGTGTTGGTAGTGCCCCGGTTGTCCCAGCTAAGTTACAGGCCTGCAGTGAGATCTCCTGAACGTGTTCCCACAAATTTCAGACTACAGGGGAGTTAGGTACATTAACCTGGGCTACTTTGTGACAGCGGGTAAAACTTTGTGACACCTATGCCTCATAACACACTTTAAAATTTGCCGGTCTTTCCTAAGCGGTTGAGGGAGGAAATGTCTCAGCAGAGTGTGACCAGAAGATTCTGTCGTCTGTTGTGATGATATGACTCTCGCGGAAGTACACGCACGACGAGGGGAAAGTCCTGTAGCTATCTCAGGTAATTGGCACATTGAATGATTTTCAGGAAAGTGTTGAAACTTTGTGATTATGTGTGCGAAATATACAGCAGCTGTGGGTTTTAAAGTGTGTTCATTTGAATAGATAGTTTATTATAATAATTCAGTGGAAAAATTATTGTGGTACGAGTTAATATTTACTTGCATTTTTCAACGAAATATGTGTGACTTGAAGAAGTGCGGCATAACTTTGTGACAAAATGAAGGTGAGGAAAATCGAAAGAAAAACCTTTCTTTCGGATTTAAGGAAGCTGATATACACCCACTAAACAGAGAAGAAGTTTTAAATCAATTATGTGGATGCAGGGGCGACTCTAGTTCATCTGCCGCCCGGGTGCAAAACCTCATGTGCCGCCCCAAAGACGTCCTTGGTGAAAGGCTGAAAGGGCTTTAGCCAACGTGATCCTGAGACAAACCTCATCTTTCATTCGTCCGAAGCTTCACACCATTGGTTAACCAACAAAATATACCATACGACTTGCTTTTAAAGAAACTGCCCGTTTTTTTTGGTCCAGAATTATTTCACTGCTTTTAATTATGCCAGCTAGAGTTGAACTTTGTTAACGCTAAAATACCTACTGCAAGGTTCCCAAGGTGGAAACTAAGGAACAGTGAGGGGTTTCTAGTGCTTCAGACCCCGGACAAGTGAGAACCCAATTTTTTTTCTTTGTGTTTATTTGACCGGTCTCGAAGAATTACTTGGTGAGGCTGACAGCATTGTCGCATGGGCTCACCCGGGCACGGCCCGGAGGCCTCAAGGGAAGAGGAACCTCACAAAAATGAGATATAATTGAAATTTTCTATGAGCATACATGCAAGTTTTCCTGGTAGGGCCTCGGAAAAATCACTTGGCCAGGGGGGCCCAAGGGTACTCTTATGAAAGTCCTGCCCTTGTGCCAATAATATGAAGGCCACGGATCCCTCTATACAGAAAAATTTCAGTATAGTGATAAATTCAGAAATAATGTGAAAATGAGTTAATTGCGTGTCCTCCCACATCTTTGCAGGAGGGCCCGTAGGCTGGGATCTTTCGTGGGCTCCATGCCAGATTTTTTTTACTGGCTCCTCTATAGTGAATTTATAGTGTGAAAAAACCGAAATTGATTAGAATCGTCCTGGGCCAGAGGGCTGGAGTCTATAGTTGTTGCTTTTCATCCAAGATCACTGGCCCCCTTCCCAGAGGCGGATTTGTCGGCGGGAGTACCAGGTGCGAACCATAGGCCCCAACTTCCAGAAGGCCCCACAAAACATCAACTTTACACTTTTTTCTAATTTAAGGGGAATCAATATTTTCTTCTGCACCGGGGGCCTTAACCAACCTTAATCCACTTCTGCCCCTTTTCCGCAACCTCTTAAAGGCTCCCAAGCGGAATTCCTGGTTAAGAACCTCTGCCGTAGTCCCCCACCCAAATTCTGCTTTGCCCAATTTGTCTAAGTCCCACTGCCATACAGTGAAATGTTAACGCATGAGTTCACCCGGGCACAAGCCGGGGCCCTAAGAGCAGGGGAGGGGGCCTCATGAAAATAGATCTAGTTCAAATTCTCGAGGGTAAGCATGTGAATTGCTACGGAAAAACATTTCCAGCCAGGTAGGGCCTCAAAAAAATCACTTTGCCCAGGGGCCAATGATGCTCTTAAGACGGCACTGGCTGACAGGGTTCCCAGTTTGTTACGATTCTCATCATTTTTTGTTTTTTCAGACTATAAATTTTTTATAGAGTCCCATGGAAAATCTGACCTGGTGACCCGCCAAAGAAAAACAGAAAGAAATAACTCACTTTACGTTGTCGAAAAAATCGTATAACTTGTGAAAACTAATACTGTGAACAAAAAATCGAAAATTTCACTAGGATAACCAAATTTTCATCTCCATCAAACTTATATTGAGCTTTTTGGCCCCTCTTGAAAGGCGGTTGGCATATCTTGTGAAGCAATCCCAATTCTTTCTGAAGAACTTTTACTGTGTTGATTTGTGATAACGACCTTCCAGCTTGAAAGATCACTGACCACTCCAAAGCAGGGCTGTCACAGAATATCCCCTCAAAAGTACTACCTAAGTTATGTTAGGTACTTCTAAACTAAGAATGGTCTCCCCTTGCTGACACGAAATTTTATAGATTGTGCTTATCAGTAAGATCAAGCATCCGTGAGAACGTTCCCTTTATTGATAAGTTCCGATCGTAGAAGATCATGAGAACGTTCCCTTTATGGATAAGTTCCCATCGTAGAAGATCGTGAGAACGGATCCCCACATTAATCACAAAACCGACATCCGTTGAGTAATTAAAGATTGTTTATGTTAGCGACAATTCGAGAGGTGTGACATCAAGTCTAATTCAAGAGGTTTGAAATCTCTAGTATAAGTCCCCCTGCGAGATAATGATAACATATTAATACGGCACATGGAAGACGTGTATATCAGATAAATTAATTTGTGTATTTGTCTGATTCCTTTTATCACCGCTATAAACAAATAATCGCATTGCTTATCGTTAGAAAACCGCCGGAACGAAAACATCTTGAATTCGTTAAGCATTGTTGTTGATGAAATCAGAACTCGAGTATTATTGATACATGTCGCTGCATGTGGATCAAATAAAAAACGAAAAGAGGGATAGGAAAAACGTGTTTTAAAAAACAACAAAATAAAAAAAAGCTTTCACTCTCTATAATGGTTTAATTAATTTAACATCGAGTTCAACAACGAGAGAAATCGAATCGCACAGCAAATGAAATACTAAAAAAGACCACAACTAAAGGTATAATACTACAAGCGTTTGCTGATGACTTCTTGATCATAATAACAGGAGAAGCACTATAATATACAAGTTCATCAAGAAATCAAAGAACATCCTTAAGGAGCTTGCAAGATGGGCGGACAGATTTTTCTTGAAATTTAATCTTCAAACATGTCTATTTACGATAATAAAAGAAAGGGGGAAAATACCAACAATCCCCTCTATAAAGATGAATAAAAAAAATCACTAAAATATGTAACAAAATTCAAATACTTAGGCGTAGTTATCAATAGAAACTTCTCTTGGACTGACCATCTGCAATACATTTGCTAAAAAAAATTTATTTGGAATGTTTGGAGAAAATGGTAATATATGGGTACGAAATCTGGTACACAAATACAAGGACTCAGGATGACAAATTAATTTCTATCCAGGCGAAAGCTTTATATATATAATTGTTATCTCAAAATGCTATATTACTGTTTCTAATGAAGCATTGAATGTACTTACTGGGATACCACCCATACGGATTACGCTTCAAAACATGCTGAAACGTTAGAAATTACGTTATAACTTGGAGAAAAAATATGCATTAATCAAAATATATTGTTAAAAGAGAGCACATAGAAGAAGATAAGCCAGCTCTAATACCACCGTGGGAGAGAAAAATAAACTGGAATGAGGATCAAAAGGATACTATGGGAAACTCAGTCTACACAGATGGATCCAGGATTGAAAACAGGGTAGGGTGTGCTTATGTGCATTATAAAAACACCCAGATTCAAAAGGAGCAACTAACAAGGCTTAGTGATCATCAGGGCCGCAACTAGGGGGGAGCAGGCGGGTTTCGTGCCCCGGGCGCTGGGCCAGAGGGGGCGCAAATTTCATTCTCAAGCCTTACCTTCAACATTACAAGGGGGTACCAAAATGCGCACTTGCCCCGGGTGACCAAGCATCTAGTTGCAGCCCTGGTGATCATAGCACTGTATTTAGAGCTGCAATTACAGCGATATCACAGGCAGTGAAATACACTGATGAAAATCACCTTTAAAATATGCTCATTTTTAGTGATTCGAAATTGGCACCACAAGCGCTAGCAAATCCTAACAATGATAATGAAATTCATCGTACAATACAAAATCTGGCTATGGTAAATAATATTAAACTTCATTGGATCAAAGCGTATAATTATAATAAAAGAAATGACTATGTAGATATTAAAGCAAAAGAGGTATCAAAAAATTAACAAATTGACAATAAAACTGAAAATACAACTGAAATCACTGAATCACTGAAAATACAACTTAAAATGCCATAAACAATATACAGGATGAAGGGCAGAGGCTGTGGACCTCAACTACAAAAGGAAGATTTACACACTCAATAATGCCGAAGGTTAAAACAACCAACATCTATGGAGACTTCTACATCAACCAATTGTTAACTCAACATGGGCACTGGGACTATAGTATCAGGCAAGGTTCCACAGACGAGACTCATTATGTATGTTCTGCAAGAAGGAGGCTAGCGACGCTCAACATATAGTATATAGATGTGAAGCATGGGACAAAGACAGAAAAGAAAGCAATTTTAGCGATCACAACATAAAAATCTTAACATTGGTGAAAAATAAGAAAATAGCTAATTTCTTAAAATCCCCATCACGCAGAAAAGCGTGGAATATTATATACATCGCCATTAATGTCCTATCATGACAAGATTTTTTACATATTATGATATATATGTTTAAATATATAGATATTATTGAAAAGTTATTTGAATAATTGTAAGGTGTTAATATAAGTGCATTTGATGAATACGACAGGATTTGTTGATTTCGACTGGATTAGCATATACCATTTTTTAAATGTAAAGTTCTCACTTTTGAATCTTTTGTGTTGCTGAGTTGTACTGTGAATTTTAATAATATGTACTACAATTTTTTTTTGAATTTATGTCATATACTTATTTTTTACTAAAATATGTAATCTTCTAGCTCGTGATAACATGTGTATTGCAGTGCATATAAAATATATGTTAATATCTAATACTGTAAGTTATAATTCATAAATTGACTCAAATATATAACTTGTATCACAGTTTTCTTCGATCTCGTGGTGGAATGTTGGGTGATTGATTTGCTTTTGTATATTTCAGCTGACCCGATATTTATAGGTTTTTCTGTTTTTTTTTTTTGTTGAAAGATCAAATGATTGTCGGACTCATATGATGATATGTAAATGTATATCTACAGTGTGATAATTACAATATAAAATGTAATACTTAAGTGAAGTAATTATTATAAACCCCAGGGACACTAAATTACTGCGCGCGAGTTGTTAATGGTTCCTCCCTGGGGTAAGATGTAAAATGAATTTTTTTTTTGAAGAAAATAAATGCTCCCTTCGGGGAACCCCGTATGGCGAACTATGTTTGCCGGGCCGGGGGTTAGTATCTCTTATTATATTAAAAGCCCTCTGATTAGATAAAACCATCACTCGATAACAAAACGAGATGACAATATCTAGTGAAGGGTGAAAAACATGTCTTGAATTCGTTAAGTATTGTTGATGAGATCAGAATACGAGTATTATTGTTTAAAAGCCCTCTGATTGAGTAAAACGATAACAAAACGAGATGACAACACGTATCATAGCTTTATCAGCTGTCATGTGTTCGATCCTCGGCGGAAATGGATAACGATTTTTTAGCAAATAAAGTCTGAAAATAAAATCTGAAAAATAAAACATTCGTGAAAATAAACATGACCAAGAGGGATAGCGAGACGTCTTGAAAATAGGCAGCCATCTTGGAAATCAGGTGACGTCATCACGAGAAGGAGAAAGGGAGTCATAGTTGACGTCATGAAGGAGGAGGGGAAGAAAAATGGGGGAGAAGGGGCGTCTCACTTCCGGCAGTGGAACGCTGGCTATACTACTGGTGCAGCCACACCATAGGCGGAGATAGACTTGGAAGTCTGGGAGGGCAAGGTCATTATTGCTGGGGGGGGGGCACGATGATGATGATGTCAATTCATATACAACTTTTTCACAAAGCAATAACTTAAAATTTTGTCCAAGACCTCTTAAATTCAGACATCGAACCCTCTGGCCAAGATTTTAACACAGAACCACCCTCCCCCTCCAAGTAAAGAGAAAAGTTCAGGTGGATCTGGTGCCCCGAGCACTAGGCCAGAGAGAGAAGCGCTAAATGCTTTTAAAATTACACGGGAGGGGCACAATGTATGTTTGCCCGGCTGAAAGAGTATCTAGTTGAGTATTTGGGTAAGAATCTGGCTTTTTTTTTATGTGTAAAGTGTTCATGTCTCATGTGTGTGGGGGCAGCACATTATTATTACTTTTTAAATACATTAAGGATTATTTTACATTTATGTGTATCTAACTTTTCTAACCCGTTTCGGCACTCCCTATCATTTGGCGCCCTGTGCAATTGCGCAGGTTGCACCGCACTAAGACCACTATACTGCATGTGATACAGTCCATTCTTGTTTCTGTTATCATGGCCACGGCCTGGTCTGTTCCCCCAAGCTTTCTGAACATTTCAGTTGTCAAAGTATGACTCAAAAGAGTGAGTACGCGTGATGAGTGTGAATTTTTATTATCCAAACTTTTATAAAAATTTATGTATCTAAACAAAAGCTCGGGCTGCCGCCCCTTTCAATCTGCTCCCTGGATGCATTGCACCCCTTGCACTTTCGCTTACATCTCGTCTGTAATCACTACAAAATTTGTTAATCGCGACAGTACCCAATTGTCCGGGGAAAATATGTTGTAATTTTTTTTTTTCTTTTTTGACACAAAATAAAGTGTTCCAGACTGCCGCGAAGCTGGGCTGGAAGAGATCTCGGCAACGGGATAAGTCCAGTGGCAAAGTTCTGGCGTTCATTCATTCATGCACCGCTTAAGTAGCCCCTGCGTGGACGTTTAAGAGAGAGAGAAAATTAATATGGAGAGAAAAGCTTTATAGAGCACTTGAATCAGCAAAGAACTCAATTGACAAGAAAAGGTAGACAAGAAACAGAAGACTCAATGTGACTCCAGGGAAGAGCATCTTTGCGTTGGATTTACAGAGTTCATCACAGGTGCAAATATTTTAGCATCTTCTGTATTTAGCACAAAAAGTGTCAAAACGAATGAGACCAGAAAAATGTTCACCATGTGAACGTGATGCCGAGTCTGTTGCGCATGCAGAATCAGATAACAGTTACAGTTGGTATGAAACAGAAACTCTGAGTGAGAAGCCAATGCCATTCATGTGACCAGGAAGGAAGATAAATATGTAGGATTCACAATGTTTTAGTTTTTTAGGATAAATATTATCCAGGAATCAAATCAATAGGCTATCTGGACGGCTTTTATATAAAAGGAACCAAGCGCCATTTTTAACATTTTTGTGATATACTGACATCTGAACCATTGAAAGAGGTGGGATTTTTTATCTAAATAGAACTAAGTGACATATAGGCTGTGATGCCGTTTGTATGCACTTGAAACAACTACCAAACTGAAGAGATAACTGAATCAAAAGATAACTTTAAATAGCTTTTTTTTCTCAGTTTTTTTTAATAGCGCTTGGTGTCTTTTTATATAAAAGCCATCCACATGTGGATATTATGCTGAGGTGAACTTGGAAAAAAAGCGCGTCGTTCTCTCCACTGGGAATCGAACCTAGAATCTCTTGCATATACAGGGCAAACGCACTGACCAGTACACCACAGAAAGACGATTCTTTTTTCCTTAAAACACGCACAGTAGGCACAACACTTTTTCCAAGTTCGCCGCGTAATGTCCAGATAGCTTATTGGTTTTATATATTTCAGAACAGCAAGAACCTCATTCATCTCTATTATCCAGGAATGATCACAAAGATTGGTAAACGAGGTCAGAGGCGCCGACATGAAGAAAACATTGGTGGGGGGGGGGGGCACTCAAGCACGTATGCAGGAGAGGTAAAGCTGCATTGCATTGTTTTTTCAGAAATTATTGGGGGTTCTTAAATGACCTCAGCCCCTACGTTTCGGTGCCTATGAACGAGGTACTCTAGTGAATGTGACTCTAGATCGGGGGGGGGGGGGCACACACTGGAGATGACTTAATAAGAAGGATGAAATCTGATACCAAGATAAAAAAAATAGTGTTCAGGATAAATGCTCCTAAGCATAGAGGGGAGACATTTTTTTTTTTTTTGAAATAAATGGGTTGTCTCTCAGCAGAAGTATTTTAATTATTAAAAACTCTTTCATGCATCTTGAATTTTTTGTTTTTATACAAAAAGTTCAAGATGCATGAATTTCAAGATTTTTTCTAATTTTTTATACATTATTTTCTCTGCTCTCTGCAGAGAGATTTTTTCCAAAAGAGGTACTACTACTAAGCCCCACACATGCAGCTCATCCACATTCCTCTTCGGAAAAAGAGGTACTGAATGTCATTCCAAAAGATTGGCGGCATGTTTCAGAACATGGTTAGACAAAATGAGCAAAGTTGGCCAATGTTGGATATCTGGTTTCTCTGAAGCATATTTGAAGATAGAACATTAATCACTCTGATATTAAAATGTTTGCTTCTAAACATTTTTTGAACTCCCCTCATATAGATTCACAGTTCTTGTTCAATTATTGTTTATAATATTATAGGTAATAACTATTGTTTATATGTTCGTTTAAAACTAATAAATTCATGATATAAATTCTGCCAAAATTCTACCAAGATTATTCAATATTTTTTTGCTTTTGTCCTTCAGAGTCCTGAAGTAACAATATTTAGTTTCATTCGAAAGTGTGTATAAGCCGCACTTCGCATTTGCTGATGGGATTTGCATTTCTCGAGGCAAGGGGCATTGGGACCACTTCAAAATGACAAAATGTGACCAAGTAAATTTTGAAATTTCAATCTCACCGTATAAACCACACTTCGCGCTTCCTGCCGAAGAATTTCATTATTTTCATTTGCGGCAGCGAGGGGCGTCGATCAAGATGATGAATTTCGATCAAGCAGATTTTGAAATTTCGATCAAGCAGATTTTGAAATTTCGATCAAGCAGATTTTGAAATTTCAATCAAGTAAATTTTGAAATTTCATTTTCACCATATAAGCTGCACTTCATGTTTTCTGTCTAGATTTTCATTTCCAGCGGTGAGGGTCGTGGGGGAGTGCTGATAAGAATAAGTTGCGATCAAATAAATTTTGAAATTTTAAATTCACCGTATCAAGAGATGATTGATCGCAATTTATTATTCTTATAGGCGCCCCAACGCCTCATGGCTGCGAGAAATGCAAATCCCGAAGTGCGGATTATATACAATGAAATTAAAATTAGAAAATTTATTTTATCGCAATTTCTCTTCTTATCGGTGTCCCTCGCCGCGAGAAATGTAAATCTCGAGAGAAAGTGGGAAGTGCGGCTTATATATATATATATGGAGAAATTAAATTTTTCGATTCAACCGTATCGAGATTGTGACCCTGTCCGGATTTCGTCTGTCGGGATTATGAACGGAACGAAGTTCCCCAGGTACCCAGTCCCAGAATTAATCTGGTGCGTAAGCAGGGCGCAACTAGGAGGAAAAGTTTACTCTGTCGCCCGGAACAGGTTTAATTGTAACGCCCCACTCAATGTAATTTTTAACAGAAAAAAAAGTGTGACTCAGTGCCCTTGATTTTCCAGTACCCAGAGTGCCAGACGTCCCTGCTCTCTCTTGATTGCGGCCCTGTATGCAAGTTGTGGCCCCATACCGGGCCTCAAAAATGAAATTCCTCTTTTTTCGTTTCAAGAAACTGAGGAGGAATTTTTGTAAAAAATCCAATTTGATTTTTTTTTAATAGCTGTGTTTGGAAACAGATTCCAAATTTTAAACCCCTTCCGAATTCTGTTTGTGAACAAAAAAAGAAGTCTGAGGTCAAAAATAGCGCTTTATAGCAGCGGTTCTCAACCGGTGCTCCGCGTGCACTCTCCAGGGGCTTCGCGGCCGCTCGAGGAAAATAAAAAAAAGTAAATTTGAAGAAAAAAATAATTATAAATATTTTTTAATTAAGAAAAATAAATCAGTAACTTTGACGAATAAATAAAAATAGACCATCGGGGCTCCGTCATAGAAATTATATACCAGAAAGGGCTTTGCGAGTCAAAAAAGGTTGAGAACCGCTGATCTAGACCATTCTCAAATCTCTTCCACTTCAACATGCCAACTTCTTACTTGCCCCACAAGTCGTTTTCACACTTCTTTTCAAATACCAGGCTGCGGTCTTCGGCCCTTATGTGCCACTGGGCGCATGTGCAATTTTTCTCTTTAGTCATTGGGTTCAGCTATCCATTTTAGTCTAACGGCTTGCACGTTACATCGAGTTGATGGGGGAGAATGACGCGTATAATTCGATACTTGTAGGGTCGGACTTAGGGGGTTGCGAAAGGTGCTGTCGCACCGGGCTGCAATTTTTCTGAACGAAACCCTTTCCTTTCTCAGCATGTTTTGGAAATTTTTGATTAAAATTTAATTTTTTTCCCATTAAACTATTAATGTTTGAAAGGGGACTTTCAGTTTCAACATGGGCGTAGATACGGCCCCCCCTTTCAGTGTCAAAGGTGGAGTCGACTGATCTAATGCATATATATGTATATATGAATTCACATCATCACCGTGCCCCCAGACTTCCAAGTCTATCTCCGCCTATGAGTTTGAAGCCCCTATAATATCATTTTTAGTGTTATTAGGTATGGTATTAGCTTATTTCAAAGAGGAAAAGAGTGTATGCGGATGGAGTCGCATTTTTTACTCCTGAAAAAAGTCTGGCCTTTCTTTGTGCCATTAAAGAATAACAGGGCTACATTAACCAAGGGGAAAAACATGCTTCGGGCATGAAACGAAAAGGGCCACCACAAAAGAAATCTAGTAATTTTTTATCCTTGCAAACCTCCCCTCTCGTCGGAGTTACCATCTGGTTTGTAGCACGGACATCTCTAGATGATGACTGCCTCGGAGCGAGACAACTTCGACTGTCCTCCGGAGTGTTAATTGCATGCCTTCCTGGGAACTGTCATGTTTCTCCAAGGAGGCTTGAGTACTTTTCATTCATAAACACCATCATCTGAATCATTCCCTCATCCATTCCGGAAGACGAATATACAATGTGTATAAATTCTAAATTTTTACTATTGAACTTCCGAAAAAAAAAAAAGAGACAAGACATTTCTATGATTTTTTTCCTCAATCTAATTATTCACCTAGTACAGTACCAACATTAGAGATATTTTGTTTCATGAATAGAAGCATTTAAGAGCACGAAGGTCCAAAAATTTAGGATGTAGGCTACGTTTCTTGACGTCCCGATAGTTAATTTTCTGATAAGACAATGTGTTTACCTACTATTAAATAAATTCTGAGGTTTAGGCATAGGCGGAGATAGACATGAACGGCTGGGTAGGGGTTGTGATGATGATGATACCAATTCATGTACTATATGCATATACATTAGATCAGTCGGCTCTGTCATTCGCGCTGGGGAGGAGCATTACTCTGCCTTGCCCCCCCCCCCGTATCTCCACCCCTGGGTTTAGGCTGATTGCGGCTAGTGTTGTTAATATTCGACAACCCCTACACACATATATATATATACCAGGGAGTCTTTTTGAATTCCGAATTTGAATATTCAAATATTGAGATTGTAATCTTTGATTTTATTTGTGACAAGAAACTCTTGATTTTAAACAAGTAAAATAACATTGAAGAGCTCATATATACAGTGAATCCCACTAATAGAATTTCGAAATTTTCGGGAAATTTCGAAAGTGTTAGTGAAGGTTAGGACTACAAAAATAAATCGTACTATGCGAGAAAAATTTCTAAGTGGGAACGTGTTAAACGGAATATACTGTAGTAATTTTAATCTACATTTTCAAATTTAATCTACATTTTCAAATTTAATCTACATTTTCAAATTTAATCTACATTTTCAAATGCAGTTCTAACGTGTTTCAGAATGTTTTTCTTTATTTTTGGGAATCTCAGTATATCATTCCTTTACTTCTATATTATTTACATCAAGCAAAAACAGCAATAAAAGATTTGAAAAATGATCACAGTTATCGAACTGCAACATATATTTGATGAGGATGAAGAAACACTTTAAAAGTATATATCGGAAATGTTTGTTCAATATGATTCGAGCCACAATGAAGTGCAAGCAGGTAGATCACACTAATTAATCATTGTGTGTGAGAGAGAGAGAAAAAAAAAAACTTTTTTACAAAATTTTCCAACTCTCAGTATTAGTTTTCATCAGAAAGTTCCCTCCCAGCTCCATTTAAACATGAATAATTTGGCGAGATGATCTGGATTGGGAACTTGGTGTTGCCATGCGTTAACTTTACCTTGACCTGATGGTGTTAACATATAACCATGGTCCTCACAAGGGTGGGGCTGACAGGACTCCAGCCCCGGGACAATTACCATATTTTTTTGTTATATATTCACTATAGAAGGGTCCTCGGCTGATTTTTGGTGGGCCTCCTTGTCAGATGTTTCACGGGCCCCAAAGTGAATTTATTGCATGAAAAAAAAAGGTTAAAATCATTGTGGGTCCCCCCAGCTGGAGCCCTGTCAGCCCCACCCGTGTGGAGGCCATGTGTGTTGGTTGTGGCGTTTCAGATGAATGCAGCCCATACTAGAAAAGCAGAGGCAAATTAAAAATTTTTGCTTCTCCACATGCTTCAGATCATAGGCATGTCTCGCGCAGGCATTCGACTACGTTGTATATGTATAACTGACCGAAGACTGATCCCAGAGGTCATCAGTTAATGTCCTGAGGAAAAGTAAAAGACAGCTTCGGGGACCCATATTGTTTCGATTGTTTTTACACCTCAAACGCACTGCAAAAAAAACCATAACCATTTATTTTACAAACATATTTTTTGATATTTGATTAAATTGACCAGTGTTACCCTCAGGGCTGTGCTTGCATATGTGGGAATACAAAAATAATTTTTTTTTTTTACTCCAATAGAACAAGGTAGCTATGTTTCAATTATAGATACAATAGTGATTATTCCAAGTAATACATAAGATAAAAGAGAATTATTCACAACACGGAGCCCCACAGATCATTTTCTCTTCAGGCCCCACGTCTGGTAATGGTGGTCCAGGAATTGACCTGAGGGACCTCAAATACTTTATTTTGAGCTTGAAATCAATTTAACCTGGATAATAATGCAGTTATTATAAACTCTAATTGAAACAGTAGACAGATTAAGTGCAACCAATTTTTCAACTAGTTTTTGGACCCTTAAATTATGCTTTTTTAGTGCTTATTTTGGGTATTCTTAGTGCCTTTTTGTCTGCTTATTTCAGCCATTTTTAGTGCCTAAACTTTCGGGTTCTTTTGATTACGATCCCAACTATCAACACGTTTTTGAAATAATTAAAAAAAAACGAGTTTTTCGATTCTTTTCACCCTTCTCAAGATTTATGTTTGTAACTCAAAAAGCTTATTAGTCAAAGAGCGACTACATAGAATTTTTTGGAAGACCGCAAAAACTTTTTTGCACTGGGCCGCAAAATTTCTAAGCCCAGCCCTGGATACTTGTGAACACAGGGCAAGTGGGGACACTGCTATAAATCTTTGCTAATTTTTTCCGACACAACCCTGCCTCTTTTGAGGTAACGGCAGTAAGTTGCGTTGCATCAGTCCAGGGTTGTGAGAGGTTCTATCTATTTATGGAGCCGTGACAACATTTGGATATCACCACAGTAAAAAAAAGAAATGGGGGTGGGGGCATAAAATTTTCATCTTGCACAGTGTGCCACTTTGTCAAAGCCCGGCCCTGGTATGGTTACCACCAATACCATTATTACTGTTCAGTAGTATCTTTACCATTACAAGCCACAGACTTTGCAACTTGAAATACCTACATAACAGATGAAATACTGGAGCACAAAACTTCTCTGCTGCACCCAATACGTTGGGAAAAGCTTTAAAAATGAAGTTGAATATCGGCAGGCGTGGGAAATATTCTAAAGAAGAACTTTAGGAATTAGAAACTGCAGTATATTGAATATTGAGCAACTGGTAACCCTGGATGCTTGCTAGGAGATGTCTACCAAAATTCTTAAAAATATATTAAAAAACCTATTTTACTTTTATTTAAAAATAATCAACAAAAAGACATCAAGATGAATATAAAGGATGAGAGATACGATCACATTTTTATTCAGTCTGGATATCAAAAAAATTGTCAAAGACTGTTTGACATAACAGTGAATATGAAAATTTTAAAAAATAAATAAACATGGCACAATATGCGAGAGCTAAAATTGAATATTTTTATGTAAAATACGAGCAGATTGAAAAAAATTTATTATTGTAAAAGTAATTAAGGCACTTTATTCAATTACTTCGAAAAAGTTCCAAATACAATTGAGAGAGTGAATGGCACTTATTACTATTTTGGCACAAAATTTGCTAATGAAAGCAAGAAATTAAAGGCAAAAGAAACATGATTTTGAGATATAATGAATAATACATATCTGAGTTTGCATCTTCATTAAATATTCATACATAAAAATCTTGGATAAATAGAAATGCAGTTAATGTTTGTTTTTATAAACCTGTATGGACATGAAAAATAGTTTATAAAATCAAGCATTGACTGTAAAAGAAATAATTATTGTCATCAACAACCACATTCAAACATAAATCTACTAAAACATATGAATCACAAAAACATTTAAACAAATATACAAACAATATCATGATGCCACAGTAAAGGAAAAAAACCATCATATAAACATCATTCAAACAATGAATATAAAACATAGCACACACAAATAAAACAAGTGGTACCCACACACTAAAATGTCCTCTAAATATAAAAAAAATATTCTATGTGGAGTATATGAAGAATTATTCTGAGCATTTGCTTCACGAAATCCAAATATTTTCCAACTTATGTATTTACTCATTTCTTTAACAAATATCCTTATGAATTTGACTTCTCAACATGAATCTAATGACATGCACATAATTTTCGATACTTTCTTGTATGTACACACATAACCCTGAGGAAAAAAATATGCGTGAAATTCAAGCAAAAAACATCACATAGCACACGAATGAAAATTATACATTCATTTAAGAGCTTCCCAGTATTAGAAAATAATGTTAACAATTAAAACTTTTTCAAAGACAAAAAAAGGAAAGACGATGACTTGGTGAGTGATAACATTATGGTCTTTATTGTTAGTAGGCTTACTCTAGATATCACAATTTGGCAAAATTGAGGTAAATGATATTAATTAAATTATTTCATATTAAATAAATAAAATATTAAATAATAAATTATTTTCATATTGCTGCCAACTCCATATTACCTCCACAGCAGTAGTTCTCAACCAGAGTCGTGAGATACAAAATGTGATAAATAATAGTGATTGCACTTATATTGTTATTTTTAAAAAGATGTGAGAATGTGTAAACTGGAGTTCACTGGGGGTGTGCAACCTTGCAAAAAGGTCAAAAGCCACTGGTCTAGAGTTTAAAGAAATTATCTAACAAAATTTTTTAGTAAAACTAATTAGGACCTTATAAATGTATGGCACTGTTCATATACACCGAGCCAAATCAATTTGAGAGACTCCAACCGGTACATATTTCCAAATTATTCTTTGATCAGAAGTACTTCCATCTAGACATGATTAATTTATTGAACTTGAAAAATATCAACCAACTAGTACAATGATAAATGCATGGTAAAGCAAAAGGCAATCGGGAGATTACAGCTTAAGTATTTATACATGTTTAAAAAAGCACTGTTGCCACCAAAAACAAATTTTTATACAAATTAAAAAATCAGCTCGCCATATATGAGCAGCGTCACAAGTGACTGAATAGACGTATACAAGAAAGGAATTCAAAAGCAATGAAAACTTTTTTCAGGACCAAAGAGAGTATGCTCTCTTTAAGACTATAAAAGTATAAGACTTTTGTATGCTCCCACTTTGAGCATGTACATGACTCAGCTACATCGTTTAGTCAAGTGACATCCTTGAGGGAAGATCTATTAAGTGTGATTTTTCTTGTGAACCCGTCAATGTTTTCATTGATTTTTCAGTGGCATGATCAAAGTCAGATAACCATATCTTAATCCATTATCATAATATTGGCATGGCTTTTCCTACACTGTTGAAGCAATGTACACATAATTTTGCATTTATGAATGCTATTTTGTACTTGTATTGTTAAGATTTAAATATTCCAGATTTACATACATTACCAGGGAAGATAAGCTGATGTCCATTTGCATGAAAACATTCATGTACAAATTAGATTTAATTCAAGTGTCGAAATTTTTTTTGACACAAAAGGGAAAAAGTATTTTTAAATTTTATGAGGCATTCGAAATCAACAAAATGTAAAATTTTTTACCTCTAATATGCTCAAGAGAAACTACTCAGAAGACGGAAATACTAATTACAGCTATCTGTTAATTTGGACTTTCAAATATAAGGATTTCATGAACTGGGTCCCCAAGTTTCTGGGATGTTTCAATTTTTTTTAAACAAATGTGCATGTAAATGCCAAAGCGGCTCATTTTTCCGAAACTAGAGTAGATTAGTTAACAATTGTGAGAATGCTTAGGTTATAAAGACCATTACTGATCTGTCAAGGAAGAAAACTGGTGTTATTTATTTTTCAATATTCTTTAATTTTTTTAACAAGGGAGGCTACTTTAAGGATAGTGAAATTAGTAGCTTGAATGCAAAAAAAAAAAAAAAAAAAAAGGTTCACTAAAAATGCAAAACGAGAAAGAAAAACCTATACACAATTATATGTGTTTGCTTTATCATAGACAGACATATGCTTCAAAAGTTCTGTATGTTTATATATTTTCTTAACCCAAATTTATATTTAGACCCAAAAGAAAGTTATTAAAATTTGCTACTTCATTTCATTTTTACCTGAACTGCTGATCATTTCCGGAAATATGGATGATCAAGAGCATCTTTACATGAGATTCTTCGAGAAGGGTTGAACCTCAACATATTCTATAAACAAAAAAATTTTAATTTAAGTATAAATTTCTAAATAAATAACAGTGTGTTGTATAAAAAAATCCCAAATTAAAATTTCTCTAAAACTTTAAGCTCATTTTTTTTTTCAATAAATCTGCCTCTGTCTCATACCATACTAAATCATCAAGTTTTAGTCATTGATCATTTTTGTTGCACCAGTCATTTTCTGCACACAAGGGCTAATTAGACTAAGACCTACTGATTCCAAACAGCAGCGTTCAACCATTTTGCCTTTTTTATACTCACAGACAGGTTGGTGAGCTAACCCCTCGGTGCAGGACTCCTTGCGGTAACAATCATTTTCTGTGGTCATGTTATTGTTGTTCAAATTTTAGTCATAAAAATAAAATGAGAACAACCAATTATAGTAGATGAAACAGAAGACAAATCTCCAAAACATCAAGACCAGTTCAAACAACCGCTTCACAAAGGATACAAACAAGAGCTAGTATATATAAATAGCTGTTATTATCTCATAGGGTCTTGGGCTAAGAGGGGAGGGGGACATTGTGAGTTCAAGTATTGACTCAACATTTCTCCAACATCAGTGATTGACTTCATCAAAAGGCATTAGATAGAACTGACTGAACAAAACCAGTTCTATAAAGGAAAATACCGTTTAAGCAGATAGAGGAGGCAGTATCTAATGTACATAAGCTCAAAATACTAGTACATAAACCTTCTGCACTATTGCAGACCATTTTCTTCTTCCTTCATTAATTTCCAATGAAAGGGCTATATTAGATTTAAATCAGCTGTATGGAGTTTTTTGATTTGTGTATTTTGAGCATTCTATTGGATATTAGCTATTGGATACTACCTCTAGAATAAGTTCTGTTTGTAAGAGCTAGTAAACTTGCTTTGATTGAAATTTGCAGTAATGCATTCATGGCTCATAGCTTCTTCAGCTTTAATCCTTGTCCCATTCCCACAGCTAGGCAATTTTGTGGACCTCAGACACCTGTCAAAATACACATCTGGACAGAGACATGGTTTGCAGCTGGACCTGGATATAGGGAAAAAGTAATTTTATTTTGTTTAAAAATCTTCCCCCCCCCCATGTATTAAAGAACCTAATTGGGAAATTAATATTTATATGTAGACATGTATATATATCTTTCATTTTTGTTTTCACAACATAAAATATGGTTAAAAAAAGACAGCTACAAACACAAAGAAACAATGCAATGGAAAAATATCAAATATTTAAACAATTTGATCCATCAAAAATAAAACCTTTAGCTATGTAACCAGAACCATAAAGTTTTTTTTAATCGAACCCAAACTTTCTCGCACCTAAATGCTTACATAAAGAAGAATTTTATAAAAAAGTGTGATTTCAAGAAATTATTTATCCCATTTTTGCTCCCAAAAAACTTTAAAAAATACTTCAAAATATACATATTTTAACACTGCGCTATGCAGCAAATTTTGGAATGCATAAACTAACCTTAAAATAAAATTTTAACCTGAAAGCAATGCATTTTCCTTGAAAACAATTTCCCCTAAAAAAAAAGCTCTTTTTCCCCCAAAAACCCCCCCCCCAGGTTTTTTTTAGGCTAAAAAATCCAGCCTGGGGGAAAATGGGTATCTATCCGGGGAGCAAATTTGACAACTATAATATAATACAACCTCTTGCAACATGAATGATGTATCTGAGTTTTACACAATATATGGACACTTTTTCTAATTAGAAGTATGCTGTTAGGATCAACGATTCACCAGTAAAATGTTGTGCATGCTGTTACCTATGTGTACTCTGCATATTCAAATTGCCAAAAATCCCTTTTGAAATCAAAATAAATTATTCAGACTTTTCTAATTAGCTATGTTTTGCCTAGTTTCAAGCATTGCTTCATGATGTAAATTTTCTTTGTGCAGTTTCATTGCAAATTTTTTTTACTCAACCCATTTGCATTGCCACACACTCAAAAGTTGCATCATAAATCGGATGCACTCAATTTACAGTTGGTCTGAATCACCATTCACTGATAATGAAACTGGTCTTTATGCATTTTACTATATTCATCTTAGCAGTATTTGGTTAAGAAAAAGGCGAAATTGGTAAAACTAATGCTGCATAATTAAATCACCAGTTTGAAGAAGGAAACAAAAACCACCCCATTATTAGATCAATTATTGCTAACAACCTATTGATAACATGCAAACAAAAACAGGATGTCGTTCCTACTAATATGACAAATTGTAGGCATATGTTGCTCTTTGTAAAAAAAAGAAAAAAATCAAATTTAAAAATGGATGGCTTTTTTGATTTATCAAAAATCAAGTTTTTGGATTAGTTTCCTTCAAAATGATTGATAATGTTAATCAAATGTCTAGAAAGCACACCATGGGAGTATCATTACACAGATTGCCAGAGCACATTTTTTTAGACTCAATAAATACTTGGTTGATTTGCAGAAAATAAAACTGATAAGGTTATTTCTTTGTTGAAATTAGCTTAAAAATATTAGAGAACCTTATTTGTTCAGAAATTAGAGTTTTGTTGACAACAAAATGTGCTACTGTATCAGGAAAAAGACAGTGATGACAGAATCCCTCTATGAAATAACAAAACAATAAATTTTCAAAGGGCGAGAAATGTATTTCTACAACAGCAAAGATATTGAAAAATATAAAAAGTGTCATATGCAAATTAAACTGCTGCTACATTTAGCACGTAGATATTTTTTATCAGTTAAACATTGAAGAATTTTTGGGTATTAAAAACAAAATCAAATTATGAAATTTTAGTGGAAAAAATTTTTATTTTTCATATTTTATGACTTCCCTATACACTCATATGTACAATTAAACATAATAAAACTTACAAAACTTAGGAGTATGTAGTGAAAATCAACCTCTGGTGATTTTGAGCAGCATAGGTCCCTTTAGGTAGAATGAAATGTCAGTCCTTCTAGCGTAAAGGATATAAATGGATTTTGAAAACATTTTATGAGTGTGTCCTATTTAAAACACTGCTTTTATATTTCTTTCTCACAGAAGCAGCAATAAAAAATCCTGGATTTAAATCAAGATAAAAATTTGTATAAAGCTCTATTTCTATCCACAAAGAAATGAGATTCTGGCATTTTTTGTTAAGTAGAACTTACTTTAATCAGATATTCAGTGTCTTCATCAAGATTAGGAATGATTCTTCGAAGCGATACTCCATGACTGAATTCAAATGATGTCACTGATAAAGAGGTATTGCAAGGCCAATCAGCCAGAGGAGGAGTTCCAAGAACACTACAAAATATATATCATTAGAAAAATAAAAAAGTATTGTACTTATATAGCTGAAATGATACTAAATGATGTACTTTCTAAAATACCAAAGCAATTGAGAAAAGAAATAAGCATAATGGGTTTTTTGACCATGTATTTGCTATGTACAGGTATTCCAGAATTAAAGAGCCCCGATTTCAAAGCTGCCTACAGCTAAAACCAGTTATCAGAAAACTGAAATGTTTTGGATGACTTAATAAAGAGATGGAAATTTTTTTCAGTGAAAAAAAATAGTTCCAAATATCGCCACCAGAGGACATTATTAATAAATTACACATTTAGTCACACTTTTTACTTGTACAATTTTTATTTCAGCCAAACATGTTCTACATAATGACCATCATTTTCAGCTACCATCTGAAATCACAAGATGGCATATTCCACAGTTGAGTGAAGTATGTGGTTGGGAATATTGAGCACGTGCCGTGAAATGCTGTCTTTAAGATAAAGCAAAGTTCTTGTGTTGTCATGACTTACCAGATGTTTCTAATATATCCCAAAGCCAAAAATCTAATGGATTGCAGTCTAGGGATCAGGGAGGCTACACATTAGGAAAGTGCTGGCTGATGACACGTTATTTTGTAAGATGTCATTTAAGAACATTCTTAACACACTTCGCAATGTGTGTGGAGGAGCTTCATCTTGCATAAAGATTGTGCATGCAGGGCATTAACATGCTTGCAGAGTTGGAACAATTTCATTCTCTAACAGCGATGCATTTCGCTGTCCGGTGATTAAGCATGTCACTGGACCTGTTGGAGAAGTATGGGCCCAGAATAAACGATGCAGAAAATCCACATTATACTGTCACTTTTGGGGAATGCAACAGAACTTCTAGGATAGAACACAGATTTTGTGGTTCCCAAATTCTGCAATTGTATTACCAATACAAAGCCACAACAGGCAAAATGCCCAACGAGGTGGCTGAGAAAAGGATGCCCATAACAAGTATGGATGTCATTATATTACTGAAATACAGCAACCCAATTAAAAATGCAATCAAAAAATTATAAACAATAGATACATACATGATAAGATATTATACAATGCCCATAAAATGTATTTATGGTTGCCTTTTTCTAAGTATGGATAGCTTCTTGATTTACCCCAACATATTTATCGTATTTCTTTTTAAATGTGTCAATTGTGTTACAATTTACTACCTCCCAGGGTAAGCTATTCCATTTATTAACAACCCTATTAGAGAAAAATTCCCTGCGACACCATAACCTCGCATTGTCCCTCACCAATTGATACTGGTGTCCCCTTGTAAAAGCAGTGGATTGGCTGTGTACTAATAAATCATGGTCCATCTTATCCATCCCGTTTAAAATTTTGAACATTTCGATCATATCTCCCCAACACCCGTGTTCATCCAATGTAAACATATTCAGGAAATGAAGTCTCTCTTCATAACTCAAGCCCTGTGTGCCAATGCATAGCTTTTTTCTGCACCCCTTCAACCAAGTCTGTCTCTCTGTAGGTATGGTCTCCAAAACCTTACAGCATACTCCAGTCCAGGACAAACCAAGCCTCAGAAAAGAGGAAGAACGACTTTCAGAGAACACGAAGAGACCTTTTTGATAATGAAACGGAGCATTCTATTTGCTTTTTGACCGCTACTGAGCAATTCAAATTCACTGAACTGTCCAAATGAAAATGCGCTTCGTCTATCCAGAGTGTGTTCTGAGGCCAATTTGGATAGACATCACCACAAGCAAGAAACTGAAGTGAGAACTAGAGTGTGACATCAAAATCACGTGGAAGCAACTGCTACACAAGTGAAAGTTTGTACAGATCATATGATCTTATGGACAGTTCAACGTGGCCTATCCAATTTTTCTGCTATACGGCGGACACTGGTGCTGGCCTGAAAGATTGAAGTTCTGCCCTCTGCCAAATACAACCTCCTGCACCGCCCCTGCAGAAACAGCATTTTCTACTCTTCCTAGAAAAAGAATTTTTATTTAAATTTTATCATTTCTAGAGGTTTTAACACATTGAATTGGACCTTGAATTCCTTCCAAAGTCTGTAATTTCTCTACAGCAGCAGTGCAGAATCAGCACTTTGGTAAAACAACTTTACTAACAAAGAGTGATTTCGTAAACTTAAGGTCATTATGCGTAACAAGCACATTGAAAACAAGATCTCTGTAAATGTTGCCAGGTTTTATAACAGCTGCTGCATGACGTCAGAAAAATTTACATACACATACTACAAGTTTTCAAAGTAATATGCCCTCTGCTGGCAATGTTTAGAATTTTTTGGCTGAAGTCCCATCCTTTTATTAGGTCATCCACAAAATTTCACAATTTTCTGATTGGTTTTGGCTGTAGGCAACTTTGAAATAGCATTCTTTAATTATAGATACCTCGCATACTCAAATATATCATTGAGAGTTAAGTACAGTGAAAAGAAATTTTTTTTAAAGCAAAATTGACTAGTTGAAACTAATTTGAAGTATGCATTTGAGAAAACTTTTATTTGACTGTCCAGCTTAGTTTGAAAACAATAATACATTAATGAATTTAAGGGTCGGGGAAAAATGGTTTCAGTCCATAAAACCAAATTTTTCAGGAGACGGAAAAGAAAATTTTTCCTTTAGAAATCTGGTATTGCTTTCTGCGTATGTCACAAATTCCTTTTCTACTGTGCATGTGGTGGACTCTGATAGTTTTTCCATCTGTGCACTGTGACTAAAATCATTGTTCTCCTTTATGCCCATATCTTTCTTCCTTTATTACAGCAGACTGAAAGCATTTTTGTTTCTGGTGTTTTACGTGGTTGAAAGAGATGGCTCTGAGCTATAAAAACTGAAAAAATATTAATTTCAATTTTATTGGACTGAAGCCATTTTTCCCGACCCTTCAATTACAATATTATCTTTCACATTTGTGTAATCATTTATCAATGAACAGTAGAATAAGTTTAAATAATTTTTGTAAGAACTTGGCCTCAGTTTTATATGTTTATGTTTTGTTCATTTTGAAAGGGTGTGTGTGTATCTTTACTGTACAGCGGTGTTCAACCTTTTTTATGCGGTGGACTCCCTGTAGCAAAAGGTTATTTTCACATGATGCCACCCCATGAAATCCAAAATGTGTCATTTTTTATAATTTACATACCATAAAAAATTGTAGTGAATTACAATTTTACATGTAATTTAATGGCAATAATAGAAGCAATAAATCTTTACGTAATAATAGTAAATTAAAATTATCCCACAGACCCATAGGGGTCCATTGAAAAACATTGCCGTACAGTGTACATCATATATATTTTTGGTTTCCTGCAATTAAGTTAGACATTATAGATTTTATCTTGAAATGTATGCAATATTTTTTATTCTAGGCCTTTGTTTTTCTACAGTAAATTTTTAAAACAGAAACAGTTAAGAACATACCAAACATTTATCAAGTACTTGCCGGTACTTTGAGGTAAAAAAATAATGAATAAGAGAGTTTTGGTATAAAAAAGATGTTTTTGATGGTATTGGGGGGGATAGGAAATGAGTACTGTAGTGATAGAATTCTGGCCTGCCCTTCTGCCACATTAGGCCAGATAGTCCAGAGTCTACAGTAGTCATTTTAATGTACTCTAGGGTGTTTACCACATACCAAAAGCAAAATTTTGTGACTTTTCTGGGACTTTTTGGTAACCTTTTCTCGTTTGACACAATGGACACAATACTGGACAGTTTTTCATATCAGTGGTTCCCAAACTGTGAGTCACGACCCCCTGGGGAAGTGGGTTGTGTTAATAAAACAAAGGGGGTCGGTCTTCATGGAATGGGGGAACGCGAGTGAATTTACATAACAGAAACATATGATAAGAAATCAATTTTAATCTTTTGCAACTTTTTGCGGGTCATGATGATGTCAATACATATATGCACAAATGTATTTTGATCAACCGTACAAATTTTTGATCCTGTGGGAAGGGGGGCTGCAACCCCTTCATGTTCCCACGTATCTCCGCCCATAGTAAGCACTGTTTTACAGCATAAAAAGAAAGCAAATTTCTCTATCAGAGTCTTATTACTCAGAAAATTTGCAATTTGTTCATTTTTACAGCACCACAATCATTTTGCGCCCACAATGGTTTATTCAAATGAAACCTAGTAAAGCCAATTATAACCAGAGATGCCATTGATGCGTTGTAACGCGTCAAATAACCGGAATTTCGGAAAAGGACGCGTAAAAATTTTCTTCACACGTCCTCCGGGATGCGTTCTTTTTTTAGTTCTAAGAAGAAAAACCTTCCCAACTTTTTTCCCTTTCTTTTTTATCTTCTTTTTACCATGTATCATGATCGCACGACCCTGAAAAACTGGTTTTACTACTTTGTACACTGTACTGTATTGATATACACGCGGGTTGTTGAAGAATAAAGCCGGATTTTCCTAGGAGCAGTTTTCCTGTGCTGCACGCAACGTAATTCGCCCAGCGCGACACGCTGCCCACTCACTGATAAGAAAAGCAACATGACTGTTTTCCTACAGAGCACAATACGCCTCACGACAGCGCTTTACGTCGGGCGTGATTGGCCCACTGCTTCTGGAGGAGTCAAATGCGCCGTGTGTTTTGCCGATGTTCTCTTCACGCTCTTGTTTTCTTTCGCTTCCCTTCAAACCGGAGCATGCAGACGACAGAGTAGCTGATGCCAAGGCCATGTACTATAATATAGCCGCCCTGATCTGATGCGCCACGCTAGGAAAACACAAAAGCGTAGCGTAATTATGTAACACGTTTCTGCCAGCGCAAAATGGTCTAATTCGGTTCACGCTGTGCAAAAAACTTATTCCTAGGAAAAACTTGGCTTAAGATGAGGGATATCTAGTTGCTTCCCTGAATGAGGGGCCGTACAGAAGTTTCAAATTTCGGATTTTTATTACCCTGCAGATTTTCTCCCTTCTGGTTATATACAGGAAATTACTGTACTTTCGCGGCTATTGGCCGGCATTCAAAGGCTGCGTCTCTACGGCGTAAATTAGTCTTGTTCCTACAATATTGCGAATGCACGTTTTTTTTAAAAATCGTAAAGGATTGGAACGCCCGTTTAAATTGTAAAACTTTTGGAGGGCCACCAGAATCAATTTCTTCACTGATAGTATAAAATAAATTATGTTAATTCTCTAAAAAAAGTATTTTTAATTTTTGATCGGGGGGGGGGGGGGAGGAGGAGGAAGAGAGCCCCCTATAACCTCCCCCAAATTTTGCTTTTGGTGAAAATCTGTGTTTGGAACTAGCGATTGCGCAATGGTAATTGGCTAAAAATGTGATTTTCTAAAGATTTCATATTTTGAGTTGGCTATTCCTTTGAAAAAACTTCTGGTTGCCACGCCGATCACACAGACCTACAATACAAATATGCATACATTGAACTTCAAATGCATGCATTACCAGTTTGGAGAATAGATGCAGGGTCGCAACTGGGAGGGGCAGGCGGGCGTAGTGTCCTGCGCTCTGGACTATAGGGGGGAACCAAATTCACCCTTTATAACTGCTTCTTCTACATTACATGGGTGTGCAAAAATGTGTACTTGACCCATTTGTGAAAGTATCTAGTTGCGGCGCTAGATAGATGGCACCAGCTACTGAACACAAAACATGCCAAATGCTGGGCACACACACATAAGCACACTGTTACAAGGTTCATACAAAATTTTCAAAATGAAAAGTAAGGAGTTTTTAAGGACTTTTTAAGGAGTTTCAAGCAGTTTTTAAGGACTTTTTAAGGAGTTTCAAGCAGTTTTTAAGGAGTCATGGCAAACTTCATAACTTGCACAAGTTTTACAGCAAAAAAAAGGGCGGGGCACTTATGCAAATTTATTTTTAATTTGCAAACAAACTTTCCCTCTTCTTAAAAATATAGATGTAGAAGTGGTTAAAAAATTACAAGTTTTGATTTGTTACCCAGCATCATAAGAATTCATAAAATAATCAATCCACATACATGCTTTCTGTCGTCACCAAAGTGTTCTAAAACCTTCAAGTATTAGGCAAAAATATAACTCATAACAGCATCACATAAATTATAAAAATTCTAAAAGTGATATTCATTCCCCCTCCAATTATTCAAAATAAAAACCACAGCCGACAAAGATTTTTCTTACAAAATTATTTATATTTGCAGCAACTCTAGGCACACACACACTTCCAGCACAACTTCCTAGATAGTAAATTGCCCATAGATGGTAATAGACCTGAGTTGTGCTTGGTTTGAAAGAAAGAAAGTCCCCCCCCCCCCCCGGAAATCACTCACTCAAACAATCTGGGAATTTGCCACGAGCTACTCGAGGCAGGCCAGTGGAATCTGAATTGGGGGCTTCCCCCCAGATGATCAAAAATTTACTTTTTTAATCCACAAAATATTTTTTAAAAGAATTGTAAAAATATTTTTTACAATTTCGAAACAAAATATCTTTATATGTTATTATAATCAATTTTTGTTAATTTCAATGCTATTTGAAGACTAAGAACCCAAAATTGCTCAAGAAATTCATTGCGACCCTACCACTCTAAGCCCTTGGTAACCCTTGACCCGCGGTAAACATTCGGCCTGTGCAGACCAAATGTCCAACATTTCTTTTTCCCAGCTTTGCCAAACTTCCACAGTAGCCTATCATTCAAGTCTGGCATAAAATTGTAGATTTATTTAGAGAACGCACACAGCAGATAAAAAAATCAATGATACACACAGATCATACTACTTCCTAACAGAATATGGCAATTTAAATTAGCCTCATTTTAATAATGAATAAAATGGCTAATAGTAAATTCAAATTACCTAATTTTTTTTAAATTTAAACATCATACATTCATCGGAGGACGATATCACTCTCGGCTATCCATAGAAGGTTTTTAACAGCTGGCTGATGCAAAGACATATTCAGGAAAGAGAGAAAATTCAACTGCCCTTGTGAGTAATCGAACCCCCTGTCCTCTCACTTGCCGGGTGAGTGCCCTACACCACGAAGGCAACAAATATTTTGTCTTTTCTTGGAGCTTGCATGCACTGAACGGGACCTTACATGGATGGTCAAATCTAGTTAAGTAGCCATCTGGTGGCAGTGTCAACAATTGCGAGCTTTGGCCTAAATTGAGTCAGACAGCCCATGTACAGTCCCGTTCAGTGCACATGAGCTCCAAGGAAAGACTAAGATTTTCATTGCCTTTGTAGTCAAGTGTGCTCACCATGCAAGTGAGAGGATATGGGTTCGATTCCCTGCAAGGGCAGTTGAATTTTCTCTTTCCTATATATATCTCCCCTTCAGCCAGCTGTTAAAACCGTCATATTATACATTTAAATTAGGAAATTCAAACATCAATAACCTAATAATGTAGTTGGCATATAAAAAATATTTCTTCATAAAAGAAATAATACATCTGAAGAAAACAAATTTTAGAATGGGTAAATATCAGACTGGAACCATATCCCTAGATACAATGCAGAAGGTATACAATTATATTAAGTGGTATATAATTAATGTTTGTCACAAGATGAATAAAAGCAGTGAAATAAACATATTTCTCGATAAAATCAAATGATGAGGTAAAACTCAGTTTTTCAAAAAAAAAGATGAAATTAAATAAAAAGGTCTAGAATGAAAACAACTCAAGTTTGGCATCTTTTGGTCTTTTTCATATTAGACCTTTTATTTAATTTTAATTCTTTGATAACGAAATCCATAGTTTCAAAATGATAATGGAGTTTTATCTAATCATTTGATTTGAATTTGTTGAGAAATACATTGATTTCACCGATTTTATTCACTCAAACTTGTATCAGCCTGTTCATATGGAAGGAAGGATGCTAGAATCGAAGCTAACATCTGTGCACTGATGTATCAATTCCACTGGTTGGACAACAGCTTGTGTTGTCTCAAAGGGACTGGTTCCAAGAATTTCGTCTATCAAAAGGATCGACTTCCTCTTAAATAATCTGAGCTACGCGCTAGTCATCAACCTGAGATCGGGTAAAAGGCATCCGATAAACTGTTGCATGGACTCTTTCAGATCATCTGTAGGAGGAGGCGCAGCAGAAACAGCAGTCATTTTCGCCTTCTTTATGCTGAAATATGCGGCAAAGGCGGCATCTGCATCGTTGGTGCTGCAGGTCTTTCGCTTTCGGGATATCCCACTGCTGCTCTGAGATTGTGTGTTAGGAAGTGATGCTGCAGCTGATGTTAATGGAGGAGTGCTTGGTTTAGGTGGCGAGTCTGGGATATCTATGTCATCACGTCCCAAAGAGTTGTCACCAGTTGGCACCTGAGAGCTTTCGGGTTGATCAACGATTTGGGAATGTTCCATTGGAACAGGCAACAAATTCCCACTCGGCGCCCCCACAGTCTTCATAAAAGGTAGGGCGAACTGCATGGCTTCATTCAAATAATAAGGTTTTTTGACTTGTGTTCCTGAACCGCTTGGAAGAGGTCTCAGTTTTCGCACAAAGGTAGTTCTCAAGTTTTTACATTTGTCTTTGCAGTCATGCACTGCAAAATAAAAACACGAAAAATTAACACAGAAGGCCTAGGATGAAATACATATTCAATGACAAAGTTATAAAGTGCATATAGTCAAACCCTGTTGTAACACCAACCCCGCTCAGTGACAAAATTTTCCAGTGAACAAATCTTCCACATAAAAGGAATTAAATGTGTTAATTTGCTATTGGATATGACGACAAACTCATTATAGCGCCAGAAACCTGCAAGACAAATGGTTGCGTTACATCAGGGTTAGACTGCATATTTTAAAAGTGAGGTGAAATACAATTTTCAGTTTTTAAAAAAAATTCAGCTAAATAAAAATAATTTTTGGTTTGAATTTCGATATATTTCTGTTGTCTCCAATCCCCATGTAATTGATATAAATTATTTCGCAGGTATCTGGCAACAGGATGTACCTTTGTCTCCCTTGGTCTGTACTTTGCCCGAGGGGAGACCACAATCGGGCAGATTGTAGCTGAGACTACAAAGATATTGTGGGATGAGCTACACACGCAATATTTGGCAAAACCTGACACGCAGCAACGATGGAGACAAATTGCAGAACGTTTTTTGTCATTGTGGAACCTGCCAAACTGCATAGGTGCAGTAGACGGAAAACATATCCGTATAGAAAAACTTCCAAAGACAGGTTCTACCAACTTCAACTACAAATCGTACCACTCCATCGTGCTGTTAGCATGCTGCGATGCAGATGGTGTATTCACGATGGTAGAGGCCGGGTATGCGGGTAGGAGTAGTGATGGCGGCATATTTCGAGTGTCTGCTATGAAACATTGGTTGACACATTCGCAACTGGAGATTCCTGCTCCCTCCAGACTGCCCTGCCATGAACATGACAGTGCTTTCCCCCATTACTTTGTGGCAGATGAGGCATTCCCGTTGTCGCAAAATTTAATGCGTCCCTATTCTAAAAGAATCCTCGACAATTCGAAGAGAGTCTTCAATTATAGATTGAGCAGGGGAAGGAAAACAATTGAATGCACCTTTGGCATAATGACTGAAAAGTTCCAAGTGCTAAGTGTGCCAATACGGTGCCGCAACAACAGCAAAGTAGTGGATATAGTGAAGAGTGTGTGTGCGCTACACAATTTAATCCGGAAAAAAGAGGGATATACATATACCCCGAAGCAATTTGAAGAAGCAACCGAGGCACACACCATCTTTACCTCTTCATCGCCGCCAAGTGTTCTGCACCATAATTCTACTGCAAACACTGTCAGGAATTACTTTACACATTATTTTTTGAGTCCTCAGGGGTCAGTGCCTTGGCAATGGAATTATTGTATATAATTCTTTTTATGATTCCCATGGCATAATATGCATAAAATATTGTAAATACTGTACATATAGTGTGATTTATATATCCTCACACACACACATCAATGTCTATGTTTTCCTGTGCACCTTGATGTTAAAAGTTTTTGAAATACCAACTGCACACGGCTTATAATGGTGGCTCCACCTTTGACACTGGGAGAATTCTGCTTCCTCTTTCCCCCCCCCCCCAGATCTTTGCCCATGCTGATTTATAACAAATAATTCTTATA
This sequence comes from Pholcus phalangioides, assembly GCF_987345545.1. Classification (NCBI taxonomy): domain Eukaryota; kingdom Metazoa; phylum Arthropoda; class Arachnida; order Araneae; family Pholcidae; genus Pholcus; species Pholcus phalangioides. Next base: position 3,695,023 of record NW_028301619.1, read on the forward strand.
GGGGTGTAATGCTACACGGCGCACTTCAATGAAATTACAGTAGTTGGCTGTAAACAGTGTTTATTATGCAGGGTGTTTCAAAGTTAATGTTTTTGTGTAATTTCTAGGAGAAAGGTGCGTGCCCATTTTTTTTCATAGAGACCATTGTTACAGGAATCACATATCTTGATATGCTTTAAAATGCTTTTCCCACAGTTAGAAACCGATTCGGATGCCTTCATTTTCCAGTAAAATTTTAAAACAAATTTGACTACTGTATAGACATGCCGTGCATCCCAAGGTGGAAATATTGAGCATCTTTAATGTGATTTATAAAAAAACTATGGTTAGCCATGTAATATAAAATTAATCGTAATTAGCACCAATGTTCAATATTTTTCGTAATATACACATTTCAAATCGGGTGATTCTTTTTTAAACACACTGTATACCAAATAAAAAGCTTTCAACGTAGGTTGAAGTTTGATAGACGTAAATGTACACATCTTTTGTATCTAAATTTGTCTAGCTGGCCCTAAAGCAGAATGTTTTGTAACGAGCCCTCAGCTGAGAAAAAATGTTCTGCAGTGAAAATTCCACGATAGTGTTTCATGTGCAGAAGAGTTCCGTTCTTAAAGTTTTACCGACATTGTTTTGCAACAACACTGAATGTTCTGCAACATATGTTGCAGTTTCTAGTATATTCTGCCACAACCTTTCCTCAGGCATATTATCAAGTCATTGTTAAGATTTGAGCATGTTTACACCTTGTTTGGAAATGTTTGTCATCAAAATAAACACTACAGAAGCATGTACTTGATGTCTAAAAAGCAATGGTGTGTTTTTTTTTCTCATCTCAATTTCAATCATCTGTCACAGTGTTAAATTTTTTTAAAGTAATTAGGCCTTCATGTCAGTAAATAGTGGAACCTCCATAACTCGGGAGTGTCCATGTTGACCTAAAGCAGATGTTATGTTCGTGAAGAGTTTTGTGTGATCGTACTTTCACAATGGTTTGCTATCATTGTTGTATTCATGCATAATCATATATATGTGAACAATTCTATATCTCAAATAGACAAAATTAACTAATTTTTTTTTTTTTTGCAAAAAGTTTCCAAATCTCATATTAGAGTGCAAAAAAGTGTATCATGTCACGATAGCTGTGTTTAAAAAAAGGCGGATTATTTATTTGGCTCGTAGCCAGTAGGTTTAATTTTCTGGTTCCAAACAGTGGGAAGTGACCCGAGGTGTGAAGAATATCTGCAAACATGGGCGTCGGAAGTGTTTCACACCTGTGGATGACCATCTTGAGCTGTACGAAGGAAGGTTTAATTTTTGAATAAAATGTGTGGGTGCTCTGATGCTTACCACAATACTGTGGGTGCTGGAGCACACTCCCGGCACTGACACCACTATATGTAAAAACAATGAAATGAGGAAATGTTGAAATGTGAGCGAGCAATGTAAACTTCATGGACTTGGCCAATGCAAGGGTAATTTGAAAAATTAATGGTGATAGCACAGCACAAATTTCAGTTGACTTAAACAGGGTTTAGACATCTTGGAGGTTTCTCCCATTGAGTTTAGTAATATGCCGAACATGAGAATAATATTTTTCAAGTTATCGAGGTTAACTTATAAGTCGCTTATCGAGGTTCTGCTGCATTTATTTTTAAACACGTAATAAATGGGCTAAGATTTCTAAAAATATTTTCGCAAAATGTAACAAGGAAACTGGTTTTTTTTAAGCTTAGGTTTTTTAGGGCATAAATGCATTTGTTTAGTAATTCCCAGATCACAAAAAACCCTTTTATAATGACCATAATATAATGAACAGTAATTATAAAGATCTGACGCTTATTTTTTCACAACAAAAAAAAAATTATCCGCATAATAAAAAAGCATAACCTAATTCATTTATTAAATCATCGAAAAGCAAATCACATTATTAAGTTTTTAAGACAACGTTTACGATAACATTGCATACCCGGCTGAAAGCACGTGGGATATAACATGCTTTCGCCCCCCCCCCACAGGGTGGAATTTTTCATGGACCCCCATTAGCAAATCCTACTGTATTAAGCCAAAAAAATAAAACAAAAATTCATCCCATACCGGAATGAATGCCATGAAAATATGTCCAGTTTTCATCACGTTTCATATATGTAAACAATGAAAAAATAGCTACACTGCGATGAATTAGTATTGCTTATTATATGAAAAAAAAATGCTACATACCTGATAAATTTACTTCCTTCCCTATTTCATCACTCCAGGCTTTCTCTACAGCATCCTTCCTGGAGTAACTGGGCCTCGTGTAGTCATATAATTCTGGATACCTCTCAACGAAACTCACAAATTTCAGATTGAACGCCTCCATTTTTTCTGACGATTTGGACAATTCGAATAGGATCGCACTTCTTTTCAGATCACTCGAAACACCAATCACTCGCTTGGCAATCGCGATGCGTAAAAATCGCCAAGAAATCGCGCCGTTGGCAGTCTCCAACTCATTTAGTTGAGAAGTGAGGGAGAGGGAAAAAAGAATCGTAGTTCGCTCGCCACGGAATTGCTCAGTGTGCGGACGGCCTTAGAGAAAGAGGTCTATAGGGGACTGATCAATGGAGGAGGAGAATGTTAGTTCAGGTTCCACAAACTTGGGAAAGGATTTTGTAATTTTTGTCATTTCCAGTGAAGATGCCATTATGAATATTTCATTTTTTTTTTGGTGGTTGATGACATAAGCATCATTCAAATCCCCACCCTCATTGTCATCACAAGTCAGCAAATCCAGAAACCCTACCCCCCCCCCCTCGATGCTGAGTAATATTTGAATGGACCCTTATACGCAGACATGGCATGGAGCCCCCCAGTAGTGATGAATGTTGAGCTTCGCTGGAGGGGGGATCCTCTCCGACTACAATAAAAACCTAAATTATTTTTTGAATTTATAAAATTTTTCAATTTAAAATTCATTTGAACACAACACCCGACAGGATCCTAATGGTTCAAGCTACATAAGACCCCCGCATAAGCAGACATAGGTTGTTCCTTGACCAGGGAAGATATATATCCATCTCTGCTTTTTCGCCTATACCAATACAATTTTTTCAATGGGGGGGGGGGGTAAGGAAATTCCCTCCCCGTATCCCCTAAGCAACTTTGCGAGATTGCCTAAACCCTCAGTAATTCAATGTAATCCATCCCTGCATACGCCCTTGCAGATCGTATGTATGGTCTGGCAACCATAGACACCCCCCTGCAATGTTTTCTCGTATAGGAGTTCCTTTCGCACCTATGATGAAACTTTCAGAAACAGGCTCTGCGGGGCATCCGCACATGTTGAAAACGCATCCTGCGAATGCAAAACTACTATTGACCGTTTTGAGCTGTGTGCACAATGGTCGTGTTGCATAGCGAAGTGCTGCAACGCATAGCAACAGTGGGCTCAAAAGAGCCTAGAACATCGTTGAACAGTGAGAGGTGTGAGCAATAAGCAGTTTGTCACATCGGTTCAATAATCTGCACGACTGCCAAGATCGGCGGTTTACAGTTTGAATTGATGGGCATTGCCAGATAGTGTTGGGCATCAGAAGAAAACGCCATCTAAATAGAATGTGCACGAATGAGCAGATTTCTTTACTGATTGCATTACAGCGCAAACAAAACATATAGGCACAAAAAAAATAAAAAATTTGAGAAAACGTTGCTCATAGGAGACGAAACTATCGTGTGAGGGCACACACTTACTGCAGGCAGATTTTTCAATTCCGACAGTCAACAACCTGACAATGGGCTGACAGAGCTCCAGCTCAAGGGCTTCGAGATAATTCTTAATTATTATTTTTCACACTATAAATAGGCAATCAATATCTCAAGCTTGCTGTGACACTTGGCTGGAACTGGGGGGAACTGCCCCAGACACAAAATTTAGAGAGGCAGCCGTTTTAGGTGGGAACAAAGAACACTGTTATAAAAATATTGAGTTTTAGAATTGTGAAGGTGGAAAAAATCCTAGTAACGGCCGAACCCAGTGCCGTCTTAACGCATGGCCCAGGGGCTTCAAGCAACGAGGGAGCCTTATAAAATGAGAGAGAGAGATCTGGTTTAAATATTCAAGAATTTGCCGGGTAGGGCCTCACAAAAATCACTTGGCCTGGGGCCCAAGATGGTCTTGAGATGGTCCTGACCCCCATCGCAACACAAACAAACATTAATTAATTAATCATCTCAAAATAATTAATGGTGAATGATTCACGAACCCTATTCTAGTTTGGGATTTGTCTTCTCGAACTCTCTCGTTCTGTCACATGCGCATACTGAATGCTTTTGTCGTATGCTATGGCTATTCAGTAAAGATTGGCATGATAAAAAATGATATAATTGCAAAAAACACAACTTTCTTCCTTCATGGAAAAAAAATTGGTATCCTTTTTTGTGGTCCCCACAAGGGTGGGGCTAACAAGGCTGTAGCCCTGAGGCCTGGGGCAATTACCATCATTGTTTGTTTTTTCCTATGAATTCTCTATAGAACCCCCCCCCCCCTCGTGAAAACTTTGGATTTGCGGACCCACCAAAGATCCCAGCGTAGGGGGCCCTGCTCCACAATGTGGGGGTCATGTCCTATCAGATGTTGAAAGGTCCCAACAAGCAAAGAAAGAGAGAAACAGTTCTTTTTTTGTTTATCCAGTTAAATAGCTTTTTCCGCCATCCATAATGTCTAAATATACACATTGACAGATGCCTTTCTTTTGATTCTTATATTTTGTTTACCCATCCCCAAACCCAGTAAAAGAAAAACTTGGCAAAAAGAAATAGTGAAAGAAAAATATTGAATGCCACAACTATAAAATCAGCCCAGATTTTAGGGGGGAAATAGTGATTCAGAAAAAAAAAAACTTATTAAGATGTAAAAATCTGTGACCTTCGCCCAAATTTTGTGACTTTTCTGTGACCCTTTTCTCATTCCGTGACTTTTCCAGGACTTCATGACTTTTCCGTGATGTCAGAACATATACTGCAATACACCCTGTATTCTGATATTCCGGACGAGTTCATAATTACTCTACACGTAACATACTACTGGCATTCACAAAAGAGCGAACACCCTCCCAGCTGAGATTAGTGTTTTGTTGGTAGAAAGCAACACCCCCCCCCCCAACTTTCCTTTGGGGGAAAAGTCAAACATACCTTTTGGGAAAATAGCGGATATACCCCCCTCCCCCTGTAAAAAATTTGATTATTGGCATAGGCAGGAGTATGTGTGGACGTGGAGATTCACTATCTCTGTTCACTGTATACACACTTTGTGACCCCCTGCCCATTTGAGAAACCTAATTGAGTTGCTGTATTTTTGAAATATATGACATCCATATTTGTTATGGACATCTTTTTCTCAGCCACCTCGTTGGGCATTTTGCCTGTTGTGGTATTGTATTTGTATAAATCAGCTTATGGTTGCAACTGATGCAACATAATTACTTTTCATTTCAAGTGAGAACTTAGATGTTCTTATTTATGACCTAATTTAATTGTCAATGATGTGAATTGTGATTCATTTGTTGAAATTAAGCATGCTTAAATAAATCAATATATCTATTAATGGTGACAAAATGTCTAACACCAGTTCTGATTATAATGAATTAAAAAGTTTAGTAATATATAAATTTATATATATTATTACAGGTACAGATGCTGTACTGCAAGAATATGCACGTCCTGCTATCAGAACTTGTGTGTGTGTGCTACCTACGCAGAATTTTTTTGTTTTTGCTATTGAAGATTTTGACCTAGCTTCGCATATGAAATGCTTTCCCTAATGACTTTTTTTCTTCTTCTTTATTTATTTTTACTTTCCCAGAGTAAGTGCATTGCATGCCTTCTGGGGTTGTTGTAAATAAATAAAAACATGGTTAAAAAATTTACCTGATGATTTTCCTCAACTGATCTATTTCATTTATTCCACGGAACAATGGTCTAAAGATAAATATAGTAAAAAAAATTAACAATCAGCAAAAACTTTTACATTTTAATACATAGTTTCTGTATGAAAAACCTAAATAAAAAGGAAAATTTTGGTTTTCTTTTATATTAGTGATTACTTAATGGTTTTTTGAACATAATTTCACCGAAGATTACATAAAATATCATAAAGATAGCCAAATACACATTGTAATTGCTTGTATTACATTAAGTTTTATATGTTAAAATGAAAACTTACTGTTTTGCTATAAGTTCAGCAAAAATGCATCCAGTACTCCACACATCAACTGGAGTAGAGTAAATTTGTCCAAGTAAGACTTCTGGTGGTCTATACCATAAAGTCACAACCTAAAACATATAATTGAAAGATCATTTATTCTCACAAAAGCATATTATTTTACCTTTCTATAAAGGAGAATATGAATGAAGAAATGGGGTTAACAACACATTACTTTAACATACATATTAACACACCCTTTTATCATTTTCTGTTCTCCCTCCCTTTTTCCCAGGAATTCTATGGATATAGATCAAAGTTCAAGGATGGGAATCTGCGAGACTGGAAACACAGGAAAGAACCGATCTATGAAGATAAGAGTTTACAGATGATCCCTGACTAGCGACTAGAACCAAATGAAAAATTACTTCTCAAGTGAAAGGAAGTTTCTTGTACATATGTAACATTATCAAATATGTAATTATTTATAACTTTTTTGTTTTGCATATACAGGTATAATGAACAACTATTTGTTATGGCACTATTATCAATAAATACACTGCAATGGGGAAAAAATAAAAGGCCAGGTGAAAACTGATGATCAAAAAGAAGAAAAATGCAGAATTTTTCAAAAACATTTTCAGAGATAATGAATATGACAACAAAAAACATTTGAAAAAAAGTCATTTGAAAATTCACAATACTTTTTTAGTAAATATATCATATTTATTGCATTAGCTGATTGTACTCCAAAATCATTCACAATATGATGATCATGAATGATTTATAAATGAAAGAAGCATAAATACAGGAAAGACATTCATTTACACAATAATGTTGGCTGAGTGTAAGTTGGCTCTCCTATACATGAGAATGCGATTGATGGTGACAATGTTTTACATTTTTCAAAAATATGAAGGGCGAGGGTGAATCAACGACAGTGGAGGGGATTATGTTCTAGCTAACTATGGTATACGGAAAGAAACTAAATTTAAAGCAGTCAGTGAAAGCAGAGATAGGGTTTAACTTATGCAGGGGTGGGAAGTGACTAAGTCCATTTCGGAGCAGCTTTGGAGCAGCAAAATTCAGGATTTGGAGCAGTTTTGGAGCAGCAAATTCAGGATTTGGAGCAGCAAATTCGGGATTCGGAGCAGATATTTATAAATTGGAGCAGTGAAATTAACAAGAATATTTTCATTAACCCTCAACCCTTTTCAAAATAAAACTGCACTGTCTTTTGTTATCAAACATCTTTTCGTCAGCTTGATTTTTGTGTTTTAGGCTTTTGACACCTTATTTGAAAGAGCGGCTATCATAAAATTTTTTGCACCCGTCTATTTAAGATGATTTTTGCTTACTGTGGGCACTATTTGCTGCCTTGAACAGCAGCACTTCAAATGAGCTAAAAAAATTTTATAAGTTTTTAATTTTTTTATACTTGGAAAGAAATTGTTGCAAAATGGGAGAGAATTTCGGAACAATTAACTCGATGTTTGGCGATTCAGCACTCATTATCTGGCGAGATTGGCGATCTGACATTCGCTATTTGGCGAGATTGACGATTTAACGCTCGCTATTTGGCGAGATTGACGATTTAACGCTCGTTATTTGGCGATATTGACGATTTAACGCTCGTTATTCGGCAAAATTAGCGATTTAACGCTCGTTATTCGGCAAAGTTTCTAAACTAACATTCGTAATTCGGCGGACATGCGCTTTTAACTCCCGGAATGAAAATTTTTTTCACGAAACATCGGGATTTAACACAATGACAATCGACTACAGTAATTTCTGCTGCTTCCAGTGACGACTTTTTTTTTTAAACGGAAACACTCGAATTTGCACTTTAAAGCTGAAAGGCATTGCAAGCCATCTTCAGTTCCACGATCACGGACAATATCGGGGTTTCGCGATGGAAAGCCCGATCAGGAGCCGATAGTTTAAGTATAGTGGAATAAAACACGCTCTTCTCTCTCGTAAAGAAATGTTTCGTGGCTAGCAGGAACAAAATTTTTTTGGCGTCCTTTCCGAAATTCCGGGCATACTGAAGCAAAATTCGCTATTTGGCGCAGAAAAATGCGAAAATACGCTATTGGAGCAGGATGGAGCAAGATATTAGTTTTGGCGCAGTGCGGCGCAATTGGCGCAGAGTTCCCACCCCTGCTTATGTGGATGGTCAAGTTTGCTAGAGATATTTGATTCAGCAAGTTGGCTTGGAGATAATACTGGAAGTATTAAAATTTAGATGTCCATGAAGAATTTTGAGAAGCACGGTTAATTGGGGGAAAAAGACGGTGACAATACTAAGAGAGGAAAAAATTAATTTCGCATTTTAGTTCTGAAATAGACAAAGGAGAACTGACCAACTGTCGTGGATAAAGCGGGTAGATTTATTTTGTATAGATTCCAGCTTCTTGATATTACTAGCAGTGTAGGGGTCCCAGATTTTGGAAGCATAGAGAGAATTGTAAAAATATAGGTTTGGTAACAGAGGAATCTAACATCACAAGTAGAATGCTTAAGGTTTGGCAAAGAAAGAAAAGTTTATCAAGACATTTCTGGTGCACATAATCGATATGTTTATTCCAGCGCAGGTCTGCTGAAATGATGACAATGAGGTATTTATATTGGGAAGCTCGGGATGTAGTTAAGCTATTAATAAAATAAGAAAATTTGCGAGGTGAAAGTTTACTAAAACAATTCTCATGAGAGTCTCATGTAATGTTGAGAGGCATTTGCCATGTGGAGCAAGCACCATTGGGAGATGGAATTAAGATTACGTTGGAGAAGTTCTTGATCTGACTTGTGATTTATGGTACAGTAGATTAGGCCAGTAGTCGGCAAACTCATTAATCAACAGAGCCAAATATCAGCAGTACAACGATTGAAATTTCTTTTGAGAGCCGAATTTTTCAAACTTAAAACTATATAGGTAGGTACATTGTTATTAACTTAATTAAGGTACTCCTCAGCTGGCCTTTGCTAAAAATGTCCTTGATCTGATTAAGGTACATTCGCTGAGGTCAACCCCTTCCAACTCTCCCACCAACACTCATCTTGTATACTTGTTTCGTCTATCTCCTTTCGTTCATCCTCTGTATATATCCAAACCATCTCAACATACCTTTTTCAATCCTCGACAGTACATCTTCTTCACTCCACAACGCTCCCTCTAAAATTAACTTAATAAACTTTACTTAAAGTTTATTAAGTTATTATTTTGTTGTCTTACGGATATCTGGCTCGCTTCTCTAGGGAATGTGCGGAAGACGGGTTGACTGTAAGCTCGTCCGACGAGATGTTAACCGGAGGACGTCGTTGATGAAAGCCCAGGGCAGGCCGTCTTGTGGGACAGAGATCCCAGGAGCACCGTCTTTGGATGGTCGCCCCTGGTGGATTGCTTCAGCAGTGTTGACGAATGTTAGATTCGGATGGAGAGAGGTGGCCACGGGAGAGCCATGATGAGAGGTGGTAAGGTGGTGGTCCCGGAGCGTCATCTTCAGACGTGTGGCCCTTGGTGGATCACTTCTAGCAGTGTTGACCGACGTTGGTTGTAGAGGCCTCGAGAGACCCATCATGAGAGGTGGTGGCCCAGGAGCATCATCTTTTATGATCTGGCAGGGTAGAGGTTGATATTCCTTAGTATGGAAAACATTGCATGTCCCTCCCCCCCCCCCCCCCATGTTCTGAGAGGAAACTCGTCTTTCACGTCTATCTACCCCGAGTACCTTAAAGCCGGATTTTCCTAGGAGCAGGTTTCCTGTGCGTTGCGCAACGTGATTCACCCAGCGGGACATGCTGTCCACTCACCAATAAGAAAAGCAGCATGACAGTTCCCTACAGAGCGCTACGACAGCCTTTTACGTCAGACGTGATTGGCTGACTGCTTCCGGAGGAGTCAAACGCATTGTGCGCCGCAGTTTTGCCGATATTCTCTTCACTCTTGTGTGTTTTCTTTCCCTTCCTTTCAAACCAGAGCATGCAGACAACAGAGTAGCTGATGCCAAAGCCATATACTATAAAGCCGGGTTTTTCAAGGAATAGGTGTTTTGTGCCGCTTGAACCGTACAGTAATTTCGTATCTGCAGCAACGTGTTACATAATCACGCTACGCGTTTGTGTTTTCCTAGCGGAGCGCATCAGATCAGGGCGGCTATATTATAGTATATGGCCTAGGCATCAGCTACTCTGTGATGTCTGCATTGCTCCGGTTTGAAGTGAAAGAAAACACACAAGAAGTGAAGAGAATATCGGCAAAACCGCGGCGCACAATGCATTTGACTCCTCCAGAAGCAGTCATCCAATAACGCCTGACGTAAAACGCTGCCATGAGCCATATTATGCTCGGTAGGAACACAGTCATACTGCTTTTCTTATTGGTGAGCGGACGCGTGTCACGCTGGGTGATTCACGTTGCGTGCGGCACAGAAAACCTGGCTTTATATAGCCGCCCTGATCTGATGCGCCACGCTAGGAAAACATAAACGCGTAGCGTAATTACGTAACACGTTTCTGCCAGCGCGAAATGGTCTAATTCGGTTCACGCTGAGCAAGAAACCTATTCCTAGGAAAACCCAGCTTTAGGAGAAAAGCCTCGTTTTCGACAACCTTTTCCAGAACGTCCCAGTTTCAACCCAAAATCCAGTTTTGATTGGTTGCAGAAGTGTCACGTGACAGCACAACGTCAGGCTTTCACTTTTTTTTTTGGCAAAAACCCATGAAAAAGATGACTCACTTGGGAGGGGAAGGAAAGGGAGTGAGAACAAAATGGCCGAAATGTGTGTCTAAACATGATTTCGTAAAAATCTGGAACTTTTGTGCTCCCACACGTGGTATTTTGTGAAAGAGCCACACTGAAAGTGCCGAAGAGTCCCATGTGGCTCGCAAGCCGCGATTTGCCAACCACTGGATTAGGCAATCGTCAGCCAAAAGTCTAGTGGTACAGTTGAAGTTTTCTGGGAGATCGTTAATATATATATTAACATATATATATATAATAATATAATAAGAACAAAAGTAGGGAAATTACAGAGGAGAATCCCTGAACCATATAAGCCCTAACATTTTATTATTCTCATACACAAAGCCAGGACCAGCACCAGAGGGGGCAAATAAAAAAAATTACATTTTTTTATGCCGTCCCAGTGTGCTCAGAAACTCAGTAAGTTGTTGCAGTCTCTCCTGTCAACTAGAAAAAAATGCCATGTTTCTAAGTGCAATATTTGCTGAAATATTCAAATTTGAAAAACAGAAGAAAATTGTGAAAAACACTAAATGCAGAAAAACTGTTGATTGAAGTGGTTCTTTTTTTAGACTATTCTGGAGAGCCACTATAAATGTTTTCATGGCAAGGAAGCTGGCGGGTGGTAAAAGCTTGAAAACCACTGATATAAGGAATCAGCTGAAGTTATATAGATCCCATGAAGGATCCCCCCTCCCTGCCGCCACAGTGGTGGTTGGCTGAAGTTAGTTTTCTGTGGTTTCCAACTTTAAGGAGCGAATGTGAGCTGATCTCCCCTTTAAAAAGTCTCTCCACAGAGAGCAACAGACCTAAAATCAGTACAAATGTAATTCAGTCATAACACGTCACTCACTTCACTTCTGAAATATAGATGGCGGCACTGAAAAATCAAACAACACTACATACGCATTCAGACTGTTAGATACACACACACAGTTACACTTCCGGCACAACTCACTAGGTAGTAAATCACCCATGGATGCTGATAGACCTGAGTTGTGCTCAGTTTGAATTTGAAAGAAAGAAAAGATCCCACGAAGGGGCCTTGCTATTACATTTGAACCAAACCATGTGCTGACCACCTTGGATAGTATGGAGAACACTGCAGAGAGAGAGAAGAAATGGAAAAAAATTCAGCTTGTGATTTCCTAAAAAGCCTCAATTATCTTAAAAATGTAGTTGTAATATGACAGCCGAAAAAACTTTTTATTTTGACAAATTATCAGAACATATCCAAAAATAGTTGTTTTATGGACTTTACTTGCACTATTAAAATCCTTCCAATTTGTCTACAAGCCATTTGCAAGGCTTGACATAGCTTTAAAAATTTACATGCCAGTCAGGCATGTAGCTTAAAACAATGAATGCCTGCATCAGTATTTTACATACTCAAAAAATTACATTCTTTGGACTTACTTTAAAAATTACAAAAAGTTGATTAGATAAAAAATGTGTAAATTGATATGAAAATTTAAAAGAATTAAAATTTTGAAAAATACATTCAAAAAATGTGGTCACCAATTAAAAATCTAAAATCAGTAAAACCACTAATTATAATTTTCCACACTGTTGGTGTCATAAAAGAAGTAGACAAGTTGCTGTTAATATCACCAGTGAATCATTAATGTTGCCCATTAATAGTACAGAACTGGACTTACGCAAGTGCAAAGGGCATAGCTGCACCTATGGCTCCCATATATGGAAGAACTGATAAGGGTTCAGCCCAGGGGACTAGGATGAATCCCATTATCATTATTTTGGCATTATTGTCATTCATCATTTGCCCTAGAGATCGAGCTGCAGGATGTGAAGGCCATGACTGCATCAGGCTGTTGAATATTAGGGCTGTAAAAATAGATCAAAATATTCTGACTATTATAACTGCCTAACAAAGCATTGTGCTGACTTTTCTGTGATATTTCACACGAGTGTAGGCACCCTTGTATCATTGCAGATAAAAAAAAATTAAAAATCAGAAGTCTTCAAAATCGAAAGTCTTTTGGTTTTTTTAAATTATGCCTGCATGCCCGATCAAAAATTTGACACGCCCCAGGCAAGTTGGGCAACAGATTTTTCCAACCCTGACTATGTATTTGGCAGCAAATTTAATAAACTAGTTGTTTTACATCTGTGATATTTCATCATAACATTTTTATTACATGCAGACTATTATCCTAATTCTGTAATAAGAATTTAAAAAAAAACTGAAAAGGAACTAATTCCAGGACACTGCAATGACACTCTTCATGCTTACTACAAGATGGTAAGAAAGAAACATGATGCAATTTATAAACTACTTGGTGGTCAAAGGACAAAGTAAAAAAATTTGAGTTAAACTCAAATTTTACACAAAATTTGAGTTAAACTCAAATTTTACAGAACAAAAAACCATCTGGAAAATACAAATAAACCATAAACTAAAAATATAATTACACTCAAATTTTACAGAACAAAAAACCATCTGGAAAATACAAATAAACCATAAACTAAAAATATAATTACACTAAAATGAAATAATTAATAATTAAATAAAATAATTATACTGAATTAAAAAAACTGGTTACCACAGATGTAAGTGCTGATTGGTAATCATAGGTGCGTGCCAACCCAAAATCAGTAAGTTTTACTTGACCGTTTGATATGAGAATATTTTGTGGTTTCAAATCTCTGTGCAAAATCCTGTTTATGTGAAGAAAATCTAGTCCAGTTAGAATCTGAAACATGATATCCTACAAGGAAGAAAAAATCCTTATTTGAATGAAGATATTTGAACATAAACTAACTTTTATACACGGAAAAACAATTAGAAATTTTTTTCATCCAAATTCTTCTATGTTGAATTGGAATAGTTACAATTTAACGAATTTGCTGCTTTTCTATTATAGCCTGCAGCATGTGATATACAAATACAAAGGCCACAACATGCCCAATGAGGTGGCTGAAAAAAAGATGCCCATAAAAATAAAATATGGTGCCAAATTATATCTAAACTATATCAAAAATAAATAATATGTTTGGTTTAGATCCACCATTAAAAATTTACTTTTAACCAGTTGAACTAAATAACATTTAACACTTCTTATACAGGCTAATTTCAGCTGTAATGCTTAACATATTTTATCATTTATGTATATTTGTATTTCTTATTGTCGCAACACCAGCATGATGTTATATTGCAACCTTGCCAAGGACAAGTTTTTCCCACATACACATGCACCTCGTCCATATTCCTCTGCGGAACTTCTAATGAATTGGTACATATTGGAATGTGTGTGTATTTATAATGAACCTTCCGTGAAGTTTGTTTCTGTGTAATGCTGCCATCTGCAATGAATTTTTTTAAACTTTGAGTTTTTTCTCAACTCATAGTGAGTGAAGTGTAATGAATGAATAATTGTATCGTTGTAAGGCTGTTGCTCTGTGGTGAGACTTTTTTTAATGGGCTACATCGACTTGCATTCGCCCCTCAAAGTTGGGACCTGCTGAAAACCAATTTCAGCCGACCACCACTGTGGACATACACATGCACTGCGATCACACACAATCTTGTCTTTTTTTAATCACATCAATGCACAAAAATATTGGGGCTTAACAAATCTGAAAATAAAATTTAGGCACCAGATCCCAATGTTTGCGGGGGAGAGTAGGCCACCCTACACAGACAACATTCTAATATTCTAATTTAAAAAAAAAAAAAAATTTTTGACGAAAATGAAAGTTTTAAATAAATACAGAACCCTATAAAAGGAAAAGTCATGCAGGGAAATTTTCAAATTTTGTAAAATAGAATTGCAAATACCGATCAAAGTTTGAAAAGTGGTCAAAATGACCACAGTGTTAGTGTTATCATTAGAATTACTGAGTGGTCAGTCTAACCCCTTTCTGAACTTTGATCACCCACTACATCTTTATTTTTAAAATTTTAAAATTTTCACTCCGTGACTTTTTCTAATTTTTCAAAAGGAATCTTGAGGCACAAAAAAAAAAAAAAAAAAAAAAAAAAAAAAAAAAAAAAAGTCATTGCATTGATTTTTTATAACTTATAACTACAACTACTGAGCAGTCACTGACCACAGTTGAAAATTTTGTTGCTAAACCAAATTTTAAATATACTATGAATACATTATTTTAGAAAATAAAATTATTTATTTTCTCTTCTTAAACTAGGGTATAGGATCGGTCATGCTTTGTTACATTTTAGGCGGAAGCAAATATACACGTTGCTTGAAAAAAGATGGGATAATTTTTAAAAGGGAGTAGAATGAATTTAAATAATCTATTTTATCTTACAAATACTTGGTGGAAAATAGGACACAAAGGTAATTTTATGTCAACGTAGACCAAAACAGTGACTGAATTTTGCATATGCATGATCGCGCACAGCCAAGAATACTGAATATAAAATTTCTATAAAACACCATTAAGGATTCTATAAATTATATAACCCCCTTTATACAAATTCTTTATAAAAATCAGTGTAAAAAAGAGCATAACTGAAAATCCTCTGTGCTCGTATGTGCATGTTTTTACATGTATGTAACAATTATTTTGACATCATTATAGTATTATATGAGAAATAATAAAATGGTTTGCCTGTTGCAACAATTTGAAAACAAAAGCTACAGAATTGCGACAACACTGCATGTTCTTTCTGCTAACCGAACCTAAAGATTCAGGTCACTTGAGCCCCCAAGAATTTTTGTGAAGTGTGTGCCCTAAATAAATAATTCATGACCACATACAAACCTATGCATGTACCCTCTCTTGTGTGTTTTATATAATTCCTTATACACAGGGCTGGACAAATTACAAAAAAAATATCTAGGCACCAAAAAAAAAAAAAAAAAAAAAAAAAATTTACCTGAAGAAAAAAGTCCAAAATAATCCTTTTCACTTTTTGAGGCATAGTCACCCTCTTTCATGTTGGCAGATGTGCTGCTATAAATTATAAAAATTTTGTGCTGTACAACATGTGTTCTCTTACAACAAAGTTTTAGGTGCCAATACTAATGTTTTAGTGGCGATCTGGGATTTGTCTAGCTCTGCTTATACATGAAAAGTCTGGCATCACTTGTAATTCTCCATTGTTTTGCCCTATTGGAACCTCCAGATTTAGAGTAAGGTGTCACTTGGCTGTCGTGAAGCAATTAACATTCTGAAATACGCTATATAAATTTTAGAAACAGAATATTTCTTCACAGGATTGGGACCCCAGGGGCCCTGTGTCCCCCAAAAACACGAATACAACAATATTTCAAAACAGAAAACCCTAGTTCTTATGGTACTTCTTTAAATCTAAAAATAAATCAACATTTACAGCTGTATCACATATTTTTGCAACAGCAGTCAAAGACTGCTCCGGTAGTGCTGGGGGTTAAGCAATTTACCTTGATTTTTCGAAAACCAAGTCCTCTTCTCTTTTCTTGCAACTCAGATAAATATGAAGCCAAGTCTTGATGCATATGCTCAAAAATCAAATAAATAATCATTTTGTGTTCGAGAAAATCTCTGGTTCCAATGCAAACATCGAGTAGTCTGAAAGTGACAAATGAAAAAGTTACATAAATACTCAATAGAGGAAAACGTGAATTCAGCAGTTCATCATGTGATATCAATTAAAAAAGGAAAGTAGGCCTACACAATGTACATGCACAAAGTCATGAGACTGATGTTTGAAAATAATGTCATTCTACTTCTTCTAATAAACAGTTCTTTACAGTGCGCTATGACTCATTTTTAAAACACTGGTTTAGTTGAGTTGTATCAAGGTACCTCAAATATACCAAGCGGACTCGTTGAGAGGTAAAACCAATTTTCTGTTCAAAGTAATGTTTAATCATTAAAAAAACATAGGGAACAGTTATTGGCTGTAGCGATAATATTGATGTTACACCTCGCTCAAATATGGCGGATAAGTGAGCCTGGGGTTTCCAGGAGCTCTGGTTGGATAGTGGTCATTGCCAAGTGCAGATGCATATTTTTTACTCTACATGAATTTGAAGCTTGAGCAAAAAACAGCTATTTTAGATGAGAACCTTACGAATGCTTCCATTAAGTGCTCAGCTGCTTTGTTTTTGAAAACATTCATATGACAAATTTATTCAAAATCACTGATTTTTAACTCAGTTTTCACATTGCTAATGAACCAGGACACTATTTGCCCAGTTTTCTTTATATTTACCTCTACACTTTGCATTGCCTACTATTCACTTCAACAAGTGCAGTGTTTCTAAAATGTCATAGCATGCAGTGGAGAACTGTTTATCTGATGATGCAGACAAAATTATTCTCACTCTGTTTTGATCATTTTTGTTGCACCACTGTCTTTTTCTGCACACGAGGTGTCCAAAAAAAAACTGGGTTTTTTGGTTTAAACCGGTTTTTTGTTTTAAATAGTATTAACATTAAAAACGATAAAACTTCTGAAAAATAATTCAAACTTCTATTAATTAATTAAAATAAAATGTTTATTAATGTAATTAACACTATTCCCATATTAATTAATCAATAAATATTTCTTACATTTTAACAAAAACCAACTTTTGCAATTTAATTATTTTTTGCTTAACTCAATGGATTACTTTGTGGTTGAAAATTCTTTTAATGTTATTATTAATCATATAATATAAAGATGTTTTCTCCAGTTACTTTCAGTATGGTTAATTAGGAAGCTATTTTGCAAAAACTATAATAAAAATTAAGTGAATATAATGTATTTAATGAAGCACAAATAATGCAGATTAATTAGCAATGATTTACGATATACAGGATGATTATAACTAAGATTCTGCATACGATTCTTCCCCCCCCCCCATGAGAAAATCCTGCATACGATACAGCATTTGTATATGCAGCAAAACATCGCTGCAACGATAATCGATAATAAATACATCTACAATGATATTTTTTTCAAATCTTGTTTGGAATTGCCTGGCTTAATGTCAACTCTCAGTACAAACAACATCATCTACTATGATAAACGCCTCTATAACCCGATATTTTTAGCAGAATTTTGAAATCGCCACAATATTTTTTATATTTTGTTCAAAATCGTTTTGAATTTAATTCTAACTTCGCCACTTGTTCTTGTTCTTTTGAAGACGTCTGATGACATCAATATTTTGCACTAAATGATCACCGAAAGCTAACGTTATTTGTATTGCTGCACTATGTGTACAACACAAAAGCACTATGCAGTAAGCTTTTGCACAGGGACAATACACATCTAAGTGAATTTTATAAATAAACTAATCAATTACAATTTTTTGTAACGAATAAATACATAAAAGCGCATTTTCCGATGATATTAACAATGCCCTATGATGCCAACTATAGCCTTGAGGACACAGAAAATGCTGGTGTCCTTGACGTCTCAGTAGCTATGACCATCACAATATCTTTTCTTCCTTCCTAGGAGAACGACTGCCATGAGAGCCGGGGGGGAGGGGGGGCCTTGTACAATAATATTCTTTTCTTCGTTTCTGGGTTGTTTTTTTTCTGTTTACTTGTACATGTGTATAGTTAAAAAAAATTTCAATGAGATCTAAGGTACGTAGTTCAAGATATCCGTCCATAAGAGTACAAATTGATATGATTGATATTAAGGAGTCCTGTCTATTTTCCTATGGGACATATCTGAAAGAAAAAAAATCAAAAAGATCTTTCCACGGGCCCCCCCCCCCTGACTTCCGGGCCCCAGGGCTGGAGCCCTGTCAGCCCCCCCCCCTGTGGGGGCCATGCCCACGTTAATATTCCTTTAGGAACTTCTAACATATAGGGGATGTGCTGGAGATTGCAATTCATCAAAGTTTGCAATCTGACCACTGTTCATAACATTTTGAGGTACCCCCCACAGCCAGAAGTTGCAAGGGTTAAGTTGCATCCTGTTATTGTCAAAATGGGTCTTCAGCAGCTGGTTTACTGGTATTGCAATGTTCATCTTGATAGTTGTTCATATATCCACACACTGATGCTGTGGAAGTGCCGAAATGATGTGGTTGCACAAAATAGATTATACTGCTGGCCAAGTACAGCATTATCTACTTGCACATTTTGCACCTTTTTTTTTTTTGCGAAAGAAACTTCCATTGCTTCAGGAGTATCCATGCAAATTTTCAAGTCATTCTGACCAGCACTTATTGTATAGTTTTGGAATCAAAACTTTAATTATAATCTCCCTGTATATAGCTGATTATTTTTCATAAATCTGTTACTACTATACAGTAGAACCTTGATGAACTGGGCTTAACAGTGAAAGTATAAAAAACAACTATTGAATATTAAGACTGGAGATATACAGTAGGAGATGTGCTACTTCTTATGGGAAAGAAAATGAAAATGTCTGTGAGGTAATGTTACTAGTACATTAGTCTTTGTTCTTTAAGGACAGCTGGTGTCTTTATTGGATTATAAGACCACCTGTGTGTGTGTGCCCCTAACATGATGGTGTCACTACTGTTGCTGCTTCTTTGTGAAGGGAAAAAGTAACACTGTGAGATAATACACCACTACATTTAGATGTGTGTGATGCAATCCTTATTCATGAATTTGCTTAAGATAGAGCATCAGAATGTAGCCAAAGGTTAGAAAATGTGGTAAGAATGCGAAATTTTGGCTTCTGTATACAACTTTAAATAACTAAGATACTTCATATGAAAAAAATATATATATTCAGTCTACTTTTATGAGACTTTAAAAACCACTTATACCAACTTATGCTATTAAAGATACACAATTAAAGATATACCATCAGAATGTACTCCCAAGAATATAAAATGTGGCAAAAATGAAAAATTTTAGATAATAATGAACCAATATGATACTTTTCAAGGAAAAAATGATATTTAAGCCACTTTTATTTGATTTTTTGAAAAAAACCAAACTGGTTCTTTTAAAAAACCACTTGGTTTAAACCAAACAGCCCTGTTGGGACCTACAATTTATTGCAGATTCTGAATGGCAGCCTTTTTTATACTCACCGAGAGGTTGGTGTGCTAACCCCTTGATGCAGGACTCCTTGTGGTAGCAATCTTTTTCTGTGGTCATGTCGCCGTTTTTTGTTGTACCCATGCATCAGGATAGTTTCTGACAAGCCCCAAAGCAGAATGTGCCAAAATCTGCGACGGACCTCGCAGAACAATTGGTGCAACAGCAGAACAATTTGTAAGAATTTTAAGAAAAAGTGCAAAAAACACTATTACATGTATGGGGAACATTTCCAGTCAGCTGAGGGCTTGTCGCAGAACAGTGCTAAACATTCTGCTTTGGGGCTGACAAGGACAAACCAGATATCGAACTCGCGACACTTTAAACGTCCTTCAGTACTTTAGGTGAGTATCGTATCGACCTGGGCTACCGTGCTCCACTCTGTTTTGTTTTGACAATATGACATCACTCTCTCTTTTTAAACACCCCTGATAAAAGACTGGTCATCTATATTAAACAGCTATGTGTACATTCTTCTAAATGTTTTAACTTCCATCAAATTTTGTATATATACTATACTGAGCCCAACCTCGAATGATAAATTACTTTATAACTTTTTGAAAATGTAAAAATTATCAAAATGTAATGCAACAAAAGTTTCCATTTTCAATAATAAGCTAACAAATAAAAAGAATCACTCTCAGGTCACTTGTGTTGTAACAGGCTAAATTTCTGAACTAGGACCTACAATTTGTTGTTGATTCCTAAACACGATGTTCTACAACCTTTTTTCAAATGTCTCACAGAAAGGTTGGAATGCCAAGTCCTCTGTGTGGGGACTTCCGGAAGTCCCGGCATATATATATTCTGCAGTTATTTTTTTGTCATTTCCAATAACTTTTGATTGGCCCTCAAACACTATATCAATTGTTTGATTAAAGTTTTCCAGTTTTTCATTTAGATAGAATACAATACCTGTCAAAACAACACTTTGCTGTACTTCTATAACCAGCTTATTACTTGATCTTGTACCACATGGCTTTTTCTTTTCTTTGATTGTTCACTTGGAATGATTCAAGATGTGCAACAAGCAGTGACAGGGGCACTGGAAGAAGTGGCAAGAAAAGTTGTACCTAATCTGCATTTCCATTTCTTATTTACATTTTGCTATATCTCGGTATGAACAATGGCAAATATGCTTAGTTGCACAAGGTGATGCAACTAAGTGAAATCTTACTACAGTGAAATCTCAATGTAATCATACTTTGAGGTCCAACAAAAAATATAATTGTAGAGGCAATATTATCATCGCGTGCCACCAAATTCATGCAGTTGCGGACACCTTTTGCAAATCGTTGTTAGTACTACCAGAAAAATGGGCTTTTAAACATTTATTTGCCGTAAAAAATTGTGACTCATAGTACAATAATAAAATTCCATTGCCCTGTAGATGGATTTATTGAATAACACTTTTGTGTCTTACACACGAGTAGAAATATCAGTTGAAAGTAAGAATATCAACAACTTAAAACACTTTCCGTGATCAGATGGTACAAAATATCTATGTTATTAGACACTCATGTCAGAACAAAAGCCGGTGTCAAATTCAAAAAATTTTGAAAGTGATTTTGAGCAAGATGTAAAAAATATTGTTGTAAGGGTTCCAAAGTCTGTTAAAAAAATAACATTACAGAGGGATTTTTATTGTAGTAAAGGATATCAGTGGATCAGGAGTTACAGGCAATTCCAAACAAGATTTGAAAAAATATTGTTGCAGAGAGATTCATCGAGTATTGTTGTAGCAAGAGCTTTTTACTATACTTCGAAAGACATGTTATTATTATAACTTAAGATACCATCTGTACACATTCTTTCCTAATATCGGTAAAAAAATTCTGGAATTTAACATACTGGTATATTTTATGTAATGATTGTATAGTTCAAAAGTTCAGATAAAATACCATAAATGTTTTTTTCAAACTTTTTTTTTCTAAATGTATCCAAGAGATAATAAAATTTGTGTGGCAAGGAATATTATTTTTTTTTATACTCTACAAAAATCTCTCAGGTTTGATGGATAAAAATATTGTTTTTCAATGATTTTGAGTCAAAAGTCGAATAATTAAAGTTCTGCGTCTCATTAACGAAATATTTTAACACTAAAATGTTTTGGGATTAATTGTGACTGAAGAGCCAAATATAATACAAATAGGGTAGCCTTTTCATGAGAGATGTATGTATAAACGAGGTTCCACAGTATATTTTTGGAACAAATCCTCATGGGAAAGTTTTAATACAATTAAAAATTTTCTATTTTAGCTGTGAATTAATTTATTTTTAGGAGATCATTTATTATCTGATTGAATCAAGCTTGACACTTTCAGCCATTTACTTATTTTGGCATGATAAAACCAACTCACTTCGGCTAATACAGCAGTTACTGTAAACCAGCAGTTCTCAACCTTTTGTGACTCGCGGAGCACTTTCTGGTATATAATGTCTATGGCGGAGCCCCTTAAGCATATTTTTTATTTATTCATCAAAGTCGCTGTGATTTACTCTTATTATTCAAAAACATTTACAATAGTTTTTCTTTCAAATTTACAGTTTTTTATATTTTCCTCGAGCGGCTGCGGAGCACCAGTTGAGAACTGCTGCTATAAACTATTAGGTCCCATTAACAGAATAATAAACTCGGTAAAATTCTTATTCTTAATGTTTCAGTTTTTAGTTACTTTCCTCTTTTTTTATAAATGGCAGTTTTCAAGCATTTTGCATCAAAAATAGAAAAAATTGGTGTACCAAAAACTCCTACATTAAAATAAATAAAAAAAACTTAATAAGGATGTGTGATCAGTAAATTTTTTCACCTGATTATATTTGGATGATTAACACTCTCAACATGCTTGAGAGCAGCGATTTCACGAACTGCTGTTGCTGGAACACCTTCTTCATGGTTCCAAATCAATACCATTTTTTTTATTGCAACGAATACACCAGGATGAGCCATATCTTTAGCTTTGAAGACAGTACCATATGTTCCAGATCCAATGGTTTCAATTTTTTTATATCTTTTTTTCATCTCCGCAATTGGGATATCATCATCTAAATCTGAATCTTCATCATCCATCACAAAAGAACTATTCACGCCTTCATCAGATTTATTTTGCATCCTAAAACTTAAGGTAAAATTTGGAAATAAAATCAAAAAACACTGTTCATTAATAAATAAATTTTTATAATAAAATATTATATAAACAAGTTATTCTCACCTAAAAGAACAACGAAAAAAAAAACCCCCAAAACGGAACTGTTTTTAAACTTCCCGAAATCAAACAAAAACAATGGATGTGTAAAATTTTTAATCTTTTCCGATTTTCATAGTTTTTTATCAAACTCAAAAAACTGGTCCTAAATATTGAGCTTTACAACATTGGATTTTACGAATGCCATTCACCAACATCGTAGAGGAAAAGTTTTAGTGTATATATATAAACACCTCACCTGTTCAACTTGTAAACACCTGTGACAGCAGCAAAACTTGAACAATGAACAGGTTTCAACAAGTGGGTTTTAGATCCTTGCTATAAAGCCGGCTTACGGAAGCACATGGGAAAGATCTTACTGTTATTGAATTGCTTACATTACTGCATGAGTCACTGAGCACGTTTATCATGACGTCAAACTGACGTCACAAGACAAAAATATGTTCTTTCTAGGTCAGCTGACCATACTTTCTTGGAGAAATACGGGATGTTGCGATTATAAATGAGGTTTTTGAATCACGTGATATTTCTCTCTTTCTTTGAGGGACGACATACAAACCGTATCCAAAGCAACCAACATGGCGACTTCCACGACAGCTCACAAAGATTGGAAGAACAAATATAAATTAAAGAAATGCAGAAATGAAATACTGTAGATGTCACAGCCAGGATTGGCAGGTTTTTGACACATGGCAGTTTTTGACGGTTTAAACTAACTTACTTTGACGTGACAGTTTAAACCGCGGTTTAAACTGTCACGTCAAAAACTGTCAAAAACCTCAAATATTGCTTTTCGATATAAAAATTCCCATTGGAAATGCACATGTTAATTGCATGTAATGTTTAAAGTGACTATGTTATACAAAGAATAAATATTTAATATGATTCTAAAATAATTGTCTACTCTCTACAAAATTATTTTGCACAATATATATATATATATTTTTTTTTTTTTCTTATAAAATATACAATTTGAATAAAGCATAGCATAAACACGAAAGGGAAAACTATGGAATGATTTGACATTCTCTGATTCAAAATGATTCTTGACCTTCCAAAATTTCTTCAACTGCTTATATATGTGTGCATTGATATAAACCATCTGCTGTACTCGTTTTACAGCAGATCAGAGTTTAAAAAAAGGTTTATTACATCATATATGTATGGTGATTTCTGTTATCAAATTATCTAGATAACCACTGATACTTAAAACGATACTCTTGTTGTGCATAACATTGAAATATATCTAGCGATCAAAATACTAAATTGTAGGACTAAAATGTCATTTAATTTGGCAATGCTAGCTTGTATATGTCAAACTTGGTTTATTCTTACTTTTGCATTATGATATGGTACATTTACTAGCATTTATAATGCAATGGTTTTCCAATCGAAGCTGTATTCAAATGTGCAAAACAAATGCTTTGGGTATCAAGTCTTGTCAGCTCTGCTTTGGTTGAAAATACTCTTTAAAGCTCTGTGAATTTATACACCCTGATCTAAGAAATTTTTAGGTGAAAATAAATGAGTTTAATTAGTGCATTAACAAATGCTGCATGAGAATTTTTATATGGAATAAAATTTTGGTCAGATCAGAAAATTTAAAATACACTCATGTCCATAAATTAAGGATAATTCAGAATCACACGGAAATCGAAATCTAAAGTAAAAATTCCACCTGTAGAATTATCACACACATCAGCAAGAATGATATGCAAATTTCAGGAAGCCACCAGATGATGCCGATAGTACGTCACAATGACGAGAGTGTAAGGGGGGGGGGGTATATAAGGAATGGTGGCAAAGAAGTGAAATTGTTCACAAGAGCTCTGTAAGGCGCTCAGTGCCATAAGCGAATAGTTATGACACAGAGGACGCATGTGGATGATTTTTTACGTGGTAGAATCATCGGCCGCCTGGAATGTGGGCGTACTCAGATGGAAGTATCCGAGGAACTTGGAATTGCCCAAAGTGTCATCTCTAGACTTTGGCAACGATTCCAAGATAACGGAAATGTCAGTAGACGTTACAGTACAGGTCGCCCCCGAGTTACAACGCCGAATGAAGACCGGTATTTGGCAGTAACTGCCAAAAGAAGCAGACGGAGCACAGCGTCCGACCTGTCTCGTCAGCTATCTGCAGCCACGGGTACCACAGTTTCAAGGCAAACCGTGTACAGACGTTTGGGAGATACTGGTCTATATGCTCGCAGGCCTGTCAGATGTGTTCCGCTCACGGCAACTCACTGTCGGCAGCGATTAGCCTGGAGTAGAGAACATGCAATGTGGACATCGTCACAGTGGGCTTGCGTGATGTTTTCCGACGAGTCCAGGTTTAGCTTGCAGTCTGATTCACGTCGGACTTTCATATGGAGAACACCAGGTACCCGTTACCACCAAGACAACATCATTGAACAACACCGTTACGGTGGTGCAGCATTGCTCGTTTGGGGTGGAATTATACTGGGTTCCAGAACAGATCTGCATGTTCAAACCGGAACCATGAAAGCCCAAATTTATCGGACATCATTCTGGAACAACATGTACATTTGTTTAGGGGTGCCATGGGCGCAGAATTTGTGTTTATGGATGACAACGCCCGTCCTCACCGAGCAAACATCGTAAACGAATGCCTTGAATCTGAGGATATGACCCGTATGGAATGGCCAGCATTCTCACCTGACTTGAATCCGATAGAGCATGTGTGGGACATGCTTGGCCGACGAGTTGCAGCCCGTCAACCACCTCCTACATGTGTACCGGAACTTCGGAGAGCATTGCTTGCTGAGTGGAGTGATCTTCGCCAAGATCAGATCGATAATTTGATACTCAGCATGCCTAGGCGTTGTACGGACTGTATTTCATCGCATGGGAGACATACAATGTATTAACCATCATACCAACCATGTAATAGTAAGTTTTTGTAAAGGAGATATTTTTTACAATTGCTCCAGGGAGCAAAAATCGTAGTTTTTATGAATGGTATCATACATACACCATCGTTTTTGTTCTTTATCTTTTGTTTAATAAATGGGCTTTATGAGTAAGTAACGTTTGTTTTGTTTCTGAACCTTTATTTGCCGGAGCTGGCATTATCCTTAATTTATGGGCATGAGTGTATCAAAATATATATTTTTCCTCAGTAATTATTGTTCTAAATATAAAAATCTTTAATCTAAATAAAAGTAACTGTTTTGTTATTTAACATATCTATCAAGTTAACAAAAACTATTTGACATCATTGATAGTAAGATTTTGATACTTTTAATACCGAGTTAGTTTCTGGGGTCAAAAACCTAACCCTGATGCCCTATTATACATATTTTGAATAAGCAGCTCTATTCCACTTAGCAAATTGAACACAGGTAATGAGTAGCTTAGATAAATAAACCATAAAATTATATTTTATATGTTCTAGACTCTTATGTTGAAAAATTCAAAATTGCAAGTTATAATTAATATTTTGTTTTAATTATTGTGATAAATTAATGTTTAAAAACAAAACATTGTAATATGCCAAAAAGTAAGTTTTTCATCATGTTGTACACCTATTGTGTTCAAAACATTATCGAAAGGCATTCATTTAGGTTTTTGACGGTTTTCGACAGTTCAAACCCGTTTTTGACAGTTTAAACTAGTTTTTGACGTCAAAAACCCAACCCTGGTCACAGCCATCAAGGGCAGTCTGTAAGTCGCCGGGCAGTCCCCTCGGGCTGCACAGCAACGAGAAAAATTAAATTCGGTCGGATTTTTTTTATTGAAGGTTGCTAAATATTTCGATTTTTTTTTTTTTTTGAAGTTCAACTTACTTATCTGCCTGTTCAATTACCTCAATTGCTGCGGAATTATTTCAATGCAATTTATGAGCCATTACCATTATTAACATAAAAAAAAAACCTGACCCTTCCGCCATATGAATTGATGCAGCTGAAAAGGCAATAAGGGGACATAAACTTCAATGTCCATACTCGAAAGGAAATAAATAAAAAGTTGAAATCAATGTTATTGCGTGGATATCTAACTCAAACGTTGGTCCGGCTAATTATTTTATATTTAATTTTCTGGGCTTCATATTTCTAAGCGAACTCAATATTTCGAAAATAGAGAATTCAATTCAATTTTTAAATTATTGATGTGGCGAAAATCTCTACTGATTTCTGCATTTCTACAGTAAAATTAGTAATTTTAACATTTATTTCTACGAGGATCATCCTATGCCCGTCCCTCAAAGTGATGCTGATGATGATTATGACGTCTATTCAATAAGCCTCATACAGTCGACGATCGTTATAACGACCGTTACGACAGGTCCCAAATTTTTCCTATCTATACCATATTATTTTTATCCAATGTAACAACCGGCAAATATCATTCAATTCATTACAACGACCGAACTCACCTCAGCCTCCCTTTTTTTGCAAAGAAATGGACAAAATCACTCGTTGAGTGTGTTTGACTGACATCCCCTATAGATAAGAATATAGAATAATTAGAATAATAAGAATAATTAGAATCTTATCTATGAGGGTGTTGATTTGACCTTTAGAGGAGGTATAGATTTAGTAGGAGCAAGTCCATTTACGCCGTATTTTGACCGGGTGCTGAGATTATGGTTTTATGTCAGATTTGAAAACTTCAATTTCAACTTCAATAATCATATTTGAAAACTGAGAAAGGCAGACGCCTGCACGCGCTCCCTTGATGACACCATTTTCCCTAATGTTCACAACAGATGGCGTCACTTCTCTTCCAAAAACAGAAATCCACCACCAAAATAATTTTTCCAAATTAAAACAGAACCGCTATACAGGGTATTCTGTTAATGGACCGACAAACTCAGAGGGTTGTTAGTAGATATCAAGAGGAACAAAAATTGCAATGGAACATGGTGTCACAAACCACGTTGAGAGGGTGAAAATCGCAAAAAACGCATCCCTCTGACGTAAGCAGCGTCGCGAAACGCATGCGCTGGGGTAAGATCATGCGCTGCGGACGACTTAAATTAGCGCTATTGTGGTATTAAGCACGTGTAGCAGCTAGTTGTCTGTTTCAATGAGTATCGTGATGGGTGACTACACGAACGAGGAATACGTTGATATGCATCTGATTTATGGTCGAGCAGATGGCAGTTGAAGAATTCGTCTGGGAATTTTGAGGACGTTGGTCAAAGCGTGTAAGAATATGTGGGAAAAAACACATCCACGCAAACACTCATGCCACTGAAGAGATATGTTTCAGAGTGAAAAAAAACTCCCTTAAAAAAAAATTACTCCGGCAACCTGAAAAGGAGGAGAAAAAGGGACGAATTTTCTAAAATGTACGAAGACGTTTGAAATGACACCAAAAAAGGACGGATGGTAACCCTTGCTGAGAGTGCGACAGATGACTTTTATACTGTATTAGTAAATCTGCCCCGTTTGACGGTTATCTTAAATTTGGTGAGTTTTGGCGACGTCCCTCGGAAAGGCCCGTAGCTAGGCTGGGGCAACCGGCGCATTGCCCCGAGCGGAATGGGGGAACCCCACAAAAAATGTACACTTATTTTACATAATGGTAACCCGTTTAAGAGAGGGCCACAAAGAAAAAGTCTGCCTCAGGACCCCGAGAAGGCACGCTACAGTCCTGCACTCGGAGCTTTGTCGTGACCCACCGATCATTTTCAGAAAATGGTTGAAAAATATGGGAGATGATTAATATTCTAGAATTAAAGAATATTAATAAAAATGATAATTTCGAAATTAATGAAAGAAATAACTTCGGAATTTGAAAATGAAAGAAATAATTTCGGAATTAATGAAAGGAATAATATAAAATAATTAATTAAAAAGTTAATTGAAAAATTAAATTAATTTAAAAAAATATACTAAATTAGTGTCTAATTTTTTTAAACTCCTCAGATATGTCAAGTAACCAGTTGTCATATACAAAAATTGCGGGCAGTTTGGTTAAGAATTGGAAGAGCACTTAAAAATAGGTTAAGAACACACATCTGAATTACTGTAGTTGACGGAAAATTTGGTCGCTAAGAAAAACATGAATATACTTACGAAAAAAAGAGACAAATACATTAAAATTTTACGAAATTTTTATTCAAAAGTGCAGAAGTATTTGTAACCTCTTGGTTATTGAACTAATTTCAATATTTATTTTTAAAAAACACTAGCAAGATTGTGCAGCTTATTTAGCGAGAAAACACAAGTTTTAATGAATGCACCTTGTCATGTCAAACTTTAATGACCGATATCTATCGGCAAAAACAAAAATAATGAGCGATTTTTTTTTCATTTCTATGAAACGTTATTCGTTCCCTCCCCTTTGACATGCTTTTCAAAATAAGCATAGGTAAAGCATGAAAGCACCATTGTTAACAAAAATAACGCAAGTAAACAGACATCACTTCCAAAATGCTATGGTAAACACATAAAAAATGGTCGCGGGAAGGGGGGCGTGTTTATAGGTCACGTGACCCTGACAGTCCGAAACAGAAAAATTGGGTTCCACTTTCTCTACTCCTATACCTTCTTAAAGGTTTGCCTTGACCCATAGGCGGAGATAGACTTGGAAGTCCATGGGGGCATGGTCATTATTGCTGGGGGGGGGGCACAATGATGTTGATGTCAATTCATATATAGACATACATTAGATCAATCGACTCCACCTTGAAGCTGGAGAGCAATGCTCCCCCCATGTCCCCGTATCTCTGCCTATGCCTTGACCTTTGATGCTTGGAGAAGGAAACACAAAGGGTTGTCACTTCTACGGAAAACCCTGTAGTTAAGTAGCGCCCTCAATGAAAACAGACCGAGTCATAGCAAGGCGCGAATTGACTGGATGATGTTGATGTGCCCCTCCCCCACGCTTAACCCATTCTAATTTTTTTTCTCACATGGTGGCTCATTCCGACCCTCTTCCCATGCAAATAATTTTTTGCAATTTTATTTCAATTTCTCAATAGTAGAATATACAGGAAACTGAACCCATGTTTCCATTCTGAAAATTATTCATTCGACATGTATGTCCTAAATGGACGGAGCGCTCTATTTTTACCGTATTTCTATGCATCAGCCGACATACCAGGAAACATCGAGCAGCATGCCGGAAAATTCGTATCAGGAATTCTGAATAATTCTTGAATATTGTTACGAAAATTATGTAAAAACTAATTATTTATCATTCATTATGTCATCGTTCACCTGTAAATAATCGGTGGCGCATTTCTCCGTAAATCTCACCGAATTGACGACAAACTTGGCACGTTTGGCGACAGCTCCGATTCGGCGATGTCGTGTTGCCAATGGAAAAGAGCGGGGACCATGAGAATATGCCAGAAATTTCCAGAACCTTTCTTTTGCCTATATAAAGTGATGCCACGACAAAAGTGTTATACAGTCAGTTTGTTCGACTTTCTCCTGAAGACGAGAACTCTTATTCGTAGATCGCGTTCCGTCAAAATCTCTGTAAATAGCTGTTCTGTGAATAAATCTGTAGCATCCTGCATTTTGTTTCATTCTCTGCTCATTTTAAGTCTGAAAGAAATTATCCGGAACAATTTGGTGTCAGAAGTAGGGGGGACACTTAATTCAGGGACTTGAATGGTGAAGACTAGAGGGATGGAGATGGATGAGATGCGAGAACAGCTGAACCAGTTGATGAACATTATGGGAAAGATGAAATCATTAATCGAGGCGATAGAGACTCGAATTTTCAACCCAAGTAGAGGGCAATTTTCCACCCAAACGAGACAAAATTTTTCAACCCAAGTAGTCGCCTGACGTCAGATATGACGTGAAAATTTGGTCATTTTCTCTGAATGACGTCAGTCAAAAAAAAAATCACGCCATTTCAAAGTCATTTAATGACCACGAACAATAAAGGTTAGGAAATAACGTGATTCTTGATGACCCAAATGAAATATCAGGTCATTTCATGACCTTATTAGCCATGAAAGTCATGAAATGACGTGATTTTTTATGGCGTAAACGATTTTGCGTCATAAAAATCACGAATTTCTTTCCAACTGAAAAATTCTGTTCCGGATGAAAATATCAAAATTATCCAAAATGTTTGTTAATGAACCTTCAGAGGGTGTTTCGAAATTACCCTAAGCCTATTCGTTACTGGTTGTCACAAGATAAATGAAGTACTTTTAATCGCGATTTTGTTTTGAATAGAAATGCAAAATTTTTCAATGAGTAATTGTTCATATAAATTTATCAACGTACGTTATATAAATTATAATTGCATCCATATCATGTTTTTTACGGACGATCAGAAGATCTGTGAAATCTGTCAAAAATTCGCAAGAGATCAAACGGTAATTGTAATATAACTAATCAATACTTTTGAACTCCTCATTAAATAACACCAGCTGGTTGCTGCTACGATAGCGCGATCGGTAAAGGCATGGCGTGAGGTACCTAGGGACAATCCGAGAACGAACCAGGTTCGACTCCGACCTGCGCCAGAAAATGATACTTTTTCCCCCCGTCTCTTCGAATACCGCCATCTATCTTCTGAAAGTCTAACTATTTGCAAATGGTCATTTTTTGACGTTTCCAAAATGGACATAATGACCATTTTATCACGTCATGTTTGAGAGATTTTATGACTTCCAAAAAACGTTTTTATTGACGTTAGGCGACAACTTGGGAAGTTCTACCATCAATACGTCCATTGCTGCCGTCAAGGAGTATGTCACCACCATGTACGCAGAATTTTTTCGGGGGGGTTTTCAGATTTTTTTTCTTCTGAAGGGGGGGGTACTTTTTTCCCCTGCAAATTAACACTATAATCTTGGCTCGGGGGGGGGGGTGGAACCCCAAAACCCCCATTTGCGTATGCCAATAGTCACCACCGTTAACACGTCCATTGCTGCCATCAAGAAGGATGTCACCGCCATCAACTACTTCATTGCTGATGTGAAAGATGACGTCACCGCCGTGAAGAAAGACATTACCACTGCCATCGCCGGTGTGAAGGAAGACATCGCCGCCGTTGAAATCAGGGTTGACGGAATGATCGACTCCGTGAAGAAAGAACTCTCCCAAAAGATGAATACAGTCGACGAAAAGCTCTCGAAGAGAATACAAGAGCTGGAAAAGACAATTCAAGAGCATACGTTTTCCCCACGGACGCTCACCAGGTCCTGCCAGCCATAGCTGACGTCATCGGGCCGTCTTCAGGACAGTTCGAGTTGATTGCTTCTGCGAATGGATGGGACTGTGCACTCAAGACCTTCCACCTAGCCGTCGCATTCGAAGGTGAAGTTGCCGAGGTACAACAGAAGCTTCCGCCGAGGACCGATCCAGCTATGAAGCCCTGATGAACGCACTTGAGCTGAGGTTCGGAGAAAACTATCTCAAGTAATTCTGCAACTGAAGACCAAATGGCAGCAGAAAGCTGGAGAGACGTTGCAAAAACTTGCCATGGACATCGAAAGGCTCTCGCAGTTGGCGCATTCTGATTGTCCGCCGGACGTCAGAGACGGATTGACCCTACAGTGCTTCGTCGATTCCTTCCAGTACCCCGACATCCAGCAGACGTTGTATCTGGCCAAGTACAAGGACGTGAAAAGTTGCCTCGCCTACGCCATGAAGTTTGAAGCAGCCTATCACGCTTCGAGATGAGAGCCACGAGTCATCCGTGGTGCTGTTACGGAGGATGCTATGTCGGACATCATCAGAGAGTTGAAGAACTTATGAAAAGTGACAGGAACGACCGGGAATGTCAATTGGTGTGTTGGAGGTGCAATGAGGTGGGCCACCTGTGAAGATCTTGCCCCTTGACAGTTCCCAAGACAGGAGACACCCCTCGAAGCTCCGAGACATTAAACTGAAACGCGGCCATTTTTCGGGCAGGAGGTCGCGTCATTGAGGAGATGCCCCATCAAGTGTAACCATAACTCACAGCTGAGTGGCAGAGACCATGGAATGTACGTGGAAGTTGAAACTGATGGATTTCCTTGCCGGGTGGTGATCGACACCGGAGCCAATGTGAGCATCGTCTGAACGGACATGGCTCAGAAATTCCGACAACGACTCTTGTACGTGGCACCTTCACTGACGCTGCAGATCGTTACCGGGGACAAGATGACCGTGCATGGGAAGATGGAAGTCTCAGTGAAATTCGCTGTTGTTCCTTACTGTCACACCGTGACATTCAAGACCCATGCATTATCGGAATGGACTTTTTCAGAAAATATACGGGGTCTCTCTGGACTTGAAAAATAACCAGCTGCGTACGCCAAAAGAGAACGTCACCCTATTCGGATGTGACAACGAAGAGATCCTTCCCCAAAAGATATTGGCTGTTCGGAACTTCACGATTCCACCAAGAACGGAGAACATCATCCACGGCACAGCTGGGACGGCCAAGGACTTTAAGCTCGGACTGGTGGATTTTCCTAGTGAAAACAAGAAAGGCCTGCTGATTGCCGCCGCTATGGTGGATTCATCGAAGGACGTCGTCCCTGTTAGATTAGTCAATATCAGCGACAAGCCGAAGAAAGTTCAAAAGGTTGAAGAGATCGCTATGTGTATTCCCGTCGCTTGTGTGGTTCGTGATTCGTCGGGAAATCAACCAGATGATTCCAGAAGTTTGTTGGAGAGTCTGATAGGAGACACTCAGCTGGATCCTGACCAGAGAAGACGTGCTCAGTCACCAATCGAAAAATTCCGAGATGTTTTCTCTATGTCATCAGCTGATGTTGGCCAAACCAGCTTGATGCAACATTACATCGACCCCGGGGGCAGGGCATTCACCAATTAAACGACACCCTAGAACAGTGGTTCTCAACCGGGGGCCATATGCCTAGGATATTCCAGGGGGGACCACGGAAGAAAATCTTGCAAAAGGGGAGCCACGGCTACTGATACGGGGGCCACGAAGAAATTAGTGACATTAAATGTTTTTAGTCTCACTCTGACTAAAAAAATTGAATTTCAAAGAAAATGCATAGAATATTTTTTTCGTAATTTTTCCCCATTCAAGTAACATCAACACGAGGAAGGAAATAAAAAAAGTGGTTCATGTAATCTCGGTGGTTTTACGACTTGGGGGTGATAGTAGGCCCTCACACAAACTATAGAAGCGGTTTAAGCAAAATGGAATAACTGTAAAGACAGAAAATTGTGTGCTCAGACTTTTCATCCAAAGAGGGCTGCCATAAAGAAAACAGACAAAGATTTGTTGACCATTCATTGGCATTCTTTTGAGTGCTGGTAGTAAATGTAATCCAAGAAGTAGATGGGTGAAAAATGAAAGCTTGTAAAAAACCCATCGTTTTTATGCAATTACAGACGGATAGCCATTTAGTTTAGCACAAAGCTATCTTCAGCCGGCACTGAGTGGACTGGCGGTGATCAGAAAATCGAATAAAGAATGATTTGCTCTGGGGTATTTTTATGAATTTTGAAAGGGGGTGCCAATCCATTGCCTCTGCTGAAAAGAAATAAAGTCGAATTCAGTTATAACGAACTCCAAGAGACCAAATCATACATGAGGAAAAATACCCGCGAAATTTAAAATTGTTTAAAACTACATTGCTGTGATAATGTATCGGGATAGGGGCGGCTTAATCGAGGGTGCAAGGGGTGCGGTGCACCCGGGCGCAGGTTGTAAGGGGCGGCAGCGTAGACTTTACTTAAGACAACAAAATTTAACACAGTAAAAATTCACGACATCACGCTTTTCAGTCATACTATACCTCGACAACGGAAACGTTGAGTAAATAGACAAGGCCTCTGATCGTAATACCAGAAACAAGAATGTAAGCTATCTGGGTGGCTCGACACAAAATCTGTACCCGTGTGGGACTTATTTTTACCCCTGTACTCTGTTACGCCTCCTACCTATTGCTCCCTCCATAGCCCCTACCTCCTGCGTCAGGGAATCTTTCGAGGGCCCATGCCCGATTTTCCACGGGGCTCCTTCTACAGTTAATTTATAGAGTGAAAAAAGAAAAGTTATAAGGATTTAGTCCCGGGCCTCAAGGTGGAGACCTGTCAGCCCTACCCTTAGAAGATCATGCCCCTCCCTCACAATTTATCTAAACAACTCCTAACAAAACATTTTTTTCGGCCCTTCATTTCGAATATTACGCCCCTTCAGAGCCGACAGTTTGGTTTTTTTTTGGCCAATGGAATTTTTTTTTACCCATTCACCTCGGATTTAGCATCCTCTTAAGTGGTGCCCCGTGTGGCCGTAATGGGTCGCATGGCCAAGCGCCACCCTTGTACTCTATTATAAGGATCATATGTGCATTTTGGTTCCCTCACCCATGGCCCCCACAAGAGTCCGGGATAATTCTCATAATTTTTTTACTTTTTCAGGCTATGAATTAACTATAGGAGGGGCCGTGAGAAATCTGACTGGGATGGGGCTTGCAAAATATCCCAGCCTAGGGGCCCATACCCTCACTCAGAATTTGATTCACAATAGTCAAATGAAGGCAAAGGAAAAATTTGGGTTTTCACTTGTCGGCCCTTGGAATACCAGAAACACCTTTGAAAAAATTTTCTTAATAAAAATTACCACGTTAAATATCAGCTTTACAAGATAAGTGATGATGGCTCACAAAAATAAGTGCTCTTTCAAGGATTAAGTTATCTGGCATTTATTAAGAATGGTAAAATAATTCTAGAACGAAGACAAAAAATTTTCTACTTCAAAAGCGGGACGTATGGTCACGCACATTTTGCACGGTAAACAATGATGTGCGGCTTTCTTCTGAAAAAAAATCAGGGTTATCTCCAGGTGCCCTTCACCGAAGCCCTATCAGCCTCCTGGCAGGGTCGCCAGTAGGGCGGCATGTAAGCTCAAGCCGCCCCTGTATTGGGACTTCCTCTAAGATTGACACCACATCTTTAAAGTTTTTTTAATCGATACTGTAATGCTTCCTTTCAACTGTCCTACTATACTGGCCTGCAGCACGCATCCTAAATAATTTCAATGCGATTTTCTTATCCTGCAAAAACAATGTTGTGAACATTAGAAAAAAATTCTAAAAAGGCGTATGACTACATTTAAAGCAATTTATTGGAGACTCACTGCATCTGCTGATTTCTAAAAAAAAGTGCAATAAATTCTCATGTAAGCCTTTACTTTGAAATGTCCATAACACGCTCAATGCGTCTCTTTGTATCTGTCAACCTAAAACTTATGGTTTTTAGTGTTGATAATACGCATGCAAAACCAATTCAGCGACGCGTTTTCACAATCTGCAAAAACAGCTTGGATTTGATAGTTGGAAATGAGGTCTAAATGCCAAAGATTTGGAGTTCGAATCAAAATGAAAATGTCAAATAATTGAAATTGTGCTTCGTATAAATGAAATATTTTAATATTGAAAGCTATATATATATAGAGATTAATCGTGCCCATAGTCAAATAGTCGTCCCATAAATGTGAAATTTTGTCAAAAAACTGAGAGTGAGGCACGAATCCCCTTGCGCACAAGTGTAATTTTGTTATATTCGCTCGATACTAAAAATATCAAAAGACTTAAACAAAACTTCAAGAAATGATTCGAGTCGATTAGAATTTTTAAAGTTTTACATTTACTTCATGATTAGGACATTTGCGTTGTGAGAAAAAAAATAACTACATGACTCCTTAGTTACATAATCACAATATATATATATATATATAATATAAATAACAAAAGATTACAACGATACCCATCTTTTAGACGTGCCTTTCCATACACCCTTACTATATTCACACACCAAAAGCACGGAAATCCAAGTCGTGCTCAAGTATTAATTTATTACGTCTTAACACGACATACTCATCAAGAATCACCCCGAGTGAAGCGAAACTTACAAGATTGTACTCCTGGAGCGGGACTTTGAGCCAATCAGCGTGCTGGATGAGATCTACGTCACGGATAGTTTCCAGGAACCTAGACCACCCGACCCCTTCCAAGTGAAAGTGGACCTCGTCCATCTAAGGAATGTCCGAGGGGGCCATGTGGTCAAACTTCCGTTCCCACGATCCGTGAGAAAATTCCCTTTCACCAGCCGAGAAGAAAAAGAAAAGCACCTGCACTTTATGTGCAATATGTAGACATCTAAAACAATAATATAATTTACATAAAGTATGTGTTATGACTTCGATCATAACAATTTCGAGGCATTTACGCACAACCGAGCCCGTCTTGGCCATTTTTCTTTTTCTCCCCACCCTTTCTTCCTTTTGTTTCCTTCCTCAATTTATAAAAGTGAAAAGAACATAATCATTATAAAAAGGACTGTTTTCAGATCAAATTGCCGAAGTTCAATTACTTTACTGCAAAAATTTCAGATTTTTTTTTTGGGGGAAATACTGTCAAACCCAAAGCGTATTAAAGACCCTTTATTAATACGCTTTGATCAAACCCCATTAGACCGGAACTCCAAAAGGCCCGAGAAATCACTTCGTAATAACGAAATTTCGTTACAAAGGAATTCCAGATTTTTATATTGTTCCTATGTAAACTTATCCGGGGATTAGAAAAGTTTTCGTTAAAACGATATTTTTTTCCCGTTATAACGGTATTCGTTAAAACGAGAGTCGACTTTATTTCGTCGCAAACTATTTTTTTACGTGTATATGCAAGCTCATGGGTAACAGGGCGTATGGCACTTTACTGGTGAGCCATTAGTCTTACAGACATACCCAACTAGAAAAAGTATCCAAATCACGAGTCCAACTCAGATATGTGATTCATGTTGTAAGGGGTTGTATAGCTATAAAATAAAATAAACAACTTTTTATACCGTCCCCGTGTGCCAAAGAACCCAATTAAGAAGTTGTTGCTCTGTCTTTCCTGATGCCAACTAAAATAATTTCACGTTTCTAAGTACAATATTCACCGAGATATGCGAATTCGAAAAATTGAGGAAATTTGGACAGCATTCAATGCGGGTAAAATGTTTTCCCCTCGTTTAATGCTGTTTTTTTCCAACTTTCTTCGAATATCTCAGTGAAAACTTGAACTTAGACACGTTGAATTTTTTTGTTGGAGACCAGGAAACAACTTTCCAATTGGGTTTTGGTGTACAGGGTGTCCGCAGAAAAAGCAGGCCCGTCATTTGTGGGGGGGGGGGGGGCAGGCTTTCGAAAATACACTAAAAATGGTATATATATATACAAATATATATATATACATTATATATATATCTCATACATTGAGTACATGTGCTTTGCTTCCCCCCCCCTGGAAAAAGTTGAAATGACGGCCCTGAGAGAGAGAGATAAAAAGTTAAAATTTTTTTATTTTAATAACTATGTAACCCCCGGCAACATGAATCTGTTAGCGAATACCACCTGCTCTTTAGATGTAGGTGCGTAGCAGAAAGACACCTGCCATGTAGCGGTACTATTTTCGATGTTGAAGTGTGAGACCGGACGCATGCAAGAAAATGCGCTCCCGATGGGTCTCTGATGTATCATATAATTTAATAATTTAATTAAATCTCTCATATTAACGATGTTGTCTCTCCATCAAGAAACGTCTCATTCGTTTAGTTTATAATTCAGAAGTTTGATAGACATAGATATAGATAGATAGTGATAACGATGATGTTATGCATATCCCACGTGCGTTGATGTTTATGAACTAGAGCCCACAATCGGCAGCTTTCGAAGTTTGTCTTCTCGACGACGAAATAAAAAAAAAAGTTTCTTCTTTTCTACTGATGATTGCCGACGACGTCCGCTGGTTGCTGTTTCCGATGTCACCCGAGGATATCCGAAGTCTACCGAGGATTGCCGAAGTATACTAATCGCTGTTGACATTGAAGATTCCGTTGGTCTCCGATGTTACCGAACATATATCGATGTCTCCCGACGATTCCCGATGTCACCCGAGGATTCCCGAAGTATTCTAATGGCTGTTGAGGTTAAAGATTCCGCGATGTTTCCGATGTTCCAGTGATTCTACTACCTATCCTTGCTGGTGAAAATATGTGGTGACTGATGTTGTGATGATTTAGTGCGGGATGTTAGTATATGCAGTGCAAAATATTAGTGCGTGTATGATGTATATTATTCTGCGACGTTTCCGATGTGTCGAGGTGTTGTGATGGTGATAGTGCGCGAGTGTGATGTTTAAAATTTTGCGCAAACTTTGATTGATCTTCAGTGAATTTATTTCATACATTATTAT
The DNA here is from genome assembly GCF_987345545.1 of Pholcus phalangioides. Lineage (NCBI taxonomy): Eukaryota > Metazoa > Arthropoda > Arachnida > Araneae > Pholcidae > Pholcus > Pholcus phalangioides. The sequence continues at coordinate 3,734,282 of NW_028301619.1, forward strand.
GTGGTTCCACGTTTTATGAAGCGATGGTGATGTTAGTGCGCGAGTGCGATGTACAAGATTTTGCGCGAATTTCAATTAATTTTCAGTGAATTCATTTTTTTTTAAACTCATTTCTTTTTCGTGTATATTCAGTGAAGTGATTTATTTTTATTGTTGCTGTATAGTGGTGAGTTGAACTATTTTCGTTTCATGATCGGAGTCAATTTAATGCTATATATATATATCTTCCGTATCATTATTTAACAATAATACAATAGCACTGGTAATTTTCTTTTCTTCTTATTTTTTTAATATTGCAAGATGTCATTCTTAGCAAAAGCGAGAAAAGGTGACTTAAAAATTCTCGTCGAGGAACTTGGGGAAACAGTTGATCCCGATTTTAAAGTTGCTGATTTGAAACTATTAATTCTAAACTCGAAGAATTATGAGGAAGAATTTGTTAGGGTCCTTGTCGATACCGTTATAGAAACTAGAATACAACGAGAGATTGATGAGCGCGAGGAAAGGAAGCGTCAGGATGAAATGGAAATCAAAAGGATGGAATTGGAATTGGAAAAGAAGCGGTTAGAACTGTCACTAGGTTCAATTGGTGGGGGTCTAGTGAGGGAAAATGATAGTCCATTTAAAGTAGATCTTCATAAATTGATCCCAAAATTTGATATGAAGAATGATATTAGCTTATTTATGACCTCTTTTGAGCGTCAAGCTAAGATCATGTCCATCCCGAAAGAACATTGGATTACGCATCTCATCAGTGTATTACCATCAGAAATTGTTGCTCTCATTGCCAGAGAACCCGAGCAGGAAGCTGCTGAGTATGACTATGTTAAGAGACTTCTGTTGATTCAAATTGTGTCCTGAACAATTCCGTCAGCTTTTCAATAACCACAAGAAAAGTTCGGAAATTACGTGGAAGGACTTTGGCTTCGAATTCAGAAATTATTTCGAGGAATGGATAAGCGGATTAGGAATAAAAGATTTCGAGGGGCTAAAAGAACTCATCGTGACAGATCAACTAAAACGTAGTGTGAATACAGATGTTCGTAATCATTTCATTGATGAATGGTCAAAAATCACAACCGTGGTAAAGTTGACAGAAATGCTTGACGAATACGAAAGTGTGGTCATGAGCACTGGCAAAAAAGTGTATAATAATGAATATTCAAAAGGCTCTAGACCGTCATCTCAAAGCTTTCGAGATAAATTTAACAAAAACAAACCACAGAAAGAAGATAATCATTGGCGAAAGGACATTGATACTGGCAAACCTGCAGACTATAATGCGTGTTATAACTGTTACCAGAAGGGGCATTTTTCCAGAGATTGTCCTAAACCAAAAAGAGTGAAGTTCTGTACATCTTGTAAAAAAGAGGGTCATGGTACCAATGATTGTTCAACAAAACCAAAAAATCCTCTGGTGAACACAGCTATGTTCACGCCGAAAATAAACATTCCTTCTCACAACAAACTGTTCGCATCAATGAGGTTGAAACTGAAGCTGTTGTAGATACAGGTGCTGACATATCTATGATGAAACAAAATTTTGCTCAAAGAGTATACGCCGACGTTCGTAATGATGTTATTTCTCCTATTAGAGGTATTGGTGGTCTTAGTAAACCTCTAGGAATTACAGAAGTGAATGTTGCCATTGATAATGTAGTAATGAGAAGTATTACATTCTATATAGTAAAGGACGATACTTTTGAGGGACCAAATGTACTCATTGGTAATAATGTTATCGATTCACCGGAATTAATCATGGTTCGGAAAGAAGGAAAGTCACAGTTCTTTAACATTGATGAGTTTGATAGATTATGTAAAATTCAGGTTGAGAAAGTATGCCAAATACCTATAAAGAAAAACAGAATTATTTTGAGTGGATTCTGGCATGATGGGAATAGCGAGCCTGATTCCCGTGTTGATGCTTCTGATGTTATGATTGCAAAAGCAATCACAGGCAATAGACAACCTATTATTTGTGAAGAAATTAATGATGGCGATGTCATAAAGGAACAAGAAAAAAAATAGGCTGTGCGAATTACTTAATGATTATCGTTCATGTTTTGCGAAAGAACTTGACGAAATCAGATGCATCAATACAGCTGTGATGCACATAAATGAAATTCCAGGAAGCAAACCGGTAGCACGATCTCCGTACCGTGCTTCACATTATGAAAGACAAATACTGCGAAAAATTACAACTGAAATGAAAGATCAAGGAATTATACGAGATAGTATATCGGAGTACAGTAGCCCAGTACTACTTGTTCCCAAAAAGACTGGTGAATACAGAATGGTGATTGATTACAGGCAGTTAAATGCTCAAACCGTGAAAGATAAATTTCCCCTTCCATGTCTTGATGATTTACTTGACCGTCTTTCAGGATTTAGCATGTTTTGCATTCTTGATGCATGTCAAGGATTCAACCTGATCCCAATGGATGATGAATCATCACGTAAAACTGCGTTTACAACACCTGATGGGCATTTCGAGCCAACTCGTTTATTTTTTGGATTAGCAAATGGACCTCCAGTTTTTCAGCGTGCGATGTCTGTTGCTTTGGGTGATCTATTGTGGAACACTGTAACATGTTTTGTTGATGATATATTTTTTGGCGCATATGATTTCGATGACATGATGGTAAAATTGAAAAAGGTCCTGGAAAAACTGCAAACAGCTGGGGTGACATTGAATTTATCCAAATGTGAATTTGGTATGCCTGAAGTGGAATATCTTGGTTTCGTGGTAAGCAGAGAGGGATTGAAGCCTGGGCCAAGGAAATTAATTGCTATAGCTGAGTATCCGGTTCCCAAGACTAAAGAAGAACTACGACGATTTTTGGGTTTAACTAGTTTCTTTCGGCGCTTCATAGAACGATATGCTATCATACCATTTCCTCTTAACCGTTTACTTAGGAACAATCAGTTATTTGAATGGAATGATGAACAACAAAATGCTTTTGCGATTTTGCTAGAAAAGCTAGTGTCACAACCGGTGTTAAAGTTATCGATCCTCGTGACAATACAGAATTGCACACTGATGCAAGTGCGGTCGGATTAGCAGGTATGCTACTTCAACGTGACAATAGCAACAATTTAAGGCTGGTGTACTGTGTGAGTCGTAGAACTCATCCTAATGAAGAAAAGTACCACTCCAGTCGTCTTGAACTCATTGCTGTTGCATGGTCAATGATGCGACTTCGACCGTTACTACTTGGCTTGAAATTTACGCTTGTTACCGACTGTTCTACTATCATATACTTGAACACTCAACGAAATATTAAGCCTCAAATTGCGAGATGGCCTGAACAACTTAGCGAATTTGATTATGAGGTGAAACATTGTCCTGGAAAGAATAAGACGCACGTCGATGCTCTCAGTAGTTAACCTGTGGAAGAATGCGATAATACATCGTATGACGGGATTCGTTCTAACAGTCCAAGCGAATTTAATGTAAGTTCCAAGGCATTTTACATTTCCACCGAAAGAGATAGAGTTTCTCTTATTCAAACTCAGGACAAAGAGTTGCAGAAAATTATTTCCGTTCTCAAGAAACCAGTATCTAAACGTACTCATCATGATAAATCTACTATTGATAACTATGAGTTGAATGAAGGTATACTATATGGCATCGAAGAAATTAATTGCAAGCAACGAAAGTTGTTTGTGATGCCACGAACCATGAGAAAATACCTTGTTGTGAAATATCATGACTTTTCAGGTCATTATGGTGCAGAAAAAGTAGTACAGATGATCAGAGAACATTTTTGGTTTCCAAAAATGGTGAGCTACGTCAAACAACATATGAGACAGTGTGTGGTCTGTGCATTTACAAAAGCACCATCAGGAAAGAAACAAGGGAAATTGAACCCTATACCCCCAGGTAAAAGACCGTTTGAAATTATTCACATGGATTTCCTAGGACCATTGCTATCCAGTTCTCATCGCAACAAAGAACTTTTGGTCATTATTGATAACTTCACGAAATTTGTGCGTTTACGACCGTGTCCTAATTGCTCCACGAAAAGTGTACTCAAGTACTTTGATGAATTCATCAATGATTATGGAACTCCCCATCGTGTTATAACTGATCGAGGAACCTGCTTCACGTCAAAAGCATTTGAAGATTACTGTAAATTGCATGGAATCAGACATACACTTATCTGTAGTCAAAGGCCACAAGCAAATGGTCAAGTCGAGCGTATAAACAGAGTTCTTATATCTATGATAACCTCGTCTGTTAAAACTGAGTCGCATAGGGATTGGGATCGAGTATTGCCTGAAGTGCAAAGATCGATAAATTGGGCACCCAGTAAGTCCACAGGCAAGTCCCCTTTTGAACTTCTATATGGATACAAACCCGAAAGACCTGGTTACTTCCCACCGGAATTACTGCCAACGTCTTCCGAATATGAGTCCCCAAACAAATTGCGTGATCAAGCTCGAGAAAATATTCTGGACTCAAAAGAGAAAATGAAAGAGATGTACGATGCTCATCACAGCGTTGCTTTTAAATATTCTATTGGTGATGTGATAGTGGTACGACGGTTACCAGAGCAGACCGGAGTAAGCACCAAAACACAAGCAAAGTACCGAGGTCCAATGGTGGTTACTGGAATACTGCCATCAGACACATATAAGATCACTGATTTTCGTCAAAGTGGTCAAGGGCGAGGAAGACGACAAAATTATACAACAACAGCCCATGCATCTCAGACGAAACTATTCCATCTTGTTGACGATGAAGATCAAGTTATTGACTCAGAGCTCAATGACGATGACGATGGTGAAGTGAAACAAATCAACGATAATCATGTATCAAATGCATGTACACCGAGAGAGGAATATTGCGATCCTGACAATGATTCAATCAGAGTGAACCGTCCTAAAAGGGCGAGAAAATTGCCATCGTATTTGAAAGACTATGAACTATGAGAGAACTGTCATTATTTTCTGACTTCAATGCATATTATGTGTGTTTACTAATTTTAGTACTTTGTTATATTTTGACATTTATATTGATTATCGTGTTTTATAGTTTCCATAATTTATTTTTGCAATTAGTGTATTTGTCGATATACTTCAGAAAAATTGTGCTGTGCAAAATAATGTATCATGTGAACGAGGACGTTCTTGTAGCAGGGTGGCCGAATGTTAGCGAATACCACCTGCTCTTTAGATGTAGGTGCGTAGCAGAAAGACACCTGCCATGTAGCGGTACTATCATTTTAGTATCATTCGATGTTGAAGTGTGAGACCGGACGCATGCAAGAAAATGCGCTCCCGATGGGTCTCTGATGTATCATATAATTTAATCATTTAATTAAATCTCTCATATTAACGATGTTGTCTCTCCATCAAGAAACGTCTCATTCGTTTAGTTTATAAATCAAATATCTGAGTACTACACATTATTCGGGTACTTTTTCCAACTGGAAGTATGCCTGTAGGACCAATGGTTCGCCAGTAAAATGCCTTATGCCCTGTTACCTATGCGCCCTGTATATTAAATATAGTACAGACTGTTATGTGAAATATTGTGTTGTGTTTAAGCCAACTCGCACGTTGCTTCGTTTGCCTGCGAGAGAGCGGCCGCATTATGAACCAAAATGCCACTTGAAGGTAGCTTGTCATCCAACGAAATATCAGATTTTCACCGTATCGAAATTGAAGTCAACAAACTGATAATTTTCTTATTTGAAAATCTGATTATTTATATTTTCCGATGGGCTTGAAATCCTGACAATGAATCATTATTATGTTCACATGAATAGTTTTGTCACTGCGTACATGATTTCTCTGGAATGAATGGTTCAAACAAATATTTAAAAAATTTTCACACGTATTTTAGTTCATTTTTTTAAATTCATAGTAGGGCTACAACATGAACCTATATCCTTGATACATGTATTAATGTTGAAAACGGTGTGAAATGTTGAACTTTTCAATTGTGATTCATTTGTGTGGCTACTCCCTCATTAATACTTTTATCCGCATGAAGAGAATAAAATTAATAAAACTGCTTGCTACCACATTTTGCGATTTTTATCATTACAAGAATGCGTATTTTGAAAGCTATAACAACTGGCATTTCTCAATGAAACCAGAATCATTTACACAAAAAAAAAAAAATAAATAAATAAAATAAACCAATTTGGAAATAATAAATTTCATCCATTGCAGTGACTTGATGGCATTGTGCCGTCTTCAAGCGTAGAGTTTACATTGATTGAAAATAATTTATTCTACTTTTTACTGTATTCTATTATGTTTAGTTTGCTTTTTCGTTATTTTCATAAATTAAAAACTAATGAAATTAAATCATATTTATACTTCAGACAATTTTTGAATAACTATCTTCTAATGGGAAAACGGGGGTGGGGAGTATAAAATTGTATTCATGTTCGCAAGAGGGGGCCACAGGAATGAGAAATGGTTGAAAGGGGGGCCATGGACAAAAAAAGGTTGTGCCCTAGAAGACTTTCGTTTGCCAAGCAATAAGTAAAGACAAGTAAACTGCTAGAGGAAATGCAAGTCAACAACATCATCGAGCCGTCAACAAGTCCATGTGCGTCGCCGATCGTTCTAGTAAGGAAGAAGGACGGTTCCACCCGTTTCTATGTCGACTACAGAAAATTGAACGACGTCATTAAGAAAGATAGTTATCCGCTGCCAAGAATCGACAACACTCTTGGCACACTTTCCGGTCATCAGTGGTTTTCTACCCTGGACCCAAAGAATGAACATTGGCAAGTGAAAATACACCCGGACGATCGAGAAAAGACGGCCTTCACGACAATGCAGTTCAAGGTGATTTAAAGTGAAGTTCAATGAGAAAATTCAACTGCCCTTGTGAGGAACTGAACACACGTCCTCACTTTCCGGGTGAACGCCCTAGGCAACACCATCTGTAGCAGAAGGCCTTCGCGCGAAGTTCGTGACGTCACTGAAGAAGTTATTTCACCTAGACTCATTGGATATACTGCAAAAAATGGTAAAGATATCATGCGTCGGCCTGCTATATCCAATGGCTACAGGTGAAATAACTTCAGTTGCATCACGAGCTTCGCGCGGAGGCCTTCTTCTGTAGATGGTATTGCCCTAGACGACAAAGGCAACGAATATCTCAATCTTTCCTTGGAGCTCGTGTGCACTGAACGGGATCGTACATGGGCGATCGTACCTAACTCAGGCCAAAGCTCGCAACTGCTGACTTATCCGAGGATTATGTCACCCTCCGCTATCCATACGAGGGTTTTTAACAGCTGTCTGATGCGGAGATGTATTTAAGAAAGAGAAAATTCAACCGCCCTAGTGGGTAGTCGAACCCAGTGAGAGGAAGTGGGTTCGATTCCCCTCACGGACAGTAGAATTTTCTCTCTTTCCTAAATACATCTTCGCATCAGCCAGTTGTTAAAAACCTTCGTATGGATAACGGGGAGTGACATCACCAGACTAAAAGTATACCTGGAAAAAGCTCTCCAGACGATGATTCCGTCAGCACCCGCTTAAACAGTTGTCATGTGGCATGCCGGATCCATGGTTTCGTGCTGCTTGGCAACACACGGATCCTGCCATCAATGTCAATGAGAAGAAATTTTGACTCGTCAGATCAGACAACCTTCTTCCATTCATCAAGTGTCTAATTTCGGCGTTCTCTAGCCCACAAAAGCCGTTTTCTTCGATTTTGCAGAGAAATCAAAGAGACTCTTGGTGGTCACCGGCTATTAAAACCAATTCGTTTTAATATCCATCTTGTAGAGCGTACGGATATGCTTTGCGACAATACTGAGTTGTATTGCGCTGCAATTTGTTGCGTTGTAGTTATTCTGTTGCTGCACACAATGCGTGCCAGTCGCCTGGCACCTCTTTCATTCACAAGCGATTTCCTCCCACTATTTCGCTTTTCGCTTGAAGTTTTTTGGCTTAGCTGCCATTCTTTTTGAAGACTCGAGATACTGTTGTACGAGAAAAGTCAAGAAGATTAGTGCCGTCCGATTTAATGCGTTTCAAATAATTGAAACGCATTAAAGCGTCTAATAACAGCTTTTGTACCTGCGGAGACAGTCAACTTGAATCATTGTTTCTATATGTCCTCTTACCGAATCTTTTCATTGCTTCTACCTCGGAGACTGGATCATAGCACAATTTTTCTGGAAACAAAGGATGACCAAGACTCCTTTCAACATGCGGAAAATTTACAATCTTATCACCTTTCTAGAGGCGAGTTCCAGATTGATACATAGAAATATAATTTCTAACCCTCTCCTCTACAGGGGGCTCAGAGGATGAGGTACAGAGCGACTGTGAGTCACCTGTGACCAGAACCCGCTCTAGATTGTCTCGCATATGATCTCTTAGGATCACGAAACCTCATTTTGCGTGTGCGGAAAAATGCTCGATAACGTTCTGTATCTGAACTGGGATGTGCTGGGCCTCCCCCACACAGATAACGGCCCACTTCGTGCGGTGAGTGGTGTTGACCGACAATGTTCGGCTGACCTGAGATGCAAGGGCGTAGCGGGGGGGGGGGGGGACTTGGGGGTCTGGTCCCCCCCCCCCCCCCGAAATGTGAGAAAATGACCGAAAAAAGGGAAAAAGATGGCCAAATCCATTGTTCTGTCACTTTGGTCCCCCCCAAAATGAAAGTGGTCCCCCCCCCGAACGAAATTTCTGGCTACGCCCCTGGGTGGCCGGGCTGATTGGTTACTGCGAGCAAAAAACCAGCAAGACGTCACGAGAGGCGGAGTTTTGGGCAAAACTGAATTTCAAAGTTCATTAACGAAAAATGAAAGCATTTTTTATTGAATCAGTAAATGATAGCCAGGCCCAGCTTCGCGAGCGGTTATTATTGTCTTCCCGATGCAAGTGAATCACATTTGATTAAATCAGAAACAAAAGTGGAAACATTTTTTAGTAAATCAGTAAATGACAACAAAGATGGAAGGATGGGGGAAAAAAAACTTCGATACGTGAGCCTCGTACTATAACCACTACTTCAACGGTGGATGTCGGATTCCAGCACAATTAAATGTATCTATTGTTAAATGTCGCTAATTTCACCATGAGTGACGTAATGATTCATCACTCATTTCGGCCAATCACGATGCGTTAAATTTCCACAATGTAGCTAGAAATGTAGGGATTATTTATAAGCGGCCGGGGTTGCTGATGCGTGTGCCGGTGGCGCGCGGCGACATGGACCGTGCAGGTCACGGCGTCTGTTGTGCTTCTGTGATTAATGGGTGGGTTTATTGCTTTTCCAGAGTGCCTCCTATACGTTAAAAGTTCCTTAGGAATATTAACGTGAAGGCGTGCCTGGTTTTCATGTAAAATTTTCAGACAATTTTGAATGTATCGACCTCACTTTCATAACTACTAATATCTATTTTTTTTTAACTCAGGGTTGATGAGGTTGAAAATAGGAAGATTTGGTTCATAACGGCCCTGGTCGAAACCAAAAGCAAAAATTGACACTCACCCGGGGAAGCCCATTTTAGTTAGCCCAGTGTTTCCCAAAGTGAGCAGTATCGCCCCCGAGGGATGGTAGAAGCTTAGTGTTTAGTACAGAATTCCTATGAGTTGACTTGAGCTGGGGCGATGAGAAGAAAAAAAATTTGAAGAAGGGGTGAAACGGAAAATTTGGGAAACTATGGGCTAGCGCTAGCCCCTTCCTCGTAATTTTCAACGAAAAAAAAACATACGAACATTGCGCCCTTCTTGGTCCAGCGCCTTGGGTACCAACCCCCCCCCCTGCCTCCCCTAGTTGCGGCCTCGACTGTCAGGTATAAGAGATGAATATGTCGCTAATGCAATTAGGAAGTGGTAGGCCTAATGTTCAGAGGCGGGAAAAATAACCATAATTTCTGTTGTACTTGGATAGTTACGGTTGATTTCTCAATTATAGTGAAAAGTAAGTAATGCTGAAAAAGGTGCTAATGTGTGTCCATTACTGAATTTGGTAACCAGTATAAGCACTAAGGCTTTCTTAAATAACACAAAATATCAGAGGAATTACTCACGGAGATTTCCAAAATCTTCGCACAAAAATACCATAAAAAGAAATAGAAATTCACTGCACAAATTATTTATTTAAAAAACATCTCTGCATCGTTGTATTCACTTTCTTTTACATCGTTTCAAGACAATTAAGAAATTGGAAGATAAGATTCTTATACATTTCGAAAAAGACATTCGAAGAAAATCACAATAAGGAAAGATATACAGGCATTATATATATTTATGTATATATATATATATATTTATGTTTGTATGTATATATATATCGATAGATGTATATGTACAATAATATTTAGGCAAATATGAATACCCATTACAAATTTATTGGGTATTCGGACGATGAATTCAACTATCTCGCATTTTCGTGACAAGCCCTTAGACGATGGCATCCGTTTTACGGCAGACCGCCGAATACACTGCGATATCACAAAGAATTGAAGAGTGTATCATCAATGCAACCCCCTTCAAAAATCGTATAACTCAGAGCACCAATTATTCCATGAACATTCAAATATTTCGTTAAAAAAATTCATTGTGAACCCTAAATATCATTTTACTAAAGGTGAAAAGAGAGAAAAAAAGAGTGAATTGACGTGTGGTGACCATTCATTGTTCCTAGAACACTTCGCATAATCTGCATAATTAGATGATATGCGAGTTAAATTATACAAGCTTGTTTAAGCTCAGAGTTTTAAGAGTGAGTGAATGCATTCGACCGATCCGTGGTATAGTAATAAAGTAATATATCTACAATATGGAGGGTTATGACAGAGGCGCCGACATGAAGAAAACATTGGAGTTGCTGGTCGTTCCGTATATAAGGGACTAAAGCGCTTACGCAGGAGGAGGAAGGCGCATTGCATTGTTTTTTTCAGAAATTATTGGGGGGAAATCAACCCCCCCCCTAAAAAATTTATTAGGGGGGGGGGGTCAAATGTCCTCGTCTCCTAGGTTCCGGCGCCTATGGGTTATGAATCTGCTTAAAGGAGTTCAAAATTTCGAGAAATATATATGCTGAGATTTTTTTTTTGAGAAGAGAAACCGAAACTGGGAAGTTTGTGCATTTTTACTTGAATGTATCAGAGGTAAACGATGCAATATCTTCCTTTACTAGTACCTTAGCTATGTAACGTCCTCAGAGAAAAATAAAAAGAAACATAATTGATAATGTTCCCTCTTAGTAGTTTTTTACCTATGCAAATCTGTTGTTCTGAAAGGGGTGTTTATTTTTACCGGCGCGGTATGATAATATAGCGAAGTCTGCACACAATATAGTGAATACCCATTTACCCGGAAGCATCTCTGACCCTGCGCTGTTGCGCGCAGGCTGAGCTTAGAGGGAACATTGATGATAGAGAAGATACTTGTTGAAAAACTTAACCCCTTTGTAGTAATTATGAACGCAGTGAAATTAGTAAACACAATATTCAGGCTATTACACTCATATAGAACGTATATATGAAAGGTACCACAAGTAATTCAACTCTCAACTTTTTCTAAAAAAAATAAAATCATTGAAAAATGACCAGATTTTATTCTGAACAATAGTTTTTTTTAAACATGCATTTATGTTTTGGAAAAAAAAGAAGAAAATTAAAGAAAAAGACTGCAGGGCTCACAGAGGTATTCTTGGATGAAAACATGAAAATTCATTTTGAATTTTACGGTAAAAAAGTGACATCACAATATACAAAAAGTTTGGTATATAGGGGAGCTGGTATTGAACATGCTAATACAATGAATCACCACTTCACATGCATCCAAGACAATAGCAATATCTTTTTTTCCTCGAGCTCTTAAACATTTGATTGAAGAATGAATTTTTTTAGCTATTTTTATAGATCTTTCCTTGGAACAGCAATAAAATGAAATGATTAAAAATATGAAAAAAAAAATCAGTAGTATATAGTGTATCAAGTTTTTCATAAAATATTGAAATGCTATCCATGTGTAGACACTTGTATACTATATATGATATTAAATTGATATTGGTAGTTTTTTTAATTAATTAAAGTCAAAGTTATATGAAAGAAAATGAAAAAATTCAGATTTATTGGCAATAAGTAGCATGCAAAGTTGATGATCATTATAAATGCAATGTTTCAATACCTCTAAGATTTTTTCGGGGATAAAGTGACACAAAGGAAGGTAGGTAGATTTTATATAAAGGTAATGGCTGGACAATATGGTAATATGGATAAGAATTCTAAGGGAAGTCTAATTAGAAGGAACAGCACAGGACATTTATCATTTTACAAAAACACACTGACATAAGGCAGAATTCGTGAGTCAACCTGTCTAATGCATGTGGCATAGCAGGATTAGTTTTCTTTTATTATTTTTTTTAACAAGTCACAAATCTAATTACAAATTCAATTTTGATTCTTCAAAATGCCCAGTATATCCCTTTGTTATTGCATAAAATCAAAATCTTGTACAATCAAAGACAATTGGTACTTTTTTGGTTTTAAGTAGCATTGTATTATAAATTTATAAATCTTTCTCTCTGTACTCATCGAAAATATATCACATAAATATGAAAAACAATGAAAACCTTATAGTCAAATGAAAACATTTGTCAAGATTATATTTATATCTTTAATGCATATTTTTTTATTTTTTTTCGAATTTGTAGAAACTGTTAAGTTTCAAGTTACAATCATAAGTACAGGAATAAAATTTCTCTATGCTTTTATTTAATGATGTATAACCACAGTATAATAATTAATGAATTGTTTTTTGATATTAGAAGAATGTAATGTAGCTAATATGTTAAATAAAACATTATGTAATAATATGAACTATATGGATTACAAAATGTTTTACACTTGAAAATCATCATGATACCAAAACTTGGTGTCAATAAGAATACTTGTTCAATAGAAAGCAAAAAGGAGGTCAAAATAAAATGTGACTTATGGAAAAAAGTTTTGAAATAGCTACTGGCACCACTGGATCCCAAATATAGATCAGAAACAATAATTGTTACTTAACCCTACTGGTCCACATGCAAAAACAGCTAAATATATAAAGTACAAAGTCTTCAAGCAAAAGCTGAGTTTATGAGAAAATCTGCCTTACAACAAGGACATTGCAAAAAACATCAAGGATGCCAAAATGTCAATTGTGTAAAATGGTTGAGAAAAATAATTGAATATAATTTTTACACATTACTATGCTATTAATAAAATTTAACATCTCTCTATCATAGAGACAACAGATGCAGAAAATATGGGATACTCCATGTTTTAGAATACAAACACCCACAAACATTCAAGAGGAATTTCACCAAAGACATTAGGTTAGGAGAAAAATGCAAAATCTCAAAGGTAGAGTTAGGAAAGTCAACAATACATAAGAGGAAAAGAGCACTGGATGTATCAAGGAATACACAGTTTCAACAATTTTTACCATTGAAAAATTTTTCAGAAATAATTGACCATCCTTTTCACAATTGATCAAACTGTGATGGAAATTCATGTGTATTTCAAGGATAACACCTATCACTAATACTGCTTTTCCCTGAGAAGCAAGCAATGTTTTCTTTCACAGGTACTTGAGTAGAAGAGCTGACCATGGAATATTTATAAAATGTTTTTTTATTTTTATTATTAGAAAAAAATATTCAAGTTCAGTAAACATTACTTTTCTGGTTTAATATTTCACAAGGATGGCCAAGAATTTTCAATGGGATTTAGTTTTACACAGTATGGAAACAAAATAAAAAGTTTCCACACATTTTAGGTACTGTGATCCACATAACAAGTGCCTACGTGTAGTACGGAATAAATTGAGTAACTGTTACGCTTAAAGACATTCAAGTGAGAATGTATCAACAATGTGCAACTCAAAAAAAAATCTTATTTGACAAATAGATATTCTACAAAAATCTATACAAAACTAGATTTTTCACTTTATATAATGGAAGCTCACTATTTAGAACACAAAATAAAAAATAATATTTTTGGTTTTAAATGACTCTAAATTATTGCGAATATGCCTATTTAACTTTGAGCAGCAAACGGAAGTCCTGAAGTCTGGAGCTCTATAGAAGGTTTCATTCTGATTTTGACACTATATATATAGTATGACACAAAATAATATATTTTGTTTGAAATTATTTTAAAAAGTTCAGGTACGGATTTGTGAGCTATATTGTATATATAAAAAGATATTTTCCCAGCTCTCGCTCGAGAGAAGTGTTAAAAAGCTGAAAATACTAATTTTGCTTAAGCACACAAGCAATTAATGTAAAACCAAGATATGTATGGAAGATAAAATCATAACTATATCTTGACTAGCTTTCTTCACATATTTAAACTATGAATTCCATTGAGGTTTTGATGAAATTATTCATAATTTTTATCAGATAAAACATAATAAAAAGAATAGAAGCTCCTAACAGGACATTCAAGAAGAGAAAGATGCTAGACATCTAAAAATTATTTCATAAATTTTACAAAAATTATTGTTTTTTCATCTGAAGGACACACCTTGATATACATATATGTAATTAGAGAAACAGAGCTTATGATATTTTTTCTTTTCAACTGTTAAGGCTCATTTTGAAATAAAAATCTGACTGTATGGGTACTTCATGGTTTTTGGTTGTTGAAAAACATTTAAGTTAGGTTTATTTGAAATTTAGAAAATTGATGAATCAAGTCATATAACTGTGTTTATATTAACAAATTTTTTGTATATTATATCTTAAACCTTTTCAGGAGACAACATTTGAGTTGAAAGAAATGTTTTATAAGTTGATAACTTTACCTAGAAAAATATAATGTGAAAATTTATATCTATTTTTATTCAAGAATAACCCACCCCACAAAAGACAAACATATTAACACATCACAAGTGGGGACTGAGTTCTCAGTCCGACCTCATTTGACTGGAATATATAACTTGTTCTTCAGCTGCAGAAAGTTGCTGAGTGTGGAATTCTTTGCTACAGTTTTAAAATGAAGGGAAAGAAATAGTGTGTTTGATATTTTTTGCTTCCCTTCTCTTTGTCTTATTCAAGTTGGTGAAAAATATAAAATAGGAGATAAAAAAACATGAGATGAAAGTGCATACATGAAATAACTCGTCCTTCACAGGATTACATTATCGCATCAGTATTGCGCTTAGATGAAAGGATAAAACACTTTTATCATAACAGATAAAAATCACCTTCATTAGAGGGGTTAAAAAAACACCTTGTTTTAGACATGTTTTTGTATTTTAATAAAAGATTATAGATTACCATTCCAGTTCACAAGTTCAATGTTTTATGTGTCATCTATTAAAATTTTTAGATCTAGATTTTTATTCATTCTTGTATTTCTCATGACATATTTCAAAACAATCCTACTGAAACTTTCTTATAATAGTAATAGTGCAATATTTCTCCATATAATGATAATTACATATGCATGGTAGACAAGATACTGCACTATGGTCAAAAATGAAATATAAAATTAAGCCCATTCCCTTTGAAATGCAAGATTAAATTGGATGCAATTTATTTCCCAACTTACTAAACAGAGGTGAATACTATTTGCAATTAAATAATGAAAAGAAAAAAAAAAACCAGATTTTTCTAAAAACTATCAGCACATTATCTTCTTGAATGTCTTTTGTACAAAATGGCCATTATGTGTTTTACATATCAACACTTTATAATTTTAAGCACCACTTATGTATAGAGCAAGCAT